>NW_026947495.1:14574090-15193409 GCF_034190915.1 Cavia porcellus
GAAGGAGCAAGGACCTTCCTCCCCCAACTTCTCATCTCTTTGCAGTACCTGTTAGTGGTACCTGAATACCAGAGGTGCCAAAATATGGTCTGAAGAGCCAACCATGGGACCACAGAGCCGAGAATGGACTTGGAATCAAGAGATAAGAGCTTAATAGTGTAGTGAATACACATACTACATGACAGGCCTTCTGCCAGGAGTTGTCGTCTTTTGCCCATTACAAAAACCTTAACAACAAACCAAAAATAGGTCCTCTTATCCAGATTTTAGAAGAAAATGGAGGCTCAGAAAGGTTAAGAAACTTTCCAGATATCCTCCAGTTGATAAGTAGCATGACTGAGTTCCAAAGTTCTTTTTCTACCATGTTATCCAAAGGCATGCCAGGCATAGCAGTACAAGGAGAAAAGTATCACAACAGGATTAGATAGTTGCTGGTCTTCGAATTCTGAGTGACAAGCTGGATGCTTCAGAATCAGAGAAGAGAAGATGAAAGCCATGCATTCTTCTTATCCACGTCTACCCAAGTCCACCTCCAAGCGTTGACCAGCCTGCTGCTGTCACAGCTACTTGGCTATCGCTACTCTCAAGAATCCCAAATCTGTCCTGCAGAAGCATGCTGCTGCCCAGGCCAACTTCTGGAGTAGGATTCTAGAGCTGCAAACCAAACAGAAAAATAAAACAAAGCAAACAAACAAAATAAAACTGGAAAGATATCTCAGATCCGTTAGAAAGATTTTTTATACTATTCCACCTCAGAGTATAAACTGAGTATTTTGGTGAGAGAATTTGAGGGGGTTCAGCAATATGCAACAGAAAGATCCACTGTGTCCTTAAGGGAGATACTGTTCAGTTGGTTATAAAACAGCAGTCACACCACTCAAGTGCACAAAAACACAGCCATGCCATGGAGGCAGAGTGTCTACAAAATAGCCACCCTGGTACCAGATGCTGAGAACATCAGCAGCAATCTGTTATTCTTACAAGCAACAACAGAGCTCCCAAGAGGCCTAGAACAACAAAATTAATGGATTGGAAAGTAAAAATCTAATGTACAACCTCTCAAAACTCCACCGCCTAGCTGACTCACATCGGGTAAGTCACAGCTCTGGGTGGGAGGTGGTGGGGACTCCACTGGGGTGAGGAGAGGACAGAACAGCCAGGAGGACAGACACCACAAGTCACCCCATGCCAGCTCCTCAAAAAAGCAAAATATCAATTCCATGCAAAGCTTCTTTGAACTTCAGTAAAACAAATAGTATTTGCACAAACGAAAAATAAACTCCATAATGAGAGAACAAAGAAGCAGAATTCTACCCAGCTTATCTGCTTGATGGTTAAATCATTTTTTATTGAATTCAGGTTTCATGGCCCATTAGAGGCCTGGAGGGAGAATTCTCAGGAATGCTTTTGGACTAATGAGTGTTTTGTAAATTGTTTTTCTAACAAATTGGTTGCTCTTTTCCTGAGAATAGAAAGAACCTTTGGTTTATGGAATTTGGTACTGCAATTGAAAAATAACAGCAACTATTTTAATTGAAACTAATTTATTTTTATTAGTAAGGATACTGATATTTTCTATCTTCCTTCTGCTTTTGACACCAACATGAATATGCTTCCATCAGTCAAAATCCCACAACCTACAACACTTGTCTTTTCATGTTTCTCAAATATTCTCTGACAAACCTACTCTCACTTCTGCCATTAATATACAGACAGGTTTTCATGAACTCAGCAACACAAAGAAGACAGAACTTACAGAGAGCAACCAGGCCATCTCCTAACTCCATTCTCCTGAATTACTTTCCAGAGGGGAGTCACTCAGCTGAAGGCCTGTTCCTTGCCAAGTAGTACAGATGCCTACACACCAGGCCACCCTAGACCCAGGATCCTTTATTGAGCTTTTCCTATGTAACCACCAGAAAGGCAGCTGAAGTGGTAACGGATGTTTCCTATTGGGCAATCAGGCTGACAAACTGGGCTGGGAAAAGCCATCTTGTCGACCTCCTGGAAAGAGCCTTCCTTATCAAGAAAGACAAATGCACTTAAATTTCACTTGCAGACTTTTCCTTCATAGGACCCAACAATTGTCTGATTTTCTCATTAGTGAGGCTCCTCACTTCCAGTAGAGAAGCCCATGGTGTCTTCAGCTGGAGATGAACCCATGAGGAACTGTTCGTTCTGTGAGCTCTTTCCCTGGAGTCAGTTCTATTCCAAGTTCTGGGAATAGGCTCTGGCCTCTAATAAAGATACATTTTCATAAGAAGGCAGACAAATTAACAAATAAACATAAATTAAGGCAAGTAATGCTAAGTGCTCTGCAGAAAACCAAAATAGTATAGTGGATAAAAAGGGAGCAGAAAGAAGTCTGTAGTCCTCACTGCTTCCAAGTCCCCTAGCAGTCCTGAAGAAGTCCAGGAACTGCCAGAGAAAACACCATGTGGAGTTGGATAGGCTTACAAGATGGGTGGAAAAGAAGAAAAAGGAAAGCTCAGCAAAGGCTTTGTAACTCTTGTGAAATAATCTGGATTCTGTCTTCAAGGCCCCAGGTTCAGTCAGACCTAGGGAAAAAGATCACAGTGGCAACTGGAGGAGGGCAGGGGTTGCAATAGATCAAGAGTATGAAGAAGTAAGCCAAGGGCAGCCACTGTGGCCATCCCCACCGGGACAGGCAGTGTGCTTGCTAAGGAAGGCAGAGCCACTTCAAATACAGGGTGATATTTCATCAAAAGGACTTGACAGATGACTCAGCATGCAGTAAAGAAAGGAGCAGGTAAGGAAAAGGCTTACATATTCTGTTGGGAAACTGGTTGACAGTGGGGATTTCTTCTGGAAAAAAGTCACAATGTGGCTGTTCACATCATGACACATAATAAAATCAATTCTTGTAAACTCTTTAGGAGAAATCCTGGGCATGTATAATTCTATACATGTACATCTATCCTTTCTGCATACGAAGAAAAAGCAAAACCAAAATACAAGAAAAAGAAGAAGCAACAGAGACAAATAAATAACAGTAACAGAAAACCCAAACATAGGCCTTCAAAATCATCTTGTTGGACTGGGAATTTAGTTCAGAGGCATAAGTGCTTGCCTGGCAAGCTCAAGGTTGTGAGTTTGCTCTCCAGTACCAAATACAAATAAATAACTTTTTAAAACATCTTGTTTTGAAGTCCTACAGTGCATTTATTCTCTCTTTTTATTGGTTTTAGTCTGTTTTCTACTATTTGATTCTATGTGTGAAGATATGGACAGCTATTTTGAGAACAAGGAACATTATGGTAGACACTGTTGATTTCCTATTGTCTTGTTGTGAAGTCCTGTATTGTTGGTGTTGTTTTGTTCTGATCTGCTTTGTTTTGTTTTGTTTTGTTTTGTTATCTTTAAAATAAAATTTAGGGGCTGGAGATTTATCTCAGTGGCATAAGCACCTGCCTGGCAAGCATGAGGTCATGAGTTCAATACCTGGTACCAAAATAAAATAAAATAAAATTTAAAACAATAAAAAGTCACAATATAAAAGAGATTTCTGGAAGGCTATCATAAAGATTCAATAATATTAAATTTTAAATTAATGGAATATCCCAAGGTAGTTGACCTATATGTAGTCAGATTCCCAAATTTATAACTGAAGATTAAAGAAAGACTCTCAGAATGCTGTTTCCAATAATACTACCCATTTCCACTCTACTCAAGCCAAAAAACGAACTCATCCCTCGCTTCAACCCCCCCTAGTGTCGACCCCATCACACCCTCCCCAGTAACCTAAATTCCCATCCACCCTGCCATGCCAGCCTCATCCCACTCTGCTCTTTATGTCCCCAAAGCCAAACTGTATCCTACCATCCATAACTCTTACCACAGTCTCTGCAACTTCTGGCCAGTATTCATCAAACTTCATCTCTATCCTCAAGTTCTTTCTTGGCTCTTTTTGAACGTTTCCTTCTGCTGTTTTACCAAAAACTCTTTGTTGGAACTTACAGCCACAACAGCTTTGACCTTCTTGCTGTTACACAAACAGGCCATGTGTGTTCCTGTCTTTGATAAGCTCATCTGATCTCCTCCAACCCCAGGTGCTCTTCTCACATATCAACACATCTCTTTCACTTCTTCCAGTCTTTTCCAAGTGTCATCTTTTCAAAAAAAAAATTTTCCCTGGTCATGGAGGATGAAGTAACACCTCACCCCTGTCCCTCCTGTCTCTTGCTTGATTGTCCAGACAGACATTCCGACTGAACACCAGATGCATGCACGGGGCTCCCACTCCTGAAACCTCCTCGAGTCTCATGCTATAGTGCCTTGGTCAGACTTTCTGGATCCCCAGAGGTCCTGATGAAATGTCCTCCTCCTCCTAGGAATGGTACATTCTGCTGGGACTCCAAATGTTGGGAGTTACAAGAAGTACAACTATAATCTCTGCTGAAGAGGTCTACTTGGGTACAAAACTTTCTATTTCTACTACAGAGACTTGAAAATGAAGAGGTTGCGTCCAAGTCCTTTCTGGGTCTGGGATCTCTTAATTATTAGACGTTAAGGGTGCTTGGCTTTACAGAAAATCTGAGGGGACTATCATCCTTTTATACCCTTTCTATGGTTGCCCTTTACTATACCCCAGTATTGTGTATACTTGGGAGAAAAACAGGGACTCCCACTTCTGTTCCTCTGTACCTTCTTCTCTTCTCCATCACCACACTTAGTAGGTCTCTGCCCTGGAGGAAAAAAACACTGATCTCTTCCTTCAGATTCCCATTACCCTTCCCCTGCCCCACTCCATCCCCTTGAAAAGGGTGGGTATGTAAGGATGACAGTCTGGGTATCATTTCCTATTCTCAGACTCTTTCTCTAGCAGGGCAGAGATACCCAGAGGGCCAGGTTCTTCATGCATTTCAGTATATAATTTGTTCCCTTTTAAGGTTAAGTTGTTCTTGCTATAAAAATGATTTGTTAAATGGGTATAGTCAGCACAAAACAGAGAAGGCCATGAGGATGGACTGCTGAAAGTGTTTTTCACAAATTGTTTCCATTAATGTGGAGAATAAACTTTCAGGAAGCTACACCTTTGGTCTTCAGAATTGCTTTAGAAATTAGAAACAGCATTTATTGCTTGTTTAAATTCTCATGCTATCTCACAACCTCACCTCACTCACTGTGTGAGTGCCTTAAAACTCAAAAGAGTGTCACCGTGGGAGGCTCAGGGAATCTGCAGCAGGCACTTAATTATAGTCTTCTGCAAAGCTTGGGCTGAAACACCTGAAGGTCTCCACCCAAGCCATGGAGACACAATGGACTGATGAGGAACCTGCCTCCTACTTCCCTGAACCTCTCTCCCTGGGGTAGGCATCATGCTTTTCCTGAAAAGGACAACTCCAGCAGGAGCTGGTACCTCTTGGACCAACTCTGGTTCAACACAACAGCTCATACAGTACAAGGCACTCAAGATTAAGAAATGATGGTGATTGTCTATTAATTGGCCTTTGTGATAAGTCAACAGTGAACTGCTGGTGAGCCTGCTGGAAGGAAATTGGACTTATTTTTACTCAAGGTAAAAACAGCCCTTTTCATCCTTATGCAGGGAAAAATAAATGAGAAATATTTCAAATGAGTTAGTGGGAATAAAAGAATTAAGAGGTACAGATAGGGGGTAAATGTTTTGAATCTCGTTTAAATGTAATCTCTTACTAGAGCCTATTTTAATTAGGAATTATTATTCCAGTTATTACTGGAAAAATGGTTGTCAATTGCTAAATTACCATGTGTCAATCACTCCACTAAAAAGAAATTATTAGAGCCAGCAACATGCAAGCCAATTTTGCTTCTGACTGTCCCTGGGCTTTGCTGTTACTCATAGCAGAAACATCTGGCACACCACTATTTGCTGAAGTGATCTGGGATCTCCTTTGTTGGGAAATGATGTGCTCTACTCATTACCCAGAGCAATAGATGTGAAATTCCATAGACAGTCTTGTTGACAGTGAGAAGGGTCTTAACTATAAACATGAAGCAGAGCACAGAGACCATGTTTTGGGGAGGAAAGCATGCCTTTTCATTCCAATTGAGAAATTGATTTAAAAAAATGTAATATCCCATGTGCTTTTATGAAAAAATATAACAGGCATATGATACTGTCTCCCACCCACCTGTACCTCCCCTTTCTCCCTGATCCCACTGAATTATGTCTGGAAGACTTCAGGGAAGGGAAGACTGCTGCCCTGACCAAGACTCTGGAAGTAAGAGGAAAGATGAGAATTACCTGGGAAGTTTCTGACCCTAGAATAGTGAATTGTTCTCTGCTCCAAAAGGTGGAAAAAGTTTGTTATGCTTTGTGTCTATACGCCCCCCCCCCACAAAAGCTTCATGCAGTCATAGGTGGGGCTTCCTCAGAGGTAGCTGGATCTAGAATGTGTGATTCTGGAATTGATTCGTGGTACAATGTTAAAAATCAAGGGTTTTAGGATTAAAGGTGTGAGTGCTACCCTCCCTAAATAGCCTGGATAAAATATAAGGGGTAGAAGGAGCTGTTGTGGTCCCTCGCTTGCTTTGCCACTTTCTGCCCTGGATGAACTGTTTCCCCTCTGCTGTGCCTTTTGGCCATGCCAACCGGCCTTACAATTATGAACTAAAACTTTATGAACTGTGAACCAAATAAACCCTTTAACTTTGGGTGTCAGGTGTTTTGTCTCAGCAGTGAGAAAAATAACTAAGAAAAAATTCAAGAAGGAAAATGAAGTAGAAAGAGCTCTCACCTAAGTTTAGGAAAATTTAGGTTCACTTCTGACCTGTGGAGAGATACAACCTCTTATAGCCACAGCTGCTCCTAAAGAATGTGGGTTACTAATCCTGCTTCAAGCATTTGTCCTGAAACTGCAGGTTATCATGTACTTGGAGTTACCTCTAGATGAAATAACAGAAATCTAATGAGAAAAATCAGCCACCAACATAACACAGTGAATTACTGGTCTAACCGACAGCAAGGCTTCTCCTGACGACTGATCTGTTGTGTTGCTACCTCTTTTCTAGCAATTCCAGTGTTAGGGCACAGCTGTGGGAACCCAAATGTCTCTCTCCTTATGACAGATGACAGCATACAGAGGAAGAAATGTGGGGTGATTGACACTTAGAATGAGTAAGTGTTATAAAATAAGTGACACCCAAACAACAATGGATATTTGTAGTGGACTCAGATTGTAAAGCATTGTATATGTCTCATTGAAAAATAAGAATTTGTTTCTTCAGACAAGGAGAAGTCACTGTATATATTTAACTAATGAACCCTCTTTTCAATAGCTGCACCCTGAATCTGCTATTAGGAGTCAAAAACAACTGGCTTCAAAGGAAGACTCTCAGAAGCTTCATTCCTCTTTAAAATTCTCTGCAAATGCTCCTTCTCAAGAAAGACATGAAATTACTGAGTTTTGCTCTAGCTTCTCTGATTTTCAGGGAGCTGCCCTTTTGAGATCCACAAATGTGCAATTGTCATGCTGCCATTAAGTCTTCTAAAATATCGATTTCAAATACGAATTCTCATCCTCACCAATTACCTTCAAAAGAAGTGTATCAGGATAACACAAAAACATATTTCCCCACCATGCCCTCTGAATTGAATGCCATTTGTAAATTTAACCTTAGCTTCAGAGTCCCTGGTATTCCAATCCAAACTTCAGGGGAAACTGAGCCCAGCCATATGCAAGGGACAATGGGGCGGAGACACACAGGGCTGCCTTATTTTACCCTATGGAAAGGGTTTTCCTGATCCCTGTTCACTATAGGATCTATGTCTACACTGAAGCTCCTTCCAGCCCACCTTGGTGTGTGCGTATGTGTGTGTGTGTGTGTGTGTGTGTGTGTGTGTGTGTGTGTGTGTGTTTCAGTTTATTTATTGTCCAACTTGTACCCCCATTTCTAAGGTCAAAGAATCTTTGCCTCAGCCTCCAAAGTAGTTGGGACTGTACTACACCCAGCTATCCTCCTACTGTATTTTCCTTCCCCAGAATCTGAGCAAGTGAGTCCCAGAACTTTTCCTGAAATAATTAGGAAAAAAGAGCCCACTTCTCATTCACAAGGTCTGGAGCTGACAATTCACTGCCAATGAAAATCAAACTTTAGAAATGAGACTTCTGTTTATAAAGTAAAAGACGAAGTCTCCCTATAAAACCGTAATTCTTACTTTGTGCTCCTGAGTTGGAGAGAATCAAGGACAAACTCTGGCATCTATGACCAGGGCAAGTATGGTGCAGGTAAGTACCGATGTCAGGTGTAGCTACATATAAAGCTGAGTCTCCTGATCCAAAAAGATGGACCTCTGAGTCCTCAGGCCACAAGATTCTGTATTCCAACAGCTGCACTCCTGTAAATCTTTCTCTGCCCTCCTCATCTCTCCAGAAAATCTACATTCCTATAGTCTCTTCCACTCTCCCTTCCTCTCATGGGTTTGCTCCTACCATCTCTAGCATCTAGACATCTCTGTTCCCTTCTTTTGCCTGCTTATACTTCAAGACACAGCCTTGGAACCTTCCAGAGTGCTATCATCCTTGTCTCCTGGCTTCTTGAGTCTTCATAATCCATATTATTCTCCAACATGTTTACCTACTCATTCCCAGTCTCTTCAGTGGGCTCTTTTTTCTCTAACATACCTGCCAATTTTGGAAGGCCCTGGGGCTCACTCAAACACTATTATCTCTCTATACTCTCTACATACTTCTAGGTAATTTCATATCTTATGTCACAAAAAGTCCCAATATGAATTCCTAAAAGTTAACTTTCTGTGGAACTCTGCTTTCTAATATGGCGGTCACAGGCAGTTAATAAGACCTGGAAGTGTGACTTGCTTGAAGTGAGATATGCTGGGAGTAGAAAACATACGCCAGTGTTTGAATAGTATCACAAGGTGTAATGTGTCTCACTAGCTATTTTATATTCATTTCATGCTGAGACTGTATTTTACACGTATATATATACATATATACATATGTGGCATGGCAGAAGGTCGTCACAGAGGAGAGACAGGCAAGCAGAAGGAAGAAGCCGGAAGGTAGCAACTCACATTCTATCCCTCAAATCTCATCCAGGCTACCCACCCTCAGGGCAAATAGCAGACACACTCAGGAGGAGGCACTCTCATCCTACCCAGAACTATCCCAAACTAATCAGTGGACTGCTTTAGTAATCATGTACTCTTGATTCCAACATCAGACACTCCAGATCCAGCCATCTCCAAAAAGCCCACTGGTGACTACATGAAGCTCTGGGGAGACACCTAGACATACACACACATATATATTAATGTTGCATGTTTTATTTTTACCCTTTTAAGATGGTGTCTATGGAATTTAAGAATCATGTATGTAGCTCACATTTGGGACTCAGCCTTTATTTCCATGGAACAGTGCTGACACAGAATACCACTTTCACCTCTTCTGTCTTTCCAACATCCCCGTTTTGATGTCTCAGAGAAATCTCATTTTCAGCAGGATCACACAAAATTCTTAACTGTCTCCACCACCACTATCCCCCATGCACATCTTTCCCTTAGTTTTCTGCTTATCAATAAATAGAAATAATTGCCTAATTAGCCCAACAATTATATCCTTGAGTCTTCACTCCCTAAATCCAATTCACATGCAAGTCCTAGTGGTTCTTCCTCAGGAGCATTTCTTCAGTCTGGAAGGTTGTCTAACATACTACCACACTAACTCCAAGCATCACTATCTGTCCAATAGGCATTAGCAGGAGCCAACAGGCTGATCTCCCACTTCTACCTCCTGCATGTCACCTAGTAGCCAGAGTAGTCTTTTTCAACCTCCAATATGCCAATCCTGACCAAACCTCTCAATTTCATCCTATTGTACTTAAAACCCAAGTCCTGATCACAGCCTAGAAGACCACACAAGACTCCACTGTCTGGCCCCTGCCCACATCTCCCATCTTTTGCATTTCTCACACACACTTCAAGCTTATTCTGCCACTTGGCTTTTGCGTGCACCATTCCTTCTGCCTGAAATACATTTCTCTCCTATTTTCAGCATGATAGGACACCCCACTTAAATAGTGGCTGCCCTATCCTGTCAGTCACCTTTCTAGTCCACATCATTCTCTAAAAATTCCATTGTCACCTTCCAAATCCATGCCACTCTCTAATATTGTGGGTTTTTTTTTTTTCATGACCACATTTAATATGAATTGTCAGAGGACTGGCATCCTGTATATTTTTTATCCCAGGCTTCCCTATAATCCTAGGTTATACCAGTCCCCACACGGACCCCATGGAAGGATCTAAATTCAGCTTCTCGACCTTCTTACTTGCAGTGGTCTTTCCTTTCCCGCCACTCCGCCCAATTCACTATCTAAAGTTATCTTGTTTATGTTCCTTTTGTTCACCTCCCCTCTGGAAGGAAAATTCACTGACTGCAGAGGCCCTATCTTTGTATCTACTGCAGTAGTTCCAGGCGCTCGAGCCATTTTAACTACAGGAAGCCTTCATGAGCATTTTTTCAGCGAATAAATGTACACAGAAATGCCAGAGACCCATTCTTTGAATTCCCTAAATAGTTATATTTGTCTCCATCCTGGTAATTTCCACCTTGAGTCTCTACTAATCTAGATCCCAGGCAAGCAATGAGCTAATAGAATGAGGCTTTTTATGACTTGTTTTATTCTTAGCATCTGTGACAGGAAGAAGCACACAAAGCATGCTTGGTGAGTTCATTTGGAACCCACTCACTGTTCTAGGTGCCTGTGGGTTGCCTCCTTCTACATGCCGGGCTCTGAAGAAAAAGGACAGAACAAGTATGCAGACCAAAGTTGCCTGCATTAGATACTCCTGAGACGTACACTTTTACCTCCTGGGATGACCTCATCTGAGCAGCAATCCTGCCCTTGGAGTTTAGGAAGAAATTGTTTTTCTTATAGTAAATTTCCCTTTCTTGTCCTTACCAATGCCAGTAGATGTCTGCATATTGATGCAGACACCCAGTAGCTTCTGGCAACCCTTGCTCCCTCTGAACTTGGGAGAGAGTCTCAGGTTTATAACGTGCAATACTTCTGCAGGATGGGCTCAACCTGAGAAAATGAAAATTAGTATCTCTTTGCAAAAATACTGGGTCCCTCCCTGACAGTAAAATAGGTGTTTACTTCTCCTTTGATTGCCCAGTGCTTTGACCCAAGCAAGAGCTTCCTGTGTTTTGGTGTGGAAAATTCATGTTTAGTTTAGTTTAAGCAGTAATCAACTTCCTAAAAACTGTGTGAACCACATCTTTTTTAAAAATCCAGCTCCATTTCCCCACTGACTGTGGCTATCTTCTCAAAGATGCTTTCTCTTCCATTCTGATTTATCTCCAATTGGCAGCAGCAAACTATAACCCTAGCTTCACATTTCTTTCCTTCCCAAGTGGCTCATCAATCAATCAGCAGACTTTCCATTCAGAGCCTATTATGTGTAAGACATTGTTCATGATCTGTAAAGAGAATAGAGAATGCACCAAATGCACCAGAGGCTGCTGTTATCTGTGAATTCTCTATAAAACCATGTGAATAGGCACCCTCTTATTTATCTCTTCTGGAAATTCAGATTTTCTTCTATTAGATTTTCCCAAAGAGGTACCCATGTGTACTGAGCAGCCTATATTTGTTACTATAGAAATGGAGAGGCATAAAAGGATGTTTAGAAATGTAAGTACTTCTATAAATCCTCAACCACAGCAATTGTAATTGTTTAGAGCAGTAACTGAGATATTCATGATATGTTCCAAAGAAAAATCACAACTCACCAATCTGAAACTCCTGGTGAAACAAGACCAAACTAGCAAAAAGTTAATAATGTCCTTTAAAAACAAGTAGTAACAGGCCTACCTAATTTTCCTTTGTGACAGGAGACAGATTCATTCCACCTAAGGGACCCCATATCAACCACCAACATCTCTATGACTTAGAATGCTCACAGGCTTCCTGACCCACATCAGCAGCTTGTATCTAGCTTCAGAAGAAAATATCTAGATTCTTTTCAGATACTCATGATCTCCCCAGTCCTACAAAGGACAATGAGCCACCTTATAAAAAGCTGAAAAGCCCCCAAAGCTAACTACTAAAAAGTAGAAACATGGGAGGAGAAAGCATACTTGAGAATTTTTATTTGTTTGCAAATAAATGACTATAAACTATTTTAATCATGACAAGGTGGTAGAGGAAGATAAACATGCAATGTGCTTTACTTAAGATTTAATAAATGGAATAATATAAAATCCAGAAAGTAATTAGATGTCAGGAAAAACTGTCACCACATAAAGAGTTTATCCCCCACCTGGGTCCCAGACAGAACTAGCCGTGTATCTTTCAGACCTCTTTCTCATGCATCTTCTCTCTCCTTTGTCAGAAGATTGTCTTTCCTGTTTCCCTGCACGTGGTTACCTGTAGTCTCAAAATCTGCTTTAGGTTCTAGCCACCTAGACAGACCCAGACTCTTTCTTGATCTAATCCTAATCTCCCAGGAAGAACTGAGCTTTGTGGTAGCTTGTCACAGACTGCCATTTATCCATAATTACTAGTTGAACCCAGAGGTAGTAATCTTAGTCAATTCAGGTTACCTAAACCAAATACTATTGGACTGAGTGTCCAAAAATAGGAATTTATGGAGACTAAAATCCACGATAAAGGCGCCAGCAAGATCATTGTCTGATAAGGAATTTCTTGAGTTGCAGGTGTCTATCTTCTTGCTGTGTCCTCATGTGGCTTCTCCTAGCAACACACAGGTGGAGAAAAAAGGAAGCAAGTTTTCTTATGTCTCTCCCTATGATCCCATTATGAGGCTTTCATCTAGACCTCAGCTAAACAAACTTCCCTCCTAAAGATCTTACCTCCAAATACCATCATATTGGGGATGAGAATTTTGAAATATGAACATTGGGGGACACAATTTCATCCATAGAAATAGGAAACATCATTCAAAAGAGCAGTTTGGGGTCTATCATCAGGAAGAAGAGGAGATGCTAACATGAGCTGGGCTACAATTCTAGATGTATTCCTTATGAAACCTGAAGTAAAATAGCCAAAGAAAGAATGCACGGAAATAGAGCATAATAACACCCCGTCTACTTCTAAACAAATTGAGCTCTAACAGCAAAAGTACAATGAAAAACTGGAAATGTCAAGTGTTTCAAAGTTAAAAATACAAAAACAACCAGTTTCATAATCCACCCTAACTCAGTAATGTAATCTGCAAGAAATTTCTCCACTAGATCCACATCAGGGGACTCTATCATGTACAGTTCAGTGTCTTCAACAGCATCTTGAGAAAATGTGTTACTATAATTTACCTCATAGTCATCTATAAGAATGAAAGTACCATGACAAATCTCAAACCAACAGAACTCAAGAAAAAATACATTCTATTATTACCCCCACTTTACAGATAAAAAATTGAGACACAGGAAGTTACTTAATCTTCTCAAGGTTAGTGTGCAGTGAGTAGCAGATGTGATATTAAAAGCCAGAAATCAACAAACTGCCTCACTGAATCTTTGAAAAGTGAGAATTTGGATGTATTTACTCCCATGAGACTTTTTCCTGTTGGCATGGGTGGGCCAGAAGGTCCAGAACAAGCAGTAGAAACAAGATTGACAGAGAGAAAATGGAAAGTGAGTGTGGGGTAAGGTCCATCACACAGATGCAGCCTATGTGTGGCTATGCATCTAAGAGAGATGGTATGCAAATCCTGAATGGATATGAGCTGATTTTTGGACTGAAAATGTCATAGCCAGAGTCAAAAAATAAAATTATTGAAAGTAACGTCTGTAGTAAATTGTTGAGCAGAAATCAAGTACTAAGACCCAGGGTGGAAAATGTAAGCCACAGGAGACAGCAAACATGTTCCTGGTGGTATATTACAGAGTTTGGACAGTCATACAGGAGTAGAGCTGCTAGAATCTTCAACTGGGTACTCTGAATTTGGAAAGAGGCCATCACAGGTGGCCAGGACAAAAACTCCAGCTGCCAGTGGCCAGCACCAAGACAGCATCACACAGAGCCTTCAGTATGATAGAAAAGTAGCTCTCCCACCTAGTAAGAAATATGACTAGAGTGACCTAAAGCAGACCCAAATACTATAGGAAGATCTACACCAGGCAAAGATGCAGAAAGACTGGGCGTGAGGACATCCACGAACCAGAGCTTGCATATGTACCATCCATAGTACAGTGGTGAACCATGGTCTCTGGATCCTGAAAAGCTTATGTATAAGTCCTAACACCTAGCATCTGTAAATCTGAACTTCTTTGGAAAGAGGTCTTTGTGGATATAACAAAGGATCTCCAGATGAGATCCAACTGGCTTTAGGATGGATCCTGAAGCCAATAACTAGTGTCCTTATATAAAATAGAGGAAGAGCCTCCCACACCAGGATGACCTCAGCAGACAAAGGGCATCTTGGCTACTTCTCCCCTATACCTGGACAGCCTGAGAAGTCCACAGAATCATCAGTGACCCTTGTGCCACTTGCAATACCTCAGTGGGCTGGAGAGAGCCTTAGTAGCCCCTCTCCTTACCCAGAGGACCTCAGCTGGCTGGCAAGAATGTGATGAGTCCAGCAGAGGACTTGAATGGGTTGGCAGGAGACTTAGCAAACCCTCCCCAAACCTGGAGTACCTTGATGAGCCAGCAACAGTGTGGGTGAGTCCTTCATCCATACAGAGAGCCTCAGGTGGGCTATTGAGTGCACTAGCAAGGTCTTCTCCCAACCAAAGGAACCTGACTGGGCCTGCAAGATCCCCAGTAACACAATAGGATCCTGGCTGGGTTGCAAATCCTGGAAAGGTGGGTCTGGTAGCCTGGAATAGTGTGAAGCTGAAATAACAAAATGAGCTAAGAGTTGGTTCACATCAATACACCTAGGGGGCTAGTCAGTCTAGGAAGAATACAGAACTCATGTAGCTGGCTTGCAGGAGGATTCAGGTGATGGAACCCTCCCAACTGCAGGACTCAGCAACTGGGTGAACATCAGCCACACAATAGGACACTAAGAGACACATGATGGACAGTTGAGAGTGCCAGGACTGAAAAGACCAAAATATTAACAAAAGTGGTGAAAATGACAAAACAAAAGAGCAAAATGCAATCTCAAATTTCCAGCCCTTCTGGAACAAGTACAGGAAACATTGAAATAGAGTACATTGAAAGTCACACACCTGAAATTTCTGAAAAGATAACAAGTGAAATAAAGAAACAAATCCAAGAGACTATAGAGGAAGTTAGATGAGAAATAATCTCCCAAGTAAAGAAAGAAATGACAACTATAATGAAGGAATTGCTCAGCATAGCTAGAGAAGATATAAATTTTGTAAAAAGTATAGGAACATGGGAAAATGGTGGAAACCCTAAATGAAAAATATAGGAAACAAATACAATGCATGAAACAAATTCAAAGAGATACATAGAAAATTAAAAACTATATTTAAAGCAAGAAAAACTGCTTGAACAAAACTGAAGATAAAGTTTCAGACCTTTAAGACAGGATCACACTAGTGATCATGAAAGAAAAAAACTTTTTTTTATTTAAGGAGAAAAAGAAAAAAAAAACAGAAAAAGGATACAAGTAATACAGAATTTCAAAAAAATAAACAAGAAATCACTAGTTAATAGATTACATATTGTCATCTTAGAAATAGTTGTTCAAGTTACAAAATTAAAGCATGTAAAGTGGACATTCAAACAGGGAGACTGCAAACAGTTCTGTTCAATGATCCAACAAAAACTTAGTAACGTGGTCATCTATCTTATACGCTTAAATATACATGCAAGTTATATCCTTTAGAGCACTTTTTTTTCATCTCTTTTTTACTATGACAATTACACATTTTGGGTTTTATTACTCCTAGAGTTCTTATTATTTTCTTGAAGAGAATAAAACCAAATGTGACATAACAAAACAGAGTCAGTCAAATCAAAAGGTTGGACATAGTACATAATATAAAAGCAGAATACAAGGTGATCAATAATGGTTACCATAATGCCTCTTGCTATCTTAAAAATAATTGCCTATATCATCAATTATAATAAAATTGAACAAAACAGTAAAGAACAAAAATGATAAACCAAAACATTGGAGACATTACAGGACTTCAAAAGAAGGTAAGTCAAACCGGAATGGGCATCATAGTGAATCTTATTGTCCTCAAAGTTATTGCCTATACTCTCAAACTTAGTACTATCAAGCAAAACAAAATAGAGTAAAATCAGTCAAAACAAGATGGTGAGAGCAATACAGGGTTTCAAATCAAGGTTACAGGAAATCAAAGTGGGTTACTATAATATATTCTGCTATTTTTATTTTTCCCTTAAAAAGATAAAAATAAAAAAATAAATAATAAAAAAGGAGATTGAGATAAAAGACATAACAAAACAGCACAGGTCAGAACATAACAATTTAAGCAACAAAGTGTTTCCCACAAGATAACCTGACATAAAAGTAGTTACCATGGTGTCACTTTCTTTGAAATATTTGAGTGTAACTTCGTATACTGTAGCATCAAACATATCAAGACAATGTAAAACCATTCAAGAGAATGATAGTATTATAGGGTATTGAGAACCAACTAACAGAAAATGAACAATGGTTTATGTATTATCTCCTTGTCTGTAAAATTTTTGTTTATATTATCACATATAATAAAGCCCAAAATATACAACATGCTAAGACCGATGGAAACAGAAGAAAAAAGCTTGATAGAATTTCAAAACAAGATGATATTAAATCAGCACTAGCTATTACAATGTCTTTTCTCCAAAATAGCTGTTCATACCATCTCAGATAATAAAATCAAACATCCCACAAGAAAACCATTACAATTAATGAATGAAAACATTATAAGGCTTCAAAGCAATATAATGGGAAATAACGATTACCACATAATTTTATGTATTGTTATCCTTTCTTACACTAGGGAAACTATTCGGAATTTATACATGTGAGATTGATTTATTTCACTTAGGAGTATGGTCTCAAGCTGTGCCATTTATTTATAAATATCTCAATATGATCATTCTTTATAGCTGAGTAGCACTCCATTGTATAAAAATACCACAAATTTTGTATCCATTCCTGAGCTGATGAACTCTTAGGTTATTTCCAGGACCTGGCTATTACAAATTGTGCTACTACAAACATGGATGCACATATACCACTGTGGTATGATGCTTTCAGTTCTTCTGGGAATATGCCTAGAAATGGAATAGCTAGAACAAATGGGACTTCCAATTCCAGCTTTTTGAGAAATTTGCAGACTGACTTCCACAAAGGTTGCACCAGTCTACACTCCCACCAACAGAGCAGGAGAGTTCCTTTTTCCTCACAGCCTCTCCAGCATTAGTTGTTGGTGGTTTTCTTAATCCTGGCCATTCTTTCAGGAGTGAGATGAAATCTCAGTGTGCTTTTAATTTGCATTTCTCTAATGAGTAATGATGGTGAACATTTTTTCATGTATCTATTTGCCATTTGTATTTCTTCATCTGAGAAGTGTGTATTCATTTCAAATGCCCATTTTTAGATTGGATCTTTGAATATCGGGGGTCTGATTTTTTTTTAATTCTTTATATTTTTTTGTCAGAAGTCCTTTGTCTGAGGGATAGTTCACTAAGATTTTTTCCCAGTTTGTGGGCTTTCTTTTCACTATGCTGGAGATTTCTTTTGACATGCAGAAACTTCTTAGTAAGAGGTGATCCCAGTTATTGATTCTGCTAAGTATTCCCTGTGCAGTTTGAATCCTGTTCATGAATTCTCTGCCTACCCCATGTCTTCAAGGTTTTTACCCAATTTGTCTTCCAATAGATTTAGTGTTTCTGTTTTAATATTCAGATCTTTGATCCATTTAGATTTTAATTTAGTACATGGTGATACGCATGGTGATAGTTTTCAGCATATGGAGCCAGTTTTTCCAACACCATTTATTAAAGAGACTGTCGTTCTTCCAGTGAACATATTTGGCCCCTTTATCAAAGATAAGGTGGTTGAGTGTGTTTGTAGTTGTGGTTGAATCTTCTCATCTATTCCATTAATCTTCAGCTCTGTTTTGATTCCAGTACCATGTTGATTTTGTTATACTACAGATGCTTTGTAGTATAACTTCAAGTCAGGGATTGGGATGCCTCCTACCTTGCCTTTGCTGATTAGAATTTGCTTTCCTATTCTAGGTCTCTTCTCACTCCAGATGAATTTTAGGAGTGATTTATCTAGACCTACAAGGTATGTTGATGGTATTTTTAGTGGGATTGCATTGAATCTGTATAATAGTTTTGGGAGGATGGCCATTTTCACAATATTTATTCTTCCTATCCATAAGCAAGGGATGTCTTTCACTTTCTGAGATCCTCTTCAATTTCTTTTTTCAGTGTATCATAATTTTCCTTGTATAGGATACAAGGATACTCCTTGTATACTTTTTTCCTTTCACTTCTTTCATGAGAGTAATTCCTAAATATTTCATTTTTTTGGTTGATAGTCTGAAGGGTGTGGCTTCTCTTATTTCTCTCTCTGTGATCTCTTTGTTGGTGTATAGGAATACTATTGATTTTTGAGTATTGATTTTGTATCCTGCTACGTTGCTGAATTTATTTATTATGTCTAAGAGTCTTTCAATGGAGTTTAGGGGGTCTTCTATGTAGAGTATCATGTCATCTGCAAATAATGATAATTTAACTTCTTCTTTTCCTGTCTTTACCCCTTTTTTTCTCTCTCTTGTCCAATTGCTCTGGCTAATATTTCCAGTACTTGCAGTGATAAGGGATATCCTTGTCTTGTGCCTGATTTTAAAGTAAAGGCCTTCAAATTTTGGCCATTTAGTATGATACTGGCTGTTGTTTGTCATAGATGGCCTTTATTATATTGAGGTAAAGACCATCTATTCCAATATTCTGTAAGGTTCTTATCGTAAATGAATTTGGACCTTATCAAAAGCTTTTTCTGCATCTATAGAAATGATCATGTGATTCTTACTTTTGGTTTTATTTATATGGTGAATTACATTTATTGACTTACATATATTGAACCATCCCTGCATACCTGGGATGAATCCTACTTGGTCATGGTGTATAATCTTCTTGATGATTTGCTGCATTATATTTGCCAATGTTTTATTGAAGATTTTTGCATCTGTGTTCATTAAGGAGATTGGTCTGTAGTTCTCTTTTTTAGTTGGGTCTTTCCCAGGTTTTGGTGCTAGGGTAATGTTTGCTTCCAGGAATGATTTAGGAAGAATTGCTTCCCTTTCACTTACATTGAACAGTTTGAGGAGTGTCGGCATTAAGTCTTCTTTGTACTTCTTGTAGAATTCTGCAGTGAATCTGTCTGGGCTTGGCCTCTTCTGTGTAGGTAAGGACTTAATTACATTTTCAATTTCATTAATAGAAATTGGGTTATTCAGTAGTTTTACATCTTCTTGACCTAGCTTTGGTACTTCATACATTTCTAGGAACCTGTCTATGTCTTCTGTGTTATCTAACCTTTGAGAGTAGAGATTTTTGAAATAGGTATTGATGAACTTCTGTATTTCTATAGAGTCTGTAGTGATTTTGCCTTTTTCATTTCTTATTGCATGAATTTGAGCTTTTTCTTCCCTTTTTAATAAGGTTGTCTAGGGGCTTATCAATTTTATTTATTCTTTCAAAGAACCAACTTTTTGATTCATTGATTCTTTGGATTGTTTTCTTAGTCTCTATTGCATGAATTTCTACTCTGATTTTTATAATTTCCTCTCTTCTTTTGGCTTTGGGCTTGACTTGCCCTTGTTTTTCTAGATATTTGAGGTATAACATCTGGTAGTTTATTTGTATTCGTTCTATTTTCCTGATATAGAAACTCAGTTCAATAAATTTTCCTCTTAGGATGGCTTTCATTGCATCCCACAGATTCTGATAAGTTGTATTTGTATTTTTGTTTGCTTGTATGTGTTGTTTACTTTCCTCTTTAATTTCCCCTGTGACACACTGATAACTCAAGAGTGTGTTTTTCAGTTTCCATGTGTTTGTGGGATTTTGCAGTATCTTTTATCATTAATTTCTAATTTCACGGCACTATGATCTGATAGCATGCAAGGGATAACTTCAACTCTTTTGCATTTATTTAAATATATGTGAACTAATATATGGTCTATTTTAGAGAATGACCCATGTACTGCTGAGAAGAATGTGTATTCTGACGTTGGGTGGAACACTCTGTATATATCTATCAAGTCCTTTTGTTCACAGGTGTGATTCAGTTCTGTTATTTCTTTGTTGATTTTCTCTCTAGTTGATCTGTCCCTTGGTGTCAATGGTGTATTAAGGTCTCCTGTTATAATTGTGTTACTGCTAATTTGGTTTTTCATTTCTGTTAATACTTGTTTTATATAACTGGGTGCTCTGGAGTTTGGTGTATATATATTTAAGGTAGTTATCCCTTTCTCTTAAAGTTTTCCCCTAACCACTATGTAATGACCTTCTTTATCTCCTCTGATCATTATTAGTTTGAAGTTCATATTGTCTGCAAAAAGAATAGCTACCCCCACTTTTTGGGGGTTCCTGTTGCACGATATATTGTTTTCCATCCTTTGACTTTCAGTCTGTGAGTATCCTTTTGGGTTAGATGAGTTTCCAGTAGACAGCATATGATTGGATTTTATTTCTTGATCCATTCTGCCAGTCTGGTTCTTTTAATTGGTGCATTGAGCCCATTTACATTAATAGTTATAACTGTTATACGTTGGCTTATTGTTGACATGTTATCTTTCTGCTGTTGCATCTTTATCTTTCTGTTCTGTTTAATTGTCTGCTTTGCTTAGTGGTTTTTTCCTAAGTGTATCTAAACTGTCTTTCAGTATTCTTTGCAGGGTTTGCTTGGTGATCACAAAGTTCTTCAGCTGTTCTTTGTCATGGAAGTATCTTATTTATTCATCTATTTTGAAGGACAGTATTGCAGAGTACATCAGTCTAGATTGGAAATCATTTTCCATTAGGATCTGAAAAAATTCACTCTATGCTCTTCTTGACCTCATTGTTTGTGTTGAGAAGTCTGCTGTGATTCTGATAGGTTTTCCTTTATAGGTGATCTGTCTTTTCTCTCTGACCGATTTTAGTATTCTATTCTTAAGTGGGATTTCTGGGATGGTGATTATTATATGCTTGGGTGTAGCTTTATTTTGGTTATGGCTATTTGGAGTTCTATATGCTTTACTAATCCTAATGTCAGTTTCCATTCTCATGTTTGGGAAATTTTCAGCTCTGACTTCTGTGAATAGTCTTTTGGTATCATTTGTGCTGTTCCCTTCTTTTTCATTTATCCCTATTAATCTTATGTAGTTTTTCTTTGCATCTTCTTGTGGATGTTGAATTGTTATTTCCTGATTCTTTTTTTTTTTAAAGATCTTTCCTTTCCTGTTCACTAGCTGCAATCTTGTCTTTGAGGTCTGAAATTCTATCTTCACTTTCATTGAGTCAGTTTTGACAACTTTCAATGGAATTTTTGATTTCCTATATATCTGTTTGAATCTGTTTCACGCATTCTGTTTGTTTCTTAAATTGTTGATCTGGGGATTCTTTTTGTTTTTTTCCTCTAATTTTTATCTGTGACTTCTTTAGATGTGTTCAGCATCTTATCATTTCTTCTTTTACCTGGTAGATTATTTCTAGTTTGAATTCCTTTAAAGCTTCCTGGAGTTGCTTCTTTATTTTAGTTGCTATTATTACAGGTATTTCAGGTATATGGCATATATTTTCTTCTATGTACATGGCTCCCAGAGTTTCTTGGGATGGGCTGGAGGTTTGAGATTGCATTTTGGTCTTTCATTTTGTCATTTTCCTATATTTCTCTATTTCAAGTGTTTTTGTAAAGCTTCCCCTGGATGTTTTGGAAATCATTTCCTATGTGCTAGGCTCCTGATACTGAATGGAGGTTGCTGAGCATGGTCCAGTCAGGCCCTCAGGCCTTCCTCTGCTACCTTCAGTGTTCCAAGTAGCTTGGGTAGGTTCCAGGCACCTACCCACTGTGGATGATGGGCTAAAGCTCTCCCTGAGCAAAGACCAATGCCCTGATACTCACTTCACCTGCTCTCCACACCCATAATTGAAGAAGGTCACGGAGATAATCTACTCAGGCTGCAAAACCTCCCAATGCGAGTCTAGAGTGGCTGGGCTCTGGGCGACTCCTTGAGCTCTGGGAGCAATGATCTTAACACAATGTCCCAGGCTTGGGATGGCACTCGGACTCACCCAAGCCACCAGCTGAGTTTCCAGATTCCCAATTCTGGAGAAAGTCACTGAGTGTGTCCTGGGCAGGCCTGAAACCTGCCTTGCAAGCGCAGCCTAGTGTGGCTGGGCTCTGGGTGGGCCCTTGAGCTCTGGAGGCAATGATCTTAGTTCAGTCTCCTAGGCTCTTGATAGGGAGCTGACTCACCCTAGCTGCCAGCTGAGTTTCTGGATTCCTGGTTCCGGAGAAGGCTGCTGAATGTGTCCTAGGCAGGCCTGAGAAAATCTCTTAAATATAACTGGGGATCATGAAATAACAATTCAACAGCTCCAAAATGACACAAAGAAAAACAATGTAAGTATGATAGGTGTCAATGAAAATGCAAGAGTCAATGCAAAAGGCATTTAAAAACTATTTGCAAAATTAATAGCAGAAATTTCCCAAGCATGGGAAAAGAACCTGATATAAAAATAAGTAAAGCATATAGAACTCCAAGTATCCAAAAGCAAAATAAATCTATATCCAGACACATAATAATCAAGATCTCACAAACTCAGCATAAAAGCAGAATACTAGAAGTTGGTAGAGAAGAGAAACAAATGACTATTCAAGGAAAGCCCCTTAGAATCACAGTTGACTTAACACAAACCCTTAGGTCAAGACAAATTTGTAGTACAACATTTCAAACCCTGAAAGAAAACAACTTTCAATGCAGACTGATGTACCCTGTAAAACTATCTTAATGGACAAATGATACTTGTCCATTAATGGACAAATAAGATACTTCCACAACAAAGAACTGAAGAAAATCATGTCCACTATACCAACCCTAGAAAGAGTACTGAAAACATATTTAGAGATAAAAATAGCACAATTCCAAGAACAACAACAAAAAGAAAAAAACAGGCAAAGCAAGCATCTAAACAGGAGGGGAAAGTAGGGAAGCAACAACAGGAAAATAACATGACAAAGTTAAGCCACTACTTATTAGTTATAACTATCAATGTAAATGGCTTCAATTCAACAATTAAAAGAAACAGATTGGAAGAATGCATTAATAAATAGGGCCCAACAAATACTGTATGCAAGAAATACATCTGACTCGAAATTCATAGACTAAAACTTAAAGGATGGAAAACAATATTCTAAGCAATTAGAATTCATAAAAAGGTAGGTAGCTATTCTGTTTTCAGGCAAAGTGAACTTCAAACCAAAATGATCAAAAGAGATAAACAATGTCATTACATACTTGTTAGGGGAAAAATACAAGAGGAAGAGATAACAATCATAAATATATATGCACCAAACACAAGAGCACCCAAAAAATAAGACAAATATCAATAGATGTGAAAAATCAAATATGCAATAACACAACTATAATAAGGGACCTTAATACCCCATTGCCACAAAGACATAGATCAACTAGACAAAAAATCAGCAAAGAAATAACAGAGCTAGCCAGGCATAATAGGGCACTCCTGTAATCCCGGGAGGCTGAGGCAGGAGAATCATTTTCAAGTTCAAGACCAGCCTGGGCTACAAGTGAGCTCAAGACCAGCCTGAACTGCATAGAAAGACCTTGTCCCAAAAGAAATTTTAAAAAAAAACATAAATAACAGAATTGAATCAAGCCTGTGAATAAATGGACTTTCTAGATGTTTACAGAGTGTTTCACACAACAACATCAGAATACACAATCTTCTCAGCTGCATATGGGACAGTGTCTAAAATAAACCACATATTGGCCTGTAGAATATGCTTAAGTAAATGCAAAGGAACTGAAATTATCCCATCATATTATCTGACCATTCCATACTGAAATTGGAAATTAATGGAAAAGAAATTGCAAAAGCTATATAAACACATGGAAATTAAATAACCCTCCTGAACAACCAATGGGTTACATGTGAATCTAAAGAAGAAATTAAACAATATCTACAATTCAATGAAACCTGTAGGACACAAAGAAAGCAGTCCTAAGAAGGAAATATATAGCAATGAATTCATACATCCAGAAAACAAAATTACCACAAATAAACAATGGACTGCTTCACCTCAAGCTTCTAGAAAAAGAAAAGCAAGTCAAGTTTCAAGCTCATAGAAAGGAGGAAATTATAAAAACCAGAGCAGATATGAATGAAATGGAAACTAAGAAAACAATATAAAGAACTAATTAATTGAAGAGTTCTCTGAAAGAACAAACAAAATTTACAAATCCCTAGGCAACCTTATCAAAAAAGGAAAGAAAAAACTCAAATTCATGGAATGAGGAATAAAAAGGGTGAAATTATGACAGATCCTATGAAAATTCAGAAGATTAGGGGGCTTGAGAAAATGGCGGCTTGCTAGGGGATTGGGCAGAGAGTCTCTCCGGAGAAATCGTATTAGAAGCTAGAATATGACAACATCGAGAGGGCCAGACAAATGGATAACAATTCTTATTAACCAAGACAGTGCAGCTCGAGGATTTAAAGTTGTGCTGAGACTGTGAAGGCTGATAATGGGAGGCTGCAAATCCTGCGCCTTTAAATCAACAAACTGACCAGTGGACCCAACAGGAAAAGCTGTGTTGGCTTTTGGTGACTGCTGGAAACTTGAGACCTGAGATCCCGAGAAGCAGCCAGGACTGCCCCGCTGCACCAGAAGAGATCGTGAAAGGCTCTGGAGCTCCAAAGCTGGACGCAGAGCAGATTTCTGACCGTTCTGCACTGTACCGGGAGTGCACGCTGCGCGGATTTCTGACTGTTCCACGCTGTACCGGGAGTGCATGCTGCGCGGATTTCTGACCGTTCTGCGCTGTGCTGGGAGTGCGGGAAAGGTGGGCGGCATGGACCCTGGTGAATACTGGGGACCCCACGGCTGCTGGGGTTGGCCAGGGAACATCTTGGAACTGGGCAGTGCCCGCCACCACAGGGACATCAATAACACAGAGTCTGGTGGCAGCCATCTTACAGTTGGGCAGAACCTACAGCTCGGTGGCATCACTGAGTCCCCCTGTAGGGAGGGCTGGTGGAAGGAATCTTGAAATTGGGCAGAGCCTGAGTACGTGTTGGCTTCAGTGTCACACAGAGAACTAGTGGGAGACATCTTGGATTTGGGCAGATCTGCTGTTCTGGTGCTCCTGGCACAGAGAGGTCTGGAAGAGAACAGCTGGGATTTGGGCAGGACCCTGTGCCATAGTGACATTAGTCAGCTGTTTCTGGTACAAAGAGAACCAGCAGGAGCTACTGGGGCTAAACCAAGCCTCTGCTTGGGGCCCAATAAGCAGATACAAAATAGTCACAACTCAGTGACATACAGAAAGTACAGCCTAGTTTATGGATTGACTGGCGCAGAGGCTGGAGGCTAGCCTGCACCATCCCTGCATCCCAGCCTACCCCAGATAACAGCAAATTGGGGAGGACAGCAAAAACTCAAGTCAGCACGCTTCTGAAAGGCCCTAAGCAATTCAGAGAGGGCCAGAGAACCCCAGGACAGTCTGAAAGAAACCAGAAACATGACAAGAGATAAAAATTTTAAAAAATCTCCAGCTGCCCAACATGAGAAAATAAGCCCAGGAGAAGTAAACACCGAAGAGAACAAGCACAGTAACCATCCATTGCTCGACACAGCATCAGCCGAAATTAAAAAGTACCTTCATGATCTCATAGAAGAATTTAAAGCTGTACTCCTGATTCAAGTGAGGCAAGATATAAAGAGATTAATTAAAGAAATGACAAGCCCCGTCCAAGAGAACACAGATGGAAGAACTGAGGAAATCAGAAAAGAAAGAGAAACTTCTGAAGAAGAATTTAAACATAACTTAGAATGCATGAAACAGATCCAAAGAGAATACCAGGAAACTAAAAACTCCATTGAACACTGGCAAAATGCCTTGACAGAAACTAAAGACAGCCTTCTGAAACTTGAAGAGAGATTTATGGCATATGATCGTGAAAGAAAAAGCCTCTTAAAAATAACAAGGAACCAGAAGAAGCAATTCAAAAACTAGAAGATGACAAAAAGATACATAACTTAAGAATAAAGAATGTGAGTGAAGAAGCAGGAGCAACCAAAACTGAAATACAAAGAGTATTCACAGATATATTAAAGCAAAATTTCCCATAGATAGCAAAAAGAAACAATATCCAGATAAAAGAGGCATACAGAACACCAGCTACCTACAACCAAAACAGATCTACGACTAGACATATAATAATCAAGATTCCAGAAATCCACCAAAATAACAGAATATTAAAAGCAGCCAGAGAAAAGATGCAGATTACCTACAATGGGAAAATTATCAAAATAACAGCAGACTTATCAACACAAACTCTTAAGTCAAGAAGGGAGTGGGGAGAAATATTCCAAGTCCTGAAAGAAAACAATATGCAACTGAAGCTCATATACCTGTCAAAACTCTCTCTCAAAATTAATGGAGAAATAAGATACTTTCAAGACAAGGAGGAACTGTGGGAGTTCATGACCACCAATCCAACCCTACAGAGAGTGCTGAAGGACATTACAGAGAAAGAGAGGAAGAGATACCAGGATTCCAGCAACAGTGGCAGAGAGGCCTCAGTGAATGGGGCAGACAGTGGAATGAGGGAATAAGGTGGACAAACTATAGCAGAAAAGTGGAGTAGCAGACATGAGGCAGAGATGGTAAGCTATAGTCTTTAGTATAGACAGCTCTGAAACTCTACAAAAAAGAAAAAGAAAAAGGCAGAGGTCATTGTTAATGGTGTATAAGGATTTAAAAGACATAATAGTCTTATTGACATATTTAGTTTGAATTTAATTTATACTGGTCTGTCCACTCATGTCAGATTTGAGGGCACAGACATCTTGACCCCAAAATAGCAGATTATACCATGGTAACTATCCTTACTTTCCTATTAACTTAAACTGAAATCCTACAATACTTACATTGTCTTACTATGACTGATCTTAATTGAATCTGAATCATAAGACTATGGGTTGGCCTTGGCTGATTTTATTTGAAATTGGTATCTTGTTAGTATCAACCCTAAAAGTAGAGGCAACTACTCTGAGGATGACAAGATGTAAAGGATATCCATACTGGTATTAATTAGTAACAGCTCTCAAATCCTACAATGCTGTCAAAGTTAAGTTTTTGTAAAAATAGGTGATACTATATTTAACTATAATAAGCCAGTGTTGTGGTCAAATCTGTTGAAAATAACAAGAGAAAACATAGTAACTACGGAAGATCATCTATATTGTGGTCTTATATGTCTTATCCATTGCATGTTTTTCTAGGAAATTGTTTTGCTGCCTTTCTATGACTTGGTATTCCCTATAATACAGAGAGGATAGATATATATGTAGAAATTCACACATGGGTTTTTTTTTTCTTTTTAATTATTTACGGGAACAGATTATATAATGCAAGATGTAATGAACAGATACTCTGAGGAAGAGACGCTAAGAAACCCGAGGCTAATTTTGTAGCATTATGATAGAAATTCTAACAATACTATTGTTCGCTGATTAGAATGACATTGGACTGGTTTCTTGAGTTCAATTTCAGCATATGTAGAGATGGGGACAGCTATCACAAAGAGAATGAGAGATGCGATGGTAGTTACTATTGTCTTCCCTAATTTGAAACTTGAGGACCTAAAAAGCCTCCAATGATTTGATTAGTTCTATAACATGCAATAAGTATATAAAGTGGGTGAAAATGGGGATATGTTTAATCTTACCCTATTTGAGATGTAAAACAAATGTGTAGGACTGATAACCATATTACTGAGCTTTGTTCGAACGGTTTGTAGTGTCACTTTATGAATGTCATTCTAAATACTTTAATTCTATAACATGAACAGCTATTTCTAAGATGACAATGTGTAACTTATCAACCAGCAATTTCTTACCGTTTGTTTTTCTTTAAGTTTGTATTATTCCTACCCTTTTTTTATCTCCATGTATTCTTTTGTTTCCTTTTCTTTAAATAAAAAAAAAAGAAAATTCAGAAGATTGTCAATACCTATTTCAAAACTCTTTATGCTTACAGGATGAAAAACACAGAAGAAATGGACAGATTCCTAGAAACATATGAATTATCAAAGCTAAGTCAAGATACAAAAATTTTTAATAATCCACTATCAGTTACTGAAGTTGAAAATGTAAATAAAAACTTACTAACAAAGAAAAGCCCATGTCCTGATGGATTCACAGATGAATTCTCCAAGAATTTTAGAAAATGTTTAATGCCAGTAGACCTCAAACTGTTTAATGAAATTATATAGGAAACAATTTTCCCTAATTCATTCCTGGAAGCAAGTATTATGCTGATACCAAAACCAGAGACAGACCCAACAAAAAGAACTGAGGTCAATTTACCTAATGAACACTGATGCAAAATTCTCAATAAAATACCAGCAAACAATACCATAAATCATCAAGAAGAATATATACCATAACGAAGTGGGATTTCTTCCAGGAATGCAACATATGCAAATCAATAGATGTAATACACATCAGTAGAACCAAAGACAAAAATCACATGATCATCACAATAGATGCAGAAAAGGCTTTCAATAAAGTACACCACTCATTCATAATAAGGAAAAAACTACAGAAAAATCAAAATAGATAGTCTCTACCTCAATCAGATAAAAGCCATCTATGACAAACAAACAGTCAACATCATACTAAACAGGCAAAAACTGAAAGCTTTCACTCTAAAATCAGGAACAAGATAAAGTTGTTCACTTTCACCACTCCTATTCAATATAGCTCTGGAAACATTAGCCAGAACAATTAGACAAGAGAGAGAAATAAAGGGAATAAGGGTAGGAAAGAAAGAAGTTAAACTATCATTATTGCAGATAATATGATATTCTACATGGAAAATCCCAAAAACTCTGCCAAAAGACTTCCAGATTTGATAAGTAAATTCAGCCATGTAGCTAGTGAATAGCACTCCTGTACACAAACAACAAACTCACTGAGAGAGAAATTAGGGAAATAACATCTTTCACAATAGGAATCAATCTAGCAATCTAGCAATAAATGTAAAAGAGCTATACACTGAAAATTATAGCATTCTTTTAAAAAGTGATTGAAGAGGATATCAGAAAATGGAAAGCCATCCCTTACTCTTGGTTAGGAAACGTAGTGAAAATAGCTATAGTCCTAAAAATTTATACAGATTTAATGCAATCCTGATCAGACCACCATTAACATACCTTGAAGATCTAGAGAAAGTATTCTTATAATTCATTTGGAAACAGAGGAGATCCAGAACAGCAAAAGCAATTTTTGGTAACAAAAGTAAGGCAAGAGGCATCGGAATCCCTGACTTGAAATTATACTACAAAGGTATGATAAAATCACCATGGCACTAGCAAAAAAAAAAAAAAAAAGACTTGAGGATGAATGGAACAGATTATAAGATGTAGACACAACTACAAAGACACTCAGCCACCTTATCTTTGACAAAGGGCCCAAACATGTTCACTGAAAGAAAGATAATCTCTTTAATAACTGGTGTTAGAAAAACTGGCTTTCCACATGCCAGTGACTAAAACTAGACTGATGTCTAGTACCATGCACTAAAGTAAAGTCAAAATGGATCAAAGATCTAAATATTAAAATAGAAACGCTAACTCTATTGGAAGACAAGTCAAATAGAAATCATGAAGACATAGGGATAGGCAAAGAGTGCATGAATAAAATGCAAACTGCACGGGAAGTACCTCAAAGAATCAACAACTATGATTTCATCTTATTAAAATTTTTGCACATCCAAAGACATAATCAACAGAGTGAAAACAAAACCCACAGAATGGAGAAACTTTTTGTCAACTGTCCCTCAGACAAAGGCCTTATATTGAAAAGATACAAAGAATAGGAAAATACCAGGCTCCTCAAATTCAAAACCCAATCCAAAAGTGAGCATCTGCAATAAATATGCATTTCTCATATGAAGAAATACAAATGGCAAACAAATACATGAAGAAATGCTCAACATCACTGGTTGAAATGCAAATTAAAACATTAAGATTTCATGTGACACCAGAAAGAATGGTGATCATCAAGAAATCAACCAATAACAAATGTTGGTGGGGCTGTGGGGGAAAAGGAATTCTTTTCCACTGTTGTTCGGAGTGTAAACTGCTAAAACCACTGAAATAAGTATGGAGATTCCTCAAAAACTTAGGACTGGAAGTCCCAAAATTTCCAGCTATTCCCCTGCTGGATATTTTCCCAGAAAAATTATAAACATCTTAACAAGCGATATATGTGCACCTATGATTATAGCAGCACAATTTGTAATAGCTAAATCTTGAAGCAAGCCAAATGCCCATCAACCAAAGAATGGATAGAAAAGATGTGGTATTTTTATACAATGAAATATTCCTAAGCTCCAAAGAAGGCTAAATTTACAGCTTTTATATGTAATTGGATGCAACTTGAGTATACTTATAAGTGAAATAAGTCAAACTAAGTTGTGTAAATATTGTATTGTCATCGTATTGTAAAAATAACTGAGAGTAATAACACCAAAAATGTATAACTGGTATTGTGAAAATGAAAGGGAAAGAAAGTGTTCAAATGAAAGAATAAATGGGACAAAGGAAATGAGAAAACAAAGAATATATATAGGTATACATATATGTGTGTGTGTGTGTGTGTGTGATAGATAACTATACTTCTAATCTCTGTAAGTTCATCAAAAAGAAGTTGGTCTTTTCATGGTTTGATTGATCATTTATTTCATGCCTAAATCTTGTAATCTGAACAACTACTTTTAAGATCATGATATGCAATACATTAACCAGTGTCAATTTCCTGTTTTTTTTCTGTATCATTTTTATCCTTTTGTTTTGTTTTAAAAATAAAAAGAACAGTAAACAAATAAAAAAGAGGAAGATTCAATGCACACAGCAACACAGAGGAGAGCAGCTCTTTTGAAGATCAAGACAGAGGTTGAAGATATGCAGCTACAAACCAAGAAATCAAGGATTACCAGAAACCTGGAGAGAGGTGTGGAGCCTACAGACCATGCGATATTGAATAGTTTGCCTCTGCAACTCAAACATACTGAATTTATACTGTTTTAATTTAGCTGTTGTGTGGTAATACGTCATAGCAGTACTAAGCAGCTAATATGGATGGATATTGATTTATCTTATGGGTCAACTCTCTTGATTGGTAGTCATAGCCCAAAGCACTCAGGTCACTCAGGTTCACAAGGAGATGCATAGTGATCAATTGGTGATGTCTGCTGTGGACATAGAATGGGGATGACAGCACATGATTCATGATGCTCAGTATTAGAAATAAAGAGGTGAGTTTCGAGGAAACTTGGTTCCTACTCTCAATAACCTTATAGTCCAGGACCAGAACTCAGGCTATGTTACTTGATCTTCCCTAGGAATAAGATCAATATTAATCACAATAGTTCTGAAATGATGGAGATATCTGAAAGAACTGGCCACCAAAACAAAAAAAAAAAAATTCATGAAGAGGCAAGTAACGTGGACTAGAAGCCAAGTTAGAGATGCTATTCAGTGTCAAATTCAGTGATGTTCAAGGAAATAAGATTTAACCTGAAGCCTTTACTATGCATTAGTATCACTTTTTTCAAAAGAAAAAATTTTTTAAAATTCTCATAGATGAAGGTCAAACATCCTTAATAATATTAGCTTAGTCCATATTAAGCTGTCTGACCCATGTACTGCTTTGTCTTTGCATCAGCCAGGTAAAACCTGAGAGAGAACCCAGCTGGGCATCATGTCCATTTTTCTACCTACACAAGGAAAGCCACTTAGGCTGCTTAATGCCATGACACATTTTTTTTTACCTCTAACTTCAGATAAGCCCACATCTCTGCCAAGCAAGCAAACCTACTATGTAGTTCATGCATTCTCTATAATAATGGTTTCCAAAGTTAATAATTCTCAGGCTTCTGCAGCTCAGCCACATTCTACACTCTTATTGGATGATCTTACCTCCTACTTTAGAGAGAAAGCAAATGCTATTATGTTCCGAGCTGCTGAAGCTGGAAGTTGATCACATACACAAGGCTGAGGCATAGCCATCCCAAGAACAAAGAGCACCTGGGGCAAGTCACGTTAAAAAAAGCTACTTCAGCCCAAAGAACTCTTAGCCCCAAGACAATCTGAACACTGAGCTAGGGTATCATATGATATTAAGTTGCTAAACTGTATAAATAAATGCCCCTGCAATGAGAGGGCAGTTCCTTTCCTCCCATCTGGAAAGTAAGGGCTCCACCTGACCCCAGATTTGTCTCTTATTTATTTTCTCATCCTCTCACAGTCCTCTACCCAAGGAACCTCAAGGGCCAAGTGGGTCGCACCACAAAGAAAACACCCACAAGCACCCACACAGAGTTTTTCCTCTGAGGGAAACCACAACTTCCCCCTTTACTTCAACAACAGGATTGCAGCTGATAAACTGTCCTTCCCTCTGAACTTTGGTTACCACCTTCAGAACTTCTTGCTACCACTTATCCTTTCTTTGTAATAGTCACATCCTCTCTGGTGGACTTTTTTCTGCTTTTTGGGCATTTGCCTACTTTCAGACCAGAGTTGTCTAGCTGTTTGTCCAACTCCTTCATTGCCTTTATAACCAAACCTCAAGGAAGACTAGTCTTCACTCGTGTTGTTTCTTCACCTCCTATACTCTCTACAACCACTCAGAGCTGGGCTAGCATTCATCATTTCATTTAAATCGCCCTTGATAATGTCCTCAGTGAGTTCTGTGAGGTTAGCAGATGCTTTTCAGCCCTCACTTTCATCAGCTTTCAGTGTCCTTTGAACTCTCGTTGGTCCTTTCCTTGAATTTTCATAATCAAACATCTTCATTCTATTTCATCTTCTCTGACCATACCATCTCCATCTCCTTTGCAGATTTTCCTCCTTCCTAGGTTCATAAATCTTCAAAACCTAGTTCCTGGCATTCTTTCTCTTCTCAGTTAACACTATCTTCCATGCCCAGATTTTCAGTTACTGCCAATACAAAATTTAGTCACATGTTTATAAAACCAGCCCAGTCCTAAGTATGTATATAAAGCACCTTAATTGATACCTCCCCTTGGGTGCCACCAGAACACCTCAATTTAAAATCCTTAAAGCCAAATTTTGCTTTTCTCTATCATTCCCAATATTGAAGGTCTCTTCCAAGAACTCTGTCTCAGGCAGAAACACAAATAATATCCTGTTGATTTAGCCAGAGACTTTGTTAGACTGTGTTAGAATGCTAAAGCCCATTTCTTCCTCTCTTGCCATATTAAATGATTCACCAAATCTATAGACTTTAAGCTCTTATTATCTTTCCTTGCAACATCTACTTTTCTCTACTGCCATCAGCATCCTAATCTACTTCATTCCTGAAATCATACAGAAACCTATTCTAGAAAGTTTCTGCCCAAGCTGTTCTTCCATACTGCAACCATAGTGTTTTTTCCTAATTGCAAATCTGATCACATATCCAACACATGCCTCCAGTACCCTATGGTCTCAAACCTACAGGGAGACATTTATTGCCTTCCTCTGGCCTGAGAGAGAGAAAGAGCAAGAGAGAGAACAGTCACTAGTGAGCTTTTTGAGGCATGCTATATGTCTTATTCATCTCTATAATCCTCAGTGGTGTCTAGGAAAATTTATAGAATTGAATAAACTCAACTGAATTAGGTTGAGATTATTCATTTTTCACAGCATAAAAGTTAGAGGGTGTGGTGTTTCCTTAAACATCAGATCGTTCCCCCTACTCAATATATGAAATAAAAGTTGATGTGTTGTCAAGCTGCTCGGTACTTCCTAAACCATGGCTAAATCTGCTCTGCAATGGCTTTGAGTAACTAAATAACCCAGAATCCGTGCCAAGTTGGAATGACATTTTTTTAAAAAAACATGAAGAATAGGGGCAGTAGGCAACTGTAAAAGGGGAGGTATGACCCTTCCAGACGGCAAGGAAGGAGGCTGGAGCACAAGCATCCATTTTCCACTGAGAGCATTTCCACTTGGCTTCTCAGCTCAGCCTCTTCTCTTTATGAGCCCTACCCAGAGCATGCATACTTCTTGGCAGCAGATGGCAGAGGTAATAAGCCACAGTGGTGAGCTTAACACTGACAGGTGCCTGGGAAGTAGGCTCTTCTCCCCAATAAAAAGAAAACTTGTGAGGGAGATGAAAGAAATGGATGGAAGTCATGCAGAGACACATCTTCAATGAGGCACAAATCTTCCTAAGTGGCTCCCAATGACTTTACCTACAAACCAGGAGAATACAGAGAAAGAGTCTTTGCAGATATGGGCAATTTTCTACTGCTGAAGCATTTCCAGAAAGCTGTCCCCGTGGGTCTATATAATGACCAGCATTTAACTAGAGACCACAGATGGAGAACTTCAAGGAGACCTCTGACCTGAAAATGCCACCATTTCCTGGTGGCAGAGCCTGACTTGGCTTATACAGCATCCTGAGAGCACCGATCTCTGAAATTCCACAATGTTGTGTAACAGCCCTAAAAATACCTGTCTTCATATTGACCCATGAGCTTCTTGGGGACAGGTGCTATGTCCCCAACTTTACCATTCCTTAGTGCCCATCAAAATGTCCAGTACTTAGTTAGAATTAGGGGAAACTTTGACAAGATCTTGGATTTGAATAATTCCTTTCTCACAATCTTACTCAAGACATTCAACCTCTCTAGATTGTGTTTTGTTTTGTTTTGCTTTGTTTTGTTTTGTTTTGTTTTGTTTTTCTTTGCTTTCATGTCTAAAGTCTGCACCTTCTCTGAAGAGTAAATATAAGTAAAATTAGTATAGAGTGCACAAAACTTCAAGCAAGATACTTACACATAGTATGAGATAACTTGCTGCCCCATCCCTCTTGAAATACTTGGAAGGAAATGAGATTACCTTAGTTCAGAGATCAATGAGGTCTTTGGTTTTTAAAAAGAGACAAAGAATCAACATAAGGAGCACCTACCGTGTACCTAGTGCTCTGCTAGGAACATTCTGCACTGCAACTCTGTGGGTTAGCCAGTGTCATTCACTTCTACAGTTGAGTTTTGTAAAGAATTTATGACTTCCTCAAGATGTAACAGTTAGAGAATACTAAAGCTCAAATATGAACTCTGACTCCTGGGACCTTAGAGGATCCTTACATGAAAGAAAGATGTGACCAAGAGTAAGAAAGCAACAATGACAGAACCAGTCCCAAAGGCAGAGTGGTTAGACCACAGTCAGCCAGAGCTCAGCCAAGCATGCACACACGAGGACCTCTCTGGACAAAACAAAGGAAGCAGACACTCACTCCTCTTTGAAATCTTCTAAAATGTCTGTCTAAGATAAAAATTGGGAAACATGAATAAACTACCTATTTTCACCAATCGGATTTTCCATCACATGCACACATGAGCATTTAAGTCCTCAGCTTAAACCCATCAAAGACCCCCCAACCAGTCCAATCTTTTCAAAGTGCTGTTCCATTCACACAAAGGATTGCACCCTCTGACACTCCCTGCTTCTCAATTTATACTCTGCCACACTGCACAGCTTGCATTTCTCAAATACACCATGCTGTCTCTCCTGTTCTCACTTGTTTTATCTAACTAATCCTACCTATTTATCGAGATTCAGTTTGTGCATCTGTTCCTCCAGGAAATCTTCCTTGACTTTCCCAATGAGGCTTAACTTCTGTTTTTAACTTCTAAATTTCTCTTTCTATTCCTACAATTGCCATCATGTTTTGTAAATATCTACTTATATATTTTTCTCCTAATTTTGACTGTGAGCTCTTTGAGAACAAAGAATCCACATTCACCAACCACAATTTACATACAAAAAGAGCTCAGAATCATTTTTAATAAAGAATCACAGTTGTATTCCCATAAATATCTAAACATCCCAGGAAATATATAATAATTGTAGACACAGGGCATTATATATCTGTCCAAAATTATAAAATGTACAGAACCAAGAATGAACCCTAGTGACTTTGGGTGATAATGATCCATCAATATGAATTCATCAATTGTAACAAATCAACCCCTTTGACAGGAGCTGTTAATGGGCTAGGTACCCATATGTGAGAGCAGAGAATATATGGGATACCTCTATGCCTTCTGCTAAATTTTGTTGTGAATATATAAAAAGAAAGAAAGAACAAATAAAAACTAAACAAGAGTAGGAAAAATCACCATTGTGTTTCTATTAACAGATAATCACTTCAAGAAATGTATAAAAAGCAGAATAATAAATAGACCAAAAATAAATAGAGCATTCCCACAATAATTTCGTAGATGACACAAACCCCACATGACAGTGTCAAATGTCTCAAAGTGTTTGATGAGTGTAGCACACCAGAGAAGGCTACAGACAGCACTGAGCATTTATCTGCCAAGGTACGCCCATCTCTTTTATCTACCAGAGAACAGGCTTTGTGAACTGGGTCCCATTCTTGCCCACTGGTCAGGGGTGTTGAGTATAAGCTGCCTTTCTGGCATTTGCACAGAGAAGGAAATCCTATACTGAGAAGAAGTCATTATTGACTGACTAGTTGTCAGGGAGATATGACTGGAACAAAAGGAATAACACTAACCACCATAAAAATGAAAGAAAACCAACTACTAACACTGGGGCTTCTTGTGGCTAAATCTTCTCAGGCCAATGTGAGGCCAGTGGCTTAGGAATCAAACTCTGCATCTGTACAGTGGACATGGTAGTAACCAGCTGGGCTATGTATTCAATGTGACCATTAATATAACACTCCTGGTACCCTAATGGACAGTAGCTACTGCTTACCAGTCAGTCACTTTCCCATCAGCTCCTTCTTTCTCAGGAACCTCACATTCCCTAGCAAATATCTTGAATTTGGGTGTTAGCAGACAAGTAAAAATTGTTTCCCCAGTGCAGTTTCCATAGGCATATTAGTTTTCTCTGAAGTGCCTCTTTTATTTAATCCCTGATATTATTCTAGTATATCCATTATAGCAAATACTTTTAAGAATAAACCTTGAATACAGAAATAAATGGCACTCACAGATCATGTCTTACAGTGTGCATCATTAGTGTTTAACTGGCAAAGCCAGATATAGAAAAGATAGATGAGCCCATTGGAAAAAGCCAAATCATATGCTGAAGAGGCTTTGACCTGTCCCCTTTTTCTTTTTCTGCCTGGCAAAAGGAAAGCAAATAGTAAATGGTTCCAAATATGAATTTCATGCCTTTGTGACAACTCATTGATTCCAAGATGGTCAGCTCCATGGTCCCTTCATTCCCTCCTGACAGTTACTCAAGGAGAAATTGTGAGATAGAAACAATGCCTCATATTTCATTGCAATGTTAATATTCACATGCACCCCTCACCCTGTAACCAGAACTGAACATCAGCTACAGGATTGGTTTCCTTTAGACAAGAATCACATTGTTCATAATTATCTGTCACCCTTTCCTTGCTTTACTTTGACATGCTGCACTACCAAACTATACTGAATGATCAGAGGATGCAGCCAAAAGGGCCACAAAGACAGGATAGCACCCAAACACAAAAATTAAATCCATTTATCTGATTTCACCTGACAAAGGAATTATGCTAGATTTTTACCTGCACACAAGAAAAATGGAGAACAAAGCAAAGTGTGAGCTCCAAGACCCCAGTCTTTCCACTGACCCCATAGTGCCTCTCTTCCCTTCTCCTCTGGTGCCCAAGGCCCCATGAGCTCCCTCTCACTTTTGGGGCAGTCTGTGTCACAAAATGTCAAGAATTCAGCTAGTGCTCCTGAGTTTTATCATTCAGGCTGTGAGCAACCCCTGGTAGGAACCAGAAGGAAACAGCAGAGCCATAAGGAAAAGACTTGGGTGATAAAAAAGCAAGTAACCCTGGGAAATTGTCCCACAAAAGACCCAGAGGGCCATGAACAACGAAATTTGGGCTGAGGAAGCAGGCATGGTTAGTAGGCTGTTTAAAGATAAAGATCTGCACTCCTGGATTCCCTTCCACTTCTAGAGGTTCTGGGGTAGATCTTCAAGCAACTCATCACTTACCCATTTCAGTAGATTCACTGGGCTTAGTAGTCCAACAGTTTGAGCACAGCTTACAGTACCTTTTCCTCTCCAAATTCCATAACTACAACCAGGCCACCTAGTAACTGCTTATTCTTTAGGACCATCAGTTACTAAAAAACAACCTCAAAGTTATGTTCCTACACATTGAGATACATGCACATATTCTTTTGAAATTTCAAGGATGCCTACATTTATCAACCAGCCATGCATACGAAGTACTTCTCCATTATTCATAGCATCCCTTCCTTATTCTCCATCATCTGCTGCTAAATGTGGACCAAAAACACTGAATATTTGTCTTGCCTCATTAGAGACAGAAAGCGCATTCACATAATTTGTGCTATAATATATTGTTATAATTATGCTATTTTATCATTAGTTATCATCATTTGTTCCTTTCTGTGCCTAATTTATGAGTTAAACATTATTTTGGGTATCTATGTATAGGAAAAAATTACACACATGATTATAGTTGTTTCTGTTCTTCGTTTTAGGGATCTAGTGAGATCATGGAGCACATCCCCTACAGATTAAAAAGACTATTCTATTTACATTCAAAACACTGGTCACAATTACAAAGCACACTTTTATCATTCAAAGATGCATTCCAAGACTGCCAAAAGATATCCAGAAAGCAGACAGTATCAAATCCTGTATATTAACTAACATAATCACTATCATGCTGTAACTTCAGTCTGATAATACACACAGCTAGGGAATGACTAATAGGCAGGTAGCATACACAGTGTGGATACATTGAAGAAGGAAGATCCACATCCAGGAGCATGGCAGCATAAGAGACCAACCTATTAATAAGAATGGTGTGCAATTTAAGGTTGATGAATTGCTTATTTCTGAACTTTTCCTTTTAATATTTTTGGACCTCAGTTGAGAGTGAGTTGAAGCAGAACTGAGGATAAGGGAGGACTACTATAAACACAGAAATGCAGCAGACGTCAAACAACTTTATGTCTCCAAACTATATAAAGTCAAAAAGGCAAAGAACCTGGCCCTCAAGTTGTCACACCAAAAGTTTTTCATGTGTATGTAGCCTTTGATGGTCCCCAATTCCCCCCACCCGAAATCTAAAGAAAAATATACTCTGCATAAGCAAGAGACCTGAGCACCATGAAAAAAACAAGATGGCCTTGAACATGGAGCATCAAATGTGGGAGTCTCAACTTGGTACCTTGAATAGATGATGTCATTTTTGCTATGAAGATTCTTCATCACTGCCCTAGTTTCACTGGAATAACAAAACAGCTACAATGAGTGGCTTTAAAGTAACAATTATTTAAATTAAAACAGTCCTGGAGACAGTTAAATCCAAAATCTTGTTGCCAGAGAGTTCATACCTAGTTAGAGCCCATTTCCTGGCTCCTGACAATGCCTTTCTCACTGTGTCCTCATATGAAGGAAGGTGAAAAGGCATCTCTCTCTGGAGCCTTTTTTACAGGGCCACCAATCCTATTCATCAGGGCTCCATTCTCACCATCTCGTCACCTCATCACCTCAGCACTCCTTCAAACCATCCCTTTGAGGAACAGGGTGCCGACATATGAAATTGAGGAAAATTTAATCACTCAGACCATGGCACCCCTTCTTGAAAAAGCAGAGAGCTGTGAAGTTGAGTGGCAGAAGGGCACTTTGAGTAGTCATCCAACAGGGGAGCAACTTGAGGAAGGAGTGCAGAGACAGACCTGAGCAGCAAACAACAGCTGGAGCACAGCGGGCTGGGAAGTCGTGTTATGGGGCCCTCACTCGGCCCCTTCTGATGGAGCTAAAGCACACTGTGCAGCAGCAGGTCGCACTTTCACTCCGCCAACAGCACTCTCTACAGCAAGCCATTCGTGAGTGCCAAGGCTCTCTTTGGAGAAGCACTATCTAGTGGGAAATGTAATGTAAGCCATATGAGGCAATTACTAATTTCCTTGTGGCCATATTATTTTTCAAAGTAACAAAAAAAGGTTAAATTAACTAGAATAATACATCTAATATTTCACAAATAATAATTTAGCATACTTATTTTTTTAAAGTTGTTAATGTGGGCTGGGGAGTTAGCTCAGCAGCATAAATGCCTGCCTGGCAAGCATGAGATCATGAGCTGTATTTCCCAGTACCAAAAAAAAAAGCTGTTAATGAGATGTTCTCTTTTTTAATTTTACTAACCCTTTGAAATTTGTTATGAATTTTACACTTATAAAACATCTCAGTCCTGACTAGCCCACATTTTGAGTGGTGGCTACCTATTAGACAGTGCCAATTTAAGACAATGAAGATAACACTCTGGTTACCTGGGTTTAAACAAACATTTTTGGAAAGAGTTCAAAAACAGTCAGAAATCATTACAAGGAAACTAAAAGAGAGGTGGGCAGATCAAAGAGACCAGCCCACCTCAGCAATTAACCCTCACTTACCCTCCTGAGACTGTAAGAATCTTTATTTTACTTGCCTTTGCTTTGTGAACTTACACTTCAGTCAAAACAAAGTGTCACCCTCTGGTGCCTTGTGGAATTTAGGAGCTTGGGAGATGAGACTTGGTAGAAATAATACCTAAAAGTTCTCAAGAACCCTTTGGTTTATTTCACTTATGAGCATAGTCTCAAGTTGTCTCTATTTATCTGTAAAAGCCTCAAGAGTATCCTTTTTATAGGTGAGTAATAATCCATTGTATAAAAATAATTTTATATCCATTCTGGGGTTGATGGGCATTTTGGTTGTTTTCAAGATTTTTATGCCTACGTTTTTGTAACCTGAACAGCTGCTTCTAACATAACAATATGTAATATATTAACTAGTGTTGATTTATTACTGTTTTTATTGTTTTATTTTTATGCTTTTTTCTGTTTTGCTTTTTTAAAGTAAAAAAATAAAAGATTATTTTTAAAAAAACTTTTTGGGTCTCTGTCCCACCTGAGATCTCCAACAGAGAGTGCTAGGTCCACAGCTACTTGGACCATTAGAGATGGAGAATCTGCATGGTGCTTGAGAGACCCAGGATGAGATGAAATTTTGCACACAGAAGCACCTACACGATCTCTAGAATCATATCTTCAAGAATTAGTTCAAGAACAAGAATTAGTTCACGAACAACATTCTGTTCCCCCTGAGTCTGCTTAACCTTTCCAAGAATTGCCTGGGAATATGTGACATGTAATGGGAACACCATAGGTTTAGGACTCATGGTCCTTTCCTTTGAATGATCAGAAATATTCAGTGAATACACAAAACACTTAGTGAAAAGACCTCATTGTGCTAGACAGTTTTTTGTGACTGTGATGAAACACCTGAGATAATTAATGTCATGGTTTATGTCTGTGTCCCCCAGGCCTCATGAGTTTGCATTGTTCATTTGTGATAGTTCATTGTCTAGTGCTTGGATTGATGGTGTCAGTGCTCCACCCACATAGGGGTGGAGCCAGGATGTGATGTAATGGCAGGAAGAAGGTGTGTCTTGCTCTTTGCCAGTTCCACTTTGCTGTTTGCAGCCGCCATGAAAGGCGGCCCAGCCATGCCTGGGAGCCAACTGAGTGTGGGTTGAAACCTCCAAAAACAGTAACAAATAAACCTTTCCTTTCCCAACTTGGGCATCAGGTATTTTGTCTCAGCGACGAGCATAAAGTAACTAAGACAATTAACTTATAAATAGAAAAGGTTTATTTTGGCTCCCAGGTTTATAAGATCTGGAAGACTCTGATTTGAGCTTCTGGTCAGGGTGCCAGGTGGCAATGGTGGGGAGTATATAGCAGGGAAAACGCTTATCTCGTGGACAGGAAATAAAAATGAAATAAAAATGGGACCAGAGTTTCACAATTCCTTTTAAATGCACATCCCAATAAACCCAAGGACTTCTCATAATGCTCGATGCTGGTGACACCTTTATCACATGGCCTTTGGGAGATAGCCCACATCCAAACCATTGTGCTTACACATTTGCTATTAGAAAAACAAACTCAAGACACTCCTGGAGCACAGGACTTCTGGAGGGATTGATGGACCCCATCTCCTCATGTGTGGATGAGGTAACAGGCTATGTGTATTTTGGTACAGAACTTGGAGAAAACTGACATTTTCTCCTGTATTCTCCTCCAAAAATGATCTGTGGGACAAACATTTTTGTGGGAGAATAGAAATATTATGCTCTTTGATTTTGGCCTTCCTGTATATTTTGCCAATACAGGTTAACAAGGCAAGGAAAAATAAAAGATGAAAAGACAGGCACGGAGGATTTTATGGATGAAGGCTGGTGATAAGCACATGACACACATGCCACTCTTTGAATGTCGCTGTCTGGGCTGTGGAGATAACAGGGGCACCTAACTCTCTTGGATGGGGAAAGGGGTTTTGCCATGTGACAAGTTAAGCACGAATTTTTGGCCAGTTATTTCCATTTTCTAAGAACAAAAAAAAAAAAAAAGAGAAAGGCGACGTGTAATTCCCCGCCTCTTCTGCATGTGCAGCCACCTTCTCTTCCCTATTGCTAATGTGTGTCTTCAGTGATCTCATCCAGCCCTGTGGTTTCAAGTGCCACTGACATACAAATTCCCCAAGTATCTGCTTCAGCACCTCGATACTTTCACCACACACCCTCTCTTTCTTGGCTGTTTCTCTCCCTTTCCATTCAACGAGCAGCTCAGGCCAAAACTCTTAAGAGATACAGTTGACCCATGTCTTTCCTTCTCTCCCACATCCAATCCACTAGTAAATCCAGCAGGGTCTGATCATTCTAGCCCTCTGCCACCACCCTGACCTACCTGCTAGTGACATGGACAGCACCTCTGAAGACCAGGTCATCTGCCAAGATATAGGGTTACAAGTATTAAAGCATCTTCTTCTCACATGTAACTATGTACCCATTCTTCTGACCTTTATCAACTTCTTAACCTGTTCCAGAATTGTCCTGGGGAAGCTTCCCTGTTCCCTGTCAGAGTTGCCTCTTATAACCCCAAATAGAGCCACAGCATAAGCTGAAGCTACTGAAGTGGATTAAAACCTCCTTGAGATTGGTGACTGTATGGCCTAATTTCTGCCACTGGCACTGTTGGAGCCTATAAAATCCAGGTGCGAAGGTCACAGGGGAAAGTTGAGTCTCTGTAAACAATGTTTGTATCTCTTTGCATACTGTGAACTATTTTGAAGAAGGGTTGGCAGCCCAAGCACAATGCTGAAGGTCTAGAATAATTATTACTCCTCTCTGGTCACCTTTAGTTCTAATCAAAAAATAATAGTTTCAATGGACATGAACCATATTAATGTTACCGCTTGCACAATAGTATCTATAGCTCAGGGTTCCTGAGAAACCTGCAATGGAGGGCCACCAGTGACCGTTAGCCAAAGTAGGGCTCTCCCACAACCTTCCAAACCAAAAGCCAACACAAACACGACATGAAGATGACATGCCCAGGACTCAGCTTCCCACAAGATTGCCTCACCCATCATCCATTCCTCTGACCTTCTATCAACTGTTCCCAGCTTGTTCTGGGAAAGCTCTCTAATTTTGCAAGTTCATCATCTTGAACAGTCTATTTTCATAAACCCTAGAAGTGAAGGTCACTTGGCTAATACATCCTGCACAGAAGAAAGATGGCTTAAAGACCACCCTGTCATAGTTGCCCCTTATACTGAAATCAGGACTGTCTCTCTAGCACTTTTACCGTGGACGCTAGGTGACCTGTCTCCAGACAGATATCACAGTGGCTACTAACATGTGCTTACATTGCAGAAAATCTGTTTTGAATTCTAGCAATTCTCGTGACTAGCTGTGTGACCCAATAAAATTTAACTTCCCTGCAAGACACAACAGAACAGTGGACACAGCTTATATGTACATCAAAATATATGGATGTAGATACACTCTGTTTCACTTACTTAAAGATATTTTTGAAAATTTTCTATTAAAATTTAAAAAGACACCTCTTATAACTCAGGACTTCCTCTGCACCCCAGCCAGACGAGTAGCTGCAAAGTTTGTATGCAGAATGACCACTGATGCTTCTGTTAAGGCAAAGAAAGGGTGTCACCAAAGAATCTTGGATCCTATGAAATATAAAAAAGTTGCTGGTAAGTGTGTATAAATTTGTTCTGGAAAGAATCAAAGACACATTTGGAAGCAGTTACCTCCAGGCAGAAAAACAGAAAATAGGAAATGAGGCTTTCACTTCCATTTTCTTCCACTCTACGAGGTTTGACTTTTCCAACCAGTGAAATGTATTCAATAATAAATGGGCCATTTGGGGCTTATTTACTTCTGTGTATTTCTTTGAATGTAAAAAAGACTCAATCTTAGCTTTGTAAAAAATAGAACAATAAGCCAAGTAAATAATTAAGTGTATCGTCTTAATTCTTCATCTCCCACTCTCAGTTTCTTTCTATCCAAGAAACTTGGAAAAGTTTCCAGGAAGGTGCTGTGCCCTTGGAAAAGTTTCCAAAGAGTTCTGGACACTACAGTGAGCTCCCAGGATGAGGGAGCCAGAGACGAAAGCAGGGGCAGACAGCACTCCCAATTAGCAAAACTCCAGGGAAACAATTACGTTCGTGAATTACTGATGGCTGCTAAATTTTGTATCAATCTCCTGGAAAAACATTTTTTCAAAACTTAACAACCAAATATTTTGACCCACAAATGTCACTAAAGTGATCTTATTGTAAAGTATTGAAAAGTTTCTACAATACTTTAGAAATTTCATGCATAAAAGTATTCTCACAATTTCCTTTAATAGCAAAGATAATTGGCAGTATCACAAATCTGCATAATATCTAATAGTAACAAAAAAGATACACCTAGTGAATAGAAATGAATCCATAATGACATTATAAAAAAACTTTATTAAAGTATAAGCGGATTAAGGCTTAAAGTAAGATACAGTATAAATTGAGTACGTAATGTTTAAGCATAAAAGGGAACATTTAGCCAGATAATTTAAAATACTGAAAAAACAAGTAAATTTTAAATGAAAACTAAATGAAACAAAGAAGATGGACACTCTTAGTTTAACACCCCTTTACTCCTGTGTTTATATACTCAGTCACTGCAGCTTGGGCTGTCTTTGAATTTCATACAATTTTGTGATCTGAAAACTCCCAAGTTCCTGGCCCTAACAAATCTCGTGACCTTGGCTAAACAATAATCCATTCACCTAATAAGATTAATTAAACAGGAAGGCTAAAATTTAAATAATTTTAAAAATAAACTACCTAATTCAAAAAGCTAGGAGAAAATCAGTACAATAAGACCTCAGAAAGGAAACAGAATTCTTAAAATGAAAGCTAGAAATCCTGAAAAGCCAAAATGGATAAAGAGAGCTTGTTTACTACAAGAACAGTAATACAGACAAACATTTCATGTGTGGCTCCACATGTAGGAAACCTAAAACTCATCACTCCCAGCCTCACAGCAAGAAAAGAACTACAGAAATTATGACAGGTAAACACAATGGGTGGATATCCAGTCATTCAGAATGAAGCTGTGGGCACCCCCCCATTCTTAAAGGTGCTCATAATGTATCAGTAAGAGCCAAAAAGCAAATTGCCAAGCAAGATCTACAGTCTAGTCTCATTTTTATTTAGGGAGAAATTAATTTTGAAAGACTACATATCAAATTATTAATGCTGCTTACTCTGGGCGGTTGAGTTATGGATGATTCTTCATTTCATCCTTCATACTTTTTAAGTTTGCATGTTTATTAAAACAAGTGTTAAATATATACACAAAGAAAAAATTGATTTATAAAAACACTGAAATATAGCAGGGTATGTTGGTATATGCCTATAATCCCAGCAGTCTGGGAGGCAGAGGCAGAATAATCACAAGTTCAAAGCTGGACAATTTAGTGACTGAGCAAGATGTTGTCTCAAAATAAGAAATAAAAAGAGCTCATAATGTACTTCAGTGTGAAGGCCCCGTGTTCAGTCTCCAATACTGCAAAATAAAATTAAATTAAAATTAATGATGCCATTGTTTCAAGTAGTGAAAATATGGGCTAATATTTTTTGTTTTATTTTGTTTTAACTGATACACAACTGTACACATTTATGGAAGATAGTGTGATATGTCCATACATGTTTACATTGTATGATGATCAAATTAGAGCATTTAGCAAAACCAGTCATTTTTTGGAGTTTGAACATTCACTATCTCTTCTATGTTGAAATACACATCACTATATTAGTTGGTAATCCAACAAAGTGATTCTTATATACCTTTGCCACAAATTCCCAATGCAAAACATTAAAAAACCAAACACACACACATACAAAAAAACTGTAAAGAAACTATTTTTACTTTTTGCTGTTGTTGTTGTTCTGAGAATCGAACTCACAACCTTGCACTTGCCTTGATCAGCCCCGGGCTCACTGGAACCTTAAGCCTTAATCCGCTTATACTTTAATAACCTTGCCAGGCAAGCACCATGTCACAAAGCTAACTCCCCAGCAAAAATAAAAAGTAAAAAACAAACAAAAAACCTTACTTTTCAGCACAGTTAAGCACGCAGCAGCACAAAGGTGACAATGTCCAGCAGATACATGAGCTGCTTCCACGATTTGTTTGCAACCACAAATGTTTGTAGCATAAGGTCTGTTGGTATCTGTGAAAGTTCGCACCTCAAACATTCATAAATCAGGGATTTATTGCAGTCACACTACTGTGCAATTAGATCCCTTATTCCCTACTTGAGCGGTTTAGGACAGCATAAAGTACAAGGTAATTGCACTGGCAATTGGAAAGCAAGCAAACTTGGAAATGTAAGAGCTCCTAGTTGTAAAGTGACTCTGCCAGCAGCAGGAAGGCAATGGTCACTGGTCTTGGTTCCTAATCTGTAACAGGAAACAGTGGGGGTAGATCTGCTAGGGCCACCTCTAATGGCCACAGTGATGCTATTTGCTTCAAGACACCCATTCAGTCACCCAGCGAACATCTACTGCTGCTGTAAGCTTGGTACACAGTCCTCTGGAAACAGATTTTGAAGAAGGGGAAAATAAAAAATCAAGTTATGTTCATTTGTTTCATTACAACAATTTAATAGGGACAGTCATCCAAAAAATGGAAAATGTCAAGTGGGCTATTAAAGCCCTCCAGCAGGAACAGTTACGTCTAGACGCAAATATTAAATGAGAACAATCACAAGAAGGAATACAGGGGAGCTCAGATCCATAGCAACCACATGTGGCTTCCAGGGGTGTGGGCCCAGAGAGAGACCTGGTTGGTCTCCCTCCACCAGCAAGCTGTTCTCTCTGCTCTCTGTTCAGAGGAGCTCCAGGCTGCATGACGGGGTGCTGTCTGAGCCTGGTGCTATAATGCGGGCCCTGTGCCTATACTCACGGATCTCACAAATCGCTAAAGAGAAAGAAAAGCAGAACGCTACTGTCTGTATCACAGAAGAATTCATCATAGAAATGTGACAGGAGCCTAAAGAAATCCCAACGCTCTGAGGACTCTGGCATGGCCCAAATATCCAAGGTATGAGTGAATTCTAGACAGATGGACATGGTGCCAGGAGGGGCTTTGGAGGCCAAGGCCAGAATCAGCCCCGGGCTCACTGGAACCTTAAGGGCTAAGGAGATACACTGGCTTCACACCGTGTAGCACCCATCCCATGCTATGTGACCAGTGTTTACCTGGACTCCAGTGTTCCTCCACGCCACATCGGAAGCCAAACACCACCAACACAAAAGCACCAGTGGAAGGGAGGGCTTTGACTCCAGGAGGGCTGATACCTCTTGACTTTGCCTGACCTTTCACTTACTCCCAAGAGAGAAACTCAAAAGAGCCGAAAGCTTGGTCTCAGTGTTTCTAATTCTCCACACTCAGTTCTAAATTGCAATTTGTTTCAAGGTCTCTGCTTCCATTTAAATTAAATCTCTGTAAAAGTAATAATAATTATCTGGCAATTTTCCAGGGGAAGGAAAAAAACAAAGAAACTCTGAGTCTCAGTGGCATGTACTGTCCTTTACCCTTAAGGACAGGGCTGGGCAGTGGCTGGCCGCTGCAGGGTGAAGCTCAGGGGCAGGGCTGGTGCAGCAGACAGAAATGCTCTTCCCATGCATCTAGGTGCCCTGAAAAAGGCAAGAGGAGAAAACTGGGTCAGGATGGAAGTGAGGGGAAGGAGCGGGTATGCCGAGGAGTCAGGAGGACCCTTAAGAGAAGACTGCCCATTTTTCAATCAAATCACATGCCACACCCCTTCCCTGGACGGTGTCAGCACCCTGTATTCCCATCAGGCAGACTGGGTCTGATCTCAGCACATAAACCCAGGATGTTTCACCCCACTACTCCAGCAAGGGAATCTCCTTCACCTCGAACCTGCCATGATACTCGAGTCCACAAAATCACAGAGGATCCAGATGGACGAGGGTGCCCATCAGCAGCATTTGCTGATCCAGGTTGGAAAAGAGAAGACATGAGGCCACAAAGAACACTCACATCACCTCTCAGTGTTTGGAAAATGGCTAACCTCCAGGCTGCAGTCCTGTCTTCTATTTTCTCTTCTGTCAGTGAGGAAGATCAGTAATATTTTCCTTTACTGATGTGAATAAAAAAAAAAAAAAAAAAAGGACAACAGACCCACCCAGCATTGTCTCTTCCCCTTCATCCTGCCTCCACAAAGGTGATGGATGACAGGGTTCACAGCAGCCCTTCTGTGGCCATGAGGCAAAAGCCAAGGCAAGACATCTTTGCCTGCCCCGACATATGTGGGCCACAAAATCAAGGCCTGGAAGTCACTGCCTACAGATTTCTTGCTATATGCGAAAAAAATAGACCGGATAGATTTAAACCACAGTGAACCTCGTGTTCTGTTACTTCCACTAAATCCAAAGTTAATTAAGGGTACGTTGTTAAAACTATTCAACAGGACACTGCATACACACTGCACAATACAGTACTTAGAAAATATCAAGGTCTCGATATTATTCGTCCTTTCTCAGTCAGTCTCCTCTTTGAAAATAAAATGATCCTTGAAGGATCATTGATGGGTGCAAGGGCCAAGGCAGCGTTCCCAGCACAGACTCCGAGGGGCCTCAGCACCGCGCGTCTCAGCTATGCCTGCAGCTCCGCCCGGAGGCCTCATCACCTCCATCCCATGCCTCTGTCTCCCTCCTCCGGGGAGGGACGCAGAGGCTCCACTGCTCACTTACCCTGCATTTTGCTGCCAATCTGCTTTTGTTTGCTTGTTTGTTTTTATTTTGGTTTTCCTTTTACCCTTATGATCTTTATTTTTTATTAAATTTTTATTAGTTCATTTTCGTGGTCCATAATGATTACATTTTGTGAGGATTTGGTGCTTGTGCATAACACACCTTACTTCTTACTTCCCTTTCCCTGCTCTCTCCTCCTCCTCCCATCTCTCTGACCTCTTTCCTTTTACAAGAGATCTATTCTCCCTCTTTCCTACTATTATTTTGTTCTTTATTTATAGTTTTAGTTTCTCATATAAGAGAAAACCTGGTATTTGACTTTGCAGGTCTAATGTATTTCACTTAACATTATGGTCTCAAGGTTTTTCTTTTTCCTTTCATTTTTTTTTTTTTTTTATTTTTTTTTTTTTCTCGGTACAGGCACTTGAATGTTGAATGCTGGTCCTCACACATACCAGGCAAACTCTACCACTGAATCACATTCCTAGTCTTTTTCACTTTTTATTTTGAGACAAGGTCTAAGTTTCCCAGGCTGGCCTAGAACTTGGGATGCTCTTGCCTGGGATACCTAGGTCTCTAGGCTTGTGCCACCTTGCGTGGTTCCTGACCCCTCTCCTGAGCGTCAGTCCTCTCCTGAACTCCAGGAGAATGTTTTCAACACTAGGCAGCTTAGCTCTTAACACTTCTGTTTCACTCTCAGGTCCCCAGATGTCCACTCCCTTCATCCTGGTCACCAGGTCCCCAGGAGCAAATGCTATGTCCCAGAGAAGACTCCTGGAAGCCGTGGCAGCACTTGCAGGAAGAACGGACAGAGGTAGAATCATGGGCATCACTAAAGCTAGCTCAGAATGTGCTCATTGCCAATGGGTCGGCCAGGAGGACAGAGGGCAGCATGGTGCACTTTGGCCAGAAGATGCAGGCGCTCTGGTGGGAACCTTGAACTCAACACACAGAGTATTTTCAGATGCACCTAGGATGCATGCGGAAAGGGGATAACCAGGGGAAAGATGGGGGACACTCCAGGACCAACAGCACACTGGAACTGCAAGGACGCAGAGAAGGTGCTGCCAGGGTCTGTGAGACCTGGAGCATGGGGAAGGACTCAGCACCAAAGCAGGAGAAAAGCAAGAAATACCCCCCACCCTTTCCTCTTCTCCCACCTCAAATGTCTTCTGGTGCCTTCCATTGGCCAAACTCAATAAGAAGCCAGCACCTGAATGATTGAAAACTAGGAGTGATTGTGCAGATAAAAGGAAGGTGTCTATTGCCACATTGGCTCTCAGCTGGGCTGCAAAGTGTCCAAAGCAAGACTTTATTTCCAACTCAGGAGGAGGGAGATGAGGTCATCCATCAAGTTAGAGACTAGAATATGAAATCTTTCCATTCAGAATATAAATATGACCACCAAAAATACAAAGTGGGTAGATGAACTCAAACACCTTAAAGACATACTAAAAGATACAAACAGAAATCTAAATGATGGAAACCTCACAGAACAGCTCTGCCTTCACTTATCCAGGACCCAGAGCACGTAAAAGAAGATGCAGAGTGAAGGAGGGGTGGGTTAGGGAGGAGAGACAAGCTAGAGATTAACTACCACTGGTGCTATAGGGGAACAAAACTCTCGACCTACTGTGTGTCCTGTAGGAGTTCTTGTTCTCTAAAATCAAAAAAAATAAGTTTTAGGAACAATAGAGGTTAAGAGCAGAATATGCAGACTGGGGATTTAGCTCAGCGGCATAAGCACCTGCCATGCAAGCAGGCGGTCATGAGTTCGATCCCTGGTTCTGATTAAAAAAAAAAAGAGCAGAATTTGTTTATTGAGAGAAAGAAAACTTCTGAATGAGAGAGAGGGAGAGAGATAGAGACAGAGATAGAAAGGGTCTCTAATGGGTTGCCAATGACTGTCTTTTTTAGGGACCTTTATAGAGCAAAACCACAAGGTGCGATGGGTCCAAGGTGGAGAAAACATAGCAACTCTCAAGGTAGACATAGGTGGGACAGAATTGTGGTTAACCAATAAGATTAATTGCTCAGGTAAAATGGATTAAATCAGACAAATGGAGAAGCAAGTCACATATAGCAAGTGAGCATGGTTAAAGAGCAGTGACTCTTTCTGTAAGGGGTTGGGATAGTGACTCCAGGCTTCCTCAAGATGACAGAGACCTATGTAGAATACCAATTCCTGATGTTTATCCTTAGGAAGTAGGTAGGTGCATTTGTTTTATCTTTTGTCTTAATGTCTGACCTACAGTGGGAGGTATCTATCTGCCCCACAGTTGCAAGATATCTGTCCTTCTGGCTCCTTTGAGGACCTACCCCTGTCTGAATGCCTATATACAATATTTCTATCTCACTCAGTTGTGTGTAACACTAGTACATCATTTACCTGCATTATCTCATGTAAGCCTTTGCAGTGCTTCCATGATAACAGGATTTTGATCCGCATTTTCAAAAAAAGGCACAGAAAGATTTATTGAGTTGCCTGAAGTCACAGAGGTACAAGGTACTAAGCCAGGTCATCAGTGTGTACAGTCTGATACCAGTGCCTGCGTGCTTAATAAACCAAAGCAGCTGTTAGAATAAACAAAAGAATGAACAGATGTAATTAATTACTGCAGTGGTTCATTGTCTCTTAGGTATCAGTCCTTGCACTGACAAAGCCTAGAGAAAGAATCTACTTTTGGTGAATATCCCTTATGGATTCACCCCTCAGGAGAAAGCACAATGTTTATCTAGAACAGTGGTTCTCAAATGTTTTGGTCTCAGGACCCTTTACCTGTGAAAAGTTTTGAGAGCTACTAAAGAGCTTTGGTATACATGAGCTTTCTTTGTCATTACTTTTCAAATTAGGAAATCAAATAGAAAATTTTAAAGCACGAAGTACACACCACGCATGAAAATAATGCCATCATCTGTCATGAAGCTGCTAGAAACTTCCTCCTGCATTCATGAAAGAATGAGCGAACGTAGAAAGGGCAACCAACATCTGAGGATTATTGTAAAACTACTTTTGACCTCAAGGATCCCCTTGGAAAGGTCACAAGTACTTGACAGTAGGCCTCAGATCAGTTTGAGCATCATCAACCTAAATGTCTTTATTTCATTAAAATAATCCTAGAAGCCACAGCCATGCATGTCATCAGCCTGAATGCAGTGACCAAAGGCCCCAAGTCATGCTCCTTTTTCCTCCGCTGTTTTAATCTGTGACCCTCTGCCCAGCATGCAGGGCACTGCCAGATGCCCCTCACTGGCCCAGCCCCTAGAGAGGGAGTAGACTCAAGGAGCCCTGCTGAAGTAGGCACCATCAGGCAACGGGCTTCCAGCTGCTGTGCTGTGAAACACACGGCAGAGTCTCAAATGGGAAGCACAGTGAAATCCCTGCATGAAGAAACTGATCCCACGGCAAGCGCCTGGGAGGATCAGAAGCCACCAAAGCAAATAAGCAGGGCAAAGGGAAGAGAAAGTGGGGAGCTGCCAGGCTGGGGCTACTCTGAGCCAGACTGCAGAGCACTCCTCCAGTGATTCTATTCACTTTTAAAAAGCTTGGTTGTGCCCTTAGGTATCTCAGCAAGACAATATGGTGGCCACAAGGAGCACTCTTCCTCCCAGCCTCCCTTAAAGCAGTCTATGGCTCATCGCTATCTGAGGCTCCAATAAACTCTAAAAGGTAACCAGAAAAGTGGAGGGTTACAATGCTGCATGCATTCACTCGATATGAAATGTTCTTTTTTTAAATCTGGTTTTATACCATACTCTTCTTTTATGCTACCTGTAAGCAATTTGATTTTATCCACATCCTTTGCATCCTTCAGCTAGTATATTTATACTCTGCAATGAAAGGGAACATTTCACATCCTATCCTCTAACCTGAAGTTCTTCCTTGGGAGACACAAGTGACCTCATCTCATCTCGCTTCTCCCCAGGAAGAAATGAATTCTCTTTCGAAATCATCTCTACCACCTTTCTTTGGGTACCATTCATCGCCAGCCAGGCATCAATACAGTGACTGACAAATCCCCACCATCTTCACAGTGACTTCTGCCCCTCAGTCCTCGGTGTGCTGAATGCTGAGAAACATGACCACACATGTTATTTCTAGGTTTCATAACTCTACTAAGACAGTGACATTGTTTGTGCACCGCAGATGAACAAACTGAGACACCGAAGACTGTGCCTTACTTTACGTAGATGGCAAGAGACTAGGCTACCATTTGAACCCAGAAGTTCTAACAAGTCTGACATTAGGTTGACTCAATTTCCAGGATGCCTCTCATCCATCTTTACCTCATGAATCAGCCTTGCCTTGTGCCCACTCTCGTGCTTCCCGCATGTCCGTGTTAGCCAGAGCTCAAAGACGCAGTGCTCTGTGCTGTGATGATTCTGTGGCTGAGAGGCAGACTAAGAGGCTTGTGAAAAGTACACATTACCTGTGGGGCTTGCAGCTGATGATTTCCTATTGAACTGCAAGTAAAATCATTTTATTCTCTTCTTCCCCAGAGATGATGCCCTCCCTGGACTCCCCCTATACTGTGCTCACTACCTCCAGCCTGCCCATGGAACAGCGACTCTAATCACTTGTTTAAAAACAATTCACTCGAATCTCTTTCTTATTCCATTTGTGCATTTTCTGTCCCTGTCCTTGGAGGAATTAACTTTCCCCAAAGCTTACAAAAAAAGAGCATAAAATTGAAAATAGCCAACTTAATACACAGGGGGAAATTTGTAAGGCACTAACCAAATGATTTATATTATTCCCAAATACCAACATTTCAAACACTCCTGCCATCACTCACTTCCGAGTCCTGAAAGGTAACATAGACAAATGCTGTCATTGTCTAACTGGAAGAGTGCCTGACACTGGCCCCAGGTGTGAGCACTCATATGCACATGTTCGTGTGTGGAGCAGTTTAGCAGTGTCCGCATGTGGAGAAATCCATGAGGACCGGCCATTACATGCTGCATCTTCCCAGCCCATCTCACTCAACATTCAGCTACCGATATTCTAAAATACACAGAGCCTGTTATCAGCACCCAAAATGGAAAGCAGGCTCATCACCACCTCAGCGAGGTGTCTTTCCTAGGAACCTCCCTAGGAACTGGTGGATCAGTGCGTGCAATATGGGTCCCTCCCCGTCCCAGTGAGCAGAGTTAAGATTTCCAGCAGATAAAGAGCAGTCACCGGCCCCAAGCCTTGATACTCCAATCTTCCCGTACATTAATCACAAAAGAGAAAGAACACTGAGACATGGTTCCAAGTGGGTTCCAAGACTCTGGTCTTGGAATTGGGACTGAAATATGCTAGGGCGGGGGAGGGGAGGAGACATAAAGGTTGGAGTCACAGAAATCTAGGCGGGAAACTCTGCAGAGAGTAGCTCCCCCTGGTGGTGCACAGGGTTTATTAGCCTGCAGGGGGTCCTAGGAGTCCCTAACAGAGAAATCCGCGTAACTAGGCTCAGTCCAAATTTGTTCAGTCACAGAACCATCTTACCTCTGTAACTTTTCTTACAATTGTGTGGAAATAATTTTCCTCTGAGAAATTTTAGGGGCAACCTGAGTCTAAGATAAAAGGAAATGTAAGTTGTTCTGTCAAGGAATTTTGTCACAAAGCAGCCGTTTAGAAAGCAGGGTACAGAAGAAAGCGAGAGGGAGAAAGAGAGGTAGAGCAAGAGCCGGTAGGAGAGCACACAGGCAGGCAGTGTAGACACTGGCCGCAGCCCCACCTGGTGAATCTCATCTCTGGAGAGTTCAGCCTTCTCCAAGCCCATGCTAATTCTGTTTATGCTGGCATCTGTGTGAACGTGTGCATCAGCTGTGCACAACAAGGTCCCCAGAAACCAACATCTTCCCTCAATGAAGATAAACAAGGTGGCATCCGAATCCCTCAAAAAGACATTACTGTCCTCCAGTACCCTCACCAGGCTGAAAATGTTGCCAGCGGGGTTTCAAATGATGCATTAAAAATTAGAATTACAATGTAATGCCTCAGGGCCACTTTCGCCTTACAGCTAATTAGTTTAGGAGCAGATGAAAGCCATGATACAGGAAAAGAGAGCTTAGTCCCACTCCATGGAGACTACCTGTTACAGTTTGGGGATTCATGTCAGTGACTAGTGAGGGCCATGGATGCCACCCAACTGAGGAGCCCTACCCTGTGTCACTTGGAGAGGAAATTCTCTGCCTGAGGAAGACAGCCAAGGAACCAATTCAGCAGGTCCACTTTGAGTCCGACCTCAGGTGGGTGAGTGTCCACGAGGGGCCAGCACTCTACCAAGTGCTTCACACAAGACTGACTCACATGCTTCCGCCAGCCAGGAAGATCTAGGGTCATAGTGGACAGAAGGAGGGATGAGAGTGTAAGGCCCTGAATGCCATGTGCCGTTCCACGCTGAGCAGAGTGTCACCTTCATCAGTGTGATATCTGAATCTGTTGTCTTCCTGCCACACAAAAGAACACCTTTGTCAGCCCAATGTCGCCCTGAGATGCTGATGTCCTTGGATTTTGAGCTTGAGCCACACAGACTGCCCTTTGTAGCCAAGAGTCTGGTGTGCAGTTCCAGTGCCCATCACAAGTGTGACTTCTGCTACCCTGTGAATACCGTGGCACCCCCCTACTCTGGTCACAATATAAGGACAATAGGAGATGGGGGCCTCAGGAGTGGACTGGGTCATGAGGACGAAGCTCTCAGGGACTTGAGGATCAGGTCCCTCAAAAAGAAGCCCAGAGAGCTGCCCCTCCCTCTGCTATGGGAGGTAACAGAAAGAAGGCGCCATCTGTGAACGGAAAGCGCCCCTCCCTACCCCATCTGCCAGATGACTGACTTGGACCTTCCACCTCCACAGCTGTGAGAACCAAAGGGCTGTGGTTCCAAAGCCACGCGGGTTTTTGGTGTCTTGTGACAGCAGCCCTAACAGAATGTTTCCAACTTTCACGTCCTCCCTCTGTCCTTGGTTTCTGACTCGAGGCATAAACTCTTTGAGCGCATTTCTTCTTGGTCAGAGGCTCCTGCCCATACAGTCCGCAGAGGCAGATGGGAAGACAGGAGTTGGGGAGCAGGGAGGTTCTCTAGCCCTATGCTTGGCTTGTACAGCCACTGTTACACCACGAATGGCTCTGGTTCCCATAGCAGGAGTTCATTCCAGCCCCAGTTCCTGTTGGCACTTACAAGCCAACTTTCTTGTGACCCATTAGGGTGCCCACAACAGACAGGCCAGGCTCTCTCCTTCGAAGCCTGGGATGTCCTGAGACTCCCCTGAGCTTCTGAGCCTGGACAGCATCCAACCCCCTAAGTGCTTTCTGTGCACCATTTGGGCAACATCGGCTCTGCAGGGGGCCTTCTGCTATCTGGGGATCACCTCAACCTCTCCTTTTGTCCCCACAGTCTATAGAAGACCCTCCTTCCTGTCTTACCTAGTGTTCCCTATTTGCCCCCTTTTAGCTCAGTAAACTCTGTGTGTCCAGCTCCTCTGTTGCATTTGTGAAATTCCTAGTGTTGGCCCATGTTCCTGACCACAGCCTGCTTTGTAAAGGACTGGAGTCCTGCTATCGTCTAAACAAAGCTGACCTGCAGTCACTCAAAGCTATAAACTCCTGTTAGGAATCCCTGCTGTCTGCTCATGCCCAGCTTGCTATTTCCCATGAATGCTGGAGATTTTATTCTGTCCATCAGTGACTCTTTCACTGGCCCTGCCAGCCTCAGGCTTCACCTAGAGTATCTCCAGTTTCTACTTCTCTTGGTGCCTCAAGAGCTTCAATGCAGCTGACTTTAACTCACCATCAGAAGGGCTGAGAGGTCCCGAGCAGTGGGCAGGGATGGGGACTGGCCAGAAACACTTGGTCAGACCGGTAGAGAGACAAGACAAGGAGCACTGCTGTCTGTCCTCAAGCTTTAGTGCAACCATCATCACATGCTGTGGTAGTGTCACCCGACTCTACCAAACGCTCATTCAGTCATGTTTCTTGTGGCTCAACTTTTATTCCCACCCAGGCCTCACCAAAGCACCACCTCTGACGCTGAGTGGAACGGTGCAGCTGAGATCTCCCCACCAAGGAGGGACCCCAGTGCTTAGGATTCCGACTCTCCATCCTTCTCCTGGACCCCTTCTGCCCCTCCCCAATGCTTCCTAGGCTGAAAACTCTTTTTCTGTCTTTTAGCCTTGGCCCAGTCACTTCACTTTTTTGAACTTCTCATTGTTATTCCACAAAATTGCTACAAAGGCTGCCTGGAAGGTTGGTTGTTTCAATTATATTTGAAAAGAACTTACAAAGGCTGGAGCACAATGCCAGCAGAAGCCAGTATTTACACAATTATCATTTATTTTCATTGCAAGGATATGCGAGATCCCTTTTCTTTATTTCTTTTTACATTTGCTGACACAAAAAGCCATTCTTAAAAAAAGAAAAAAGCCCTAGTTTGGGTTTCCTCAAGCATAGTTTGAAATAAGCATATGAGTGGGAAGAATGTTTTAAGAAGTGACCCCCCCCCTTCCTCAGCAGGGAAGCCTCGAAGCAGATAACTCAGGAAAGACAGCCAGTAACAGGTATTATCAACCAGGGTACCACTGTGGGTGACTGCAGCTGGCTCTGCAGAGAAACTCTGAGAATCAGTGTACACTCAGCATGTACCACAGGAAGCAGGACCTGTCCGTGAGCCTACTTCTCTCACTCGCTGGCTGATAGGTGCCACACCTGAGAAGAAAGTACTCTAACATTTACAGTGGGCAGGGTGGACCTCTGGTTACCCAATAGAGACCTCAGGCCAGGAAGCTGGCGGTTTGAAATCAAGCTTACTGCACTCTAATTGTAAGGTCCCTGAGGATGTGGGCATCACTCTTTGGATTCATCATTGGTAAATGTTTGCCCAAATTGGACGTAATGGGATTTTGGAGCACAGGGAATTATTTCACTTCTTGTGAGCCAAATCAACATTTTCTATGTATGTTTGTGCTTTCAATTTTACTCTGTAGCAACTCTCCTTTATCAACTTCATGAACTGAGTTCCTTTGACTTGTGTGTGTGTGTGTGTGTGTGTGTGTGTGTGTGTGTGTGTGTGTACTGAGGATCAAACTTAAAACTATCTGCTTACAAGGCAGGCTAAATCCCCAGCCCTCCTTGACTTTTACTAGAAAACCAAGCTCTTCCTCTCATGTGTCACCATCTTTAACCATGGAACATTCTTTAGGAATTTCTCTCATGGTTCCATAGTTATCACATATTCACATGCAAATACACACACATACATACACACACATGCACACATACACATCATACCCTGCCAATACACTATTTATGCTGTCAGCATAGGACAAGCATGTGCCATAGCTATACACCACTAAATCCCAATGGTTTAACAGTCAGGAAATCCATTTCCTGCTCAGTCCTGCATGAGTACGGGAAGCTCTTTGGGATTTTGTGATCCAGGATGCTTTGATTTCATGTTACAAAGCCACATACTCATAGGAATCTTCTAAGTTCATGGCAGCAGAGGAAGACAGAGACAAAAAGAACCAAATGAAAGCTTGTTGCTGCCTTAACCCTGACTGACTCCCACCGTGTGTACCCTCATTTCTTTGCCTAGCAGTGGACACGGTCTGCTTGCAAGGAGTAATGAGGTGTGATCCCCAGCTCCCTCCCACCTGCTAGGAGACTAAACATGTGTGCACAATAGCAGTGGAGACCAGTCACTTCAGAAAGGCACTGGCGACAGAGAACTCACTGGTTACCAACCCACAGTAGAACAGTAATACTGAGTGTGGTCCCATGAGGCCCAGGGAGGCTTAGCCTAGAACCAAGAATGTGGTACCAAATTTGCTCCATATCTAAGTGTACATTGTTGAAAAGCTTGGTTTTTCACTGAAGTGGGATATAATCTGTATCATTCATCTTATTTATCTAACATGGCAATGGTTACTCTAGTGTTAAGAAGTCAGGGTGAATGCCCTGAGATGTCAAGAGCTGACCAGGAAAATATAGCTGAGGAGTTGCCAGACAAATGCTTGACAGTCATGGGCACTGACTCCAACTGGTAGACTTCCTTTATGTCATATGCAAGTGAGAGGGGACCATGCTTGAGAGATGCCCAGGATTCCACTCAGCATCCAGAAAAGAGACATTCATGCCAGGAAGATATCAGGGAAACCCTCTGAAAATCATGATCATGGTGGGATTTTGTCTTCTAAGTTGTCATTAGGGCTCAGAGAGCAGCTGATAATGAAGTCTCACACTGGAGTAGTTTTACAACTACATTTTAAGAATGAACACAGAAAAAGAAGAAGAATGAACACAGACCCAGTTCTTCAAAGATCGATGTCATGGCCTTTCACAAGAAATAAATGAGAAAAAGATGAATGAAGTGGTACCACTGCTTTAATTTCTGATGATCTAGTCCCAAATCCTTGCATGCCTCAGAAACATTTACTCTTACAAACAAACTTGAGGTGTCTCTTTTTTTAACCCTCAGCATGAAAATATTCTCTCTGCTGGCATAAGCATAGCCTTCACTTTCATGCTGCTTCAAATATAGCCATTATGGAAACCTGAGCCATGCAGCCTGTTGCAGCCCACTCCAAGGTTAGGAAACCACAAGCATCAAATGGATAAGTAGGTCTAGGAGTCCACGGGATGGAGACAGCAGTCTCACCCCAAACAGGAGAATGCAGACGGTGGCCTAGTTCCTGACAGGGACTCTCAGATTTGAGCTGATCAGGCAAAGGCAGCATTTCTTGTCTTTCATCCCTTGGAAAGAGGGAACAATCTCAGCTAGGAAAGACATTCATAAAACCATCCCTGTTCATCCGTCGCAGCTCACCACCACCTCGCTGCCCAGGGGAGAGCCTGTCAGTCAAAATATTAGGATACAGCTCATCTGATCCTCTGAAAAGGCAATTTTGAGCTGCCCCTGGTCAAGATGTCTCTGGATGCCAGCAGAGTAGCTTTGGGGCTGATACAGAGCCATTCTTTTTAAAACCCAGTTGCCTTCGTAGAAGGCACTTAGAGACATCGATTTATATCAAGTAATAAAAATTTAATTAACACTCTAACGTATAAATCCCGCACATTGTGTGAAATAGAACATAAACCCAAGCAATCATTCTTTCGGGATGAGAGAATTACCTGCTTGGTTAAAACAATGAACTGACCCATCTAATGGCTTTATTTAGCCAGAGTGCATGTCTCCTGGGGTTTGGAAGGAAAGGGTTTTCTCAGTGTAGAATTTAAGGTTGTTCTCCCATTCATCTCCTATGTGGCCGCAGTGATTGGGTCTGACTGGGTTCATAGAGTAGCCCTGCATGTCCTGACTTTCCTGATAGCACAGCAAAACCCCCTACAGCAGATTGGGCTGCCAGGAGGTGACATCTGAATAGTGAGCTGGTGAGCTGAGGAGGTACAAGATGATGGCAGTTGCACCACTGAGTGGGGACAGAGCAAGATTTGAATCTGTGTCCTGCTGTGGGTCACATCAGTGCTTCCTCTGCCACACTATGCTGAGCTGTGACTAAATGCAATGGGCATTTTGTGGTGTCCTGCTCTTCATTCTGTCATTTTTGTTGCCTTGTCTTTGGGCAATCATAGAATCCAAAGCACTATCTAAAGGTGTAGGGGATGCAATCACAACACCAGTAACTGTGTTAGGACCTGGCTCATTTCAAACCTGCAGCAGAGTGAAGGAGAACAGATCAATATGTGCACCTTCCCCCTGGAGGCACAGCAAAAATCTCCTGCCATTCCTGAGTTATATGAAACTCCTGTCATTTTCTAGCAGTTCAGGGGGCTTTAAATTTTGCTTTTACTGATATATATTTCAACTCCAGAACAGAAAATCATTTGAGTAGACTATTCTTTAAACATGAGATTAACATTCAATTCATAGTCAGGACATGGCCATGAAAACCCTTCAGTCAATCTGCTGGTGGCCTGGGACAAATTCACAATGACTGGGGCTCTGCTTCCCCCCTTCAGCCCTCCAGTCTACCACTGTGCTAACCCAAAGAGCATTACCATTGTTGAATTGCATAAATGGGTCTACTCCCATTGATAAATGAAAAAATTAGACAATGAATTTCTCTTCAGTCATTTTCCCCATGCAAAAAGTGTATTTTGTTTAGGAATCTTTCCAGAATGAAGACAAGCATGAGTTTATTCTGGCAACAAAAATAAATAATAATTTTCAGTCATTCAGTAAACAAGCAGTTGTTTATAACTTTTTTCCTATGCTATACAGAGTCATCCTTCAGTACCCACAGGAGGCTGGTTCTAGGAGCTGTGTAGGTACCAAAACCCAAGGATGTTCAAGTTCCTTATAAAAAATAACACAGATTTGTTGGGAGCCGCAGCCCCGAGCCCGGTCGCCTCACTTGGCGGACGTGAGGCCTGTAGTAAAGAGCAAAGCCTGAGGTAGATTACCCCTCCCATCGAGCACGTTAGTTTCCTGCTTACCGCGTAAGCAACCCGCTCAACAATATAGTCTGCCTGGCAACTGATGATGTTAGCCAATCAGCTTGCCTTGCTTACTTTAACATGATTGGACACTGTATCCGTATATATACTGGTGCCACCCCTGGGGGGGAAGAAGAAGCCCGGAAGTAGAAGCCCAGAAGGAGCCGCGGAGAGCGGACCGGTAGAGGCTTCGGAGCGAAGCCCGGAAGGAGCCGCGGGGAGCGGACCAGAGGAGGCTTCGGCTGGGAGCGATCCCAGGGCAGGCTGTACGGAGAAGGAAAATAAAAGAAAAGGTTGTCCACTGCCAGACTTTGTCGTGTGTCCTTCCTGCCGGCCGGGAGCGGACATCGACATTTGGGGGCCCGCCCGGGGACTGATCACCCCCGAGACGTGGAAGTGGACAACGCTCCAGTACAGAGCTGCGAGACAGGCGAGTTGGGGATAAGCCTGGGCTCTGGGTGGCGCGCACCTACAGGGCTTTTAGACTCCCCTCAGGCTCACGCGTAAGTGGCGGATTCCTTGGGCCTCACGCGGTGAGTAACATATTAAAAAATGGGAAACATGCTAGGTAGCAATACTAAGAGTGAGGGTGGTTGTGGAGAAAGCTCTCAAGAGCTTACAAAAGTACGCAGGGTATCTGAGCAGGCCCAGTCAGGGAGCTCCCGAGAGGGGCCCGTCAAGGGGAACAAAGATGCTAAGGAGGAGGACGGGGCTCTAGCCTCGGAGTCGTCTGACTCCGAGGACGAGGGAAAGTTGAATGGCAAGGAGGCCAAAGAGACCAGCTGTCAGGAGCCCAAGTCGCTCGATAAGGAGTCACAGGGTTCTTTTCCAGCATTGCGCCGCGAATTGCGCTCTGCTCAACCTGGTCTGCGGAGGAGTAGAGAGCTCCTGAGCGCTCCCCGGCGCGAGAGGGAGGCGATCCCTCGCCACGAGGCGGCCGCCTGGGAGCTCCCTCCCCTTTCGCCAGAACAGGAAGTGATGCACGGGCCCCCATTTTCCGCCCAATCACGGCCGCCGTTTTATGCTCCGCCGCCGGCGGGTCGGTATTTTTACAGGCGGCTTTGGCAGGGGGGACGCTTGTCTCATGAGGTACATCCACCTGGGATAGATAGTGGCCCCTACGGGATATTTCCTGTACAAGTAGCTATGGGCCAGGGACGCAATGCATGGGAGCCTTTTGAGATAAAGCAGATTAGAGAACTTAAAAATGCAGTTACAACCTTTGGGCCGACTGCGCCTTACACCATTGCCATGCTGGAGAATCTGTCTTCTGGGCCCCTCACCCCCGCGGACTGGATTCAGCTGGCAAAGGCGTGTCTGCCCTCGGGCAGTTACCTGGATTGGCGAGCCTGGTACGCAGAGTTCTCTGCAGAGCAGGCTGAGAGAAACGCCAATCGGGGAAACCGGGGGTGGAACAAAGAAATGCTTATGGGAGAAGGTCGGCACGCTGATGATCAGACTCAATTCCCCGGCGCTGTCTATGAACAAATCAATGCCATAGGGCTCCGCGCCTGGAAGCAAGTAAGTGGTGCCGGAACAGCCTCCTTGTGTCTTTCAAAAATAATTCAGGGTACCACAGAGCCATTTGTTGACTTTGTGGCCCGAATGCAAGATGCTGCCGATAAGATATTCTCTGATCCGGGAGTGGCTCGACCGCTGGTAAGGCAGCTGATTTTCGAGCAATGTACAAAGGAGTGCAAGGCAGCGATAGCTCCTCATAAGAACAAGGACCTCAACGCCTGGATTAGGATATGCAGAGAGATAGGGGGGCCGCTCTCCAACTCGGGAGTGGCTGCTCTCCTGGCTGCGGCTGTACAGCAGAGGGGACCTCGCGGGTTAGAAGGGGAATGTAAGGCTAAAAGGTGTTTTGCCTGCGGGGAGCCAGGACACATTAAACGTCATTGCCCAAACAATGCAGATGCTAGGCCTCGCCCTAGGAATGAAGAACCATATGTTTGTGGGCGATGCAAGAAGGGATCACACAAAGCTGAGGAGTGTAGGTCGGTCTTTGATGCTCAGGGCAACCGTATTTGTGGACGAGATGCTAGAGGGCCAAAAAACGGCCAGAGGGGGCCCCCTTCACAGGCGGGCCCCCGCCCCAGAGACAGGACAGCTCAGGATGGCAGCCTTCAACAAGGGCCACCCCTGGGTCAGCAGGTGTGGACCTCAGTGTCGCCTCCAGACTTATACAGAAGGTCACCATTAGGACGGATGGCGTTAGGACCCTAAATGACATGCAAAAACTATTGGGAGACATTAATTGGATTAGGCCATATTTACATATACCAAATTCAGATCTCAAACCCCTGTTCGACCTTCTAAAGGGAGACCCAGATATAGCCTCCCACAGGAGGCTCACTCCTGAGGCAAGAGCTGCCTTACAGAGAGTGGAAAAAGCCTTAGGTGGGGCTACCTTACACAGAATTAAACCAGGGCGACCCTTTGATATCTGTTTGCTACAGACTAGTCTACAGCCTACAGCGGTGATTTGGCAGAAAGGACCATTACTGTGGATACACCCTAAGGTCTCACCTGCAAAAGTCATAGAGCATTACCCGGAGGCAGTCGCTTCATTGGCCCTTGAAGCGCATGATAGAGCTGTCCAACATTTTGGCTCAGGACCACAAGCCATCCGAGTACCCTATACCGCCAGCCAGATCAAGACCCTGGCTGCCTGCATAGATACTTGGGCCATTCTGAGATGTGTTTTCCATGGGGATATAAACAATCAATACCCTAAAGACCCTATCTTGTCATTTGTCACTCAGCACCCTATAATTTTTCCAAAGGTTACTGCCTCTGAGCCATTAGTCCCAGCAACTACAATATATACAGATGGCTCCAAGACGGGGATAGGCGCCTATGTGATCCTAGGCAAGCCCCCGGTTACCATACAATTTGAACCAGATCAGCCTCAGGTGGTAGAACTGCAGATCGTTAAAATGATTCTTGAACGGTTCTCAGAAGCCATTAACATTGTCTCCGATTCTAGGTATGTGGTCAATGCTATGCAAGTGCTTGAGACTGCCGGTTTAATTAGATCCACTTCCACAGTGGCTGGGCTGTTCCTGTCTATCCAGACATTGCTTCAGAACAGACACCATAAGGTCTTCACCACCCACATAAGAGCACATACATCCCTGCCGGGGCCTATGGCACAGGGGAATGCGGCTGCTGATACTGCCACTCGCCCGTTATGGATTTTTACCTTACTAACACCAATCGAGCGAGCCCGTGCCTTCCATGATAAGTTTCATGTCAATGCCAGGACACTAGCAAACCATTTCCATGTTTCCAGAGCAGATGCACGAGATATCGTGCGACTATGTAACTCCTGTGCCACATACAAACCTGCCATACCGATGGGAGTAAACCCTCGAGGTTTGATCCCTGGTGATGTTTGGCAGATGGACATCACACATATACAGGAGTTTGGGACTCTTAAATATGTTCATGTTTCCACAGACACCTGTTCTCACGTCATATTTGCAACAGCAGAAACAGGTGAAAAAGTGTCTAATGTGATCAATCATTGCCTGGCGGCTTGGGCCGCATGGGGCAAACCAAAAATATTAAAAACTGATAATGGACCAGCCTATATAGGCAAAGCCTTCAATGAGTTCTGCAAAATGATGGAGGTTCAATTAAAACATGGTATCCCATACAATCCCCAAGGTCAAGGAATCATTGAGAGGGCTCATAGAAGCCTCAAAGAAATTTTACAAAAACAAAAAGGGGGAGTAGGCCAAGGCCTGGCCCCAAAGGCACGATTATCCATGGCACTATTCACACACAATTTTTTAAATTTAAATAATGATAATTGCTCCCCAGCCGTGGAGCACTGCAACCCTTCCCCCAACCATAAAGGGTGGGTGAAGTGGAAAGATGTCCTGACAGGACAATGGATGGGCCCGGATCCAGTGGTCAGCTGGAACCGAGGCGCGGTTTGTGTTTTCCCACAGGAACCGGGACGAGAACCACTGTGGATACCGGAGAGACTGACACGGGCAACAAAGCCTCGACTGAAGATCAGACCTGCCCTACCGGAGATCCATCACAGACCAACCAACAAGATGAATAGAAATAGCGGTAGCCCGAAATGGACAAAAAGATCCTCAGGCATATGCATGGCTTGCTCAATTGGCCCACGACCAAGTCTAGATATGGCGGGCATCCCTCATTCTCCTCCATAAGGTGACAATACATAGCTGGGTAGGAGAGTCAATGACGGGTAAGAGCGTACTCCCCCGGTGCGACTCAACCTAAGCCAGGCCCTACCCCATCCTGCACGTAAGCCGCTGGACTGTTAGATGCTGCCCAGGTCTAAATTTCTCTCTGAGGGGACTTCTTTACGGAGAGGAAATGAGTGCAAGCTTGTGTGCATCCAGGTTCCGTCCAGTTTGTGCCTGGCCCTAGAAAAAGGACGAGGGCCTCAGGGCCTTGGCAGACCATGGGACGGCCGACCAGGGTCTAAGCCAAGGACCTACGGTGGGCCTACGCATAGGGCATAAGCCTCTGCACCCAGTCCAGAAAGGGCTACGATGCGCACATTCATAAAAAATAAAAAAGGGGGAGATGTTGGGAGCCGCAGCCCCGAGCCCGGTCGCCTCACTTGGCGGACGTGAGGCCTGTAGTAAAGAGCAAAGCCTGAGGTAGATTACCCCTCCCATCGAGCACGTTAGTTTCCTGCTTACCGCGTAAGCAACCCGCTCAACAATATAGTCTGCCTGGCAACTGATGATGTTAGCCAATCAGCTTGCCTTGCTTACTTTAACATGATTGGACACTGTATCCGTATATATACTGGTGCCACCCCTGGGGGGGAAGAAGAAGCCCGGAAGTAGAAGCCCAGAAGGAGCCGCGGAGAGCGGACCGGTAGAGGCTTCGGAGCGAAGCCCGGAAGGAGCCGCGGGGAGCGGACCAGAGGAGGCTTCGGCTGGGAGCGATCCCAGGGCAGGCTGTACGGAGAAGGAAAATAAAAGAAAAGGTTGTCCACTGCCAGACTTTGTCGTGTGTCCTTCCTGCCGGCCGGGAGCGGACATCGACACAGATTTACATGTATGCTATATTGTAAACTCTAGTGCACACCACATTGTCTCTAGTGCAGTGGCAACAGGGAGCCCACCTCAGAACCCAACCAGCTTCTTGACCCTTTTCCTCCTAGCTTTCTGCAAAAGAACCTAACCTACCTTCCTTCCCTCCTTAAGGCCACACCATCACTTTGTTCCTGGAGTGTTCTACCCCTAAGAAAGCTGAAAATCAGACCTTGGTGTCCTGCTCCACTCCTTGATGCCCTTCAAGCACCCAAGTCCAACGGAGGCAGAAGCATGTGGGTGGCAGAGAAAGTGAGTCTCAGAACTCAAAGACATGGTCTCCAATCCTGGCCTTTTCTGTCTTGGCTGTGGAGCCGTGGGCAAATTTTACCATCTCTGAGCTTCTCTTCACTTATGCTGTCCAGGCGGGCTCAGTATGTCCAGAGACATCGCCCTCATCACACATCTGTGGGGCTCTGATGGGAGGGCTCCGCAAGTCCTGCATGAAACCTGACTCTTGGTGACTCTTCCTCAGGGCCTTCTCTCCACCTCTTCCAAAGAATCATTTTAGACCTTTGCACCATAGTCAGAAGACCATAGAAGGACTGGCTCAGAAGGACACTGGGGCAGGAAGGGAGAAAGGCATGTGCTTGGCAGACGCCTGCAGATGAGGTCAAGGCACCTCCCTGGACACTCAGAACCAGCCTTTGCTGCCACTAGTTTGCCCAGATCCATAGCTACCTGGGCCAAAGGTGGAAATTGAAGCTTGCACAGGGGAACACAAGTGGAGAGCAGAAAAGAGAAAAGCAAGGCAGGCTAGAAGAGAAAGAATGAGAGCACTTTTTGGCTAAGGCAGGCCTTAATGTCACAGTCCAAGAGCAAACTGACAGTGGATGGCCAGAAGAACCACTTGGCCCCATTCCATGTGTAACACCTAAACACCGATCGCTCAAGACTCGTGGGAAATCATCAGAAACCAGACATGAGCTTTCCAATGACATGTGAGGGCATTTCTTTCCCTGCTCCTAGGCAAAGACTGAGGCTGCTGATGAAGACTCTGATTTCACCTCAGCAATCAAATGTTTAAGACAACAAGGTCTCAAGTGCACTGAGAAAACAGAGCCCCAGATGCCAGCTCTTCCCTGCACAGGGACTACAGGGCCACCCTGCTGTCCTTCGTGCTGATACAGAGCTGTCCCACTCCTCGCTGGTGCTGGGGCAGGGAGAGACAGGTACGGAGAATGGGAAAAGTCTTTCTTGTTCCTGTTGGCATCTGATGGCTTTGTCTCCAGTGCTGAGAGCTGAGTCCTGTTCCACTGGAGCTACACTAATTTCTGCCCTGGAAACAGGTCCCACACCTCATCAGAGCCCTGCCCCCCATCTGGCCCAGTGCTCTCTGGTTTGGGACATCTGGGGACCCTGCACATAGATTTTCTCTGGTGCAACCCATTACCTCTATATGGTCTTTTTGGGCAGGATACAGAATGGTTCTTGCTGAGCCCTGTCTCTGGAGGGTTCAGCTTCCAGTCAATGAGAAACAAATCCACACCCCAAGTGCTGAACATCTGTAAGCGGCTGACCCAGCTGCAGTCTCCCTCTTCAAGTCCCAGGTAGCTGCTGCCAATTACCAATGACCCAGCTCTACAGCAGTCAGGGAGGAAGTTCCAGTGCTCCGTGCTTCCAGGGACACTGGCCAGCCTTAGCCTGTCCTACCAAACCCTTCTCTTGGCTTACAGTATAATCCCAGCCAATAGAGCAAGAGGAGGTGGTACCCTCTCCTGAGAAACCCCTCTTACCCTGAATTTCACTGTCTCTGCTCTCTAATCAGTTTTATATCTTTAATTTAAATACTAGGTTCAAGAATCATGATTCTTTGCCATCTACTTTTAAATTTTTGCAATGTGTCAATTTTTGGAATGTGTCATCTATGGCCCTCAAATATCAAAAAGAAACTGATATTCAGAAAGATCTACCTTAATATCCTAACCTTTATATTTCTATATTCTTCCCATCAGTTCCACAAAGAAATTGTGATAACTTACCCCATTGAAAAATTCAGTAAAGTAGCATGGGGATATAATTTTAAAAACCAGGAAAAGAAAAATTATTGATAGAATAAAACAATACCAGAAGAAAGATAGTTATTACCCTAATGTTATTAAATTAGTCTGCAACTTTGGCACTGAGTTTCCTGGCAGTCAAAGCAAGGAGGAATAGTGTGTGAATTATTCAACTTATAGTGTCCCTGAAAGAAAATCTTAGCAGTTGTATGACAATAAAATAAAGCAAAGATTTGGTTTTCATATTCTGGAATTCCTCTCCCAGAACTTCTTGCACTGAATATTTAATGAGAAAGAAAAAATATCTGTCACAATGTGTTTGCAATTAACACAAACTTCCTGTCTGTGACAATGATTCTTAGCATGTTACAGTGACTCAGTGTGTAAGGGTTTCAGCCGCACTTGCTAGGATGTCAAGATGCACACACACAGATGTGGGGTCAGGGGAAGTCGATGTCCTTGTTCATAGATGGCTGTTTTCTCCTTGTGTCCCCACCTGGAGGAAGGAGCAAGGCAGCCCTCTAGGGCCTCCTGTATAAAGCACTAATCTCATTCAGCCCTCATGAGCTGATCCCCTCCCAAAGGTCTCACTTCCTACCCCCATCACTTGGGGCATTGGGCTTCAACATAGGAATTCAGAGGTCACCAACATTCAGTGCCTTGCATATCCCAGAGGGGTCTACTTTGGACCCAGCCAAGCATGTTGAATCCCCTGCTCAGAATGCGTGTCTGAGGAGAGCAGCTGCAGTTCTGAAAGGGAGATTTTCATGGTGATTGAAAGAAGGGGGCTTCTTGGTAACAGGCCCAGGATTCCTCAGTCACGGAGGCAACAGCAAGTGACTTGCCAGCGCTTGGTCTTGGCAGCCCACCCAAGAGGAGATCCGTGACCTTGTCTCCATAAGCAAAGAGGCAAAAGTCAAACCCAACCAAAAAATCTATCAGGAGCCAGGAACAGCAGCTGCTTGGGAGGATGTGATGAGGACTGTGTGGCCTGTGGCCCGTGCACATCCCTGCTTGGCCTCCCATGCTATGGGCAAATCCTAGAGGCTGTGCTGATGCTTGGTGACAGGTGTCTGGACCTGATCCTCAGCCCCTGCTTTCCTGGTATATGTCTCCTGGTGCCCACCTGCTGGGGTGGCACACTGCCTGTGATGGCCATTTTGCAGTTTCATCCACTTGATCCTTCCAATTAAATCTAGATTTAATAAAAAGTGGCAGAAAAGATGGCCCTGCCATGCAAATGGATTGCTCCAGCGGCCAGGAGCCAGCTGAGCCTCATAGCAAAGAAGCAGTGGCAGCCAAAAACATTCCAACTCCACAGCCTTTCAGAGGTGTTGTGTACTCTGTTTGTGAGGTAGTGACATCCAAAAGTAGGACAACCAGGCTCAAGATTGGATCAAACCTAGCCTGAAAGTGTGGTGAAGGAACAGGGCCTTGCATTCAGCAGGTGCTGGTGGTATAAGTTGATTGTGTCTATCTGGCAGAGCTCTTGTGAGCAGTCAGGTGACCTGAATGTGAGTCTAATACATAATAGAGACTGAGTATAAGTGCCTGTGACCGATTTGTTGAATATGCAGGACTCCTGGATGTTACTATGCACTGCATACTCCTGCCCCCAACTCATTCAAACCCCTCAGCACAGTGGGAGCTTATGGAATGCCCCAGGGAACATTCTCAAGTCCAGGACCATCTTAAATCACAATAGGGCAATGTAGTAGTGCACATCTGTAATCCCAGGAGGATTGCCATGAGTTCCAGGCCAGCCTAGGCTACACAGTGAGTTCAAGGCCACCCTAAACTATACAATGAAACCCTGTCTCAAAAAAAAAAATCATCTTAAGTCACAAATACATGCTCAGTTCTGCACAAATATGTGTAGTTCCATGTCATATTCCAAAACTTATTCTTAATTCAAGTTCAATTTCCTCCTGTCATGGCTCAGAAGTGTTCACTGGCCAGTGGCTGGAGTAAAAAAGGAATATAAGGTACAAAGGGCTTGGTCTCCTTCTCCAATTCCTCTTGTCATTCTATCTGCTTTGCTGATGAAGATTTCTGTCCACTCCTGTGTCGAAGTCCATGGGAGGAAGAAACCATGAGAGGGAAGTAGGGAAGTTCTGGCCTGACTCATCCTCTTCCTACAGCTTAGCATCTTCTGTGTTGATAGGGTTTAAAGCCCACCCTTCCATGAGCTTGTGTGTGGTTTCTCTGAGGATTCTGTCTCTGGGGGAAATCTCAGACCTGAGACCGCCTTGATGGGGGCGGGGGGATTTCCCTTCTCAACCCCAACACACTGGAAGCATGAGTGGCTTCTTTTGCTGTAAGGTCCTTCCCCAGAATCGTCTTTCCATGGAACCTCAGAGCACTTTCTTCTGCCCCTTCTCCACGGCCTTTCTTATCCTCCTTTTTTCAAGACTAAAGCAATTTGTCTCAGCTCCACTGGGGGCATTTTAGGCCCTTGAAAAGACCATATATTCCCGGAGGCCCCAGCACACCCCGAGAACAAGAAGTCCCCATGTAGGAACTCCGCTCAGCTCTGCCTTCAGCTTGTTGTTTTTTTGGTTGTTGTTGGGTTTTTGTTTGTTTATTTGTTTTGTGTTTCCCTTTCTATGGATGAAAATGCTTTCTGGAATACTGAGAGTTTACTGATAGGCTGCACATTCTTCAGCATATTCAATCCCTTCAGATGCTATCAGCTAAACATTTGTGCCCTGTAAGGTCTCTTTAAGAGCTACATTCACTTCTCAACAGTCAAAATCCTCAGATCCCATAACAGGTAAAAGAAGACAGTTTGGGTTATGGAGTTAAATTAGTAACTTTCTGTGGCTGCCTGGTTACTTACTCCTGCTCATATATGGACAGGACTAGTAAGAAGAAGAATCCCCAGAGGGTAGCCTGGTGCCCCAAAGGAGGATTGCACTCTCCGTGGGCAGATTCCTGGTAAGAACAGACAGTGCTGCGGGGTAACTAGAAAGTCTTCAGACAGAATTCACTACCTAATTTTCAGAATGAAAAAGTGGAGTCTCTTGTTCAGTGTTTCCAGACAGCTGCAGCAGAGCCTTGTCCCAACACAGAGCTCAGAACCACAACCCAAACTTAAGCCAAAATGCTGTCCCATTCAAGGGCAAAGAAGGAAACCAGCAACCAGTGGACTTCTGGACTTGTCAGGTGCTACAGATGCTGGTCAAACAGACCCTGCATGATGCAGGCAAGGATCAGCTATTGTGATGATTGGGAGAGGAAACAACAGAAGCTGTGAGAGAGTTGCTTGTCCAAGGCACCCAGTTGTGAGGGGATGGGTCCAGGATTCAAATTCTGCTTTTCCATTGGATCACATGGCCCTCCTTTCTATCTATCCCCTTTTCCCTGCTTCCCCCCCCCCCACCTCCCATCACCAGCTGTCCACCCTGGAAGCCAGCAGGACAATCACTGAGACCTACCCACAATAAACAGCCCAGTAAGAATGCGCCACTTGGGTTCCCTGCAGAATTTGCTTTTTAAGCTATAGCTCAGGGTAGAATAAAATGTTTTATTTCCTGCAGAAGAAAGAAATTTCCCTCATCAGTGAAGACAGAGAAGCAAGATACTCATCTGCCCACTGGCTGAGGACTTACTGGGCATTTGGTATCTTATGCTTTACTTGTGTCTCCTCCTGGCACTCATGGCTGTCTCACATAAAATAGCCTTGGTTCCCTGTTCCTGCTAAGAGCTCCAGAACTCATGGAAATGCAAAAAAAAAAAAAAAAAAGCCCTAATTTTTATATAAGAATAATTCCAGCTTTTAGTTGAGTAGAAACATTAACTTGCCTATTTATAATTCTTCCTCAAACATAAACCTTGTAATTGGAAAACAATATACTGCTCAGTGTTAGATAGAGTACTTCACTTGAGCATCTTCCTAGACTAATCTTAGATTTTATTAATCGCTAATTAATACTTCTCTGCTTTTTATTCATGCTGAAAGAATCAATACTTTAATTACAGAGTGCTTAATAATATTCTTTTATGTGTCCTTTAATGGTGCTGCCACTGTATTTAGATGCAAGCATCTAAGGATTTTTATATCCCCTAGAGCAATTTCTCTTTTAAACACTTTCAGTGATACAGTTGCTTTAAAGTAATAAGTGAGCCAAGGAGATGTAGCATGAAATTACATTCCATTTCTGGAGCCTTTGTAATTAAATAAAAATGTGTCACTTACAGGCTTCTAATTCTCAATCTCTGGGTTTTCTGGAGGATATTGGAGACTTTATTAATTAATGATATTGATATCATGTTTTTTAGGAATCGCCAGGCTAGAGAGACACTGAGAATCCTTTGCCAAATGCTTTGGTCACTCTGCTTGGAGGCAGGTCACAGCAGTGTGCAAAGACTTGTGGCCTTCAGAACTGAGTAAACCCAGGTTTGAACATCAGCTGCCTGCCGCTGCCCACCTGGCTAACCTTGAACACTTCAGTCAATCTTTCCTCAGCAATCTCTTCTGTAAAATATGAATAATGACAGACCTTTAGATGCAAAATGCCTTCTAGCATGCTGGTATTCTGATATGATTATGATCAGTAACACTAGAGAAAGACAGAGCACATAAATCTCTTTTAAAGACAGTTCCCAACATGTTTATCCTAAGGGAAGTTATAGAGATTACTGGTGCTGGACTACAGGAGCTCCAGTGAATAGATAAACATAGGTTTTCGTAACATCAAATCATGCAATTTTCAAGGATATAGTATAAATGCTTTTTATCTTCTTTTCAGTGTAAGCCATTGTTAGTGATAGAGAGAAACATCCAGAAGCAAAATCATTTAAAGATATGTCTTTATTCCCAAAAGGAGAAGATGCCTAAGAAATGAAGGCTGTCATGCCCATTGCTAACCCTTTGTAAAGTTAACAAAATGTCTCTCATTTCCATCTCTTTCTTTCCATGACATTGTGAGAGGTTTTGTAACTCACTGGAGCAAAGCTGAATTCATTGAAATATTAAACAACTGAACGTGGTCCTCCATTCACCTGCCTCATTGCAACAATGGCAAGTTCAGCAGAAGAGCTGAGAAGGTGCTGGGGCAGCCAGCAGCATTGTCCCTACACTGAGTCTGGCTTTGTCTTGGGACAGGTGCCACACTGCAATGATGAGAGCCTACCTCAGTTACTTTTTCTCATTACTAAGACAAAATACCCTGCATTCAAAGCTGAGGAAAGGCTTATTTAGTTCACAGTTTGTAGAGGTTTCAGTCCATAATCAGCTGGCTCCAAGGCAAGGTGGCTGGGCAGAGAACAGTTCATGACACTCACAAGGATCCAAAGGCAACAAAGGATAGTGACAAGACTCTTTCTGTACCTTATATTGTATGCAGACTACCTGCTCCTAGGGCAGATGTACCACTCACACCCTTAACCCTAGTCAGAACTATGCCAAACCAAATAATGGGCTAATTTACTAATCATACACCCTTTCATCCCAGCATCACACACTCTGGATTCAGCCCCCTCTGAGAAAGCTTGTGACTACCTGAGGCTTCAGGGGACATCTAGACACCTGCTATAACAGAGCTTCATCCTATCAAAAACATAGGATGTGGACAAGAGCAGATAAACGTGCCTCAAGCTCCATTCATCAGTCTATGCTGCTGACCAGCCAACTGCAGGCAAAACTGAACAAATGGTTCTCACTCTGCTTATGGCTCTGAACTCCGCTGACCAGGCAATGTGAAGCTAGATGTCCTGGGGTGTCACAAAGGGCACAGGAGCCAACTACAGTGAGGGACCAAATCACCTGGGAAACTTGTCAGGGTTCAAATATGATCTCACAGCCCTTCTGCATTAAACCTGCATTATATCTCTTCCTATAACTACGGTGGTTAAGCTAAACTCCCCGCAGCTCTAACACTGCCAACTAGTTGCTAAAGGTTAGTGACTTGAAGTTCTCCGACCTGTGTTTTTAGATGGCTTTCAAAATTCCCTCCATCATTTGTTACCACATCACACCCACACCTGCCTCCATCTGAGCACACAAGTTTTCACAGCTGGGGACACACTCACCCTCTTCTCTCTTCAGTCAAGTCTCCCTTTCCTTTGAAATGCACGAAATCCACCTCCTCCAGGGCCCACTGCAACTTACTCAGGTCAATCTCTCTGCTGCTGTCATTTTGAGCTCCCACCCAGGAGCAGGAGGCAGGTTCCATTCAATAGGCTTTTCTTTCTGTCCTCACGCTGCCCAGGTGGATGGAGGAGAAATCAGGAGCCACCTTCCAGGATTGTCTGGGACCGGCTGATTTTACAGTTTTTGCCAGGGACAGTATGCAAATGAATGGCAGCTGCTGTGTGCGGGGCTGAACTGAGAAATTCCTGCCTGAGTCCAAGAGAAAGTGGTTTCTTGTCTTCTCCTTCTGGAGAGGCAGGACAACTAACTGACACACTTGGTTTCACGTGAGGGAGCCAGGCATCCAACTGCAGCTCCACCACTTACAGGATGCCTGACTTAGGCAAGTGCTAGCATTTGGATTTTCAACATTCCCCAAGGCCGATTTGTTAAAGGCTCCCCAGCTTGATGTTGAAGAGGCAGTGGAGCCTTTAAGAGATGAGGTCTAGCAGAAGGATAGTGAGAGCTCTACCTCTTCCTCTGTGTATCCTGTGCTTCCAAACCATGAGATGAGTGCTTTTGTCATACAGCCCCATGAGATGTGCTGCTTCCTCATGGGCCCCAAATGGTGAGGCCAATTGATAATGGATGTGCTAAAACATCCAAATCTAAACCAAGGCAGACTTTCTCTTATCAGTTCATTTTCCCAGGCATTTCTTATAGTGACCGAAAGCTGAAGGTCAACACAGTGAGCTTTACTGGAGTTTCCAACCTGTGATCATGTACGAGTTTTAGGATCAGACAGTAGACATCCTACAAGCTGAAAAAGGAGAACACCAGAGAAGCAGACTCACAGGAGGAATGAGCCACTCATCATGCTGACCCCAACAGCTTGCAGCAGTATCTTGTTCTTACCATATCAGCTGGCACTGAGGCCATTCCCACAAACTGGGCTTCTTCAAGAAAGGAAATTGATGACCTGTCCTATATAACTCTATTGTGGAAGCAGGATCTGTCCTATTGGAAAACAGGGATAAAACCTGTCTATCCTCTTTTAGAATTTGCCCTCTGAATCAAAATCAAAATTATCCATCGCCTCAAAAGCATTGTCCCAACTTTATCTTCGCCTTCCATTTCTCAAGTCTGACATTTCCACAAAATTCTCTTTCATGAAAGTCAGTTTGCTAAACAGATCAGAAGAGAAATCCTGATAATAGATGGTGCTGTTCTCCCCAGGTGAAGTCATTACTGCCAACACAGTTACTACCAGCAACCACAAGTGGACCCATAAAGTTAGCCCCATCCCTTGTGCGCCATTCCTGCCAGACACCTGTGGACCTTGCTCAACTGTTGACAGGCTGGCTCTGTGTTTAAGTCCATCAACCAGTTAGCAGACCAGAAAGGATGTGCTGGACCCACATTACACCTCAGTCTGTACTAGAGTGGGATAGTGAAGAGGGCTATTCGTCCATCACCAAGAATTTACAGAGGGCCATGGTGTCTCTGACTGGGACCACTGTAGATACCAAGAGTGGGGTAGTAAATTAAACCCAGAGCTACAACTAGTGGGAGAGACAGATGATCAATTAGTAAGTAATTGATAATGAGATCATTTCAGATAGTAGGTAAGTGCTATGGAAAAAATACAGCGAAACAGTGACACGGTCCCTAAGGATGGAAGGCAGGATGGAGGTGGCAGGAGAGAAGTCAAACCGTGGCCACAGGGAATTCTATCTGAGCAGAGGAATTCACTTGACTCAACAACAGTAAAGTACAATGCAATATCATAACCTATCATTGAGAGGATGGAGCTGTAAGACTTCAGAGGAGAGCAGGGGGGACAGAGAAGATGGCCTCACTAGGGATACATTACACAGGAGGAGCACCTGGAGGCAGACTGAAATAAGAGTATCTCGGGGAATTACCAATATCCAAAACTTCCTGTGAGCCAGACCTCCTTATGCCCACTTTATAGACAATGAAACCAAATGCCCACACTTGTGCTGCTAGTAACTGGCTGTGCCAAGTCGTAGCTCACTCTTGGCCATACAGAAATCTGGCATTAGTGAGATCCAGACAAGCACTCAAGATCCAAGTGCTTGAGAGAAAGATCCCAAGGATTATTTTTTTATGTTTTAGGACATAAAAACATAGGAGGCATATGACATAGGAGAATTGCTCCTGGAAAACTGGAATTTCTCCTCTTATCTGCAACACCACACCATAGGTGCCCTTGTCTCCAATGACTTCTTCACTCTCTGTGTCCTTTGGCTTCCACAGACAGCTCTGTGGCTCCTCAGCCCATGCCACTGGTAGCAGCAGGAGCAGCATTAGGTAATAAAATAAACCAGCATAGAGCTTGTCAAGAGCTTGCAGCTCCACTGACATCCTTAAATACTCATGTAACTCTCCTTCAGCTGTCACAGTTGAGCTGCCAATTATCAGGCAATGTCAGGGCCAGCAGGAACATCGGATGGAGACAAGGAGGGCAGATGAGCAATGCAGGATGCAGGACTTCAGGTGCTTTGAGATTTCAAATGCTTAGTATGGTTTTTCTTTTTCTTTCAACTTGACCAAATTATAATTTCATACAATACAGTGCACCTATTTTGAGCATGTAGTTCAATGAGTATTAACAACTACATACACTCATGTGCTCAAATAGGGGTGAGCATATCCAGCACAACTGTAAAATGCCAAGTCAGCCCACAGGAATGTCCGCCTTTGCAGGACAGCCACATGGACTGCCTTAGCGGGTCTCTGTGAGCAGACCACTACAAAAGTGTCAGTCTGCCAGACAGTACATGAAGAGGGCCACTAAGAACCCCTGAATCACACAAGCAAACATCTCCATTCTTCCACTAGCTGATAACTAAGGCTCTCCCACACTCTGGTGATTTGAAAAATAGAGCCAATGTCGTGAAGAAAAGTATTGCAATGGAGCTGGGCAAATTCTAGCCCATACCTCGTGAGTGCCTCAGTTTCCTCTCCCTATAATGGAGATGATAACAGTAGCTTCTCAGGTCTCATGGAGTGTAAAGTGTTTACAAGTGAAGCATAAAGCAAGCAACCCATGTTCCATAAGCACTGTCGCTGTGTCTGGTCCCAAGGACAGAGATGCGGGCCTGCCATTACTCAGGCCTAAGGAAAGAAGGAAAACAACTTACAGCAGGAGAGAATGGTTGTCATAATGTGCTGTGTAACTTAATCCTTTGCAGGAGGGGGAAAAAAAAAACCTGAGCTGTTCATGTGACCACTGGTTTCCAGGCATGCTAAGCTTACAGATGGGTGGCATGGGAGATCAAGCAGATTCCACAGGTGGAACCTTACCTGTGAGTGGCCACATCTCCAATGGCATTGAAATGGTGAGGGTCCTTGGGCAATTTCTTTGTCTCAGGATTCAGATGCCAGGGCTCGATCACATTTTTTGACAGCCACACAGAGGAGGGTCTCTGAGCTAGTATCCAGCAAACAGGTTTGAAGTAGAAAGCCTAAACCCTATCAGGGCTGAAAGGAACCCCCACAACTGCTTAAATGTGGCATGAGGCCGGGTTTAGCCCTGGTAGTTGTACATAGAAGGAACAAAGAGGGAACCTGGAGGGAGGAGGCCACTGTCTTCCAGACAGAGCCCTGTGTGTGACCAACAGGTGCCTGTGGGGATGAAGCAGGCCCTCAGGTCCCTGACACTCTGAGTCAACCCTTCATGGACCACTCTTCACTGCTGACATCTCAGGGGCACTTGTCTGTCCCCCACAGTAAGCTCAGAAGCATGGGAACTTGTTCTCTGTACCCCAATATCCAGGAAAATCTCAGGCATGGCCTCATTGAATGGGAAGGAGTTGAGATAAACTAAGATATTTCTAGGCCGCTCTTAGCCACCTCTCTTTGGTCAGAAAAGACAATGACATAGGTCATGATATCACAGGTACATGGATTAATGCACAGCAGGATGGATAAATGCTTATCGAATTAATTCAGATTAATGAGGGCTCCTCCCTGAGGAGTTCATTTCTTACATTTCCTCTGCGGTAGAAGACTACATCTGGGAGCTTGATTTAAAGTATTTAAGTGCTATTAAAAGTTCAATATATAAATCTCAGTTTTAAATCATTCCCTCTGCTACCAAAATTGGCTAAGCTCACTAAATACTGTGAAGAATACAGAGAAGAATTAAGCTCACTGATCCTTTGGGTAAAATGTGTATTTTAAACGGTATTATAAAATGTTTTAGTTGCTCTTTGCCTTGGCTACAGGAAATTTAGCACCAATTCACAGTCTACAGAACCTGAAATTTTCTATTTCCTGCTTCATTTTTGTGTGATAACTATAAGAATATTTATATTTGCTCCCTAATTTTTTTCATATCCCTTGTTTCCTCATCAAATTATTTTTTCCTACTTTTCTATAAATCACCTTGAGTCTTTTTATGATGGTAGCCATAAGTAAAAATAGATGTATCTTATATACATGTGTTTATATGTTTTAAAATACCAATGTAAATATTGAAATCCTCTGAAAACCAGATTTGTCTGAATCCCCGATCCTACAACTTATTAAAGTCCAAAGCCCTCACTATGATTTCCACTAACTTCTGAAAATATCTCCTGAGTCCCTTCACTTATTTTCCAGGAAACCAAACTCAGCCCAGCTTTGGCGAGTGTAGTCAGCTTAAGGGATCTCCCTGTGCAGTCTCTCAGAGAGCTGGGGAAGCCCACTGCCCAGGGGGTCCATGTTCCTCCATCTTGTCCCTCTCCTTGGATCTCCTGTCACATCTTTCCTACTTTTGCTTGTTGTTTCTGTCACTACATTTTGGGAAACAACTGGACTTCTCACCATCTATCCCAAACGACTTTTGGAAGTAAAACCTCCAAATGGAATCATACCTCACTCAGGTAGAGTCTCTGAGCACAGCTGCCTGAACCTGCTGGCATCTCATCAGAAGAATCTTGCTACTCCTTGTCGGGCAAGAGTCCTGCCTGGGAAAGTGACCAGTCCAGCCATCAGGTGGGCCCCATGTCCTAGGAAATCCACAGCAGAGGATGTGTTCAACAGCCAGGTGTGCAAGGCTCTTGGGATCACTTCCCAGGAGCAAGTGATTTGACCCAGTTAGAGCCACTCAGCAGTGTACAAATGGCTTCAAAACCTGTTCTGCCCTTGACATCTAGTTTCTGTTTTAACAGTGAGGACATTCATTTCCAGGGCACAAAATAACAGGAATGGATGGGAAATGTGAATTAGCCATACAACAGACCACTCTGGACAGCAGGACACACTTGAAATTGTTTGCAGGGAATTGCTCTTCTCAGATTAGTGAAAAAATAAATAGAATCAGCCTTTTATCCAATCTGTAGCAAACCAGTAGAAAGAATTAGTTCAAGCTAAAGCTGACAATAGCTAAGCTCACACAGGGTAAAATGTATACCAATAAATTTAACCCCCAAAACTTGGCTTTGCAGAATTACTGACCACAAAAGAAAACTCACAATGACAGAACCACAGTCAGTAAAAATTTCTAAGTAATAATAAAACTTGCCAACAAATTAAACCTCCAGAGCAAAAATAAAATGTGTAAAAAGAATTGATTTTGATAAAAAAATAATTTCAGAGAAGCAGAAGTGGGAACAATCAGAGGCCATTTAACTGTACTTCATAGAAAAGTGAGCAAGAAATTAAATTGGATAATAGAGCTTACTCTGAAAAATAACATTTTCAATGAATATTGCTAGGCATGAGTATAATTCTTATTCAAATATTTATATTCAAAACACAGAGTGGAGGAGCTAAGTGGAAGGAGAGGAGCATCAGAAATGGAGTTCTTGAGGCCAAGTGCAAATGAAAGACGGAATTTTTTCACTGTTGACCAAGCCTGAAACAGCACAGTACACTTAGTTAATACTTGCAGAATGATTCATCTACTTACCTGAAAGCAGGTGTCTCCACCTCCCTGCCCAGCCTGGTCAATGTACCACTTCCATTTGAGCATCTTCCCAGGTGCACATTCATCTCTCAATCTCATTTTTTCTCCTGGTCCAGGCAGAACAGAAGAAGACTGCTACCACCACCTCCCAGACCCCATCCTGGAGGCAAGGCCTTCCTCCCACACAAGAATGCCCTGCTCAGAACCTAAGGTGGTTTACTGTCCACTAGGATTTCTCAGGAACATACATGTCAACATGTTGATTTTAGAACTGAGGTGTGGGAGTGATAACTGATTTTTAAAAAGCATCCAAGAATCACTCTATTGTTTCTGAATGTTTTGTTGCTGCAAAAATGTAAAGAACAAGGAGGAGAAGGGGGAAGGAGGGGCCACCAGGCATGGTGATGCACACTTATAATTCCAGCACTCTGGGAAGCCGAGGCATGAGGATTTCAAGTTCATGACCAGCCTGGGAAAATTAGTGACTTGGTGAGAGCCTTACAGTGAAACATTTTAAAAGGGCTGAGGATATAACTCAATGTTAAGGTCTTGAGTTCAGTCCCCAGTACAACAACAACAACAAAAAAAGAAAAGTAGAGACAATATGTTTTAGGTAATCTTCACATAAGCAAAACAGGAATCCCACAAGACAATTACCATTATTATTTGCTTAATCAGTATTTGCTTATTATGTCTCTGTCTTCTCTCAGCTGTGTCTCATGGAGGACTCAATGAGTCTCCAGCCCATCCACTGGTTTCTAAAATGAATAGCTGATATCAGACACCCCCAACAAATGGACAGAAAGGTGAAAAGGCTCAAATTTTCTTTAGAAAAATTTTTTTCATCCAGAATAGAAACCTATAGTTCTGGCTGGCTCAGTTAGCAGCAGGACAATAGGCACAAGCCATGGAGATCCCCCAAAAAGAACAGAGCTAACGATCCAGGCGATTCAGACCCGTCGTGGTGCCCACTGGCCACATGGAAGCTGAGAACAGCAGGGAGGACAACTATGTGCTAAATACAGCACATGTCAGATGTGGCTGGGCTTCACAGCCAACAGACTGACCTCAGAAAAGGAATTGCCTGAGTAAGATCCAGAAATAAATCTAACCCATAACTGGGGTTGTAGCTGTTCACAGAACTGTGGGTTCTTTAATAGTACAGATGCTTGAGCTCTGTCCCCCAGAAAGCTGTGGCTCAGCAGGGTTGGGGCTAATCTGGAGCATCTGTGAGGATAGGGCTGTCTAGGAGTCTGATCCTCAGAGTGGTGGGCACCTTAGCCTCACCTCAGGTGCTTTAAAAGATGTCAGTTCCTGAGCCTGGCCCTGATCATTCCAATCAGAACCTCTAGGGGAAAATGCCTGAGCATTTTTAACAGCCAGGGGTGAGAATGACTGGAACCTTGCAGCCTGCACACTTGTCTCTGTCTCTTTCCATCAGAGCACAGCTCTAAAATTAAGAAGCAATGTCAGTCAGGTGTGGGGTGCACACCTGTAATACCAGCACTCTGTGAGGCTGAGTCATGAGGATCACGGGTTCACATCCAGCTTGGTAGTTTAGGGACTTAAGGAGACCTTGTCTCAAATTATAAAAATGGTTAAGGACAGTGCTTGGTGCTAAGACCATGCGTGGAATCTTTGGTACCACAAAAGGAAGGGAATTGGGAGAGTGTCACTTGCTCACCTAGAAGCATCATTCCAATGAGTAAAAAACAGTCATGGGTAAATTCAGGGCTCAGCAGCAGATGCTGTTGTCTCTCTGAAGAAGCCTGGAGACTCTGACCTGTATCTCTAAAGAGAAGAAAGATCTTGTGCATCATTATGTGCCCAACATCTGGGCTGGATTGGAGTCTTTATTCATACATGTCACCCTCTGTGACTAGGGTACTTCCCATCCAGGTCACCTGGGAGCAGTGCCATAAAGCCAAGTCAGCCCTCTGAAGGCTTCGGGAACTCAGCGCCCTCATAGCCTCAGACAGGCCGCTGTACTCAGCTTCTTGGAGGCTCTGAACCAGCTCTCCTTCTGAAAACACTCAATGCTGTGCAGCCAACTGTGGAGAGAATCTGAAGGTCAAGCTGACCCATTCTCACAGCCAGCATCTGCCCAGCACCACAGAGGGACAACTGAGGGCCAAATCACCAGCCCAACCCCTGGCAGTAGGCAACAAAAAGTCCTGGATCCACCCCATCTCTCAGTGGAGGCAGAACATGACACAGATGGCTAATGGCCTGGCTGGGTCCCTGAGCTTCATGCAAGCATCATGCTCAGGTATCTTAAACTATGCAAAGTCAGATTCTGCCTGCCAGCCTCTTTGGGAGAGAGATGGGAAGTTGTGTGCTTTCCTCTAAGGAGGTACCCTTAGAATGACGCTGAACCATGAAACAGTCACAGCATCAGGAGCACTTGTGGGGTGCAGATGCAGTCGGGGGAACGGATCCAGCACATGCTCTGCCAGGGGACAACGCAAGTACAATGCACACCAGTGCCTACCACAATGAATCTGGGCAAATCCCTTTCTCTGCATTTCTGTTTCTCCTTTTATGCAAGGGACATCCAGAGCTCCTTTCATCTCCCACCCTTACTACAGTCATCAAGGAAAAGTAGCAAGAGCACAGAGCAGCTGGTTAATAAGCCACAGTTGTTACCATCACCCTGAGACCCTCAGTCTTCAGGGCCTCCTCACCAAACATCTGTGAAATGCGTGAACGCATGGGTGAATCCACAAAAAGGAAAATCATAGGAAGGCCACATTCCCAGGAAGAGTGAGTACTCTAAGTCCAGTTTCTACACAGAAGTCAAAATTCTACACAGAACTTCAAAATAACAACTGTCATTTGCTTAGCAGTGCTGGCTGGGAAGCACAGACTTATACAGATCCTTCCCAACTCTTCAGCAGAAGAAGACTGAGAAACGAAGGCTCAGAGAAATTCTCTTGCCCTTGTCATGTGCACTCCATAACTGCGGGCGCACATTTTGCAAGAGTGGTGGGGCCCCCACGACCCCACCCCTGGTACTCATGCTTTATGTATTTATTTAGTTACTTATTTATTTAGAGCTGGAGATTGAACCCAGGCCTTTTCACAAACCTTAAATTTTTTTCTTTTTATAAATCTGATTTTAATATTTTTATTCTTTATTGTTTATTGGTACTTTTTAGATACACAAATGACTATATACATCATAGGGAATTGGCACCCATATATGATATATTTTATTATTTTTTCCCACAATTTCCTCTTCTTCCTTCAACCCATCTTCCCCTCCCTGTTTACAAAGCTTTGTTTTCATTGTATTCTCCTTTTTTATTACATTTCTTCCTTTCCCTTCCTTTCTTTCCCTCATGCCCCACCCTACTTATTTTCTTTTAAACAGTTTCTTTCCCTTTCACAATATATATTTGTACATTTTGGTCCTTATTTACTCTTTCAGTTTTTCACACCAAGGAGAAAATGTGTGATGTTTACATATACAAGTCTTATTTATTTCACTTAAGACTATAGTCTCAAGTTGCGTCCATTTACCTAGAAATGCCTTAGATTTATCTTTCTTTATGGTTGAATAGTATCCTCTTTATCCATTCCTCAGTTAATGGGAATTTGTGTTGTTTCCAAGATTTAGCTATTACAAATTGTGCTATTATAAACATGAGTGTGCATATATCACTGTGGTATGATGTTTAATTTTTCCAAGAACATACCAGATGGAGCATAGGTGGATCAAATGGGACCTCTAATCCTGGTTTATTGTTTGTTTTCTTTTGTTTTTGTTTTTATTTTTTGAAGAATCTACATACTGATTTCCACAGTGTTTGCATCAATCTTCCCTCACACCAGCAGTAGAGAAGGATTTCTTATTTCCCACAGCATTTATTAGTTGATTTCTTGATGGCAGCTTTCTTTCTGAAGTGAAGTGGAACCTCAATGTTATTTTAATTTGCATCACTTGAATCAGTGATGTTGAATTTTTTTTGTATGTTTATTAGTCATTTGAGTTTCTTCATCTGAGAAATGTGTATTCATCTTAAATTTCTGTTTTTGGATCAGTTCTTTGAATTTGGAAGATCTGACTTTTTTAGTTGTTGTATGTTCTAGATGTAAGTCTTTTGTCTAAAAGACAACTGCTAAAATTTTTTTCCCACTCTGGGAGTTTTCTTTTCACTTTGTTGGTAATTTCTTTTGTCATGCAAAACCTTTTCAAAAGGATAAGATCCCAGTTATTGATTATTTGTATAGTATTTCCTGTGTGATTGGGGTTTTATTCACTAAATGTTTGCCTCTACCTATGTCTTCAAGAGTTCTTCCTATGTTCTCTTTCAGCAGATTTAGTGTTCCTGTTTTAATATTTAGGTCTTTGATCTATTTTGACTTTATTTTAGTGCATGGTAATAGACATGGGTATAATCTCAAACTGCTAGAAAAAGAATAACAAATCAATCCCAAAGCTCCTGCAAGGCAGGAAATTATAAATATCAGAACAATATTTAATACAGCTGAGACTAAGAAAACAATACAATGAATCAAAGATCTGGTCCTTTGAAAGATTAAATAAAATTGATAAACTCCTAGCCAACCTCATCAAAAAGAGGAAAGAAAAGACTCATATACAAGCAATTCAGAATCAAAATGATGAAATTACAGTGGATCCTGTGGAAATCCAGATGATCATCAGTACCTTCTCCAGGAAGCTGTACCCTAATACGATAGAAAACACAAGAAACCTAGAATAGCAAAAGCAATTCTGGTCAACAAAGGCAAGACAGGAGGCATCTCAATTCCTGACTTGAAACTATACTACAAAGCCACAGTAATAAAATCAGCATGACACTGGCATAGAAATAGATGTGGGGATCAATGGAACAGATTAGAAGATGCAAGCACAACTACAAAGACACTCAGCCATCTTACATTTGACAAAGGGGCTAAACATGTTCACTGGAAAAAAGACAGCCTCTTTAATAAATGGTGTTGGAAAAATTGGCTTTCCACATGCTGAAAACTGAAAATAGACCCATGCTTATCAACATACACTAACATCAAAATGGATCAAGGATCTAAACATTAAAACAGAAACGCTAAATCTACTGGAGAACAAGGTAGATAGAAGTTTTGGAGACATAGGGGTAGGCAGAGAATTCATGAATAAAACTCAAACCGCATGGGAAATACTTCAAAGAATCAACATATTGGATCTCATATTAGTAAAATATGAATACTTCAAAATAAATCACCAACAAAATAAAAAGTAAACCCACAGAATGGGAAAGAATTTTAGTCAACAATCTCTCAGACAAAGGACTTACTCCAGAACACATAAAGAACTGAAAAACATCAAAACCCCCAAATTCAAAGACCTCCAAAAATGGGCATTGGAGATGAACATATAGTTTTCAGATGAAGATATACAAATGGCAAACAAATACATGAAGAAATGTTCATCATCACTGGCCATTCAAGGAATTCAAGTTAAAACAGCATTGAGATTTCATCTCACCCCACAAAGAACAGCCGCCATCAAGAAAACAACTGATAACAAGGATGCAGGGGAAAAGGAGCACTTCTCAACTGTTGGTGGGAGTGCAATCTGGTGCAACCACTGTGGAAATCATATGGAGATTCCTAAAAATACTACAATTCGAGGTTCCATTCGATCCAGCTATTCCCCTCCTGGATATTTTCCCAGAAAAATTGAAAAGATCATGTCACAGAGATATATGTGCACCCGTGTTTGTAGCAGCACAATTTGTGATAGCTAAATCTTGGAAACAACCAAAATGCCCATTAACTGTGGAGTGCATAACAAAAATGTGATATTTTTATACAATGAAATACTATTCAGCTATAAAAAGGATGACCTTGAGGCCTTTATAGCTAAATGGAGGCAACTTGAGAATATTCTCATTAGTGAAATAAACAAAACTCACATTAGTAAACATCACATTATCTCTCTAGTGTAAAAATAATAAAAACTGACAGAATAATGGAACACAAAAAATATAATAGATATTGTGAAAGTGAAAGGGAAGGAAAGTGCTCTAAAGGGTATAATGGTTTGTATAGTGTGTAGGATAGATGACCATATTACTGAATTTCTGTTGGAACATTGGACAGAAGAAGTTGCATTGTCAATGTTTGAGTGTCTAACCACTATTTATGCTTTGATTTTGTGACTTTGATAACTATTTTTTAAGTTGACAATAGGTAATGTATCAACTAGCAATTTTATGATGTTAATTTTTTAAATTCTGTATTGTTCTACCTTTTTCTGTTTTTCTGTTTTCTTTAATTTTCTTTTCTTTCTTTAAAAAAAGTGAATAAACAATATAACAACCATTGTTAAATTTCTTTCATTCTGTTTTGAAAACCTATATTGTAATTGTTTTGGGTTTGCTGTTGTTATTTATCTCTTTTACTTTTTGATTTACTTTTCTGACTTTTTTCTTTTTAAAATAAAAAAAGAAAACATGGGAAAATAGACAGATTCCTAGACATGTATGCATTACCAAAACCAAAACAAGAAGATGTAAAATTTCTGATATCTATCAATAAATTTAAAATGTAATTAAAAGCCTACCAACAAAGAAAAGCCCAGGCTCTGATGGATTCACTGTTGAATTCTATAATAAATTTAGAGATGATCTAATGCCACTAATACTGAATGCAACTAATGCTTTAATGAAGTTGAAAGGGAAGCAGTACTTTCAAAATCATTCTTGGAAGAAATTATTACTCCGATACCTAAACCAGAGAAGGAGCCAAACCAAAAAAAAAAATCTTCTTGATGAACATGGATATAAACATCCTTAGTAAGATACTGACAAACAGAATGCAGCAAATCTTACATTTATTTAATAATAAAATATGTGTATGTCTGCATTATTCAACAGAAGCTGGGTTACTTAACAACTGACACTCAACCACTGGTAGATGGTGACTATTTGGGTTACAAACAATTTGCTCATTTATTAATATTTATATATATTTTGGATTTATATTGTATAGCAGGCTGCACACTAAAAAAATAGCAATTAAAAAAGCTGACAATTGGAGTTTATACTGAATGTGATGAAACAAACTATGTTTTTCTTTTCTTCTTCTTTCAGGGCTAGAGACTGGAGCCCAAGACCTCTGCCCTAAATTAAATCCCTAGCCTTTTTTATGGTTTTGTTTTGAGTAATTTTTTAGTTTGTTTTTATTGTTTTTGCTTGTTGGTTGGTTGACTTCGTGTTGTTGTTGTTTTGTTTTGTTTTGTTTTGTTAGACTCAGTTTTACTAGGTTGCCCAAACTGAGCTTAAGCTTTCAAGGCCTGTGTCACCACATCTAACTGGGAGGAAATAACATAAGCAAATGCACAAAGAAGCCTGAGACAGGCTGTCTCACTTACTTTTTACTTGTCACTGAGACAAAATACCTGATGCCCAAAGTTGGAAAAGGAAAGGTTTATTTCTTACAGTTTTTGGAGATTTCAGTCTATACTCAAGTTGGCTCCAAGGCAGAGTGGCATGGCAGTGCCGCAGTTCATGGCAGAAGCAAACAGCAAGTGAAAGTTGGCAAGAGAGAGAGAGACACACCTTCTTCCTGCCATTACATTACTTCCTGGTTCCATCCCTAGGCCAGTGTAGCACACACACCCCCAATCCAAGGGCTAGACAATGAACCAGTCATAAGTGCATAATACAAGGTATGAGACTTGAAGGCCACTGACAAAAACCATGACATTCCACCCCTGGCCCCCAGGACTCATGTACATCCTTTACACAAAACAAATTTAGTCCATCTCCAAGAGTTGCAAAAGTCCTAACATTTTCAGCATTGCTAAGAAATCCAAGTCCCAAGTGTTCTCCGATATCTATGGTAAACTCTTAACTGTAACCCCCGTACAAATGAAACAAGGTTAAATATTTCTGAAATGCAAAGGCACAAGATAAACATTACCATTCCAAAAGTTACAACCAGGGGAATATAAAGCATTGGAAACAAAGCAAGTCCAACATCCAGCAGGGCAAACATTAAGTTCTAGAGTTCCATGCTCAGTATTTGAAGCAATCTGGTTGCAAGCTCCAAAAGGCTTGGGTGATTCCACCTCCACAGCACTTCCAGTATTATCAGCTCCTGCAGCTTTTCTGCTAATCCCTCTCTGCTTACTTTTTGCAGCTTTCCTTGGATGATCCATGTTCCTGGCTTTTCCAAACTTCTGGGAGGCTCCACTATACCTTTGGCTTCACCCTTACATCTTGACAAATTGCCCTCTCAGGGGCACACTGCATGGCCAGCCAGGCCCTTTGCAATCAAGGTGGAAACCGTCTTACCCTCAGAATTCATGCATTTTTCTTGCACCTAAAATCAGCACCATGTAGATGCTGCCAAGGTTTGCTGCCAGCTGGAGCAGTAGCCAGGCTTTTCTCTCTCGTGGCTATAGGGGTCAATTGCTTGGATTGCTGGGCTCTGTGAACTTGATTGTGAAGAAAAGCTTCTCTATGTTGCTGCCACTCTGGAACCTCACGTGGCCTCTGTCACTATTCTGGAGCATGGTGCTCTGCAGCTTTACCCTCTGAGCAAATTGTTTCACTTTTGCAGTTTTGAGGCTGCAAAGGGTGGAGTCTTGCTTCCTGGAATGCCCTGTGGTCATCTTTCTTATCTCTCTGTTTCTCCTCAGCAATCAAAATGTCAGCTCTGTCTTTACAATCCACAGCTTTACTGGAGTTTTCCTTCTGGCCAAACTTACAGCATTTTAAATTATCCTGCTGGGCTCTTTGCTCTTGATTTGCAACATAAAGCTGGCTAAAAGCCCCCAACAATAGCCATGCCTCAGCCTCAACATTCCACTGCCTTGAAATTTTCTTTGCTGCATTAATCAGTCCACTGACCTTAGTTTCAATCTCAGGCAAAGTCTCTGGGCATGAGCAAAATATAGACAAACTTTCTGCCAAGCCATAACACACGTCGTGGGAAGTCCAACAACCAATGCAGTCCTTCTTCCCATTAGAAATCTCCCAAGCCTAGTCTTTACTATGAGGCTTTCTATCAGCCTTCTGATCTCCTGAGCTCTGACCAGAATCTCCTCTACATAACAGCCTAAACTGCTCTAGCTATATGCATCCAGACGACATGTATGAACTTTTCCAAACTCAGCCCACAAGCCATTTCCAAAGCTTCTCGAAAAACATGGTCAGTTATAGTCCAGCAATGACCCTACGCCTTGGTACCAAATTTTGTCTTAGTTACTTTTTATCTATTGCTGAGACAAAATACCTGATGCCCAAAGTTGGGAAAGGAAAGATTTGTTTCTTACGGCTTTTGGAGGTTTCAGTTCATACTCAGTTGGCAGGGTGGCATAGTAGGGCCGCAGTTCATGGCAGCCGCAAATAGCAAGTGGAAGTTGGCAAGAGAGAGAGACACACCTTCTTCCTGCCATTACATTACATCCTGGCTCCATCTCTAGGCCAGTATAGCACTCACATCCCCAGTCCAAGGGCTGGGGACAATGGACCAGTCACCAGTGCATAATACAAAGGTATGAGGCTTGGAGGCCACTGACATAAACCATGACCCAGGCCAAGTGTTGATGCCTGCTGTTTTAGAAGGAAGCAGATTGAGGAGACACAGAATGACTAAGCGCAGAGCTGGCTTCTACCAGTGGCCAGTGAGGCCTCTCTGATTAGCCTGGGCTGGAGCAAATTTCATGCCTTGGGTGGATACACTGGGTGAAAATGTTTCAGGAGAGGCCCTAAAGGCAAAGAAAGGGGACTGTCCTCTGCAGAGCAGGGCAGGGTCTTAAGGAAGGATCAAGGGACAGGAACCAGTAGATGTGACTGGAAGCTTCCTGTGGCCCCCTATCTGTTGTTTTGAGTATAAACTCAAGGGCCCAAAGCAGAAGACTAGCTAATAAGCTATTAGCAAGAACTGTTATCAGATTTTGAAAGTATTAACTTAATTCTCACCACAACACTATGAGGTGGCTGCTGTTCTTCACTTCGTAAGTGAGGAAAGCTAAGCACAGAAGGCTTCAGTATCTTGCCAAGTAGGAACAGAGCCAGGTGATAAAGCCAGAAATCTGGAGTCCAAATGGCTAAACATGGTGAGTTTTAGAACCATCCAGCATAGCAAACTGGGCAGCAGGAGGCAGAGAGCTTTCTTCCTCACACAGAGAAATAACCCACTAAGAGAACTCTATTTCTGTGTGTATCTCTTAAAAATACTTCATTAAGGTTCACCTAATAAAGGAGTAGATTAAAACTAAGTAAGCTTACAAACAATATCTCATTTTTTCTTGAACCAGCCCTAAACTGTAGGTTATTATTATTTCTGTTTTACAGAGGAAGCAGTGAAGGCTGAGCAAGGTTAGGTGACATGCCTGAAATCCTACAGTAGGAATTGGATTCCATTCTCTCCCCTGCACCATCTACTTCCCAAAAGTACTTGAACAGAAATGCACATTAGGACAGAGGCAGGGGAAAAGGTTTGTTCATGTTAGATAATCAGAGTGGAAACTTGGGCTAAAATAATAAATGTGAACATTTTTAAATCTATTCTGGGGATGAGGTATCATCACTGCCCAAATACTCCAGAACTGGGAAAGTCTAATGAAACCAAACTGGCAGCTGCTACTGAGCTCTTCCAGGTGGTGACATCCATTGGGGGTCAAATAGTGGACATCCTCAATGCTAAGTGAGTTGGTGTGTGGGTCTGCAAGTGAGAATCAATGAACCAACAAAGCTGCACTTGGAAAACAATAACCCACACTGTGCTCCTGAGGTGATGAGCTTGGAACTATCAATTGGTGCTCTGATAGGGAATAGGCAAATCTCTACAGACTGTTCCCAGAAAACCCCGGACCAATGTGCTGTGGCTGCCAAATCTGCCAGCAAACTGTCAGCACAATGGGAAAGCAGCCTCAAAGGAGAAAGGAAACATTAGCCCTCCTGTCAGAGCCCTGTGCACTGGTGCCTGGAGCACATGTCATGTGGATCCCCGACTTAGGTGGAATAGAGCAAAGCTACAAAAGGCTTCCCAGAGAAAACAAACCCAAACCTGCTTCCGTTATCAACAGCAAAATGTGCCCAGAATAGGGCAGAAACAATCTAGTAGTTTTCATATTACTGAGTCTTGCAACAGTGAGATTAAGTGCATTTTATCTCCATCTGATTGATGTGCACTGACCCTGGGGCTGGGAGAGGCTGTGTCCACAGAGCCACAGAGCCACATAGTAGTTCAGTTGGGATCTTGTGCCCACTCTCATAGACTCCAAAGCCACACCCCCCTCGCTCAGCAGAGGTCAGGCCAGCTGCACAGATGAGCTCTTCTTTGCTTCCTGCTGCCCTGTGGACTTCTGTTCCTGTCCTGTGGTACTCCCTATCGCATCCCATCAAAGTTGCTCTAGTCCAGCAGGGAGTCTGAGGACATCTCTTTCTCAACACTGCAGGCCTTAATCCACCTGCAGCTCACCATATCACCAACAGCAGGCACCCCAGCCCCAGATCACTACCTTACCTGGGGGACTCAGGATCTCCAGCCACAAAGCTTTGCAGTCAATTGGCTGTAGCAACCAAGAGGACCACTAATAATTTCCTTTCATGTACCACAACCCAATTATCTCATTTTCCCAACTGATTTTTTTTATTAGTGGTGTTTTTGTTTGTTTTTTGTTTTTTTAAAACACGGTCTCACAGCCTGATCTCAAACTCACTACCTAGCCCAGGCTGGCCTTAAACTCATAGTAATCCTCCTGCCTCCACATCTGCAGTGTGCCACCAAGCCCAGCTCACTTCCCCAGTTGGGTTATGACTTCTGTAAACATCAGCACCAAGCCCATAGAGTGAAGAGCTGCTAAGTGACCAGTGTCAGGGAAGTGTATGAACACACATTGCTGGAGCTCCGAACATCCAACAGCTAGGCACACTAGAGGGGAATAAAATGTATCAGTGCACAGCGTTGGGAGTGTATAGCTGAGGGTGGAGATGAGACAAGAAGAAATTACAACATGGCAAGGGAGAGAGCCCTTTAGTTGTGCCCCTTAGGACATCAGAAAAGAGAGATGGCCTCATTCTCCGTGGCCTCAGATCCATCCAGCCACCAAGCCAGGTCAAACATGAACACCCCTGAATATCTCATAGTTCTTCTCCTCTCACCAGGCCATGTAAGTTACAACTATCACAAGCAGTAAGCCTTGGGTCAGTGACATTACCTAGGTGGTGTGGACAAGAACCCATGCTGCCTGCCTTTGATTCCCAGCTCAAATACCCAGGAACTGTACAAAACATTCAACCTCTCCATGTCTCACTTTTACCACGGAGAGAGTGGGTTGAATAAAATGGCAGATGACATTTGTGAAGATTTTTAAACATTCTTCCTTGATAGTATCCAGTAAATACTGTGCTTTTCTTGTTCCAGTTTTTCTGTGCATGAACAGATAAAAGATGCTTGCAATTTTTTTTCTATAAAAGTTGAAGAAAATTATTTGAAACAAGCTTGACTTGATTTATTACACTTCAAAACTGTGTAGTCACATTTAAACATCTAATTTGTGCAAATGTACCAGGAATCAATTCCAAAATGCGTTGTGTGAATAAACATCCATTCACAGTATTGTTCCTTTCTCCACTGTGGGGAACAGATAATGTAATTTTCTAACAATTCCCTCCTCAATGGCTGAGCAATGTCTGTCATCTCCCCCACACATTCATTGTACAAAATTCCAAGTGTGAGTCTTTGACAGCATAATGGGGAAGAAGAAAAATAAAAACATGTTTATTCCTATCACTTGATTTCATAAAAACACACAAATCTTTCATAAGATCTTCAGTGGTGCATCACATAAACATTGGCCCTATGGCTTGTTGCTAATGCCAAAGTCAGTGCTCAACAATAGAACATTAATTTATTTCTGGGAGCCTATTACAAAATGGATCTAATAGAACAGGAAGACAAAGACTATATCAGTGAGAGTTATCACCTAGGATACTTGTTTCTTAAAAATAATGATTAAAAACAGAGGCCTGGAGAAAAGTAGGCTTAAAAAATTAAAAGCTTTCTTTAAAGCATATGCTAAAGTCTTATTTTCAGAACTGAAATAAAATAAGACCAACTTGGAGAGAAGATGAAGAGGGAAGCAATTGTAGCTCAGTGGTAAGAGTGCAGCTCACTTTGCACCAGGCAAAAAAAAGGATAATAAGACACTCACATTATTTGGGGAGATCCAGTAGAAATACTAGAAGGCTGGATTCCTGTGAGATGAGCTCACTGCTCAGAGTTCCTTGTGTGTGGAGTATTTTTGGGTCAAAATGCATTGGCCAAAAGACTGAAGTGCTCCATGGAAACAAGGAAACACAATGATTACCTACCTTCCAAAGCAGGCAGCCCAGCAAAGCCATCCTCCCTTTGGGCTGGGAGTGTGGCAGAGTACCGCTCCCTGAGTTTAGGACCTGTACCAGCCCTGTCGTGGGCAGCAGTCTGCCTTTATTCACAACACCAGATGAACCAGAACTTCAGCTAAGTACATTTGGGTCCAAATGGCCCAACATAACTAAAGAATCTAGATGCACAACAGAACAATATAAATCCCCTCCAAATGTAGAAACTGTCATGGGAGACTTCAAGTTATTTGAAAAAATACATTTGCATTGTAACCAAAGATAAACAGGTAAATGTGGAGATAAACACCGCAGAATGGCAGGAAGACAATCAGACAACAGAATCAGACCCACAGAGACTCCAGGGAGTGAAATGAGGTGATGGATTATATACCAAGTACTTCTAGTTCAGTGATATGAAAGCCAATCACTAGTTTCACAAAAAATCAGATGTCCAAATTCTTAAAAATAATCAGGTCAAAGTTCCTGACCTCAAATTCCATTTAATCCTGCTATTCCTCTTCTAGGTATCTTTCTAAAAAAGTTAAAAATGTCATATTACAGTGATGCATGCATAGTTATATTTATAGCAGCACAATTCATAGCAGGTAAGTCTTGGAATTGAACTATGTAGCCATCAACAGAAGAAAGAAAATGTGGTCTCTACACATGATACAGTACTGCTGTACTATAAAAAAGGTTAAATTTGAATCATTTGTAGGAAAATGGATACAATTTGAGACCATAATGTTAAATGAAATAAATCAGACACACAAGCTTAAATATCACATGGTTTCTCTTACATAAGAAAGCCAAACTGTGAAGAAAGAGTGAAAAAGAAGATAATAGGAGACAGGGAGATAGACCTGTTGTAAATGGGAAGAGGACCAAGAGACAGAGGAAAGAGGAAGAGAAGAGAGAAGAGGACACAAATAGTACTGAGAGGGGTCATGTATGTCTATCAGCTCCCCATGATGAAGGTAATTATTATACACTGAAACATTTAAGAATAAAAATAAGGTATTTTTAAAGGAAAAAATTTCCGGACTTGAAAAAAATATAATAACTTAAAACAAGAAGGCAGTGAATGAATTTATAGATTAAATGCAAGTAAGAAAAAGACAGTTAAGAAGGAAGCACAGTGTAAGCAAAAAAGGAAAGGGTGGAAAAATAGAATATTTATTAATCCAAAAGATTTTGATAATCAAGAAAAAATAAAATAAGCAAACACAGGGCATTTAAACAGGTAATTCTGAAGGTAAACATGCCAGTAGTTCCAAGTACAGTCAGTGAAACAAATACTCCAGTTAAAAGACAAGAATGACAACAATATATTCTGTAAATACATAGCATATTCTGTTTAACATGTAAAGCTACAGAAAGGTTGAAAATAATACAAATACTAATGAGAAGTAACAGTTGCATCTATATTAGTAATTGTTAAAACACAATTCATGGCAACGAAAAAAGCACTATTAGAAGTTAAGCTGTTTACTTTTTAACAAAAAACAAAATTAATTCACCAGGAAATGCACAATTCTAAATTTAGATGCACATAAAATCATAGACTTAAAATATAAAAATAAATATTTACAAAACTAGAAAGAGAAATAAACATTTATAAATATAATGGAAGATTTTAATATATGCTTTTAATAGATTTAAAGTAAGCAGACTTTTATAAATAGAACATCACAAAGAACTAGGGCTTATGGACCAACATATGAAGCACAGGACTTAACAACTGAAAAGTACTTATTCCTTTTAACATTGGTCATTGTGTGAGAAATACTCACTACTTTTTTGAAAATTGTCCATTTTATGAGCCATACATCAAGCCCTTAGAAATTTTTTAAAGGCTGAAATTATCTAGAGCTGCAATATGCCAAAGGATAGTTCCTAGCTATATGTGATATTTAGAATTAAATTTAATTAAAATTAAACAAAATTAAAAATTGAGTTCCACAGTCACACTGGCCGTATTTCATTTGCTCAGTGACCACACATACTTAGTGACTTCACGATTCATAATTCTCAATCCCATTTTACTTTTCTCTGTAACTTTAGCATCCCATGAAAATTGGCATTTAGTTGGCTATTTACAATTTTACTCTTTACTGATATGATTTTGGTCTGTTTTCCATCTAGCCATACATTTTTTGAGGTCAAGAAACAAAGTTATCAGTGTCACTCTGGTGCCTACTTTGTAAAAGTCTAAGTTTTTTTAAATTTTATTTAAAGAAAGACTAAACAAAACAGAAAATGGGTAGAAATAACACATACATTCAGAGAAAAAATAAACAATATGAAATCACTAATTAATGTTTACATACTGTCCTTTATAAATAGTTGTTCAAGATATAAAAGTGGAACATATAAAGTGGGAATTCAAAGAGCGAGACTGCAAACAATTCTGTTCAACTATCCAACAAAAAGTTAGTAACATGGTTGCCAATCCTATACACTTAAACATACATGCAGTTACCCATATCTTCATTTATGCTGGGATTAAACAAACTAAAGCAGACTAAAGTCATTCTGAACAAATCATAATAGTATTGCTGGATTTCACATCATGACACTCTGGAATCAGCACTGGGTACTGTAGTGTCTTTTTGTTGCTGTTGTTGTTGTGGTTGTTGTTTTAAATTTTATTTAAAGAAAGACTAAACAAAACAAAATGGGTAGAAATACTACATAATTTCAAAGAAAAAAATAAATAGTAAGAAATCACTAGTTGATGATTATAGATTGTCCTCTTACAAATAGTTATTCAAGATACTAAAGTGGAGGATATAAAGTGGGGATTCAAACAGTGAGACTGCAACCAGTTCTGTTCAACTATCCAACAAAACTTAGAAATATGGTTATCAATCTTATACATTTAAACATGCATGCAGTTATTCATATCTTCAATTATGTTGAGACTGAATACACCCAAGCAGTCTAATATCACTCTAAACAAAGAATATTACTATTGCTGGGTTTCACATTATGTCACTCCAGGATCAGCATTGGGTACTTTAGTGTCTCTTTTTCTTCAAAGTATCTGTTCATTTCATCATGTGTCATAAGATCAGTTCTCATAAACTGTTAATAGATTCTATACATGCATGAATCTTAACATGTATTTCTATCTTTTCTATATTAGAAGGAGAAACAAAACAGAACAAGACAAAGCAAAACATATTCCTATAAACACATGAAACAAAAAAGACATATAAGACCGTTGTACAAGGAGTTCTACCATAGTCCCTGTATTGTCTCTTGTTATCTTCAATAGAATTGGCTATATCATCAGACATAGTATAATTGAATATATCAGTACATAACAGTATTAATAAAAAAACAACTTTGTATATAGTATAAAAATTCAAAAGCAGGCAGCTATCAAACCAGAATGTGTATCAGAGTCATGTATCTTCAGTGTAGTTGCTTATACTCTCAGACTTCATACTATCAATCATATCACTTTTGAATAAAATCTGTTGATACCAAAAAGCAAATCTAACAAACCAGATTTAACTAAGATCAGTCATGATAAAACAGTATAAGTCATACAGATATAAAAGTGGAACTTATAAAGTTCCAGATTAAGATAATAGGAAATTAAAGATGATTACTGTGCTATATCCTGATGTTTTTGGGATAGCTGTCTGTGCCCTCAAATCTAATGCAAGTAGACAAACTGGGACAGAATAAAGTCTATCAAAAAAAAGAATAACATCTAACTAAGCAGAGTGGTGTGAGTAATGTGGGTTTTAAATCCTGATACACCATTAACAATATCTTCTGCCATCATTTTTAAGACTCTCCCTCCCTTTCAGTTCCCCAGGGTACACTGTGTATTTTTGGGTCTGACCAAGACCCTTGGTTTTAAATTGGGGGGGGGGGGCAACCTGCTATTTACCTAAGTGGTTCCTAACCTTCTCTCTCCTGAACTTTATCTCTAATTGTATTCCTTTACCTATTAAAGTCTGTCTTTCCAACCTATCCACAAATACTGGTCTAGTTGCCCCTGTTACTCTCTGGTTCTCTGTCACGTAGAGCATTGTTTTCTCATATTTGATTTTCAGTCCGTGTACTCTTTTTCATGTTAATTATATTTCCTATAAATAGCATCTTGGTGGACCCTGCCTCCTGATATACTCCATATGTGTTTCCTTTTTTTAAATTTAGTATATCAAGGCCATCTGTATTAAAGATTATCACCAACCTTCTCTACCTCATTTCTGTTATGCTCTTTTTTTGCCATCAGTTGTCTGCTTAACTTCATTCTGTTTTCTGCTCCATTCATTGAGGCTTCTCTGCCACTGTTCCTGGAATCCTAGTACTTTACTCTCTCTCTAGAATGTTCTGAAGTATTCTCTGTAGCGTTGGATTGGTGGTTGCAAATTTCCCAAGTTCCTCTTTGTCTTGGAAGCATCTTGTTCCTCCATTAATTTCTAAAGACAGTTTATCAGGGTATATCAATTTGGGTTTGAGGTTATTTTCTTTCAGGGCTTGTAATATTTCACTCCAGGTTCTTCTTGACTTGATGGTTTGTGTCGAGAAGTCTTCCATTATTCTGATGGGCCTTCCTTTATAGGTTATCTGTTTCTTGTCTCTAGCAGATTTAATATTCTGTTCTTATATTGAATTTCTGGGATCTTCATTATTATATGCCTGGGTGTAGCTCTGTTTTGGTTGTAGGTGGCTGGAGTTCTGTATGCCTCATACATCTGAATATCATTTCCTTTTCTTATGTTTGGGAAGTTTTCCTTATTTTTGTGAATAGCCTTTGTAGTTCCTTTGTTTGTATCCCTGCTTCTTTATTCTCAAGTTGTAGATCCTCTTGTCATCTTCTAGCCTTTGTATTGTTACTGCTTATTTCCTTGTTATTTTTTAAAAGTTTTCCCTTTCATACTCTCACATTACAAAATTGTCCTCCAGTTTGAATAATCTCTCCTTAGTTTCTTTCAAGCAGATTTGCCATCTTTCCATAGAATTTTTAATTTCCTGGTGATCTCTTTGAATCTGCTTCATGTGTTCTATATTTTGTTTATGTTCTTCATCAAATGGTTCTCTCCCTTGTTTGAGTTCCTCCCTTCTTCTGTCTGTGTCTGCTTGAGGGGTGCTTAGCATCTCTTTTATTAATCTTCTTATATCTTGCTTTATATGGCTAAATATTTCACTTTTGAACTCATCTATGAGGTCCTGAAGATATTTCCTTATGTGCACTGGCGCTGTGTCTGATATTGCTTGTTTGCTGTTCTCATTCCTCTTTGTATTTATCTGTCCTGGCTCAGTGTTCTCAGGGTTGGGACTTGGAGACTTTTTGTTGTTGCTTCCTCTTCCCATCTTTTTTGTTTCTTCCAGGAAGCCCCACTTTCTTTCTTTGTTGGTTACACTTCTTCTGAAGCATGCTGGCTAGGTGACCCTTCCCACTGAAGTATGCTAATGAGTTGCAGACAAGGGCAGCATATGCTGGCCCCTCCCCTCCAGATCAGTCAATCTGCTGAGGCTTGCACTGTATTACTATGTGCTGCCTCCCCTCTGGGTCAGTCAAACTTCTGAGGCTTCACTGCATTAGTATGAGCTGCCACTGTAGGAAATTGATTTTGGATAACCTATTGGATCTCCACCAGGTCATGTGATCCTGGCCTAGCTCACTCCACCAATCCTGTTCAGGAAGGAAACAACTGACTGAAGTCACTGCTGCCCCTTGTACTTGCCAGTCCTGCCCGGTCCCAGAATGTCATCCACCAGAGCCTCCCTTTCTTTGGAATGGCTCCACTCCTGTCACTCACCACAGGTCAATGCAGGCTCCCCACCAGCTCAGCTCTCCAGTCAGCTGGCTGACCCCCGACCTCAGTGTGACTGTACCTCCAGGGAGTCATAGTGGCAGGAACTCAGGTGGCTCGGGAAGTCGCCCACTGAGGTGGGAGCACTGAACCTTTTGCTGTTCCAATAATAGCACTGGGACTGTGTGTCTGATTGGTTCTTCTAACCTTAGTTTCTTATTGGGATAAGAGAATTCATCTCCCTCTGTTTGGGGCTCCCCATGCTGTATTATGTTGAATTCTAAGTTGACTATCTCAGGGAGCCTCTGTAGCCAGCTGTTATCTATCTGCCATCCTTGCTCTACCAAAAGTCTAAGTTTTTAACTAATGGTTTTGTCTTTATTATATCATCTTATAGTACAAATTGAAGTTGCCAGAATGAATGGCAGAACAGTAAATATCAAATGGAAATTTCAAGCAAAAACTTTTAGGAAATAAGTGGACACATTTCATTTTATCTTTGGGTGATATATTCTAGACAGTTAATGTGAGACACTTTAACTTAGAAGCTATACAAATATCTGAATTTCAAGGTTTGGGTATCTGAAATCCTAGATGTCTTGATGATTTAAAATTTATATGTGTATGGTTGTTCACAAGATCCTTATAGTATTCTTTTGCCCCAGATTAAAACATGGGCTCCAATCATCAAAATATTTAACTATTAAAAAATATCACTAAGGTTGGGGATATAGCTCAGTGGCATAAGTAACTGCCTAGCAAGTTCAAGGTCCTGAGCTCAATTCCTGGTACAGAAAGTATTGTTAATGAGAACATGCATTGCTACTGGAAATGGTAAAAGTAAGAGTTGGACCCAGGTAGTTTTGTTTTGAACCCTGTACATATAATTGCCCCTGTACATTGCTCACAAAATGAGAAAACCACCCTCTGACATCTACTGAATGGCTAACCAAATGATCCACATTAATTGACTCCCCATTTCTTATTCAAAGTGATGGAGCTCATTTAAATTCACAGGTCTTTGTAAGCCCAGGAACACCACCTGGTGAAAACTGTTGTCTTTTTCCTTCTTTATGGTGAGATTAGGATCATTAAACTCCAGAGACCATGATAGCTTAATTAAAAGGCAATTGTGATATGGGAATGTTTTATTTGAGAGAGCTAAGCACTGTTCATTAGAACACCCAAGAGAGACCAACCAGGTGACCACTGATGGATACTGGAAGAATGTCACTGTCAGAGGCTGTAATTCTTGGACTTGAAAACACATGCTGAACCTCCATGCACCATTAGCTGAGGCATCTGGGAACTACTGAAACTGGCAGCAGACAGCAAGGCAGAGTCATGCTCTCAAAGGATATTGATAATAAACTTCTGCAGCAGAATAAAAAAAATCAAGACTGAGAACAAAAGAGCCACAGAGAAGGCTCTGAGAGCTGGCACCTTAGGATGGAAACAGGCCTCTGCCAGGTAGGCATGTGTGAAGGGCACCAGATCGAACCATCAAAAGCACATGTCCTGCAGAGCCCACATCCTGTGGAGAGGACAGGGGACTGTCATTTTCACTCCCCTTGGTGAACGCCATGGAGGATCTAACAGCACAGACACAGGACAACACACGCTCGGGGCAGGAAAAACACCCAGTATGGCACTGGAGGGCGAGGCCCTGCCTCGCTCACCAGACACCAAGAAGATGATGGGAGTAAGGACTCTCTAAGGGCAAGCTGGTTCTATCCACAGACATTGTCATCACTGTGCACTTTCTCCCTTTTGACTGTGCAAAATCAAATGCCTGTGAGGTTGAGAGAAGCAAGTGCATGAGGGCCCATCCCTACCCTAGTGTTCAAGTAAAAACAGTTAAGGTGTGTGTGATTGGGGGTTGACTTCCCAGTGTTAGAAGGAGAAGCTGAATGAAACATTTCTCTGGACACTGGGCCCTTTAAAAATTACAAATGTTGTGTGTGTGTGTGTGTGTGTGTGTGTGTGTGTGTGTGTGTGTCTGTGTGTGTGTGTGCATATATCAGTGTGTACTGAATCAAAAGATTCCAATAAGTGGGATAAATATGTAGCAAAAGGGAAATACTGAAGGTGGGAGAGATGGGAGTAGAAGTGTCAATGCAGAAGTAATCATACCATATAGAGCGATGAAAAAAAAAACCCTGGAGAGAGCAGAAACATATAAAGGGTCCCTTTGAGGAAGGGCCAGGCTCAGACTCAGCCACAGAAGAGTGTAATTCCCAGGCAGTTGTCCCCCCCTCCAAGACACGTTATTAACCTTTAACTTTCATTGATGTCTTCATCTCTTCAACAAGTGCTTTTAAACTGTTATGAGTATAAATAAGCAATAGAGTACTAGAATCTGTGGAATATGCCTCAGTTTCCCCATGAATTCAAGTGAATATAATCACTACATTGCAGGTCATCTTGAGAATTTAGGTAAAATTTCCAGCTGATGGGCCATTATACTTATTTAATAAGTAGTAACCAATTCCTGTAACTGAACTGGAGGTAGAGATCCAATACAAGAATCTATAGTCAGGAACTAGGGTAGATTTCTATACCTCAGAGGAATTGTTCAAAAAATAAGGTGAGCTGGGCTGGGGATGTAGTTCAGTTGTAGAACATTTACATAGTGTATGCAAGACCCTGGATTTGACCCCAAGCACTATAAGAAAAGACAGTAACCCCATCACCTCACCTTCTCTCCCCCAGTCCTACAGTAGAGGATGCTCGAATAATCATGTGATCTTCACCACAGGATGGACACTAATTGCACAGCACAGAGAAACACAAAGCTATTACTTTAAGCCACATCCTATCCTAACCCCCCATGCTATCAGTGAAAGCAAATCCCCACATCATACAGCCACCAGCCTTTTCTAGGCAGGCAGCTGTAACAAAAGCAGACTGGTCAGAATTTTCTATTTTAAAAAGAATAAAAATTGCCAGGAAATAAACACTATGAATCCCACCCCATCAGAGCCCTGGTGCTGAAGTCCCCACTTTAAATGATGCCTGCCTTTTGTTTCAGTGTCATCCAGAGAAGAGGAAAGGCTGATGCTTTTTAGACTTTTTCAGTGCCCAAGGGTGTAAGGTGCTCATCAGAAATGTAAAGAACCAGCCAGCTGGAATGTCAAGAGCTGGCTTTATAAATGAATGAGAGAATAAAGGTGTTCCCAGGAGGAAGGAAATGCTTAAATAGAACCTACAGACTTTCAGAGCCAGAATAAAATTCAGCACCCAGTAGTCCTTCAATAATGAGGCAAATGCACAAGTCCAGAGAAGAGAAGCAACCTGCACAGAAGAATCCAGCCTGAGACAACAGTGTCTCAGTTTGTGGTCTCCAAAACACAGAACCTGAGACATTTGGGTGTGAGTTGTGCTGAGACTGATCCCAAGAGGCAGGCCAGGGAGAACGAAGCAGAAAAGGAAAGAAAACCACCCTGAGGGAGCACTAGCAAGGCCACCATTGTGGGCACTAGGAACTCCCACTCCAGTGGGCCCCTCAGCAGTCCCAGGCCCAAAAACAAAAAGCAGAGGCATTTATTGGTCATGTCCTGTCCTCCAGTGGTAAGAGATTGTCCTTGGTGTCATCTCTGCTGCATACACACTGTCTGAGCAGCTCCCACTAGCTCTGCCCCTGAAGGAAGCTGAAGGCAGGTAGGGTTGTGGCTTGAGGCACCATCAGGAAAAAGTGAAACACAGCCCTTAAGAAGCGGTCCACATAGCCACAGTTGACCTAGAAAGGACACAAGTCTCCTAATGGTAAAACACATCCTAGGATCACAGAAACTCGTCAATGACCCAGCTTCTGAATGACTTGGGGGACCCTTGCTCCTGCCACCACTTGTCTAATCAGAGAGGCTCAAGGTTCTAGCCAGAGTCCCACTTACCTATCTCATTAAAGACCAAAAATGCAAAATTACAGCTCTGTGTTGGGATCACAAAGAGATCCCAGTGTTGAGAGCAAAGGGAGCTCTTCCACTGTGCAGAAGTCATCATGCCCCAAGAGTGGTCACAGGTAAAAAAGCTTCCTATCCAAAGCACCCTTAAGCCAGCTTTGATGTCATTAAGTAACAGATGTGAAAGGAAATGCATCCACGATCAAGGAACATTTAAGTATCGAGCTTCAAAAGCTCAGAATCAGTGCTATTCCCTGCTTGCCGGCTTGTTCCTGACATTCTTGAAGTTGACAAATTAACTGTGGACCAGTGAAGTGCCTGGGAATGTCAAAAAAAAATGACAGGTAAAGCCCAAAATGTGTCATATCCTTTTGGCAATAGAGTACACTAACAATCAAACAAACCCTGCCACTCAATTTCATGGTTCGATGCAGGCTGCCAGATGTGAACTGTGCTGCTCAGAAACGGGCACACTCCTGAGGGCTGCAGCCCGTGAAACAGGTGCTGGGAAGTACACCATCATAACCCATGAATTCAAGAGCCCGTCTTTGGCTTTGAGACACTAGAGCGAAGTGTTATCTATGAAAAACTATTATGAAATAAAATGCCCAATTGATGTTAATTTTTGGAAGAAAATTCGTACTGTGATAAGCAAACTGGGTAGTAATCCTCAGGCCCCTGTGAGTATGAATTCACTCACTCTCCTCTGCCCAGTTTTAGAAAGCACAGTAAGGAGAAGAGCTCTCTGCAGTCAGACAGACCTAAATTCAAAGAATTCTTCCCAGCAGAGTTGAATGAGTTGTTTGACATTCCTAAGCTTCCATTTATTCACCTGTTGAAAGGGAATCATCATGCCTGCTTCCAAAGGTTGTTGAGAGAATTAAATAGCTTAGTATAATGAAACATATGGTGCAGTCATTGATAGCCCATAAACAGGCAAAAATGTTTAAATGACAGATCCAGCAAAAAAGCAAAAGAACATGAAAGATAGACTCTTTGACTCAATTTAAAGATAGATAAATAAGAAAAAAGAAATTGAAATAAGATTGCTAAATTAGATAAAAATAAAAAACTGGCTCTTTTCTTTCAGTAACTTTCCGTATTATCTTTTCAAACTGATAGGGAAAAATATCTATAATATTGTCCCGAATTTACACAAGTGGAAGTGTCTGAGCCCTAATCAGGTATACAAATGAAGCTCTGTTCCAGGGAAACAAGATCATTCTTCAGTTGATTCCTTAGCAAAGGCTCCAGCGTAGCTGTCTGCAAGTTGTTTCATTTTGGAATTTTACCCTTTTAAATAACATGTCAAGAGCACCAAAGAGCTTTGCTGTAATGAAACTTACCAATTTTGTAGTAAAAATTAAAGCTAACAAACATTTTCAGTTTTATTTAAAAAGCAATAATAAACCCATTATACATAAATGCAGATAATGTGCTTTAAAGAAAATTAGGTGTGTATTCTGACAAAATAAATTTCAGTGAGAAAATTTGGAAGATTTTTCATCTCTGCATGCCTCTTTAATGTCTGCCTTAATAAAAGAGAACCTAGTTTCTATATCTGCTGCTATACTCAACCTGTTAGTTTTGTTTGTTTGCTTGCTTGCTTTTGTTGTTATTGAATAATATGAAAGAAAACAAACTTTACACAGTATGTCAAAAACTACATAGAAAAATATTTAAATAGATTTTGCTCATAATTGTGTATTATTTTTATTCATACTTCTCTAAAACTGGTCATGTTATAGTTTCTACAAGTGAGTACAATCAGAAACTTGAAGCCATATCAGTAAACTTTTTGCATTTTGTGACAATAAAATCCGTAGGTCTGCCTTCCATTTTCAATGGACCTTTAATCCACACATAATTTTCTCATGGTTAATGTTTAGAAAAATTGATACACTAAGTTGTTCAGATCTTCTAAATATTGGCACATCTTACTATACTATACTGAAAAAAATCATTAGCCTCATCATAGGTTTTGTCAGTGAAACAATCTTCTTTTTTCTGCTGTGCATCTGGAGCAGGAAATACATGACAGTCTGGAAGATAAAGAAATGAGAAAAAAGAAATTTAAATAAGATTGCTAAATAAGGCAAAAAAATGGTTATTAAACACAAATGGTTCATTTCTTTAGTAACTTTCAGTATTATCTTTTCAAATTGATAGGGAAATATATATATAATATTGTCGCAATTCTACGCAAGGGGAAGAGGAAGACAGCATGGCCTTGATTTGTGCTAAGGTACAAGTGGTCTTGCTCCTCACTGGTTTTGCATCACTGAGAAAATGTCAACACCATGAAAAATGCAAGTAACATCTTCCTTATATTATGAAGGCAGTTTTAACCTCACAGGAAGTATTTTGAGATTCTCTCAAGACCCTGATTCTTCCTTTGAGAAGCACTGTGCTGGAATGACACTAAAAATATATACAGTCATGTTTTTGCCTTGTTTGTGAGCTTTAGACCATTTTTCTTAATATTTGTGACTTTTACACAAATATATAGAGATCATTCAACCCAAATTAAAAGAAGAGAGAGAGCTAGGAAGGAAAGTAGGTTGGAGGGATTGAGTTTCATAGCTGTCACTCCCTAATGAATAAGATATGTGAGCCGGACCATGCCAAAGAAAGGAAATATTCTCCAAAGTTGGCTCTGCAGGATGGAGTGCATAATTAAAGCAGTCAGTAAGTCTAGCAATCTCCCTGAAAGCAGATTTGACCACCCAAATGCAATCACAGGCAGGCTTATAAGTTTCATATCATAGTCAAATGCCTATTCACCATTAATCAGCTAAGTTAATTAGTGGATAATCACTGTCCCTCAGGATATATACTGCTCCAGAATTCCCAGTGGATAATTTATAAAAAGAACAAACTCAACTTTTTTAACAGTTAGCATGCATCTGGGCTTTTGTCTCAAGCCTGTAAGTAGTACACTATGATTCCCCCTTCAGGATGCACAGGTTTCCTTGATCCTGGGCCTCATGTTTTCTAGACAGAACTGATGCAGAAGAGGGAGAAGATGACACAAGACAGGACAGATCTATTACTCATCCGTTCAACCAAGACCTCCTATGCCCTGCCCTGTGCTAGGAGCCAGGGATTCAAGACCACAGCTCCTGCTCATACCCAGGTAGAGGAAGGCTTCCAAGAAGAGACCATGAGATTGTATAATTACAGACTGAGTGTCCAAGGGAAAAGAGAATGATGCCATGCCAACATATTAAGACCGTGTCTCTGCCCTGGGCTGGGGTGTGAGATACTGTTGGGAGGTAATGCTTTCTGATCCATGATGTGGTAACTGGGGAATAGCTCATGGTCACAGGTTTGTAGAAGACCCGAGACATTTGGGAAGAAGCAGAATACAGTACATGCATGGCCCATCTTCTGAGAGAAGGTGACAGTCAAACCAGCCCTTGCAGACCTGTAAAGCCTGGGTGTGTGTTGGGAGGGGTGGGTCTCTGCTGAAGACAGTCGCTGGCAAGTGAGAGACTGGTGCTAAGATTGAATGTGCATAGAAGTAGTAGTGAGTGCCATATGTGGAAGGTGGCATAAGAGGTGCCATAGTGGAAATAAGAAGGCTACATAGGAATCTCTTATTTCCCTAGGAATTCAGTGGTGATGATGGACAGATACAATCATGCCTTTCAGAAATATTTAGTTGACAGCATCAACCAGGACTTCTCAGTAGAAAAGATTCAAAGGTAGAAGGAGAAAGAGATATAAAGAATAATATGTATATTGTTAGATGGCATAATTAGGTAGATGTTAGAGAGCCCTGGAGGGGGTGGGTTGGGAGTAAGCTCAGGGTTCAGCTGTGACTATGTTGAGTGTGAGGTTTGATGCATCATTGGAAGTGGGGCCTAAAGTGTGGGGTATGACATATGGATTTAGAGCTCTGAACTGGATGTACACTGGGGTAATTTAAGCTGCACTGTGGAAGATATTTCCCAGGAAAGAGAGAAAAAGAAGAATAAAGGGATAGGGAAGGAAAAAGAAGAAAGGAGAGATAGAAACTATAGGAGGAAAAAAGGGAGATGAAAAATAGAGAAAAGAGGAGAAGGAAGATAAAATAGAAAAGTAGAGGAGGGAAAGGGGACAAGAAAGGAAGGAAATGTTTTAGTTCAAAGTCAAATACAGAAGGAAGGGACTGCAAGAGAAGCAGTGGATAGAGAAATAGGAAGGACATCCCTAGAGTGTGGTGTCCTAGAGGGCGAGTGAAGAGAGGTGGTTGGAAAGGGGGAGTTGTGTCAGATGCTGGAAGAGAGCATCCTTTGAGTGGGGGCTGGGGAAGCTGTGTGGAGTGTCCTACACCCATGCTCAGGGTGCCCTCTCTGTCCTCCTCCCCTGCCCAGCCTTCTGCCTCAGGCATCCATCTTCTCCAACAGACCATTGTGCCAAAGTCATGACAGGGCCACTTGAGTGGGTTAAGAAGCACCTAGTTGCTTTGTAAAGCATAGTTGTAGGTGTGGATGACCAAGATGGAAGCCAAAAAATTGAGGGATAAGGCCCACCCCAGTTGTGGGTGTCAGCAACAAAAAGGCTTGTACCCTGGATGGAATAAAAAGGAAAAGAGGAAGTAAGTGTGCCCATTTTGAAGATTGTCAGTCTAGATCAGCAGGGGCATCTTTCCCACAGTCATCAGTCTCCACATCTCCAGATTCTTCAGCCTTTCTTCCAAAATAGACTTATGCTTGGTAACTCTCCAGAGAGTCTAAGTCGTCAGCCTTGGACAGGTGGGGCATGCTGGATGCCTGTTGTCTGGAAATTCTGTATTCTTGGGCTGAGAAGCTATTGGATTCTCTGATTGTTCAGCAAGCAGATGGCCACTATGGATTCTCCCACCTCTGATACTATAAGCCTACCTCATAAATCTCCACTCATAATTATTCATATATGTTCTACTGTTTCTGTTCCCCTAGAAACCCCTAACGGATACAACCACAGTCCCTACAAGGCAGGAAGCAAGTGTTCCCCAGGTGTATGCCAGTGTACAACTTCATACCAAGTCACCATTAAGAAAACGTTTGATAAGTAAATGAATGAATGAATGTGTTAATGAAACACAAATGTTCTAGCAGTAGAAAAGGCAGTCAGTAGAGCATGCCAGATGAAGAATAGTATCAAGAGTTGTTTTGTTCATTTTCTGTTATTGTAATAAAATCCTGGATATTAGATGGCCTATAAAGAAGATTATTCAGTTTATCATTTTGGAGGATGAAAGTCCAAAGAGCACACACCACCTCCGGCCACGGCTTCATTAGGGATAATAATGGGAGCATGGGCAAGAGGGAGAGATCACATGATGAGACAGAAAGCCAGACCTCCAGGGTCACTCAAGATCTACCTGGACTTCTTTTGAGGTCATTGTCCCTGGTGACCCAGTCACTTTGTATTAAGTACTTCTTAAAGACTGCACCATCTCTCGGTGTCACCACAATGGGGACCAATTTATGAGACTATGGGCAGTACACTCAAACCATAGCCAAACTACAGGAGAGGCAAAGAGTAATCTGAACCATGGAGGATCTTGAAGGACTCTGAAAACCTAAGGCAATCAGCCTTGACTCTCAAAAAGGGAATGAGGAAAATCAGTAGTTCATGAGATCTCACACTGAAAAACTAAAACCCTGAGTATCCTAAATAACACCTTCCTGAATGATGCTGAATTACTCAGTTTAAATATCTAACACGACCTCTCCCTGAAGGAGCTTTCTATCAAGTTAAGAATGAAATACTATCAGGTATCAAACAAGGAACAGGATATAGGCAAATCTGAAAGAGAAAGGGAAATCCTAAAAGTAAGCTAAGTATAAAGTTTCCCCTGAAGCGTCTTTACAAGCATCACAGAGAACATAAGCCAAACCATGAAAAATGAATATGAATCACTTCAGTTTGCAAAAGACAAAATTTTCAGTAGGAAGAGAAGGAAACCAAACAAGAATACTGTATAGTCTCCCTAGTATAAGAAATGATAAGAGCACGTAAGATTATATGGTAATCATGGTTTCCCATTACATTGCTTTGAAGTCTTATAATGTTTTCATTCATTGGTTGTAATGGCTTTATTCTGTTTTTTTTTTTTTACTTTATTATGGGTGATAGTATGAACTACTACTTTGGAGAAAACAAGACATCATGGTTTGTTTTCTTCAAGCTATTGCTGATTTAATATCATCTTGCTTTGAAGTCCTACCATGCTTTTGTTCTCCTAATTCCATTGGTTCTATCATGTTGTGTCTTATTGGATTTTAATATATGTGATAGTATAAACAAATTTTTTATGGAAAATGAGATACTATAGTAGCCATTGTTCATTTTCTGTTATTTGGTTTCGAATGTCCCATAATACTTTCATTCTCTTGAATGGTTTTATACTATTTTGTTATGTTGGATATTATTGTGTGTGAAGGTATGCTCAACTATTTCAAAGAAAGAGACATTAGGTACCTACTGTTAACATCCAGTTGTCTTGTTGTGAAGTGCTGTGTTACTTACATTATTCTGTTCTGATTTGCTTTGTTATGTCCTATTTTGTTTTATTCTCTTTAAAATAAAATTTAAAAATAAATTTCCAAAACAAGAAATACAAATGCACACAGACATATGAAATAGAGGCAGTGTTACCAGTTACCAAAGATAGGTAAAGTAAAACAATAAAATGAAGTCTTTCGGCTCAAAAATTAAAAATACAGTTGAATTAAAATAGTGCCATCTTGTACTATGGGGTATAGGGAATTGGGTGCTCATACATCCATCATTACAAGCCCCATGGAGAAATATGATTGACACTGTACATTGAAAAAGCTAAATGTGGACAATACAGCTGTCTCCGCCTACCCACAGGACTGAGGTCCTAGGATCAGAATCTGCATGTGCTGAAGTGTAGTACATAAAATAGCATGAGAGTTGCACATAACCTACATACATCTTCTTGTACACATTGTCACCTCTAGAGTATTTAACACATCTAAAACAATCCAAACAGTATGTGAATAATGATTATACTGTATTGTATAGAGAATAATGACAAGAAAAATATTGGTGCACAGCAGTACAGATGTAATATTTTTTCCCAAATGTTTTCCATCCACAGTTGGTTGAATCCACAGATGGAGAAAATACCCAGATTCAGAAGAACAACTATAATTCTTCTTCTGGAAATTTGTCTTAAGGCATTTTTAAGGATGATCACTAAATTTAGTCATAAAATCTGTTGCAGTACCATCATTTATGATAAAAATTTTAAAATGTTCTAAATTATCAAAAAGAGGGACTAAAAAATTGTATCTATTCAAGTCCTATGCATTCATGAAAAACATGATTTTGTAGAAATGTTTTGATTAATATAGGAAGATGGTCACATTAGATTAAGCACAAAAACAGGTTATAAAAAAATACATATACTAAGGTCTGATTTTGTAAGTATGTCTACACATGCACATACAAAGAGATATGGAAAACTATGCATCTGTACCCTAACAACAGTTAACTTTAGGTGAACAGTTATGAATACCTGAAAGTTCTTTGTTCCTGTCTGTATTTTCCAACTATTCTTTAATAAGTCTTTGAAATGAGATTTTAAAATATAACTTTTCTAGTGAATGAGGCAGAATATTCCAAGTGGGAAACAGATGAGCGAAGTCACAGAAGGTGACTCGAATGATGAAGGTTGTGTAGTGAGGACAAATGGAAACCAGTCAGGTGGAGAACAGGGCTCCCTGTGCCTGAGGTATCCAGAATGGGCACAACAGCATAAGCAGGAAGTGTAAGAGGAGTGCGGGTCTCAGCTTTTGAGTAGAGTTGCTCATTCAGTCTTCTTCTTAAACTGTCTTGTTCCAGAGCAGATGCCAGGTCTCTTACACTCACACTGAATTTCAGCACTCTGTCCTGGGCTCAGTGCTCAGCTCTGGAGTACAAAGTAGAACACCGTGGCCAGGCAGCCCACAGTCTAGTGAACCTGGAGGCTCTGTGGCTGATAGCTGGCAGCCCCAGTCCTACAGAACAGGAGTCCCATAGACAGAAGGCACTGCACAGCCAGTCTATTGGTTTTCCTTTATATTTTTATAATGGGATGCCTTTAAACAGGACCTGAGCTGTCCAATTAAAACCTTCAGTTCCTATTTTCTTCCTTTTCATCAAGGAAGTCTCATACTACCTTCCTGACTCCCGAGAATATCAGGGCCTGTCACTCTCAGTGTGGAGAGAAATACATGGGATTTGGACCAGGCAAGAGTTTCACCTTGTCATGAAGTGAGCAGCCTAGAGCCTGTTCCTTAGCTTCCTTCGTCCCCTCATCCTTAAAATGAGGCTTTGGTCACTGAGTGTAGCTACCTGGGTCCGTCATCTGTGAGATGAGGCCAGGAAGGGTCTTTCTGGAAGATTATTGAGGGCTGAAATCAAGCTAAACACAGAGAGCAAGAGACTTTCTCACTGGCTCCAGGGAGGAATGGAGTAGAAATCCTGGAGAGTCAACCAAGCCAGTTCAGAGATAAGCTGATCTAAACTGAATGCCTAGTGTCAGGACCATGAGGCACTGAGCACAGATGAACAGAGAAGCCTGGAGAAGACATGCACAGGTAGAGCCAGAAAAGGGTGGCTAATCAAGACAAACCCCTCAACTAGGAGAAATCCCAGTCCTATATAAAGTCTGGATCTGCACGAGTGCTTCTCTCTGGGGACAGGGCAGAGTCATGCTGGTGGCATGTACAAGTCTAAAGACCAAGTATTCTTCTGTTTCTCACATAGATATTTCTTCATGATTATTTCTTAAACATTACCTATACATTTCATATGCCACTTTGAATAGCTCATATGGTTCACAAGTTTAAAAATTAAAAAAATCAAGTAAATAACAGCACTCATTGCAGTGCTGGTCATAGAATTAATGATATCTTCTTTCTTCTAATAATAAAGTCTTTTCACCAGCTCCTCAAAATGAATACAGTCAGTGTGTACTACAAACATTAACTAATGAAAATAAAGGGCAAGGGTTGTAGTTCAGTGGCACAGTGCCTGTCTGGCAAGCAGCAGTTCATGAGATCAATTCCTAGTATTGGAACAAGGAGGAGGAGGAGCAGGAGGAGGAACAGAAGAAAGGAGGAGAAGGAGGAGGAGAAGGAGGAAGGAGAGGAGAAGGAAAAAAAAATTAAAACATCATACATGCAAGTGGTGAAGGGAAAAAAAACCAAAGATGTGAAAAGGGTGAATCTGTCTGTGACAGAAAGAAAAGTATATAATATGAGTCAACTAGAAAAACAAAAATCCTGCTTCCATCATTTTCTGTAACTGTTGTTCTTAAAGTTATTTTGACTGCTAGACACTTGCTTCTGCTCAGTTCTGTCAATGGAAAGCATTTGAGTGATTAGTCTCCTGAATGTCTCCTCTCCTAAAGGGTATCCCCGACTGCTCCCTGCTTCTCCACATGGAGTGGGTACCAGGAAGCATCACAAACCTGGTGCTGAGAAACCATGGCACGCTGGACGCACTGCCAAATGAGTGTTCATGATTAGTGGGACCATGACCTGTTCACTTAACCTCCTGGCTGGGCTGCCATCATTAGGGACCCCAAGTCGACTGTCATTCCCATTGAATCTCCAGCTTCAAGAAACAACTTGCTCCAAGTCCTGGGGTCCTTAGAGTCATATCTCATCCCATCCTCAAGCGTTTTGGTGTGGTGTGGTGTGGTGTGATGTGGAGACGCACCCTCTTTTTTTTTTCCAATAAGTGCAAAATCTTTGTAGATTGTGCCTAAAGAAGTAAAGGCAAACTTTCTGCTCTGGAAATTCACTCACACCTTTCTGGAAGCTTCTATTTGTCTATGTCCTCCCCAAGAGATGGAGGTAAATCAAGAACACTTAAATCTGTACTCTTTCTTTCTGCTCTCTCTCTCTCTTCTACAAAGGCCCTTTGGATGGAATTCCTCCATTCTACTTATAATCTGTATCTCTGCTCAAACCCTTGAGATGGCATTCAAATGAAATTGTTTAGCAGCAATTTGGCATATGACTCAATTAAAGAGAACATTTGTATGTCAGAACCCTTAATAAGACCCCTTTTATAAGCTTGGGTTTTGAGGTTTTAAAATCATTGATTGAAAATCAAAGCTAAAACTGGCCTTTTTGTTGTAGGCCAATCCCTTCCATGGCCAATCCATCTCTGCTCTCAGGGATAGACTTACTGGGAGAAAAGCTGAAGGAGAGGAAGTAAGTTTAGGAAAAGATAATGATCATGCCACAGTTGATACCAGAGGGGCAATTACTTTCTACTGTGAATCTCCTGCTACTACATAGAGGTTTTTGACTCATGGGTTTCCTTATTTCGACCAAGAAGAAAAAGAGTATCAAGAAGTAATCTTTCATGCAAGTATCCAACAGTTCCCTACTTACAATGCTTCAATTTATAACTTTTTGCCTTTACTATTTACTGAGAAAATATACTCAGAAAACAATTCTGGTTTTCAGTACAGTACTTCATAAATTCCATGATAGATTCAACCGTTCATTATAAAGTGGGCTGTTAGTTGATTTTGCCCACTTGCAGGTTGTGTTTCAGGCAGACTAAACTCAGTGATGATAGTCAGTATGTTAGATGTCTCAGAAGCACTTTTGACTCTTAACATTTTCAGCTCATGACAAGTTTAAGGGGGCACAATCCCAGGACAAGTCAGGGAGTATCTGCATTTGGTCTCAAGGCCTGCAAGTGTAATTTCAGGCGCAAAGTCTAAATGTTTTGTTTTGTTTCTTTTACAAGAAAATAAAAATGCCATCCAAAATGCCCACACAATTATAACCCCTCTAGCATGCAGAAAACTCACAGAAATGAACCTGGGTCCTCACAAGCATTTTTTGTTTCAGCCGAGCTTAGGAAATGACAGATGGAGCCCGTTGCAAGTGCTAGTGGCCGTACCTGGAGCTCTGCCTCACTTTAAAAGCCAGAGAGGTGACTTATTTCCAGCCAGGATGGTGAAGGGGGGCCAGATTGGAGATTTTTGCAGCTAATGGAACCCTAATTGGAACACTGCTGGGGAAACAGAGATTCATAAGGCTGAGCAGTACTTTAAATGGTTTATTTTTTCCTGATTCTTACTTCAAAAAAGTAATAAATTAGTAAATTATAAACCTAGAGTAACCTAAAAGGGAGCCAGAAACTTTTGTTCTGATAGGATCTGAATGTGCAAATCAGCTCAGCCACTTTCCTGCTGTAAAGGCTTCTTGGTCAAACAATTTAAACTATAAGTTTCTGAGTTCTCATTTCTGTGATTAGGATACTAAAATAATTCTTTCACTCCCAGACTCCTACGTAAAGGCTCTGACTCAATCTATGTGAAGTTCCAGGAACATTAGCAGATGCCCAGTGCAACAGGTAATTGTCCACTCACCATGTAGAGTGAGGACTGCCTTGTCCATGCAGTGGGCAGAGCAGAGCCCAGTGGCAAAGAAGTTTGATAAGAAGATCCAGGCTCCTCCTCTGAAGTAGGATTCACTGGGTCTTGAATAAGCCCTAGAAGATGGGGCTGAATTTGGAACATCATGGTAGTCCTATGACTTTCTGTCCAGAGTGTAGGCAACCCCAGATAACTCTTCAGAATGACTTTTATACTTGAGAAATACAGAGCTTTAGGCAGTTTCATGGTTCTGTTTCTATGCAAATGAACAAACAGCAGTTCCTACTTAATACCTAAGTGTCATTCCTCACCACCATAAGCCACGTGGTCAGAGAACCCCACATCCTCATCTACACTACTTTCTGTGGTCAGGACAATCCAGGATAGAGGGCATGGCTTTCTTATATTCGCAGAACTCAAGCAAGTGTCTGGAGAAAATATTCGCAATTATATGCCCTTGGATCCATTTTCCCCCTCCTCAGATCAAGAGTAGTCTTCAGCAGATTCCACAGGTTTCCATCTTGTAGAGTCCACAAACGCAAGGATCATAGCTTAGAACAAGTGGTCAGTGGTCAGTAAACCACTCCACCAGCAGGACACCAGTGTCTCCACATTAGGGAACTAAATATGCTTTTTACATTTTTGAATGGGTAGGAGCAGGGGACAGCCCTTCCTGAGAAAGCATTTCCTGACACTTGAAAATTGTATGAAATTCACATTTCAGTGTGTGTAGGTAAAGGTGTATTGAAACAGAGCCATGTTCACCTACTGAAGCTTTGTCTAGGTTTTCTTTTGTGCTATAATGGTAGAACTGAGTAGTTCCAGCAGAGACCATGCAGCCCACAAGCTGTGTGATACTTTACTCTGTGATCCTTTCCAGAAGAAAATGCTTTACAGGTAAACAAATAGCTTCACGGAGTACCTGAGACAGAAGAGAATACCCAGAAGCTTGCTCCTGTGTTCTGGGTTCATCTTAAGAATAACTTCTTTAATGCTCAGATATTTATAAATGGAAAAGATATTATTTTTAAATTGTCTCTAATCTTTTCCTTTCTACTTGTATTCAAATGAATGCAATTACAGGACAGAGGCTTGCTAAGAAGTATGACAATTCACATAAAATTAATGTAACAAGAGCGCCAAACAAAAGCATTTATTAAAATAACCCCCATAATCAGATAGTAGCAAATAGAAAAAGAGGGGAAAAAATCTACAAACCTGTGATGCTTGGTATTTCATTTTAGTTTGTATTTAAATGATAACACATCTAATGGCAAATTATTTCAGGCTTTTTCTACCAGGAAAAACAGGGAGAAGAAAAATGCACTCGCTGGAAGAGATTTCCACAAGAGGCAAAAAGTGATAAACTTCTCCAAGTCTATTTACAAATGCAGTCAATGAAACAGAATTTTAATGAATCGTGCCACATAATCTGGTGGTTAATGAGCTGCAAAAGCCTTTGTCAATTGTAGTGACTGGGAACTAACTCTTTCAGCTTCAAGATCAATAAGAGTATTCAGCTCTGCACTACTCAGAAGGCAGGCAACTCAGGAAAAAGGAAGTTATCGGAGGTGTGCCATCTCTATAGATCACAGCGGGAAAGCCACTGTCTGTTTTGTATTACTTAAATCCTGGACTTCAGACCAGAGGGATCCAAAACCAGTTCAGATATCAAACCACACAGCTCCTATGGAATTCCCATACAAAATGACAATGAAAAGGCTTGAATGTCTCAAAATATCTTCAATATTTGTATCACTCTCTTAAGTTCACCTACTGGTGTGGACCTTTGGGAGGCTTTGAATAAAGCCTTAGATAGTCCATGTTGTTGATTCACAAACATAATGGCACTGAACTATTTTAGAATTAAACACTAACCTGAGGCATCCTACTTCTGCCTTCTATAATAATTCTTTTATCAGCTGTTTTTATCATTTGGGGTCCAAATCATCACATTCTGTCTCTGAGGTCTGGGATTTACCATTATTTTATTATCCATCTCCCTTACCCAAGAATCATTGCTAGGAACATACAATTGTTACTATGGTCTTAGTGTCACAAAACATAAGAAATCCCAGGTAGAAAAGACCCACTATTCAATGACAGGTCAACAACATGTATTGAGTACCTAATACAAGAGGACAGTAAGGAATCTTGAGAAGGCAGAGATGAATGAGATAGTAAAGCCATCATTTGCTCCTGGAATAGTGGAGGAGACAGATACTTATGTTTGTTTGAATAACTTAGTAGACAACTGTGTTATAATTTTTTCCTTTAGTAGAGGACTAAAAGTGTTTTTCTTTCATGCTAAATACCCATAGGTCCATTGAGAGCAAGAAACCTGCATCCCATTTCATCACCCACACCAAAGTAAGTGGAGTTAATCCTACTGTATCACCCTTCCACACCCATTCTTGCAGTTTACTTAGAGGTAATTTCCACTGCACTTACGTTTTCATCCATTAAGTTTGGCTGTTTGGCATCCAGGTATAGCACTATTAGCAAAAGCCACAAGAAAGCAATTTCAGAAAGGGAAGAAATCCTCATAAAATGTGAAAAGTTAAAGTGTTCATGAGTGATGTACTAAGAAAATTACTCCAGTCAATCCCACTAGGTCAGCAGAATGTTCCACTCAGCTGCAACCAAGACATGGATGAAGGGTTTTGACATGTGGCCCTTCAGAAAGAAGAGAAGTTGGGTGTTCAGGGGGAACTGGGCTGCTCTGAGTCACCAAGCATTTATGCTCCATCTTATAAGCTTTTCTTGTACTATAAAGAAGAAGAAAATTTAGTCGTTGTCCTTAAGGAGTTTACAATCTGACCAAAAAGTCAAGATTAGATGCAGATATTCATAATAGAAGACAATCCATCAATTCCTGCAAGCAATGATTATGGGTTGAAAGCTATGTGTTCCACTATGGGCTCATGTAGCAGAAGCTTGGTCCTCAGTATGTGGTGCTGCATGGTCCAACCTTTAAGAAGTGGGGCTGGGGATTTAGCTCATCAGCATAAGCGCCTGTCTTGAAAGCAGGCAGTCGTGAGTTCGATCCCCCGGACCAATAAAAAGGAAAAAGACAAAAAAAAAAAAAAAAAGAAGAAGAAGTGGGACTGAGTGGGAGGTAATTAGGTCATGGGAGCCTCACCATCCAAAGGGAATAAGGCTAGTCTTTCAGAGTGATTAGTTCTCATTAGAGTGAGTTGCTATGAAAAGAAAGAGTCAGGATCTTCCCTGGTCTCTGACTTCCTGGTCTGTGACTTTACCACATAACTTCTCCCTCTCGCACATATTCCTACCATGATGCGTCCACCATAGCAGCCCTCATCAGATGCCAAACTGAGGGAGCCTCTTGATTTGAACTTTCAGTTTCCAAAGCCATGAGCAAAATAAACTCTTTCATTTATAAAGTACACAGCCTCAGGCATTGTGTTACAGCAGTCAAAGAAACCAAAAATGTACCCACACAATAATATATGGTTGATAGGCAAAAGATGGAGTTGAGTGTTCCTTCTGCTTCAAGAAGATGTGAAATATAATAGCAACTTCTCTGAATAAGGGGAAGCCACTAATAGCCATGGAAGGCTCATCCCATAGGGAAAGATTTTGAACTCATGTCCCAGATCTGTGCTCCAGTGATTTTCCTCTCCTTGGCCTGGAGGACAGAGAATGCAGTACTCCTGTTAATTAGACTCAAGAGCAATATTCAGTCTTTCTCTTAGGTGCCATTGCATACCTGAGGTAAGGCTAGAATATTCAGATTGGGACTCAAGTCTCAAAGGTTAAAATAAACTCTGACCATCAATAACACATATTACCCAATATGATGACTCCAACTTTCCCTTTTTCCACAGGGGTCCTCTGTTCCAGGACCTGCCTATGCCTTTGTGATGATCACCATGTTTGATTCCCCATGGAGCATTCCATACAGTGTAGTGCTCTCCTTCAAAGATAGATACAAGAAGGATTCTTTAAGAGAGGAGATTTTCCTACTTACTAACTCAGTTCTGGTTTTTACTCTAATAAGCCACCTTGGAGACCCCACAAATTGTCTGGGAAGAAGAATTACCTGCCTGCGAAGAAGATCTTCACAAGGTCACAAGGTACAGTCTTAGGAAACGACAACATCAAGAGACCCAGGAAGCAGCAGCAGCCTCTGGTGAGTCCAGCAGCCTCTGGTCCAGCTGGTGTGCTGGCAGGAAGAGAAGATATCCCATTCCTCCCACCTCAAAGAAACCGAATGATTCAGAAGATGTAGACTGAGATGATATCAGCTGAAGTAAAGAAAGAACTTAATACTTGTGTTGCTTGATTTACTTTGCAGACCTAAAGTCAGTAGTCTGAGCATCTATTTATAAAATAACAATATGTAATTATTGTGGATTTCCTATTGTCTTGTTTTTGCTAACATCATTCTTATTGTTTGATTCTGTTTTATTGTGCTATTTCTTTTAAAATAAATTTTAGAAAAATAAAATGACATCACCTTCATACAGCACAGTTGGCAGCCTCGGTGTGTGAAGATGTGGAGCCCCACATACGCAAGCGCGGACAAAGACATTCTTCTTTTAAACACTTGTGCTGAAGCCAAGAGATTATCTTTCAATGCTGCTATCTCAAATTGCAGAGTAGAATGTGCTATTATTTTACCATTTTTAGATGTGGAAATGTAAGACCTCTTGGTCTCTCTCTTTCCAATCCAATTTACTGTTCTCTGATTTTCTAAACCTCCAAAGGCTTTCTCTCCCTATCCACATCTACCCTGTACCCAGCTACTCTGAAAAAGTGATTTCATATGTGATTATTTGTGAATCCCTATAATAGGCCGAGGGTGATCCTCAATCAGTGACCATGAGAGAGAAAATAAAATGGGAAAAACAAGGATCATATCACACACAGAACCTGTGTACAGGTAAGCAGGGACCAGATTGTCAAAAAGGAGGACAGTAGCACCCAAGCCAAAGGAATGCCCTACACACTCATGCTGAGATTCAGCATGTCACAGAGCATCACAGCCTGTAGGGCCGAGGATACAGTTTGTGAAGGCAAGCTAGAAAAGGACAAAAGGACAATGTCACACAAGTACAGTTCACGTGGGACCTGGTGAGGTGAGGTCCTGGTGAGATGAGGATGTTCATTTTCATTCTGAAGCCAATGAGATCCAAGAAATTGTTTAAGGAATTCTTAACCTGGAATGCATGCAGAACTCTCCAGGGTAAAGAACGGGATTTATCTGTTCTCTGAATATCTCCAGAAAGGGAGACATACTAAGCCTTATCATTTTTGTCTTCCAACACGGTTTTTTTTTTTATTTTAAAGACACTAAAACCAAGCAAAATAAAACAGAATAAAGCCAATCTAAACTAACCAGTGTAAGTGACACAGTACCTCAAAACAATATGAAATCAATGATGCTTACCATAAGGCCTCTTATTGCCTTCAAAGTAGCTGCAGATACCTTCAGATGTAGTAAAACTCAAACAAAATAGAACAGAATAGAACCAACAAAATCAAAACAATGAATGCAATAAATGACTTCAAAACAAGATAGGAGTAAATCCAAAATTGCTACCATAATATAGCTTGTTATCTTTGAAATAACTGCCCATGCCATCAGATATAACAAAATCAAACAAAACAAAACAGAGTAAAACCAAACCCAACAAAACAATGAAATGATACAGGACTTCAAAACAAGATAATAGGGAATTAACAATGGCTACCACCTTCAAAAGGAGATCCACCATGGATGCTACATTGTGTATTGTTATCCTCTGAATAGATGATCAAGATCCCAGCTTTAGATCTGCAAAGTCAATGAAACACTGAACACTACAGGCATTAAGTTGTATTGTACCTCAATAGGTATCACCGTGGCTTGTGTTTCTCCAGATCAACCAGTTTTTAAGGCAGGGCAGAGGGGAACATGGAGTTGGATCTTCTTTTTTCGCAGCCCAAGTGCTAGAAGGAGCTGGCATCAGGCTGTTCCCCCAGCAGCCCACTCATGGTGCTGATTTGCAAGGAGGGCTTGTTTCTTGGTGACTTCTTGTTCTTCTCCCCTGCAGTTCACAAATGGTACTGACTTATGGGAAAAGGCTGGCATCTGGTTGTTCCTCCAGTGGCCTGTGCATGGCACCAATTCACAGGAAGGGCTTACTTCTTGGTGAGTTCTTGTTCTCTTCCCCCACAGTGTCCTCTGGTTTCTTAACTCATTTATCTCATCTTTCTTGGCAACAATTCTTTTCACTGTGATGAGTTTTTAAAGATTTAAGCATTTATCATATCTTTCAGTCATCCCTTGTGCTTTAAAAGCACCCTCTCCGCGGGTCACCCTGCTGGATCCAGGAATCCAAAACAAAGCTCTAACACTATTTGCTACTCAAAATACTTGAACAGATGGTCTGAGATATATATGAACACCACTGGAAATTATCCCCAGATGTGTCCACGATGGTTTCTTAGTTTACAGTTCCTTGTTCTAGGACCCATGTCGCACTTTTCAAGGGCTGGCGCTTTGGAATGAGAACCAATTAGTAAAGGCCATCATCTAATTTTTCAGTGCTGTGAATCATGCCAGATGTTTTATATTCATTATCTGTAATCCCTGAAACAACCCAGTAATGTAAGTATTATGGCTTCTGTGTTAGAGATGGGAAATGAAGAGTTAAAGTTGAGTTTCTTACTATCAGAAGTAGAGGCAGGATTCCCTACCAGGTCAGTCTGACTACAAAATCTGTACTCCTCTCCATATCCCTGAGCATCTGCTTGGGTCCATGAAGAGGTCAGGCTGCTCTCTGTTTCAGTAGAGTGAGTCAAGAAGCTACCTTGCTTACTATTAATTAAGAGAAAGACATTATTTACCAGACCCTTCCTAGAAAAATGGCCTTTTAAGAATTGCAATTAAGAGCTCAGATTTTATAAGCAGATCCAATTTAACTTGGAGCAGGACAAGATAAAGAGAACAAGCCCATTAGTTTAAAATTCTATGCTCCCTTTGCAACCAAAAGGAGTTTTTAAAAATCAGAGTGTCTTAAGAAATTTTTTTTTAATTTAGGTAGCTTTCTACATGCATTCTAAATGCAACCAAAATGTTACAGTTGCATATGCCCAAGCTTTGTATGATAATCTCATTACCTTTACAGGCACCAAGCAGATGGGAAAGGGTCAAAAGGCAACAGTTGGGGAGTAGATGCCCCCAGAAGTGCTCTTGCAACCTGTTCTGCTTGCATGACTCATGTCCCTGCCAACCCACCTCACCAACCCACAAAAAACTTGGACTATAGTCAAACTGGCTTGCAAACAAATGCCTAGAAGTAATTGTTTTTTGATTATTGCTTTTAAATCTCTGCTTTCCAACCAGAATTTTCCTTTTTGGGGGTCAAAAGCGTTAGTGGGACCTGCTAGATATTTCATTAAGCCTTATTTAAATACATTAGACATCTGCCAGATTGGAAGACAGAGCTGCACACATTAAAAGGACAATAGCCATGGGTTAACCATTGAGGTTCAGCTTATTCTAGATGACTGTTATTGAAAAGCCATCAATTTAGGACTGCTGCTTTGGTCAAAAGTTGAACAATGAGTAAGTTATCTGCATTATTCTTCCATAAACCAAATCATCTTGTCGACCTATTTGCAAAAGATGTTAGTTTAATGAAGATGAATGGGATTCTAGATTCATAGGATGATTTCACTAATGAAGGTGTCAGCTGTACATACCAGAGATGGACAGTTCTGACATGCATACAAGTCCTTGCCCTTCCTCCAAGAAGGAGCGCCTCTGTCTCTCCTCAGTGAAAGTTACACTAGATTGTTTTCTGTTTTCGACAAATGGTCCCCAAAGAGCCATGTTAAAATCTTGGTGCTCAGGAGGTGGAAGAACCTATAGGAGGAAGGCCCAGTTGAAGAAAGTTAGTCATCAGAAGCATACCCATGAAAAGGAGACTGAGTCCCCAGCCCTTTCTTATCTCTCTCTCTACCTCCCAGTAGTCATGCATAGGCCTCCTCTGCTATGTGCTTCTGCCATGATGTAATATGCCACCACCAGTCTAAAGTAACAGAGCCAAGTGATTATGGCTGGAAACTTCTGAAAGTGTGAACCAAAATAAAACTTCCTTCTTTTTAAATTGACACCTCAGATATTTTGCTGTAGTAATAGAATGCTAACTAATACACTTATCCTGGGTTATACTTTAGATCTGAGATGTTCCCCCCAAAAGCCCATGTGTTGAAAGCTTAATCCCCAGATTACAGCCCTTTTGGCAGGTAGTAGAAATTCTCAGAGGTATGGCTGAAGTGGGGGAAGTAGGTCATCGAGTACAAGCATTTTTTAAATTTTATTTTAAAGATAATAAAATTCAGTGAAATGAAACAGAACAAAGCCAATCAAGATGAAGCAGCAAAATTGGTACAGAACTTCAAAACAGGATACTAGGAAAACAACAATAGCTAACATAGCACATCTTGTTATCGTCACAATAGTTGTCCATTCCATCAGGTATGGCAAAATCAAACCAACGACAAAACAGAATAAAAACAATCAAAACAGAACACTGAATAAAGCAAAATAATCAGATCAAAACAGTGAGAACAATATTGGATTTCAAAGACAAGATAGAAGGAAATCCCCCATATTGGCTATATTGCATACTGTTATCCTCCCAAGAAATGCTCAGGCCACTGACCCCAGCCCTGCAAAATCAGCCAAACAATATAAGCATTTAGTTGCTTTACTTACTTTAGTTGCTATCAACTCAGCCTGTCCACAGCCCGTCAGGAGTGGGGGAGGGGGTTGATTCTCAGCCCACAAGGTGCTATCTGACTTTTCTCTTCCTGGAACGCGTGCATCTTGTGTGGCTTACCAGAAGGACTAGCTGGTTGGCTTCTTGTTGGGTCCCCCCAGTCGCAGCATGGCCAGTTCTCAGGAGGCACTAACTTTTCTCTTCCTGAAACCCACGCAACTTATGCAGCTTACCAAAAAGGCTGGATAGTTTGAGTATGTACCTTTGAATGGTATAGTTTGTCCCTGGCCTCTGGTCCACTCTCCCTTTTTTAGCTGCATGAAGTGGTAACTCTAGTCCCCCATTCCACCATGATGTATTCCCTCACCACAGGCCTAGAACAAGTGAGCCAAGTGGCCATGGATTGAAACCTCTAAAACCATCAACCAAAGTAAAACTTTCTTCTTTGTTTTTCTTAGGTATTTTGCCACAGCAAGGAAAAGCAGAGTAACACATCCTTTTTCTTTTAACCTATTTTTTTTTTTCTGTACTGGGACAGCAATTAATTGAGTTGGAACAAGTTATGGCATGTGGCAGATTTAGCCACATTCTTTTTCAGAGGCCTTGCCTACCTCTCCTCTCCCGAACTTAACTACCTCATTCATTCCTAAAACTTCTGACACTAGATGAAAAGTCATTAAGAACAAAATACTTTCATTGATTTTAAGGAGAGCTTTTTTCAATTTTTGAACATTAAAAGGCATATCCATTGAACTCCAAAAATAAATGTAAGGGGTAAATTCTTTAAAGTAAATAAACACCATTTGTCTGTGAAATGCAATGCAGTGACAGAGGAAGTGAAAATTGTTAAGGTGAGGGCAATGTAGGAGGATTAGCAGACACCACCCTTTGGAAGGTGGGATAGGGTCCAATGACCAAATTTTAGGCTGATATTTTATACAAAAATCAGACAAGCTTGATAACAACTTTCTTCTCCTTAAGATTCAGACTCAAAGCATATTCTGATATGGAAGGAATATCTGATTTAGAATGTATAGATTAAGGAAAATGAGGATTTTGAAACACAGGAAACTGCACATAGATTTTCCAAAGATGAAGGAAACCTTGCCTCTTTACTCCTCTCATGTGACACAAAGATACACACGTTTGTACCAGTTCGTATAGGGGAGCACTCAGTGTTCCACGTGACACCGCAGTGGCCAGCCCCCTGAAGTGTGCACTTCTACCCATGGCTGCAATGCCAAACACGGCTTTGTGTTTATGTCTTCTGTTTGGGGGGTGAAAAAGCATTATTTAAGGGGAAGCATAATTGATGAAATGCTGCCTAATTTCATGTGGCAAAAGTCATTAATCCTGTAGCAGGGGGTTGGCTCTCCTATGCTGAGCAGCTGCCGCGCCCAGCCCAACCACAAGAAGCCATTAGGGTCTCACTTAGAACCTAACTTGCCATTTGCTGCCTTCACCTCCCTTCCTCTCTTTTTGTTACAAAGCACACAGAACTGTGCCAGCACCAATGCCTGGAAGTTCTCATTTACCAAATGGCATAAAGAACCACCACGCACACTAAAATTTCTGAGTCAGTGTTTCTCAGTGTGACCTCTGAACGAGAAGCAGCGATCCCTGGGAACTTATTAAAAATGTAGGTTTTGGGGGACTTTTCTCAGGCCTATTGAACTGGAAAGTCTCAAGAATAGGCCCAGAAATTCATGTTAAAACACAGACTCTCCAGGTAATGCTAAGAATCACTGCTCCAAGGTATCAGAAGGCATCTGATTCAAAGCTCCCATTTAGACTGTAGGAATTTAAATTCACCTTCAGGAGCTCAAACCAAATACCCCATAGCACAGACCCTATGTCTTTGACTTGCTGATGGCTTGTATAGTAATCTCTCAAAAGTTCTGATTGTTCAATGATTTACTACCTGCTGAAGGCTCAATATGAGGGACTAGGTAATAGTCCTTCTCCCTGGATTATGTGGACAGAGAAATATAAGAGACAAAAAAGTATGACATTAAATTAAACTGACCCAAAACTGCTGCATGGTATCAATACAGAGCTTATTCAGGAAATAAAATCATATCATTTTCATTTCTGTTTCCTAAGAGCAAAGCACGAGCATTAATCTGGCCCAGGATACATGAAAACAGATAAGACTTGAAAAAGTGGAATTATTTGGTTTAAGTAGTGTGTTTCTTGAAGTGTCTATGAACTTGGCCCAGTACACAGTACATTGATTCTAGCCCATTCTAGAATGAAATTTCAGTGGCACTAAAGGAAAATGTGGTTCCCTCACAGTGATGTGGCATTGTATAGACACAACCTAAATTTGAACGCCTCTTAAAATAGAAATCTTGATTGCATCTGTCTCTTAAAAAAGAGAAACTCAAAATTGCTTATAATCATATTTAGTTACCATTTTCTCAAATGTTTAACAGCTGCTGGGGGGCGGAGGACAGAAGGGCAGGAGGAGACATGAGTAATTAATAAAAGTCATTATCCTGCCTGGATTTTAAATATTATCAGTGCTTAAAATGTCAAAACTCTGTCCCACATCCCTCTAATGACTCACCAATAACATGGCATAAGTAAATTCAGGCCCACATATCACTCCTGGAGAATTCTAAAGAATGAGCAAGCTCAACCTGTCTACTGCTTTTGAACGACTTTCAGAAGCCTTGACAGAGGGTGAGCCATTTGCAGGGAGAACTCAAAAGATGGAGAACAGTACATGGCAAACATTTGTATCTTGACATTGAAACTGAGCTTCTTTTCAGGACTAGGAAACAAACCAGCAGGAAGTGGGACCTAGTAATGCATCTGTTTCTGAACAGATATTATTGTTGCTGTACTCTGTCCTGTCTACCACTGATTCTTGAAGACGGGTGGAAGGACAACTTGCTCAGGTCATCTTCAAACCTCGTAGAATACACACATTCCCTCCTGGCCCTCAAATCAACAGCAGGAAAGTACCCAGATAGTACTGGCACTGCACCATTCTTCAGTTGATTCTGATGCAAGGGCCAGGCTGCCCTCATCCAGTGGGACCGCTGTCCTCCTGGACACCCACATTGAGCATCTGCACCTTGAACACCTGCAGCTGAGGTCCCATGCCTCCTGTTGAGATAGCTCTTTGCAGTCACATCTGGAGGTTGTGTTTAGGGTTCAGCATTATGGGGACAACAAAAACTGTTATGAAAGAAACTGAGTAACCATCACTGAGGACAAGAGTATGCCAGGGGAATAACTTCCCCTTAATTATAAGGGACCCTCTGAATGTCCATGACAGGAGTTGCTGCATAAGCTTCAGAGTCTTCCTCTTCACGGAACAGTAAATATCTCATTGAATCCCCTGGAACTACACCTATCTCATAATAAACAAGTGGAGGCACAGTTAGTGCTCATGTCGCAAAATGCTCCACTTCACTGAGGCATTGCATAGAGCAGCAAAAAGTCAGAAGCCAGTCCAAGTCTGTCTGTAGTAGAATGAACAAATTATTGTGGCACACTATGCTGAAGTTCAGGAAAACAGTGTTGATCTGGATGTAATGACAGAAAGATTTTAAGCAAATTAACTCAAACAGGAATCACAAACGTTTTCTGTAAATGGCTATTTAAAGTTGGGCACAGTGGCACATACCGAAGTCCTCAATACTAGGGAGGCAGAGGCAGGAAAACTGCTTGAGCCCAGGAATTTAGGGCTAGTCTGGGCAGTACGGCAAAATTCTGTCTCTTTTAAAAACCTGTAATTGCAGCCTGCTGGGAGACTGAGTCAGAAAGATTGCAAGTTCAAAATCAACCTGGGCAACTTAACAACTTAGTGAGATCTCATCTCAAAGTAAAATATTTAAAAATGATGGGGATGCAGCTCCATGCAAAGGCCCTGGGTTAAGTCTCTAGTGCTGAAAAAAATATACATATGTCAGTCTTTGCAGACCATATAGCCTCTGTCATGAGTTATTTACCTCTGCCACAACACAGCAAAAGAAGCTGCCCTAGGCAGCATGCTAGTTAAAATAAATAAATAAAATTTTAAAAATGGCACTGTTTCAAAAAAGCTTTATTTACACCAACAGGTTTAGGGCTGGATTTGGCCTATATGCTATGATTAGCTGATATCTGACTTTTCTGGTTTTACACTTTTGCCTCCTTTTTTCCTTTAAAGAACATTTCAGATCAATATATGCAAGTTGAAAAATAAAATCATCCTGCTTACTTGAAAACAAAATGATATAAAAATACATGCTTTTAAAAAGTCTTGAAAGGTTACAAAAAATAATAGAATCATTAAGCCACCTTCCAATAGCTTGAGGAATTTGGACAACTGTCTTTTAATGCATGATCTGCAGTCCCCTTCCACCATCAGCTAGGTAGCAACTCTAATGATGCAGCCCACCTGCCAAAATCAATCCAAATGGGTCCAAATATCAAAAAGATGCCAGAGAACTTAAGGGGAAAAAAACCGCACATTTATTTTAGCCGGCCAGGGACATAGTCCCTTAGTATCAACTAGGAGACTAGTGCCCTGACTGGGAGGGGTTTGGGGTATTTAAAACCTAAAACCTAAAACCACAGGAATTTGCTTTGTTACATCCTATCTTGAGGGACCTCAGGTAATAGTTACACAGCTGAGACCACACGGAAAAACAGCTCTGGGGGGATGTTTCGAGGTTATTTACAACTCTGGGAGAAGTTTTGAGGTTATCTCCTGTCATGGTTGTGCAAACATTCCTAGGAAATTTTAACCACAAGGGTTCAGTTACAGGTCAACAAGGTTTAGCAAAGTTGGCGCATTACAAAACAGTCAAAGCAGTGCTTAGGCTATAGCAAATGAAATAGTTATTTTTCATAGCTTACAACATCTAACACATTATGTTTCTAAGAAAGGAGCTAAGATGGTTCTACCCCTCACAAAAGAGGAAATGGCAAGCAACAAGCTCTAGCCTCCTCTCTTAGCATCCGATGTCTAACCCACCCCAAACACATGTCCAACCCAACCCAAACACGGACCAGAAACAGTCATGGGCTGCCAGAGCGAGGCCTTACATAGCTGGGTTTGCTCTCAAACATTCCAAAACCCAAAACCAAGAATTGAAAACACACACACACACACACAAAGGAGGAAGTAATTCATCTGAAGTATTAATTAAAATGCAAATTACTCCAGAATGGGTTGGCCTTAAAACATTTGTTCTGTCGTTTCCATGAATATAAAGCATATGACAGGTTTCTGTTTAGAGTGATCAGCAATGCAGGCTCGCAGCAGAAAAATTACTTGATTTGAAAATAAGCAAGAAGGGTAATGAGTCCCAAACCAGGAAGCAGAGCAAGTCTGCTGGGCATTTTAGAGTCCAAGGGAATAAGGAGCTGAAGAACTCCAGTTGGCCTTCTGTAGAGTGACCAAAGATGTCCATCCCACAGCCTTTTTCCAAGCACTGACTATTCCTGACCCCTTCCTTCTAGAGTTACAGGGATGCAGCTGAGGAAAATCATGAACTTCACCAACATAAATTGCTGTGTATTTTCTCATTTTGCCTTTCCCTAGTATGGAAACAGATGTTTTCTGTTCTTAAAGTCCCCCTTAGGCCACCTCTTCCTGCAGCTTTTGCTTGTCTGTCCTGTGGGAAACGAGCTTCTTCAGATTTTGGATCTCTGCCCCTGATTTCAAAACTCTCCTCCATTTGTTCAGAGAAATTTCACCCTTCCCACTTCCTACCTCTGTAGTCGCCCACTCTGTTCATCCTGAGAGAACCCACTAGGGAAAGACCATTTACCCCCCATGTTTTGTCACTAGCTACTTCTCCACCCCAATTCTACCCAAAACAACCCATCAAACCCTCATAATAACACAGAGGACACTGGACCAGGAAGAACTCAGGCGAAAGAAGTGGAATCCACTTTAGCACATCTTCCTTTCAGAAAGACCATGAGGAGAGAGAGAAAAGAAACAAGAAAAATACTCCTTTGCTTGCTCGTGAGGACCATTTCAGCTTTGGCTCCTAACAAACAGCTCAGATAGCCACTGAAAGCAGCCTGAAGGTCACTGAGAGGGGCTGGCATATGGCCGAGAGAAAAGACTTACTGTGTGTGTGTGGAGGGATCCACTGTACCTCAAGAAAGGGCAGATCTTCTTTGACAGGGAAGGTATCGAGCCAAGAACCAGGGACCCACAGTTGGTGCACCTCACATTATGGTGAAGCATTCCCAGTGGTCTGATGACCACATATCCTGCCCTCCTTGGGGAAGGTTTGGGTTGGGTGAATGTCCAGCTTCTGGCATAGAAATCCTCATAGCTCAGCCTTCAAAGGGGAAAGGCCTCCTGAACACCCACTGTGTGAAGGTGTACTTCAGTGACATACTTTGACCTCCTGTCTTTGCTGCCCTCCTTGCTGGACTATGAAAACATTTAATACCCCAGCTTTAATGATTAAAATTGCCTCTCACATTAATAATATTGGTTTGATGGAAAGCAAAGGCCATTTGTTCTTTTGTAAATGTTGTCCATACTCCTAATTTGTTAGCAAATTTTCTATTCAAAGAAATACAAATAGGGACAGGGTGATCTCAAAACATGTAGAAAAAGTCAGCAGGTTTGAAAAGCATATTGGATGTGCAGTGCATTTCTAAAAAGACAACAAAAGAAACAATAGAGCAGCTTCTGAGCATGGCCCTGCATCCAATTCAAACCTCAACAGTCTTGCAGCATAAAAGTATAGTTCAAAGGCCTTCAGGTGAGGCAACAAACCTAATGTTTACAGTGTGATTAGGAGACTTTTTCCTTATAAAAAATGTTAGGCATGTACTATGGGTAAGACATCGTGTGGGGTCCTGCTATGGCTTGTATCTAGATGGCCCTCAAAGTATCATCACTCATGGGTGGAGGTTTTGGAAGGAGTCAGATCTAGAATGTGTGAATATAGAGTCAGGGTTGTGGTAACTGGCTTAGCCCACTGATTGTCTTAGCACTGCTCTGGGTGTGGATAATGGGAATCCTCACCCCATCAGGGTAGCACTGACAGGTTTGCAGCCTGGCTGGAAAATAATGGGGAAGAGAAGCTTGTTGCTGGTGCTTGCTGTTTGCTGGTTTCTGCCTGCCCTCCTATGGACTGTTTCTCCTTTACCACGCTTCTCTGCCTTGGAGCCAAATGACTGAGCTAAAATAAACCTTTCTGCTTTTAACTAGTAGGTGTCAGCTGTTTTGTCTCAGCAATAAGAAAGTAGCTAAGACATCTAAAAAAATTTGTGCTTCAGATAAACAATTGTCATGACTAAGTGTAAGTATGTACAACATGTGTCATGAGATACATAGATAAATATAGATATATTGCATTTATACTAAAAATGTGGTTGTTTACCTGAAATTAAAATATTCCTGGTCATCCTATATGTTATCTGACACCCTTAGTGTGAGGGCTGGGGAGATGAGTCCAGCTCCTCAGAGGAGGTGGCTGTCGAGCAAACTGTGTTAAGGAGTGGAGGGTATCCAGGGATTCTTGGGCAAGATCAACATGAGAAGAGTTTGGAATGAGACAATGTGGCAAACTGTGAGGGTCAATGGGTGGGCTCAGCAGGAGCACTGTTGAGCCGAGAAGGCAGAAAGAAGCAGAAGCAGAAACAGAGAACATGGAACGCTGGCTCTATCATGTGTTTGCCCCCGACAAGGAACTCCATTCACCACATCCGTGTCTCTCTGTGTGACAGGACAACACTATGGAAGCAGTTGTGGAGCAGAATGCCCATTTCCCATTTTACAAATGTGAGTTACATTTTCTGCACCAGGGTCATTTCTTAGAAAAGGACCCATCCATGTTGCACCAAGCTCACTCTATGCTTGGAATCCTCTGCACAGAGACATTTTCAGTCCAACTTGAACCAAGTTTGAACTAAATGAGAAAAATGTGCAGTAAGATGGTTTGGGAAATTATAAGGATCTGTCAGATCTCTGAAGATGACATTCTGGCCCTCCAGCTCAACACCTTTGGGTGTTGACCAAGTCCTGCCACGGCTCTGATCCTCAGTGTCCTCAGACAGAAGGCCCACCTTGCTGATTTTAGCGCCTGCCAAGTCCCTAGTAATAATGCAGGAGGCAGTGGACGCTCCATACATGGTAATGTTGGCAGGAACTTAATTTCCAGCCCCATCCTGACAGATACATGCAGACTTCTGGGCTACAAAACAGTCATCTGAACAGTCTTCAATCTCTCTTAAATAAAAGTTTATGAGCTGAGTCCTCCCTTTCTCACCAGTTACTCCTTAACTAAAGCCGCCTGTGCTGCAGCTGCATAGCCTGCTTAGCTGTGAGAGGGCCAAGGGCCAGGGCCAAGCCACCCTGAGTCTGTGTGCACCTGCCAGTGCTCCAGAACCTGAGAAGCAGCACATGGCTAATCCTGGCAAGCAGCCGAGCTCTCTGGCTCTCCTGCACAGGACAAATTCAGCACATCCCGGTACTCTGTGCTGCCGCTGTGCTTTTAATTAAAATATCCTTTCATGGAAAAATTATGTTTTTTTTTATTTTTAAAGTTAGGATGAGCCTGCTTTTCTCCCATTACTATCAAGAGTTATCACTGTCTCTAAATCCACGCTGTTCCCCACAGTCCCTTAGGGTCCCTCAGTGTCAGTAGCAGGAGGCCCACCTGCTGCATCGGAAAACTCAGACCCGTCACAGCTAAGGTTGGCACCTGCTCCAGTTGGAGGCATCAATGACACTTTCTGAGTGGAGTATCAGACCCTGCAGGTATGATCCTTATGAGTTCCAAATACTATCAGCTGAATTTCCTATTCACAGTTTTTCCTCCCACAAGTGTTCTAGACAACTGCCATCTGACCGCAAGTCATTGTAAAATATCAAACTCAGTTTCTTCATTTGTAAAAATGGGAATCACACCACTCTCAAGGTTGTTGCAAGGCCTCAGGCATTCTGCCCATCTATGTCTCCAGCACACAGCCTACAGCAATGAATGGTAGCAGTGATTAGAAGAGATCATACTTATTGGGCGTTTATAGGATGCCTGAAAATTTTCCAAGTGCTTGGCATGTATCAACCCACTTAATCCTGCAAGCATCCTGCAAAGTACAGTTCTGAGGAAATGGAGGTTCCACAAGACCCAGTGTCTGGCCTAAATTCATGGCAGCCTGATTCCAGACTCCAGACTTTGATTACTCCCAAACAATTTCCTTCTTATTGTTACCACACAAAGACAGTGGTTATATCACTGCAGGAGAGTCACAGGCTTACATCACCTCAAAGCCAGATCCTTCACACAGCAGGCAAGCTCTAACTGAAACCTCTCACAGAGACTGAAAGGCTAGCAGCACCTCCTAGCCACTGGGAAGGTTTGAACCTGGCCCAGCTGGGGCTGCTCTCCTCCCACCTGGCTCCATCTTTTCTTTGTGAGGTTCATAGCTTTCTTTGCAGTGCTACCTACAGTCTCCTTGCAGTCCCCTTCCACCTCCAGGTCTCCCCAGGGTGGTGAGAAAGGTCAGATGCTACATCCTCCTCAGCATCCCAGAGGGTCCCCTCAGTCCACCTTGCTCTGCACTAGCCTTGCTGATGCGCTGCTTCTGGGTCTTCGGTGCTCATCTTCATATGAGACCCCTCAGCATCAGTAATGACCTTGATTCCCGCTCAGTCCAGTCCTGGTCCCATCCCAGCCCCAGATGACTCTGAAGGAGGGACTTTGTTACATACACGTGAGACCTCCAGCCCCACAGCACTGCTCCAGAGCACGTTCCAGCACAGTTTCCTAAGATCTGCCCAAGACTGGACAGCTTGCAACTAGGGTCTGCTGTCCTCCCAGTCACAGGACAGGCTGTGACACGCCAAAGGTGCTCTTTCCCAAATACTCATCTTTTCTTTTCACAGCTTGCCTGTGTCCCATAATCTAGTATCAGGTCGAGAGAGCTACAAAATGTAATTAGACAAATGTGGTCTTTGCCTTGAATACTCTAAAAACTTCCAATTGTCCCTGCAATAAAATCAAAGCCCTGGGGCTAGAGATATAAGCAAACATGAATGAAGTTGTAGATTCAATTCCTGGTACCAGAAAAAAAGTCAAAGCTTTACTATGATTTACAAATGAAAGATGTGGTCCCTGCTATCCTCTGTAACTTCATCTTTTCTTCTCCCTCTCCTTGTTCACTGCTTGCTTTTTTCCTCCAAGCTCCTTTCTGTCTCAGGACCTTTATGTGTGCTTCTGCCCCTGTTGAAAATGCTCAAGGCTAGCTCCTTGTTTGTAAGTCATAGACTGAATGTCCCTCCACTTGAATGACTCTCCACATGCTCTGTATAACATATCCACTTTCCTTACTCTTTGCCCTGACACTCTCCTGTCACCTTCTATTGTCTGTCAAACCATAACAAGGCTGTAAAATATTATATATCTGTCTGTAATGGTTAATATATTGAGTCAGCTTGAGAAGTTTCAAAGTTTAAAGGACTCAGCACAGGGCAGGGTCCTCATTTTGTAAACATCCCCATCCTGTACAAGAGGAGGGCACCAAGATGATGTGAGTGCTACACCCGTCCGAGGGGGTGGGAGCCAGTTTACAACATAAGGGAAGGAAAGAAGCTTGTTCTCCCATTTTGCCCTTGTTGCTTTTGCTGTCTTCTGCTGCCTTGAACTGTCGCCCCCTACCATACCACCACCCTGTCTTGGAGCCAGTAGAGATGGACTGAAACCTCCACAAACTGAGATAAATACACTTTTCCTTCCTTAATTTTTGGTGTCAAGTATTTTGTCTCAGCAATGAGAGAAAAGTAATTAAGACACTGTTTCCCAAGCATAACACAGTCCAGGCAAGCAGATGCTGTGCCTGTCCAGCCCTCACTTATCTCGGTGCACAGGGCAGCACCTGCTCAGTAGTTGGTGCTCAGTTACCTGCTGAATTAAATTAGTGAGTGCGGAAGACATCTGAGGAGGACAAACTTGGCTGAGAATCCCAGTGCTGGCCTAGCTGCCTAGACTCACCAATGCATTCATCCGTCTTGACATTCTTGGATGCTGTCTTCATTTGTCTGCAGCTGCTAATAACAGTGTGATTCACTAGACTGGGTATGAGGGGTGGGGGAGGGAGAAAGAGCTTTATTTTGTACCCCTTTGTGATTCTGGGTTGGTAAAGGGGCCAAATCTAGTGATGACTTTCTTTCTGAAAGACTTCCAAGTTGACAAAGGATACCAAATTGCAAAAGATGGGGACTCACAGGAGACCTGGCCAAACTCGCTTAGACAGCAGATCCACTCTCCAGACAAACCCACTGATCCATCAGTCACATAAGTGATTCTTGAGAGCAGAGTCCTAATCCCCTCTTAAGGGCCCACCCCTAAGATCACATAATGGGACAACCACCCCCCCCAATTAGGGCATCACATAATATCAACAGGAATTTCAGAGGGAGAGACTATTCAAATCATAGGGCCTCTGCTGTGTGAACAGTGTCCTACGTGGGCAACGTGCTGTGCCTCCCAGACCCCCTTCAGTGTTGCCTGCACTGGGCAAGATTGTCAGACCTCAGCCCCTCTAGGTCCTTCTCAGCTGCTGAGGGCCTTCACCCAGCTGCTCCCTCATCCGGAGGCCACATCTAGGGATGGGCCAAGGTGTGAAGTCTACCTGCCTCCAGCCAGGAGCCCTCTAGGAGCTGTCCCTTGAGGCTCACCTATCTGCACTCTCTTGCCCCCTCCTGCCGCCTTCCCCACTGCTGCTCTGGTCAAGGGGCTACAGGGCACACAGGGATCTCCATAACTCTGCCTTGAGGAACCCAGCTGAAGAGAAAGACCAGAGAGACTTCTTGAAGAAAGCAAAGCTTACATTCCATGCTGAGAAACAGGCCAGAGCTATCCAGGAGGACAGCTGAGCTGATGGAGGTGCCCAGGCACGAAACAGTAAGACCAGCAAGCAGAGACAGGCAAAGGAGACACAGAGCCACATGCCCTGTGCTATGAAGTGCAGGCTTTATCTGCAAATGACAGAAGCTACCAGGGGCTCCACATGGGAGCAGCATGGAGGTGTCACCACGGAGGAGATGCTGCCAAACAGTTGAGTACTAGAATACTAGGCTCCCCCACCCCCAGACACCCGCAGTAATGCAAGATGAAAGAGCCCTGGGCTGCCCTCCTCATGCCTGTCCCATCCCTTCCTTGCTGCCGCCTGAGTCCCTGCATGTCACAGTGGCCCCCATTGCTGTGGGGAAGGGCAAGAGGGGAGACTGCTCGCTGATGACCGCAGTCTGAAGAGGAGGCCATCCGCTGGAACCACCTCTCTCACTGCACCTCAGGACCTCTGCTCTTTCCAGGTTCATCCATCAAGAAGCGTGTCCCTTGGTATTTATCACACGACGAAGATCTCAGCCATTCAGACCCAAGTGCAACCATCTGACTGAAGCCAGCTCTGTATTGCCATCTTCCTGTCAAAACTACATTATCTACTCCCCACCAGAGTGCTCGGTGACCCTCTCTGTTAATGAAATAGCATGGTGTTTAAAACCTCTGTCAGGCTTGATATTTGCAAGGATTGGTGGCTTTTTACTGAACATGCTTCACAAAAGGCCTAGAAAACTGTCAAAGGAGAGAATTCACTTCGGACCCCTCTCCCCTGGTTTTTTGTTTGTTTGTTTGTTTTTGAGGAGAGGAGGGCTTCCAGTTTTACTTTGTTAGTTCATTATTCCCTGATGTTTCCTAGAAGCGTTGAGAGTAACTGATATTTTTATTCTAAAAGCATCTCCATCCCCTTCAGACCACTGGTTCGGCTTTAGCTAATTAAACTTGTGAAACGAGGAAATGGATAAAAGTTCATTCCAGAAGCACAGGCTGATGTGAGTCTGCATGTTAACTGAGCCTTTAGCCCCTTTGAAAGGCTACCGGGGAAGGCCAGAGTGGGCTGTCCTGGCAGCGCCTCATGGACACCAACCTGCACAGCACCGTGGGGGCTGCTGGGAAACCTCCAGGTAAAAAGCTGATATTTAGAACAGATTCCTCAGGGTTTGCTTTGCTGTGGCAAGATATTTTCCTTCCATCTTTTTATTGAATGCCACCAACAAAGGACTCAGCAAAGGAAGTTCAAAGGACTAGATCCCTATAAACTCTGACCAGCATTTAAATCAACATGTGGAGGTCACAGGAGGGACTGGACATCAGGAACGTGATCACATTTTCATGAAACAAATGTGTCATGGGTTCAAAAACAAGTCCCAGCTTAGCAGTCAAGTGTTGTGTGGATTATCATTTCTTCTCAGAATATCTCATCAAGCAAATCCTGAGTTGCATTGTCTAGAGAAGAAGCTTAGCTGTAAAAGGTTAGAGGGCCCATGGTCATACAATAATAGCATAAAGGTTACTCATTGGGAACAAAAACATTAAAACCCTTAACAGATATTCCAATAAGGCTATCCTACAACAAAGGAACTCTAGCTAAATGCATCCCTCAGTGTGGTTATAAGGCACCAACAAAACTTTTGATGTAAGGCCCTTTCCTTCCTCCCACAGGGTCACAAACACATAATCTTTCTCAGAAAGCACCTTCTTTTCTAAAGCTCAGAACCTAAGGAAGGAGTCTTGTCAAAACTGCAACCGTAAACATAATAGGAAACACAGCACAGGAACTACTAAAGATCTAAAATGTGCTAACTTATCCAGGAAAACATGTTCTCATGACAATCACATTTGTTGCCCATGTCTCTCCTTCACAGCCTCATAAAAGCTCTCATCTCTCATGCTGGTTGCATGAATCCTTCTAAGAATTCACCTACTGTCCCCCTGGCAGCACACCCTGATCTATCCTGATCTACGTAAGTTTTCATCTTCCCTGCATTTCTTGTCGGTCTTCCGCCCACTCTGCTCCTGCAGTGGTCATCTCCCACTGCAAGCAGCCAACTTGAATGGGAGTCTCTGACACTCAAGTGCATGCCTTTGCTGCTGAGAGTGATTCACAGTGCAGACTCCACCTGGCAGAGCCCAGCTAGTTCCTGCCTAGGAGGCACAGGGGAGGACTGCTCTCCTGCTGCTGGCTGTTGTTTTTCTCCCCTTTGTGCCACACAAGGGCTACCTTTCCTACCTTTCCTTCCTCTTTCCTACTAGGAAAGAGGAAGTGAAGGGCTACCTGCCCTCCCCCAGGCCCCAGGGGTTGAAATGTGCTCTAGCTGAACTGCTCCCAGTAGGAATCCTTACCCTCTCTTGCCCACCTCCCAAAGCAAAAACAGTGGTCTTTTCAAAATCTGATTATGTCCCTCCCCTATTTAAATCCCTGAAAAGTGTTCTTTCTCCTCTTTGGACAGCATCAAAGCCCTAGTAGGATCTTCTGTGGTCTGACCCTGAGCCACCTCTCCCTCCTTCATTCTCCCCAGTGAATCCCCCTCAAAGCTTTCCCAAGAAGTGTGTCCCTCTCCTCCTGCACAGTAAGCTGGTATTCACCCCCAGGTTGCAGCTTGATTGTTCTCTTCCGTGGGAAACTTGTCCTACTCTAGCCACCTCCTAATTACATCTGTTCTCCTTTTACATGCTCTCCTAATTTACATGTGTGTACAGTACTTTTAAAAGTCATAATTTACATTTACATATGAGATTATTTAATTGCTTGTCTTCCCATCTGGGCAATAAGCTTTTTTTTCCATTGCATTTCCCAAATCTCACACCCAACACTTGGCACTCCATAGGTGTTCCCCAGTACTGAGTGACTGAATAGATAAAAGAAATGTGTTCTCCTGTGATGTTGATCAATATCAGAAAGGCACAGAGAGAATTAGGAATTTTCATTTATGATTGGCAAGAAAAACTGTGGGAGCCCAACTTAAACTGGGCCAGACAGACTGAATTTACCCGTTAGCTGTACTCACAGGTGTGAGCAAATGCCTATACATGTGAATGAAGATGTTGCCTGCAGCAGTGTAGGTAACAACAAAGCCAGGAAATAGCACACATATTCTTCATCAGATAGTAACTTAGAGAAATCAGAATACATCCAGGAAATAATGCTGTGTGGTCATTTAAAAAAAATGCTGCTGATCTTTGTACAGATATGGGATGAGCTCCAAGATAGAACAGAAAATGCAAAAACAAGCCACAGGATGACCCATGCAGTGTAGTCCTTTTAGTGCTGGTGAAGAAAGGCCTTGCAGAGACTAGGCACACACTGTGCCACTGAACTAAGCTCCAGCCCATTATTTTGTGATTTTTTAAATACTATGACATATATTATGAATATGAATGAATATTTCCTGTGTAACAGTAATGACTAATCATGATAACTTCAAGTAACAGAGGTTTGGCAAGGGAGCGAGCATTATACTTTTCATCTCACACCCTTCTGGAAATTTTGAATTTAGCCCTGAGTTGTATATTATATTTTTAACACGAAAAACTAGTTATTTTCAAGAGCTACTTGTTTAATAAGATATTCCAAAATAAGTTCATTAGCAGCATGGTAGAGAGCCCCGTGTTTCCAATTACCATCGCATATTCATTCATCTTACAGTTCATCAGTTCTTATTTGGAATCTGAAATTTAAGAACCTCATTTTCTCTAGTGTCTTTGCCCATTCTTGGGCACTGCCGGTGAGTTCACAACGGAGAGAGTGCACAGTTTAAAGGAACACTTCCATAAAGCGAAACCGTTCTAAGATGCAAGCAAATGCTCCAATTATACCTGCAGAAGCAGTGCTCATCTGTCTGGGTTTCCGTACACAGAGACTCGGCCTATTAAAGTGAACCCAGGAAGCCTCTCACCTGATTTCTTATGGGTGGAGGGAGAGTGCATCTTTTCTAAGTCTGAAGGAAGCTTTTGCTTCCTCATACCTCCTCCTTTCAGCACTTCAAATTAATTTTCAGGCTGAGCTGCCAAAACCTAGTTACATTGGAATATATATATCTGAAGTAAAACAAATCTACCTATAATAACCATATGGAAAAATGATGTCACAACACATCATGGTGCAGTAGAGCTTGTGTCGATGGCTGTAAGTAATAAAGCTGTCCCAGAGGTCACCTTCAGTGGGCTGTGATGGGTGTCCGCTGTCCTCCATCTCTGAGGCCGTCTACCATCTGCCGTGCTGGTAAGGCATTTGGAGGGGTGTGGGGCATTGAAAAGCCTTCACATTCTATGTTCCCCCAGATGTTTCTCAATTGTGGCAGCAATGGTGCAGATATTCTTAATGAGAATAACTCCAGGAGTCACTTCGCATCTTTGTCTCCTGTTGATTCAGCCTCATGGTCTGTACCAGCCTTTCCGCGCCCTAGTGGCAGACGATGGTGAGCTTATTTCCTTGGGTTGAGCAGTGCCTGACCTAGTGATTTGAAGACCACAATTTATGCCAAGGAGGAGACACCAAGTGAGCAATGGGTATCCACCCAGAAGACTCTGGGCCCACGTGGGGATCTCACCTGAAGAAATTGAGTAACAGCTAATGCTGAGATCCTTCCTTCAAAGTGCCCTGTGAAGGTGGCAGAGGAAGACTGGAAAAGTCTGTAGTTTGGCTAGAGGGGACTCTTCCAACACAGCCGCAGCTGCCCCACTTGGCCCCATAGTCCTTTTTGTCATCAAAAGCCATGAGTGCTCTCTCCACAAATCCCATCTGCAAACTTCATTCTCACATGTCAAAGCCTTTCTTATGCTCAAAGCAAGGGGGACCTTTTTGCAATGCACCACAAGAGAATGGTAAGAGGCAAATGGAGAATTTTCATTAGTTCATTCCCTGAATCACCAAGTTTGCACACAAATATGTTTGTTCTTTCCCGTAAAACAGTTTATGGTGATGCTATCCAACCCTTCACCCAAAATCAAAATCCCCCTTCTGAATTAGGACTACAAAAAAATAGGGAAAGTCATCTCAAAAGGACTCCCAAAAGTGTAGAACATTGTATAAATCAGCTTTTCATTGCTGGAACAAAATGCTCAATAAAAACAATTTAAAGGAGGAAAGGTTTTTAACTGGTTCACAGTTCAGAGGTTTCAGTCAATGGTCAGATGACTCCAAGGCAGAAACAGCCTTGCAGGGGGTGTGATGGAGGAAAGCTGCTAAGCTCATGGCAGCAGGGAAACAGAGAGATAAGGAAAGAACCAGAGAGGCCGAGACCAGGGACATAGGTACCTCCCCTAGTCATACCTTCAGAGCTTCACTGATCTAGGCATCTTTCAAGCCAGTCAATGAATGACAAGATTACCTTCCCCAAAAAACATTATATAATACCAACAGCTCTATGGACTTGCTTCTTTACCTCAGAAATGTGGGGCCCAGTGACAAACAATACAGAATACAGAAGCAGAAGTGAGTTCAAATCTTCTGTCACTTAAAATTGTGTAGCCCAAAGTCCTATAAAGAGGTAAAGAAAGTATTGAGGTTTGGATGTATTCAAAGCTTTTGTGCCTGGAGCAGTTATGTTGAGAAATGGTAGAACCTTTAAAAGATGTGGCCTGCTAGGAGATCCTTAGAGGCCTCTATGCTTAGAGGAGAGGAGTTATTCTTATAGTATCTTTGAACTCTCATGAGAGAAAGACATGATAAGAATGAGCCCAACTTCTGATCACTCTCTGGCTCCCTGTCTAATCATGTAATCCTTCCTTCCCAAATACACACATTGCCAGCAATTTAGCTCAGTGGCATAAGTGCCTGCCTGGCAAGCATGTGGTCATTTGTTTGATCCCCAGTACCAAAAAAAAAAAAAAAAAAAAAAAGAAAGAAAGAAAGAAAACCATATGCACTCACTACTACCATCACTCCTGAGGTTCTCAATAGAGCCAAGCTAATGACAGGCTCATGCCCTTGAATCTCCAAAACTGATAAATAAACCTCTTTTCTGAAACTCCAAAACTGATAAATAAACCTCTTTTCTTAAAAACTTAGCTTGTCTCCTATTTCATTATAGTAACAAAAAATCAGATTAACACAGAAACCTGTTTTCTTGGACTATCACAAAGACTAAACCAGATGGCGTGATGGCATAGCGCAACCTGGCTGCCCATTCCTTTCTAGAGACAGATGTGCAACTGATCCTGACTCTTTCTTCACGTTAGCTGCCAGGGAGCTTAGGGACATGTTTGGTTCCATTGAAAGCACAGTGAGGCTTGGGTGCTTTACAGATCTCCTCTTCTGACTGCATATAATTTACTTGTTTTTATTTTCCTTGGACTTCAATTTTTGTTCTTACATTTATATACTTTGTATTTAATATGTCCCTGTTTTCCATTGTCTTTGAGCATTTGCGGAAGGAAGCATTCTATAAAGAGCTTACCTGCCTGCTGTGATGGTTAATAATGTCAACCTGATCGGTTTGAGGAAGGCTATGAAATTAGCAAAGTTCCAGGTGTGTCTGAATGAGTGTTTCCACTGGATGAACAAAAAGGAATGAAGAAGCCCTCCAGCACACCCAGCCTTGTTTCCTGGGCACCATGAGCCCAGCCCACAGCACCGCATCACCACAATCCAGTAATAATGGAGCTCATTTGCTCAGGTAGTTTGTCACAGAGACAGAAAGTTGACTAACACACTGACTTTGGAGAGCTTAGCTGAGAAACAGCCACTTAAAACTCAAAGTTGACTATTATTTTTTAGCTCTAAAAGAATTATAAGTTTAAAGTGAACTTTCATGTCCTAGTCTACAGAACGTATGACACTTGAAAAGCCATTTGGAATCCTTTTAGGATAAGAAAAAGAAAAATATAAGACCATGTCAGTATCATGCTCAAGGCGTCGGCTGCAGCATTATCTCCTGGATCCTGTGCTCCCTGGGGAGAAGGCAACAGCGGCCCTGCTGGGAAGTCACATGTGGCATGGTCCCTTCCCTTGATTCAGAGGAACTGAGATTAATAGAGGTTATTGGGTGTCAGTGAAGTGTATTAGAAAGATGAGAGCCTGGAGATGTGTCCTTTGTGGTCTCCAATGTATCCTGATCCCATATCCCATTAGGCGACTAGAAAATTAGCAGGCAGAGAGCCTGGGATGTCCAGGAAGATTTCTCACTTTACCATAGGACTAGATGTATGATGGGCAGATAATACCTCTGATGGTTTCTGCTTTGGTCTTCTCTCAAAGAAATCCAAACCAGAAATTCAAACTGGGTGCTGATAAACTGTGTGCAGTGGAGGTGGCCTCCAGTGATGGCTGGGAACCTGAAAGCCCACACTCCATGGCTAAAGCAGGGAAGCCAGCCACACCCTCAGTGAGAAGAAGGGCTACGGTGGTTGCAGCAGGACCAGGACACACTGAGGTAGTTCCTATTTCTAAAACACCTATGCCAGTGGCAGATCCTGCCTTGGACATCTACTCACTCAGGTAAGTCTTATATAAAGCTTGGGAATTTCACTGATTGCTGCCACAGTGCATGCTTCCCAGGCCTCCCTATCTTTCTGGCAAACACATCGATGACAACAGTCTATGCTCCATTCTGTTCAAACCATGGGCCCAAAATCCCACCAAGGTTTCACTGTTAACTTCTAAGAACATTAAGTCCTATAGGATTTTAAAATGTACCTTTCCATGAATTTCTTCTCTCCATTTGCCCTAAATCATAGGACTTCTTTCTTCAGGGTTTCTGGGACTTGGATAGTAGTGAAGGTGACAGGGAAAGGTAGAACTATACAGGGTGTGTTGGTCAGTTTTCTCACTGTTGGACAAAATATCACCCATACTTCAAGAAGAGATTTGCTTGGATCAGAGTTTCAGAGGATTAGTCCATGGTTAGCTGGTTACAAGACAGGAACACTATGGCAGAAGAACATGTCAGAGCAGGCTGCTTAGTTCATGGCAGCCTGGAATGACAGCCAAGAGACCAGTGCCAGGGAGGAAGGAGGCAGCAATCAGATGCAGATCCAAGGCCACATCTCATGACCCACTCAGACACCTAGAAATACACTCTCCTAATCCCTGGGGTGGACCCCAAGTCAATAGAGTTGACAATCCATCCTAACCATCATACAGGGTCTTGCCTAGGCCTTGCCAAGGTCTTGCCTTGTCATGTCTACAGGCTTGGCTTGCTGTCACCACCTCCTTGAAGATGTTCCTAGAATCATCTTGCAAGCTCAGCTCATCTCCTGCTCCCACCTTCCACTGTTACCCTATCTAATGTTTTACCAGTTCTCACTCTCTGTTGAGTCAACCTAGCTTCTCATAATATGAAGAGATCTTTAAGTTTGTTCCAATCAACTTCCTGGGTATCCAATTTAACCTACCACTTGACTATAACTGGCTCCATTCATTCATTTTACACATCCCAAACTATCTATTCCATTCACTCAGCATTGCATTGTATTAGATCTTGCAGACACAGAAAAAAATAATGTGTAGTCTGGAACTGATGGTGGCAAAGACACATATAACCCCTATGGTGTCATTCCCTTGTCATATGACCCTGTCAGAGCTCAGGCTCTGCCTGCTAACTGCCAACATGGAGGAGGCAGGTATTCCTTGCAAGCCTGCATGAAAAGTTCCCTCCTTTGTGAACAAAAGTCTTCATTTCCTTTTGCTTTGTGATTTGGTAAGGTAAAACCCATCCCCATCTCCAAGAGGTCAACCAAAGAATCCCATTCTCTGGCCACCAATGACAATTCAAGAATGGATATACAAGCTAACCAGAATCAAGAAACTCCAGGAGAACCTCACCTTGCTCTGTAGGCTCTGCTACAAGAAAACTGTCTTGCACTGGATGCTGTAATAAGTAGTTGTAGGATAAAAACATCAGCAACTGTTTCAAAACTGCAAGGTTTCCTGAGTCACCAAGAACCTTCAGTATAATCCTCCCTCAGTATATGCAGCAAATTAGTTTCAGTACCCATGTGAATGCCAGAATCCGCATATATTCAAATCCTTTATATGAAATTTATAATAATTGCATTTAATCTACATTCTCCTATGTATTTTAAATCATCCCTAGATTACTTAAAATACTTAGTACAATATAAATGCTACATGCCATAGTTTAGATCTTGAATGTCTCTCAAAGTTCCATATGTTGAAGATTTGGTCCCCAGCCTATGGCACTTTTTGGAGGTGGAACCTTGAAGAGGTGGAGCTACTGTGAGGCAATTGTATCACTGGGACATACCTTTCAAAGACATAAGGAGACCACAGACTCCACTCTCCCCTCTCCCCAGTTCGCGCTCCCGCTGCTATGAACCAATCAGCTTCCCCCACTGCATACTCCCCACCAAATTGTGCTGGCCTGTCACAGGCCCAAAACTACATGGCCGATGATCATGGACTGAAACCTTTGAAATCATGGGCCAAAGTAAACTTCTCCTCCTTTAAATTGATTCACCTTGAGTATTTTGACTAATACATTACTTACAAAATTTGTACTGTACTGTTCAGGAAGTAACAAGAAAAAGTATACACATGTTCAGCACAGATGCAGTTTTTTGGGTGTTGTTTTGTTTGATTTTTTTGGTTTTTTGTTTGTTTTTAATCTACAGCTGGTTGAATCCACAGATGTGGAACCTGAAGATACAGAAGGCTGATTGTGTAAACCAAGATGGTGAAGCCCATGCCAAGAAAGAAGAGCAGGAATGGAAGCATTCCTGGCTCTTAAAGGTGTCTTTTGAGCCCTAGATCAAGCTTCTCTGAAAACAGATTACTCTGAGCGCATCAGCTGTGTGACTGAGCCAGCAAGTCCCCTTTATAGATAAAGCAGCTAAAGAATTTTATGTCACTTGGAACCAGACCTGCTCTAACTGACATATTCCTTTGTGGATGCATGGTGAGAATTAAGTAAGGAAAAACATTCTGAAGCCTACAAAAGCTTCCACACCCCAGGTAGTGTTGTGCTGTAGGAAATACTCAACAGCTGCCTAATAAACACTTTTCATATCACTGAGCCACATCCACAGCCTACACTTTCCATATCCTAAGACCTGATCACACCTGCAGAGAAATTGTCTGAGTTTGAGGTGTCTCTTTGAAGCTGGAGTTTCTTACACCCTTGATCCATCTACAACAGCTGCTATTGAAACCTAACAGAGATCAAGGTAATCAGGAAATTCATAGCCATGGGAATTCCTTGATTCACACACTGTGAAGGACTGAATCCCAGCCTGAGACTGAAAGGAGGCGCTTATCTGTGTTGCCAGGTACTGAGCTGCAATCTTAAGACATTAGTTCCAGAAACTGAAAATAATCTGCAGGAAATGATCAGAGCGAAGGAAAAATTGTTGGTAGAGGATGTTGATTAAAGAGAAAAAAAGGCATGTTAGCCTTTGGTAGGCAGAATTGCATGCACAAACACACCCAGTGAGGCAGTAATCTTTTAGGCTGGACCCTTCCCAGCAAGTGCCAAAAGCCCTGGGTCAGACTTTCCAGCTGAACAGAGGAACCCATCCACATTGCTGTTTCACATATTCAGGACACATCTTTCTGGCACAGAAAGATGTGTTGCTCTGAGAAAGTGACTGTCCTGTGTGTCCCATCACATCTCCCTCCATGCCTGACACCTGCTGTGCTCACAGGCAGCAAGGGACAGGCTCTGACCACCCACCTCCTCATGCTGAGTGCCAGGAAAGCTCTAGAGCTACTTGAGGCCATGCAGGGTAGAGGAGTCCAGGGCTCTCAGGAGCCAACAGCTGTCATCCCAGTCCCAACTAATGGCCTTTCTAAGGATTAAGGTGGAAAAGCAACCCTCCTCTGAATCTGCACAGACAAAGTCCTCTTTCAGTTTGGACTAGACAGGCTCATCAGGCACTGCACAGAAACCCACTTCCCTCTCAGGAGCCTGAGCCCTCCCTCCCATCCATTCCTAGCCTACTCCAACACACAAACATGCAGAGGCAGCACACTGGGGCACAGCCCATGGCACACAGACCTCAGACTTGGGACAGCTTTGTCTGCCTGCTGTATCAACACAATAGGTAACTCTGAGATTCTGAATAATTGGACTTTGTTTTTCTAGTAAGACTGTGAGTTTTGTGAATAATTTTTGTTTGCTTTGGCTGTGAGGAAGTTCAGTGCCAAATTTGAAAGGACCTCTTACACCTCCACAGAACCTTGGTGTCAAGCTCTGTTCCCAGATTGCTCATGCTGCATTTATTGTGCTTGTAAGACCATGACCTCAATTTCTTCATCTTTCCTTTTATCAAGTTTAGTGTGTGTGTGTATATATATATATATATATATATATATATATATATATATATTATGAGAGGAACAGATCAAAAAGAACAAAACCTTCAAGCCATGTGTTCTCATACCACAATTTTAGCCCAAAACGGGAACAATTGTGCAAGGCAACCTCCAACTTTTAATCTCACCAGACTCCCTGCTCAGCTACCCCAAGTGCTAATTGTGACATTCCTCATCCCAAAAACACCTTTACACAGGTTGAATACAGGAAGAGTTTCTTTGGGAGATTATGTATAAATAGGATGATTCCGGATGGAAATTAAGCCATACATTTTAGAGAAGTGAGGAAAAAAGTAATTTAATTCATAAAGTGGGAGTGAGCAGACAACCAAGGAGTGGAAACCCATGAATATGGAAGGGACACGCCTGCTGACTACGTGATGATCAGCCCACCTTCAGACCAGGGACTTGAGAGTGGAGCAAAATGCTGTGCAGAGTAATATAATGACACCTGAACCAAGGTCATCCTTGAATGCACCATTCACAGGACTTAGACAAGTTCATAAACGGAAGTTAATGGCCCATTCCAAGGTGAATCTCTGCATACCTAATGTCTGCAGGTGACATTTTAAAAAGTGTGTCTGTTCAAAGTTACATATGCACAGAGATAAGGATTCTGTGACTAGGTATCTTCCACACAACCAAAATATAAGGGAAATCTAGTCTTTGACTGTACCACACATTTCCATGCATACAGAGCTCTGTACCTCTGTCTCCCTGTCATCAGACCATTCCACACTCGCTTCCAGAGCTGAGCTGAGGATCAGACTCCTCACAGTGAAGAAGCCACATGGATGATAATTATATTGTGAAGTTTAGAAAGACAAGCATTCTACACATCTCCTAAAGTTCTTTTTTTTTACTTTAATGAGGGTAAAATTAAACACAACAAAGCAGAACAAAACAGAACATAAGAAAGCAATGTAAGCGACATAAACTTCAAAGCAAGACAATCAGAGATGTTCACTATCTATCATATTGTCTCTTGTTTTCTTCCAAATAGTTGTCCATATCTTCACATACAGAGAATTCACATGAAACAACATACTATAGAACTGATCTGAACAAGATGAGGAAGACGTTTTAGGTCTTTGAGACCAGGCAATAGGGAAGTCAACACAATGGCTGTCACAGTGTGTCTCATTCTCTTCAAGATAGCTGTTCATATCTTCATGTATGTTGAAATTAAACAAAACAAAATGGGCTAAAATCACTCTGAACAAAGAATAATGGTATTGCTGGGTTTCACATCATGATGCCATGGAATCAGAACTGGTTCTGTAGTGTCTCTTTTTCTGTAAAGTAGTTGTTCATTTCATCATGCGTTATATGATCAGTTCTCAAAAATTGTTTATAGGTTCTCTGCATGCAGAGTCTCTACATGTATTTCTATCCTTTCCATATTAGAGGGAAAAACAAAACATATTCCTATAAAAACATGAAATGAAAAAGTCATATAAAACCACAGTACAAGGTGAGTACAAAGGTTACTCTTTTGTCTCTTGCTATCTTCAATAGAATTGTCTATATAATCAGGTATAGTATAATTGAATACAGCAGTACATAACAATATTAATAAAAACAAAACATTGTAGACAGTGTAAAACTTCAAAAGCAGGTAGTAATCAAACCAGAGCGAATATCCTAGTGAATCTGGTCAGCTTCAGTGTAGTTGCCCATGCTCTCAGACTTGATACTATCAATTGTAACAGATATGAATAAAATCTGTCAATACAAAACAGCAATGCAATAAACCAGATTCAACTAAGATCAGTCATGATAAAACAGTGTAAGTCATACAGGGCTTCAGATTGAGTTAATAAGAAATAAAGGATAATTACCATACTACATCTTGCTGTTTTCAGGATAGCTATCTGAGCCCTCAAATCTAGCACAAGTAGACAAACTGTAGAGAACTACTTAGCTATAATAAAGGAAAACCTTGAGGCTTTTGTAGGTAAAGGAATACAACTTAAGATCAAGTCCAGGAGTGAGAAGGTTCAGAACCACTTAGGTAAATAGCAGGTTGCCCCCCACCCCAATCTAAAAACTGAGGGAGTTGATAGGACCCAAAATGCTCAGTGCACCCTGTGGGAGGAAAGGTGAGGAACAGTATAAAAAAGAAGGCAGAGGATATTGTTAATAGTGTTATCAGGACTTAAAAGCCACATTAGTCACACTGCTCTGTTTAGATGAATTATATCCTAAAGTTCTTGATGAAAGTAATTTCCAGAAAATGCAGCAAGGGAAAGTATTCAAGGGAAGTAGACCTATGTAGTAGGGGATGGGTATCCAAAATATAGTGCCTGTTTTCAGGGAGTTTATAATCTACTGGGAGAGATGAAATCATTGATCTTTCAGTTTGCTTTTGAGGTAACTGAGGCACAAGTTTTCAGGAAATAGACAAACTAAAACTCTTGTACAGTTCTGGTGAAAATAAAAAATGACATTAACTGTATAAAAAACAATATTGAGGCTCTTCAAAAAATGAAAACTAGAACTACCATATGACCCAGCAATCCCACTTCTGAGCATCTAACAGAAATAAAAACTGGAGCCCAGAGAGATAGTTACACACCTGTGTCCAGTGCCACATTGTTTATGATGACCAAGAAGTAGAAAGAATCCCAATGTCCACTGGCAGATAAATGGATTAAAAATTGGCACATTATTGCAATGGGATATTATTTAGCCTTTAAAAAGAAGGATATCCTATCATATGATACAACCTGAATGAACTGTAGGATATTCTCCTAAGTCTTTTGTTCTTTACAGAAACATGTGAAATTGTGCTGGGACCTTGGCACCTCTTTACATCTAACTCAGGAGTAGATACCACCTGGGAGATGATCGAACACCCTGAGAAAAGGAGCCCACACAGTTGCTGGAAAAGCTCCTCACTTTCTGCCACCAGGGAGGGGGAACACAAGAAGCAAGATAGTTACAGCCCATGACATCCAAGAAACTGGAAGCCAGAGAGAGGTGTTTGAGAACCAGAGGTGGGGAGAGGGGTGGCTCTGGAAAGAACTGACAACAGGCACACAGCCTTTCTTAGGGATCCAAATGTGACTACTGAGAAAACTGGATCAGGAGCTATGCAAGTAGGGGGCATCTGTGAATGTCAAGACCCCGGGAACAGAGGAGACCCAGTAGGCCCGAAACAGGAATGCACCCACTTCCCCCCAAATCTCAGGGACTTTTAGGCTCACAGGCCATCCTGCCCTCAATACACCCTGCTGAGGAATGCAGAACACAAAGAACAGCAAAGAGCAGATGCCAGAGAGAGATGCCCCAGCCAGAGTGTGATCGGCAGCACACTTGGAGAAAGCTTGTGTGGGAGAATAGAGAGGATTTGCTTTGCAGAGAAGGAAGGGTATCAAGAAGATCCTGGTGAAAACCAGCAAAAATTGAGTATGTAGTGGGTCATCGAGATGACTTGCTCAGAGGCCCACAGTAACAGCCAGGGCAGTGTGGACTGGGAGGGATGAAAGGGGTAAACGATAGACACAACACTGCTCCAAGGAAGGCAGAGTAGAGGAAACAGCCAAGCCTAGGATCCATCTGGACTCCTGGCAGGTCAAAGCATCTTCATGTGTGAACTACGGGGAGAAATAACTAGTGGAACTCAGACCGGGCCATAAATAAGACTTTAATAACACGTTAACATTATGTGTTTGAAAAACTTCGGTTTTCTTTAGCGTGTTCTTTGTTTTCTATCTTTTGTCAACTCTTTTTTTCTTCTCTCTTCCTTTCTTTCTTATCCCCTGATCTCTCCTTCTTCCTTTCCCTCTTACATCTAGCATATAGTACATAGGAAGTATATGTATTTGTGCAGAAGAGAATAAAAATTATCCAGTGCTTTAATCTAAACAGTGCTTTTCACAGGCTAGTCACCAAAGTTGTGAACAGAGGATCAAGACATAAACCATTAACATAGTAAGAGGTTCTGAAATTCTCACAACTTTCCTCAATTGATAAATATATATTTTCCCTTTGCATACCCTATCCTACTTTCAAAAACAGCCTCTCAAACCCCAACACTAACCAACTACTCCAGCCAAAAAAATAATTCTAGCAGAACCCATTGCCCTATCTGTCCTTTGCCTATTGGCAGTTCTTTTCTCTCATTTCTTACTAATTTAGTCCCTTTCTTTTTCTTCTTCCTTTCGCCTTCCATCTTGCCATGACTTCCCAGTCTACCTATTATTAGCAGCAAAATTTGTATGGAGAATTAATAAAAGAGTGAAATGGTTAAAACAAGTTTTAATGTACATGACCGAAGTATGGTTGGATCCACTGACACTGATATAACCTGCAGGATTCTCTCCTTACGCACTGATTCCAATCCCTTTATACTAAGGTAGGGTGAAGAAGTAAATAAGTAACAAAAAGAAACAAAAGCCACTGAGAAGCAGCCATTAACTAAAGAAATCTCCATGGTGCCAACAAAATCTTTCTGTTATAATTGATCCTCAACCCTAGCACAGCAAAACAATAGAAACATAAGAAGAAAGAGCCAATAAAAGCCTCCCAGACTGATCCCCAAAGATGATCCAGTAGGTATTGGTAGGAAAAAACCCAAAAGCTAACTTACCTGATATGACAAAAGAAGAAACAAATACGTTTCCATAAGATGTTTTTAGAATGAAGAACTCAAAAAATAGCACCCTCCAAAAATAAAAGACCCAATCAATAAATGGGCAATTAAAATTAGTAGACACTTTTCAAAATAAGAAATACAAAAGGTCAATAAATACATAGAAAATGTTCAACACCCCTGATCATTAGAAAAATTAAAACAGCATAGAGATTCCATCTTGCTCCAGAAAGAATTACTATCAACAAGAACTTAGAAAAGAATTACCTGGTTGTGGTGGTATATACTGGCAATTCCAGCACTTAGGAAGCTTGGGCAAGAACACTGCCATGAGCTCCAGGGTTTGAAGTCAGCCTAGGCTGCATAGTTTGTTCCATGCCAGCCTCAACTACATAGCAAGACCCTGTCTTTAAAAACCAAAATCAATATGTACATATACACACACTACATACACACATATACATATACGTACCCAAATATACATATATATATATACACATATATACACACATGCATGCATACACATACATACATATTTCAAAAATAAAAATGAAAAACAAACCAATGCTTCAGAGATTGAGGAGAAAAAGGAACATTTCTACATTGTAGCTGAGTGGGGTAAATGAATACAACCACGGAAATCAATGTGATATTTGTCAAAAACTTAAAATTAGAAATTCCATTTGGCCTACCTATTACCCTTCTAGGTATCCTCCTGAAAGAGCTAAAAACATCATATTACAGTGATACATACATACCCATACCTATGTTTATAGGAGTATAATTCATAATAGCTGAATCTTAGAAGCTGCCTATATGTCCATCAACAGAAAAATGGATAAAGAAATGTGGTATTTATCAAGAAGAAGTACTACTCTCAGCCATAAAGGATAAATTTGCATCATTTATAGGAAAATGGATGTACCTGAGACCATAAATCTTAGCAAAATAAATCAGACACAGAAGTTTAAATGTCACTATTTCTCTCATATGAGAAACCCAAAGTATGAATAATTTAAAGAGCAAAAGAAAAGACAGATTAGAGAAAACAAGAAGGTAGATTCTTTACAAATGGAAAGAGGATCTAGAAATGTTAGGGGAGAGCAGGAAGGGAGGAGAAGTAAGAATAAGATGTGGTACGTTCATGAACCAACTTCCAAAAATGAATGTATTCATTATATATTGCAAATATGTACTAATGCAATTTTTTAAAAATTTGAAGGTGGGAAAAGGCCAGCATGTTTGGAGACTCATAAATGGCCCAATTCAACTAAAAACCAGGTTTCATGCAAAATGGAAGATCCAGGAGAGTTTGCTAATGAAGGATCCCTCCAGTTTGAATGAAGTACTGATCCACACTAGCAATCTCAGGGAAGAGAAAATTTTCTAAGCTCAAACATATCAAACTCCAAGTGAGACCACAAAATGAGTCATCAGATATTAAGCAATGAGCTCCTTTTGAATTATACCCATGGTACCGGGTATGATATAACTGGACATTCTCCTCTGGGTCTCCCCCTCAAGATATCCAGGTTACTTCTTCCCCAAAGAACACAGCTGCCGCAAAGCCATGGGAATTTCCCTGGCTGGTGTTGGCAATAAGCCCCAGACCCAATTTGTCAGTGCAAAAACAGAGTACTCAAGACACCAAGAAATCTCGACAAGGCAAGTTTACTTCTGCAGAAGGTGTGAGAATACTTTAGGGTAAGGTAGCAGGCATGCAGAAAGACAACAGGCACCTTTTATAACCTAACCATGAGAAGCAACTCATTTTCTCCCCATTGGGGAGTTTGAAGGTTCACAGCCTATCCCAATGGTGCCCTGAGGGGAGAGCCTGAAGGGTTACTAGGCGGGGTTGCTAAGGAGGGTTGGAGGCACAAGAACTGAGTGTGCAGGGCTGTGTTCCCAGCCTAGAGGAAACTATAGTTAAAGACAGAGGTGCTCCTGTCCGTATCCTTTGGTAGAAAAGACAGGGCCACAAATTCTCACAGCTGGGATAAGCATCTAGGATGGGGTGACAGGTCACATGATCATTTACAGTGAACCACAGAGATCTCCGATCAGATGGGAGAGCAAATATTGTATTCAAGGCCTGTTTGGATGTTAGTTCAGGAATCCTCACAAATGATGAGAGCCAAGGCCTGGACACAGAAAAAGGAAGCCTAAGACTCTTAAGATGGAAAAAGAGCAGGGAAGCCAGTGAAAGGCAGTAAGCTTCATTCCAAATGCCAAGTGGGAAGGAGCCCAGGCTGAGCTAAGGCAAGGTGGAGGAACACACCTGGCCATGTGGCAGGGCTGGAAACATCCAGATGTGTCCAGCATGGGCTGATAGGGGATGTATTTCCACTACATTCCTTTCTAGGCTCTGCATCTGGGCTCCTTGGTGTTAGAGTGTCTTCTTTACCAGTGGATATGCAGCCCTCCATAACAGGCAACAACTAGCATTTAGTTTTAGTTCAGACTCAGAGAAACATTGGCACAAAGGTGGGCCACTGTCTCCATGTGTCACGGTATGACTCAGCCCCTGCCCACATCACGATAAACTCTCTGTGAAAATCACAACTTTAAAGAGAGCTAGGATGTGTGAAGGTGGAAGCAGATGAATCCAAGGTCTGTACTAATTAAGTCTAATGAACACAGCCTTAGGTTTCCTCTTACTGCTACCACTCACTGACCTAATAATTATAACTTATGTGACAGCAAAATTGCACAGAATCCAAAGCATTTGTGTTGCTAAGCTGAAAGAAATACTCAATATGAAAATGTTATTTGCCAGGGTGAGCTACATTATTGAAGCCTGGGGAGAAGACTCTTGCTCAGAAAGAGTATCCCATCAGTGATTCAAGTGTTCTTGGATGTGGGCAGGAGGAAGCGATGTGGGCAGATGGGAGCCCATTCATGCTGGTGGCCTCACTGGGCTTTCCTGTCCACAGACAGAGCTGTACACTGTCAAATCTCCCACCGTAGAGGGAAGACAGAAGTTGTTACTTTTGTATTTACCAGGTTGACTATGCCCCCTTTTGTGCTCTGTGTGCAGCACGACCACCTCTGTCATAGGACAGTTATGGGACACTCTTCCTGCTTCCATCTAGGCTGGACATCTAGACAGTAGATGTCAACACCAAAGTGTGTGAGACAGATCACGAAAGGCAGGGTTTTTAAAGGCAGAACCAAGAAGCTCAAATTCTTGAGAACTCACTCATTCTCTCTGTGAATACAAATAGGGACCACATAGTTGGCTCTGGCTGTGCTATGAATCCCACCTCCTGCCAACAGGACTCTGTAAATAACTTAAGATGCCTCTGTAAAGAGAAGGGAGAGCTGGGCTCAACTCCCTTCTGGGAACTAACGAAGGCAAAGGTAGGTGAAGAGAATGCTGAGCAAAGGTTATTTCAGTGTTTCCCAAAGGACAGATATGGGCCCTATGGGAGACAAAGCCAGGTTAGGGATGTCTTGGGGCCCCCTGAGCCAGCTGAAGGGCTAGAAAGGTCTTTGAAGAACTAGATCACAGAAAAGATTGCAATCCTGTCTCAAGCCTCTTCCCAGAATAATGAAGCTCAGGCTGTCTCAAAGGAATATAGTCAAGGCACCCACTTTGAAGCGCCTTCAAAGTCCAGCCTGAAAGATGAAATCAGCTCTACAAACCTAATACACCTGGGCAGCAGGAAGCCAGCAAGGCCAGTTGGAATGAGACAGGCCCTCTCTCTTCTAACATCTCCACTGTCTTGCAGAGGGAAGATCCAAAATTCACTTGAATCTAGAAAGAAAGCAAAGCATGAAATGGAGAAACACTAAGAGAAACCATGTGATGTCCTTTAATTCTAGGCAAAACTGGAAGAGAGGAGAATATGTGTCACCAAACTGAATTAAGGTCTTCAAGTAACATTCTAATTACTGAATTGAGACTCAAACACTCAACAGTATGAATTGTACCCCAGGGAGAATTGAGAAGCTGTGGGCCTGACAGTTTCACTCAGTGCAAAATCTCTAATGGGTAACCTTTAAAGGTAAGTTGCATTTGGTCATAGCCGCGCATTCCATGTGCTAGTTGTGTTAGTCAGATTTCTGTTACTGATACAAAATACTGGAGGTAATTAATTTACAAAGAGAAAAGACTTGCTTTGGCTCACAGTTTCAGAGGTTTTAGTCCATGGTAGCTTGGCTCTGCTGCTTTGGGGCTATGGTCATGCAAGAGGATGTGGTGGAAAAAGTTTGTCATCTCAGGGCAGTAGTGAAGCAAAGAGTGGGACAGGAAGGGAAAAGACTCCTGATATCCCCTTCAAGAGTACTCTCCCAACGACCTAACTTCCTCCAAATAGGCCCTACCTTTTAAAGCCCCACTACTTCCCAATAGCCTCATGGACAAGCAACAAAGAGCTTGACACATAGTCCTTTGAGGACCATTGCTGATCCAAACCATAGCACTAATTAAAATATCCATGAGGATGTTCCCCTGACACTGACTGAGCATGGACAGGTATGTTTCCAGGATGCAGACAGGTTGAAGCTGAGAACAAAACTGGTGCCCAGGCTGCATGTCCAGTGGGCCAGTGGAGCCTCATGACTAGATTCTTGCAAATGGAATGTGAGCAGCCATGATGTGTGAATCTTCCCAGCACAGTCCAGTAGGCACCAGTGTAGACTCTCTACACTGTCTCCTAGTGGGCATGAGATAAAGGATGGAGTTCTTCTGGCACAAGCTCAAGCAGGCTTTTGATAGGATTGCCTCCACGTACATTACAATGGGGATAAAACAGACAGCAGCCATTAACTTATGGCCACAGTGAGCTCTCTCTTTCAATAACCCGCTCCCACTCTGCTGAATGTACTTTTTTTCCTATATTTAATAAACTTTAAACCTCACTATGTATTTTTCTTGTCTGTCCAGTGCTTTTTTCAGGACAACAAAAACCTGGAAAGAATCTCTAGGATGATTCCAGGGTACCCCAAGCCCCAGTAACATAAATCTGGCATTTTCTTCTAAATTTTTCCATCCACCCTCCTTACTTATGCCTTTATCCTCTTGGTATGATTTCTGGATGCCTCAAACTCAAGGGTCTACCACTTCAAACTCATCTAATATCTCTTCCATAAAGCATCTAGTTCATTCATTCATATATACGGCTGTGAGCATCTGGTTGTGTTAATATCTTGCTTAATTAATAGGTTTCTCCTGACAGCTCTCCTAAATAGTCAAAATGATATTAAGTCTTCAAGGAAACTAGAATTTAAAAAGCAGTCTTCAAAGGGGTAAAACTGTAGTAAAGATCTACAAACAAGTAACTGTATATCCTGAAGAAGTACTTCCTATTTCAAGCCTCAGTTTCCCTAACTATTCACTTGTAACACTCTGTGGTATAGGTGAAAAGACTTTAAGAGGTAAAAAGCATTATGTGAGTTCATATATTTAATTATCCAACACCTATTTGAATAATTTCTTCCATTTGGAAAATGTAGAGGATAACTAACATATGAAAAAATTGAATATAATCCTCTAGACAATCATAAAGGAATTTTTAACCTAGATTAGAGTTGTATGATAACTGTACTAGTCATTTTCTTTCCACGGAGAGAAAATACCCAACACTTACAACCAAAAGGAAGAGATCTTTACTTGGAAAGTCTCAGTATGTGATTGGCTTCAAAACAAAAACAGCATCATAAGAAGTCATGGGGAAGGGAAGCTGCCCAACAGATGGCAGCCAGGAGAGAGGGATGGAAAGAGAGAGACAGAGAGAGAGAGAGAGAGAGAGAGGAGCCAGGGACAAGAATACACACTTCCAGGTCAGGACCTACTTTCACTCAGGCCCTGTCTCCCGACAGCACATTCAACTGTGAGCTCTTCGATGGATTCATCTATTGATGAATATAACACCCCTATGATCTTACCACCTTCCAAAAGCCCTCCCTCTGAACACATAAGACTTCTGGGAGACAGTTTATATCTAAACCATGACAATAATCAAAGTACATAGTCTATTAACATGCAAATGTCCCCTAAGATGCAGGCCTGCCTAGTGGGACATTACAGAATGGTAAAAAGAGAATTTTTTTTAAACTTTTAATTATTTGCTTCCTGTAACTTAGGTCTTTCCAGTAAAAGTTGGCTTCTTTTAGTTGTTTCTTATCTTTGGGGATGCAAACAGAAGAATGAGAGTATCTTTTAAGAAATGCATTGATAATAAATGACCACACATTAGTCCATTTCCCCAGGACAAGCCTGGAATAGACAACTCTATAAATCATTTAATGAGTATTTATTGCATGACACCCAGTTTCTCAGCCCTGAGTCCCCTGAAGATATAGAAGGAAAAATGTATCTGACATCAAAGAATTTACAACCCAGCTGGGGGTAAAAGATAAATAAATAGACAGGACAAAGCAGTAAACAAAACAAGAAAGCTTGAACAGAAATCCTAAACTGCATGTCATTGCCCATGAGTGCTTCCAACCCTCAGGGAAGACAATGATCAGAGATGGCCTTAGAGCCAGACAGGCTCTGTGGAGATGTGAGTAATAACCAGGAATATTCTTCTATCTGTCCTCAAATAGGAAATACCTATTTCCTGTAATCAAGCAGAAAATGCCAGATTAAGAAAGTGAAACTTTCCTCAAAACCCTACATTACTATTGGTCAGGAGTGGTACTTACAAAAATAAATCAGACTCACATGTGTAAATATTTCAGTTTGAAAAACTGAAACAGTAAATCAGATCCAAAATGTACAAAAGATACTGTGAAAGTGAAAGGGAAAGAAACTGCTCAAAAGGAAAGAACAACGTGGACAGGGGAAAAAAAAGAAAAGATTATATATTTATATATATTTATATTATAGATTACTAGTAATCTCAGTTCATCAAAAAGTACAGTTTTGCTCTTATTATTCAATTGTTTGATCATTTCTTCATGCCTATATTTGCACTCTGAACAACTACTTTTAAGATAACAATATGCAATATATTAACCAGTGTTAATCTCCTATTATTTTGTTTTGAAATTCTATATCATCATTATTTTTGTTGTTTCTGAAATAAAAGTAAAAAATGGCCATGAATTGGTTTCCCTCCCAACCCATTTACCTCTTTCTTCCATCTTCATTTTATTAGAATAAAAAACATATAGCGTGAGATCTAGCTTCCTAACAAATTTTCAGTGTATACCTCAGAATTGTTAGCCATTAGCCAATGTTGGAAAGCGGATCTCTAGAACTTATCCATCTTACATGACTAAAATGTTTTGCTCATTGTACACCACTCCTTTGTCCACTTCCCCCAGTCTCTGGTGACCAGTATTATACTTTCTTCCTCAATGATTTTGACTGCTCTAGATACCTAACATAAGTGAAATTATGTGGCCCAGGTCCTCCTATAACTGTCTTTTTTCACTTTCATAATGTCATCGTTATAACTCCAAGAAGCATATAACACTTTTTATCTTTTATAGCCAAATAATAGTTCATTATATGAATATACCACACTTTCCTTATGCATTCATCCACTCATCAATGAACTTTTGCTTCCATGTCTTCGCTATAGGAAAGAAGGCAGAATGAACATGGACAATTATCTCTTTGATATGCCAATTTTAATTATTTGGAATGTATATACAGAGGCAGGATTTCTGGATCATGGAGTACTTCTATCTTTACTTTTAATTTTTGAGGAAACTCCACACTATTTTCTGTAGCACCTCAACCATTTTACATTCTAACCAATATTGCACATGGGTTCCAGTTTCTCTACATCCTCATCAACTTATTTTTTGTTAATTTTAGTAACCATCCTATAGGATGAGAGATGATCTCATTGTGGCTTTGATTTACATTTTCTTGATGATTAGAAATATTAAACATTTTCTCATATTTTTTGTCCTTCACATGTATTTTTTGGTGTAACATTATTTGAGTCTTTCATCTATATTTAATGATTTTTTTCCTATTGAGTTGGAGGTGTTCCTGGCATATTTTGAATATTAGCCTTTTGTCACATACGTGGTTTACAAATAAAACTTTCTACAGAGAGTCACTCATTTTGTTTCTTTTCCTAGGAAGAAGATTTTTTAGTTTGTAATAGTTTCATTTGTCTATTTTTGCCTGTGTTGCTTTTTGATATCATATCTAAGAAATTATTGCCAAAACCAATGTTAAGATTCCTCCCTATGGTTTTTTCTTTAAGTTTTATTTTTTTTGAGGTATTACTTTTAAGTATTTAATTCATGTTAGTTGGTTTTTATGTACAGTATAAGATAAATGTCCAGTTTCATCCTCTGGCATGTAGATATCCAGTTGTCCCAGCACAAAGTGAGAATAAAACTAATTATATGGTTAATATTAGTACATTCCTCTTGAAGTGCCAAAACAGCGATTCCATGTAGGTTTGGAAAAATAAGTATGTACATTGTAGACCCTACTGAAAGCACTAAAATACATTTATCTGTTTATATTTATTTGTATAGATAGATAACCCAAAATACAATAGGTAAACTGAAAAACTTTTTTTAAAAAAATAAGTAATCCCAAAGAGAAGAGAAAAGGTCAACCAGAAGAACAGAAAATAGAAGCAACAAATAATACAAATAATAAAACTGTAGACCTGAATCAAACACTAATAATTAAAATGAATAATGAAATGTAAATGACCTTACCCAGAAGTGGGTATATGCTTCTGTAAATACTTTTGGCTTTCCACCTCATGTGATTTCTGTTGCAACCATGCTACTGTGCTACTGCAGACTGAAACTAGCCATAAACATTATCTAAATGCCTAGCTTTGGCTTACAGATCATAGTTTGCCAATCCCTAGTCTGAATGCATCAAATAAAAGATCACCAAAATGGATCATTTTTTAAATGATGAAACTGTATGCTGACTATAAGAAATTTACCTCAAATATTGTGATACAGGTAATTTAAAAGTTAAAAAAGTAAAAGGATATTTCACACAAATGTCAATAAAAAGAAAGTCAGGGTTATTATAATAATATCAGCACTACTTCAGAGGAAAGAAAATTGCCACAGAGACATGTTCCATAATGTTAAAAGGGTCAGTTCAAGAAGGCATAGGACAATACACCAAATAAGAGAGCTTCAAAATACATAAAACAAAACCTGACATAACTAAAAATACAGACAAACACCTAAAGTTGAAATCTGTATTGGCTATCTATTGCTGTATAATGAATTGTCACAAACACAAAGGCTTATGCAATGCACTGTAATCATTTCAAATCTTCAGTGGGTCAGGTCTGATAGAGATTTATTTGTGTCCTGCACATAGAACCTTACAAGACTGCAATCCAGGTGCTGATCAGGGCAAGGGTCTCATCTAGAAATTCAACTGGAGAAGCAGCTGCCACTAAGCTTGTTCAGGTTACTGGCTATATTAGTCAACTTTACCATTGCTGGATACAAGGCCCAACACCCACAATTTAAAGAAGGATAAATCTATTGGGCTTAGAGTACGGGGGATTCAGTCTCTGTCTGGCAGACATGAATGTCATGGGCATGGTGAATGAAGTTGCTCAATTCGTGGTAGCTGGGAGCAGAGCAGGGGGATGGTGCCAAAGAAGATAGTCGAAGGACCATTTTATATAATACCCAAGGTCATGCCTCTATGACCTACCCAAACACGTGGGAGCATGCGTCAGACAATTCTTAATCCAGTGAAGTTGACATGTCAGGGTTAACAGTCACACTAGCAGAATCTGTAGCCTATGGCTGTAGGACTGGGAACCCTGAATTCTATCTAACTGGTAGTCCGTAAAAGTTTGGGGTCCTGTTTCTAATTCTTAACTCTGGGCCACACTGGCCTCCCAAAACAACTGTATACTCCTCCAAGGACATAAATCTATTACTTTTGCCATATTCTGTAGATTGGAAGCAAACTGTATTCCCCACCCATATTCAAGGGGAGAAAATTACACAAGATTGTAAACAACAAGAAGCAGGCATCATTGGCCCTGAATGTCAAATCCATTATACTAAATGAATAAAGCTAGACTCACAAATGTACATTCTACATAAATCTATCTGTAAAGCACTTTTGCAAAGAAAGCCAGAGCGACATTAAACGGACCAGTGTTTGGCAGAAACTGAGACATGAGTGAACTTTGGGGAGTTTCAAACAAATTTCATACCCTCATTGTTTACACAAACATACTTTTAAAAATTCTCAAAACTGTAGTCTAAACAGGCCAATTGTATTTAAATTTTAAATAATAAAATATGTATCACTGGGGAAGTAAAAGGTAAAGGGTTGCGGACTGAACTGTGTGATCTCTGTTCTGTTTCTTTACCAAGCTTGTGCTGAGCCCTTACTCTGCATCAGGCATGTGAATTTCCCCACTCTGGCATCAGCACCCAAGATGGCACCTCCAGTAGACCAGATTGCCAGAGGCCCCAAGCAAAGCACGCTTTGCAGCAGCCTTGTTCTTCTGGCCAAAAACAGTGAGGTGTCATTGCTCAGCTTCCAAGAACATGTTTGCTTACAACTCATCAGGGGACCTAAATGAGAGCTCTCCAGTGCCATTTTATCCTTCAGCTTTAAGAACAAATTTTGCAATCCCTTCTGGAGCCAGCATGAGGCTAAGAATGCATGCATTTCAGTAATGGAAAGGCAGAGAGGGTGAGACCACATGACCTGACTTCTCTCCAAGGATTACTTTCGGTCAGGCCCACCTGATCCTATTGCCTTCCTCTCTGTTCAAACGGAAAACTCCAGAAGCATATTTTACCTGTGGTAGGAAGCAAGCCTGAATTTTCTTTAGTGTAGAGCATTTCCACCCAGGGATCTACTTGCCAGTCTATCAAGCAAATTAGTTTGTCAAGTACATTAAAAGTAGATGGTAAAAACGTAACCCCAGACTGCTGTATTCTTGGTCTGCTCACCAATCACCCTCCCATATCCTGCGATCTCCTTGGGAAAGCCATTTTCTTCATTGCCCACAGTGCTAGGCTGCTCCTGGCACATATTAGGCTGCTAACCAATATATATCAGATCAATCAATCCCTCAATCAATATGAGGCCATTCAGTTCTTTTAAAATATTTTAATCAAAGAACTGAACATTCTGGCTGAGTGCTTTACACCAGTTTGGCTGTTGCTGAGGAGATAACAAGAAAAATGAGCTCATAGGATATGACAAAGGAGGGTGTGGACAAGCTTTAGGAATTGATGTGGCTTCATCTGTTCATACATCTAATTCTAAAAGCTGCCCAGAGCTCTTCTTGTACATCTACAGTTAGCCATGTGACTTAGACAGCTATGGAAACATCTCAAATTCTTGATGTCTAAGCAAAAGTGGATGAAAGCCTTAATTCCACAACTTTGAGGTTGAGCACCTTCACGAAAACTTTGCTCTGTTGAAAGGCTGTGCAGCTGCTGGGCTTTCACCCACTATGCCTTCTCAATTCTGTGCTGCACCTGCCCAGACAGATGCCTCTGTGTCAGACACACACCAGCACAGCACACACCATGACAGCTTTTATATACAACACTGATGAGTGCCGAAAGACTCTATAAAGACCAGGAAAGGCGGTCAGTGAGGTTGAAATCCACAGTGTATGGTCTCATACACTCCAGATTGTGTGCTGAGCATTCCTTTTTCTTCTCCAGGGCCCCATTCCAGTGAGCTCAGGACCCCCTCCTCCCGCCATCTCCACCCTTTTCCCCACCCTTTTTTTAAAAGTAAATATAAAGGTGGAATTTCACTTGTATTTACTTGCAAAATATCAAATTCCACATAGAAATAAGAAACCCCTTCAGAGGACAAACTTTATACAGTATGGATAGATTTGAACTGTTCAGGTACAGTTTCTTTGTAAAAACTGCTATAATCATAAGCCAAATGTGGTGGTAGAAGCCTGTCATTCCAGTTCTTGGGAGGCTGAGGCAGGAGGGTCCTCATGAATTTGGGCCAGGGTGAACTACATAGTGAGACCCTGTCTCAAAAAGGTGGGGGGGGGGGCCACAATCACAAGCACATTTAAAGAACAGTTCTGAGTAAGACAAACAGTACATAAAATTTATACTGCATACATATGTACACAACAAAATTTAAGATCTCCACTGTACAATCTAGTTAAAGGTACCAGGAGTCTGATCCCAAATTTGGAAAGTATCACCTTCAGAGATAGTTTCTCCCTTTTCCTCTACTGAGAAATGGTGCGCAGGCAGGTTTAATGAGACCTTGTGCACACATCCATATCATGGTTCTGCAGGGCTTCAATTTTGTCCAAACCTCTACATTCTGCAGTCATTACACTAAGCTTCTCAGTCAAATCCTTCTCACTGTCACATGCAGAGTAGCTCAAACCTGATGGAGCAGTCGAACCCCAGGCCGAAAACCAGAACACACACTGTGAGGTCCACAAGAGGAGTTTTAATCCAAGGTAGCAGAAGTGACACTTTACCCAGCATACCATGGCAAAGAGCCCAGGGCAGGGCCGAGCAGGATTTTTATTGACAGTTAAGTGGGGGAATAGGTATTGCTTCAGCCCTGGGCTGAGTGAGAGCTGTGGCTGGCTCTTGTATTTTCTATGTGATGTGTGTTTCTCTGGAGGAGGTTGGCAGTGGGTGTTTCCTTACAGGGGATGTTTCCTTGTTCTTGTGGTTAGGCTCTTGCAACGTGGCAATGGACCTTTTGTCCCTATGTTTGGGCTTTTACAATCTTATCACCATTGACCAGATCTATCAAAACTCTCTTTGTGACCTGAGATGCTCTACCACTCAGGCCTGTAGAGTCTCACCTCCTTCATCAATGGTTTGTTAAAGATCTGTCCCCAACAAAGATAACTCCTCCTGGGGGTGGATGTTAAAATAACCATTGGTCCTACACTGGGACCAGGCACACAGGAGCCAAGAGCCCACATTAGCCCTGTCCATTACCACCCTCCACTTCAGCAATGCCACCAACAGAAGAGGGCACAGGTCCAAGACGGTACACTCCCTGCCTCACCTTCCATGACATGTCCAGCGAGTTGGACCTAGTAGCCCTCCAGTCCAGGGTCCTTCCCTGGTAAGGATCCACTGAACCCAGACTCCACACCTGTAATGCACATTTTTCAACTTTGTCTCTGATCATGACCACCTTCTGACCTTCAGGGTGTCAGGACTCCAGGCTCGAGAAGCCACCCACTGGACTTATGTAGTATCTTGCTCTGACCTTCCCAGATCTCCCAGCTATCTCCCCAGAACTCTGATAGTACAGTCAATGTGAGGCTGCTGTAGAGCTATGAGGAGCTTCCAGAGGGCTCAACTGAGAAGCTGTCTGTCCTGGGTAAGATGAGTACAGATGCAAACCCTCCTGTGACCCAGGAGGCCGAGATGGTTGCTCCACTGACAATGGAGCCTCTGAGGACCTGTGTGTGCATTGCAGGTGTTTTATTTCTGTTGATCAGAAGACTCATCCTAATAGACAGACTGGGTCAAGACGCTTTGCTGCCATCTACTGGGAATTTATAATAAATACACTAATTTTCTAAATAAATGGCACCAGCTTAGGAAGGGAGCACAGCTGAATGCAACCTGCCCTTGTCCCAAAGGACAGGTTCCAGTGAAGGCAGCAAGAGGGCCCACATACATGGGCAGCATCTAAGCATTAACACAGCAAAGTCAACGTCCCTTCGTCACATGGCCAGCATCTTGCTGACTTCATAATTGTATAAAGGCAGGGTATCTTGATTTGCTTGGCCTTTACAACAAAATAGCCAGGAAAAATTCCTTAATTTGATTAAGGCAGAAAAGAAAAAAAAAAAGGAAGTGCTACCCAGGAATAAGTCAGATGAAGGTCCATGAATTAGGCACATCTCGTATTTTCTGTGTTCTGATGCTTTGATGCTAGGGCTTAGCTGATGCTGGAGAGACTGCCCATCCCAGGGAAAGCCAAGTCCTCCAGAGAATAAACTGCTAACCTGTGATCCAGACTTTCTGATGCACACCCACCAGTTCAGGGCCCATGCATCAGCCACCTCTTCTGTGGGGCCCACACTCTGGGCCACTGTCCCTACCCTTTTCTCCCAGGGCCAGACCAAGACAACCAGGGACAGGCAACTGTACCCCACAGCCTGGTGAGAAAATTCCAAGTAACCATCCCAAGCCTATGGACCTTCCCAGGCCTGTTTTTTTCCAGAGAAACCACATACACGTGTGTGCGTGCACACACACGCACACACCATGATGTGCCCTGGGAAAGAAGACCAGCAAACTATCTTCAGAATGGTAGGTTTCCCTCAGTCTATTGTCCTTACTGTACCTCAACATTTTTGTTCATTCACTATCCTTTAAAACAGCCTGTAATCTGCATACTAAATAAATACCTGCTTTCAAAAGGATCAGATATGGAATCCAGTTCTTCTGGTTCTGCTTTTATCCAGATCCTAGTTCCTCTGTCACCTATCCCACCTGTAGTATCCTGACCTTCTGGCACATACTGGGCTGCCCACCCCCCAAAGGTGTGACACTCATCATGTCCTGGCCTTAATCGTCCTGAGCACTGGCTGCACTGAATCCTGGATCTCTGATTAGCACTGGACAACTTTGCAACTAAATCTCTTATTTTGCAAAGGTGTCGCCTCACTCCTCGGCTGAATGTGTCTTCATGGGAATGGAGAAGTGTGCCTATGGCTTCCGGATCAGGTTTAGGAATGGGACATCCCAGGTTTCACCCCAGCTCCACCACCTGGAACCTGTTACCCAGATAAGCCAAGGTGAGCACAGGAAGTAACAACAAGCTCTTAGGAGCCTGTCTGCACTGAAATGCCAAGTCTTCTGCTTACCTGCTAGAAAATACTCAGCAAGTCTGTAACCTCCTTATGTGCCAGTTTCCTCATCTGTGAAATGAGAAGGGCCATAATAAAACCCATTTCATAGGGTTAGATATGTGAGTATTACCAGGCACTATGTAAATATGAGCTCTTACCATTTAACCTTTTAAAGAACTGCATGTCCTAGTTGCAAAGTAAAAAGAGAAACAGAGCCATTTGTTTTGGTATTATGAGGATGAAATGTCAAAAGTCAGATCTAGTTCACAACACAATTGTAGCTCTTGTCATGTTCACTGCGGTCCATCCAAACTGTGCCTCTTGTCAGGGACCAGCCAGACCCCATCTCTGAACACCTCCCCAAGGCCTTCACACACTCCCTCCTTTCTGAACAGCCATGAGCCTCTCTCCTCCTTCTTGTGGTTTTCTTCCTTTCCTGCTGGCCTCTAATTAGGCTGTGGTATAGCTGCCTCCTCGGCTCCCTCTTAAATTCCTTCAGGGACATATTGTCTTTTGCCTGTCCTGAATCTGTATCAGCGAGATCAGCTCAGTTCCAATCCTGTGGCTGTTCACAACTGCCCGCCAGGTCAATCTAGAATGAATGATGCAGTCTCCAACCCTCACAACCAACCAGGAAACATGTCAAATTTCAAGCAGAACTGAAGGCACAAGAGAAAAGCAACCAGGATGCCCCTGCAACTAGGTCTTGGGAATTACACATAGGAGCTATGAGCATCATTGATTCATCATTGGTTGATTAGACAAAAAATCCTGTTTTCATAGCAAGTTTGCTTGACTTTGCTAATGGTACATTTCTTCAACAATGAATGTGAATGCTGTTTGACACTTTCTAGCTTACCACAATACCACTGTCCCTAATATCTGAAATCCACTCAGGTATTTTATCTGTCTAGCCAATGCTGCAATTTTAGGGTTATGACCCCTACAAGTTTTTTAGAGCCCAAGAAAATAATGGCTTTCTATTACAGTGGGATTTTTACCATTCCTTCTAAGTGTATTTTATCATTATTGTTATCCATTTTCTCTGAAAGCTCCAGTGATGGGATTAAGGGTGGATATAGAAAAACACGAGGGGCTTTTCTTCTTTCCATTCTCTCTTTATAGGAAGGCACAGTTCCTCCTGGAGCCACAGGTGAGACACCTCCAGGTAGGACTGGACCTGTAGCTTTTACAGAGTCCAAAGCCTCAAGCAGAGCTGGGAAACCTAGTAAGCACTCTCGTCCCACCAAGGTTGCCGCACCCAGAAGCAGAAAGGCCTTAGCAATTCATCAAAGGGAAGCACCACAGATTGTATCCAAGGGGCTGGATGGAATGAGGAAGCTGCAGGATAAAGTAGATCTATTTCTGATTAGAATTTCTCAGCCCTGAGCTACTGTGTATAATGCAAGTCATCACTGGAGGATAAAATAAAAAGGAAGGAGGGAGGGCGGGAAGGGAGATGAGAGTTTTGGTCCCTGACCTGATCTCTAAATGAGAGAAGCCCAAGAGCCCTCTGTAATTCATTTTCCGTTGGGCTTATACAATATCCTATCTCCCCTAGCACTGGTCCTGAGGATGGGCCACAAAGGTCCTGGCCCCCACGTCTCCCCAGAATATCTAGCCAGGGAAAAGAGCTGTGGCAGGACAGAGCCCCAGAAGCTATTTCTCACGTGCTTCCTGGATGGTTCAAATGCATGGTCAGATTAAGACCGGCTTTTCAGGTCTTTCTTTGGTGTTTTAAAAAGAATTTTACACATTGTGGCACAAATACCACAAAGGATTCCATGAGATTTCAGTGCCTGTGGATCTATAACACATCGATTGATCACCTATTTTGTGCCTTGTCCTGTACTCTGCACAGGAGATACAAAGATACACAAAAAGCAGATAATGGCCAAGGGAACTTCACAGTACACTCAAGACAAATAACTCTGAGTGACAAGAGTTTGTGTTCAAATGAGTGATGCCTCCAGAGAGGGTGGCAGGAATAAGTTGCTAGGGGCCCAGGAAGGCTCCATGGAGGACAGAACAGAGAAGTTCTTCCACAAAGTGTTAGAGGATCCACAACCACCACAGAGGCAGCCAAGTACCTGCCAAATCCATCCTGACAGTCTTCTGATTACAACATGGTTGCTAGGTACAGGTTAGCACCATACTGCCCAGCTCCCCAGGGCCCTAGTTCTGATCTTTGGATGGAACAGGACTAATATGTGTGTGTAGCATCTGGGTCATCTCCAGTTTAAAAGAAAAGCCTCTCTCCCACCCCACTTCCTGGCCTAGAGGTTAGCCCCTCAGCCTTCACACAGAGCTACATCCTAAGCATGTTTTCTTCCCCTCCTGAGACAGGATCTTGCTAAATCACTAAAATGTTGGGACTGGGTTTGAATCTCTGCTCATCCTGCATCAGCAGCCTCCATTCCTCTAAAATACTATATGATTACTATTCCCAGATAAGGCAAGCCTCTTTTCAGGAAGGGTTTTAACCATGGAAGTGACTGTCCACTCGATGTTTTAAAAATTCCCTCTAGCAGAGAGTATGGATGATGAGCGATCAGGAGGAGAGACCAGGGAAATTGCAAGTTTCTTTCCCTTCTCCAGCCAAGAGATAACATTTCTTCTGGGCCGCTAGGGAGCAACAGGAGAAACTGTGAATGAGCCTGATAGAGGATGGGAAATAAGAGGAGGACTAGAGGGGTGGCTAGAAGGGGGGTGTCACCAAAACTCACATCTCCAAATGCTACTTCCTACATCATGTTCTGTCCACCTGTCCAACTTCAGTGCACACCCCCCACACACACACACATATACACAGAGCCCATGGACAGCAGCCTTCCACAGCCATCACTAATGACAGAGAGGGGAGACCCATGGGCACCACCTTGCACATCCCAGAGAAGGGCCGCAAGGTTGCAGGCACCCAGAGCTATCCTGAACTCCTAAGCAGGAACATATCATCCTTTGGGATCAGTGTAAATCTGCAGGTAGGGAGTCAAGAGGAGGAGGAAAATGTCTCCAACCATTGAAAGCAATCTATGAAAGAAAGTAATCTTAAGAGAAAATGCTAGATTCCTCTGCAAAATAAGTTAGAGGAGGTAGATTTGGCCAGCCAGGACACTAAAGGTTCAAAAAGAAAGCACGAGGAGGCCAGCACACACTTCACATGTTAATCTTCATCCATCTCTCAATGCTTCCACTGGGAGGCTTTCTCTCAACTGAAAATAAATAACTCAGCTATTGAGGATATAATCAGAGCTCTTGATCCAGAGTGTGACCTTCCGCTTTTCTCTATTTATTTTTAAGATTAATCAGAGTTTTTACAGGGCTCATGTCAATAAACACGAGGCTTTTCCAATATATACCACCTGCACATCCAATATACCCAAGAAAATAAAAATATATCCATGGAGATTAGTTGCCATGAGTCACCAGGAGCCAAAGCAAAGTGCTGTAGATTTTAATAACCCAGACAGTCTGTCTTTTCTAAATGGAGGAAGGGGCAGTCCACCCAGCTCCTGCTTGTGAAAAGGAATAAGTATACACACAGTCACGTTCTTGACAAAACATGTGCTTGAAAAACACCTGTATTTTCATGTTGCAAGTAAAAACAGACATTAGCATTGAAATATAATTGAGACAAAGAATGTAAAAGTGGAAGGAAACAAAGAGTTAGAAATAGAGACAATAAGGTAGGAAAAGAGAGAAAGATGAGAGGGAAACCCCAGCAGAGAAATTAGCTGCTCACCATGGTCTGGCTGGGAGAGTGGCCTCAGCCTGGTGTTGGACCCCCACAGCTTCATCCAGGACTCAGTTTTTTCCAGCAGCAACCTGGGGACATCTGACAGAGGCAGGTTTGCAAACCAACAAGAAAAAGACAAATCATTTAATAAATGGTGCTAGGACATTTGTTCTCTAAATGAAAACAATAAAAATCAGATTCTAATCTTCAAACTGCCTGCAGAAATAACCCCAAAGGAATTAAAACTTAAATGGAAAAGTCAAAATGTTAAACTTTTAGGAGAAGCCAAAATATCTGGTACAACTCTTGGATAAAATGTGCTAGTCAGCTTTCCATCACTGTGATGAAACACTTGAGAAAAGCAACCTAAACAAAGAAAAGACTTACTTTGGTTCATAATTTCAAAGGTTTCAGTTCACGGTGAGCTGGTCCCATTGCTATAGGTCTCAGGTAAGGCAGAACATCCTGACAGAAGAGTGTGTTGTTACAAAGTTGCTCAATTCATGACATCAGAGAAGCAGAGAAAGAGCAAGTCCAAAAGGAAGGAAACCAGAGAAATATACCCTGCAAAGTCATGCCCTCAATGACTCAGTTCATCCAATTTGCCCCACCTCCTGACGAGCCCTCTGAGCTATGAACTCATCTGTGGGTCAACCCACTTGATGAAGTCAGAGTCCTCACAATCTGATCACTTCCCCTAATCCTCTTCGCTGAGCACTGTTGCCCTGGGAACAGGATCCCCAACACATGAGCATTGGTGCTGTGTCATATCTGGACCCTAACAAGAAGACTTTGTAAAGAGATCACAAAAGACACAAACCGTCTAGGAGAACATTGGTGAGTTTGATGACATTAAACTTTTAAAGCATCTTTTTTACAAAAATCTGGTTTATGTATTTTATGTTTTTGGCCTGTTAGTCTAGTTGTTAATCTGTATATGGTAATTAACTGTATAAGGATTTATAAAATAAATGAATAAATCTGATGCTGGCAAAGAGAAAAGGGGGGGGGTTGAGATGTGTTATGTACATGTACCAGTTCCCACAATTAATGTAATCATTATGTGCTATAAACAGGAATTTTTTTGGAAAAACATCATAAGTAACATCAAAATTCAAGACACACACTGAAGAAAAAGAAATTTAAAAAGCAAACAGATCAAAAAGAGAATTATAAACAAGAAGAAAAACCCAAATGGCTAGTGTGACCCTTGTGATACGTCACCCGACCTGAGGCAGAATGCCTAACAGATGAGTAAAGCACGGTTCTGGCTGTGTCTGTGAATGATTGACAGGGAGGCCAGCCAGCTGAGAGAAGGAGATCCACCCATTTGTGGGTCACATCCACCAACAGGTTTATAGCCTAGATGAAATAAAAAAGGGAAAAAGAAGGAAGTGTTTCGTTCTAAAGCACTCCGGTCTTTTTGTTTATCCTTTGCTGCTGCCACCTTTGGACCTTGCTCTCCAGCTCTCCAATTCCTTCAGCTTTTCAGTGCAGACTCACACTGGCAACTGTCCAGTAGGCTTCTAGGCCTTTGATCTTGAACTGGTGCTGTGCTCCTGAGCCCTCTTATTCTGTAGTTTCCACCTTTTGGGTTGAGCAGCTACTGCATCCTCTAGTTCTCTAGTGCACAGACAGCTCTTGTGGATTCTCTGGCCTCTGATCTTGCAAATGACCCTTGTTGACTCTCCTACTTCTGACACTGTAAGTCTTCCTAATAAATCCCCTGGCCTAATTATACATGTATTGTCTAGCAATTCTGTTTCTCTAGAGAATCTTAATGAGTTCAGTCAATTAACTTCTAAAAAGAGATCAGCCTCACAAGGATCAAGAAAATATAATGAAAACAGTGAGATCCTATTTCACAATGAAAAGCATACAGAAATATATGATAAAATACCACGTGTTGGTGAGAGTGGAGAAACAGAAACTTGTGTTAACAAGTTAATTTTGCAGCCTCAGAATGTGACCCTGTCGATTCCCTTTCTTAGAATATTCACCAGGGAAGATCTCACTTATGTGCCATATTGGTCAACTTACCTGTTACTGGAAAAAAAATCTGATACTTAGAACTTCCACCAGGAAAGGTATATTTTGGCTCATTGTTTCAGAAGGTTCAGTTTAAAATCCAAACCAGAAATACCATGAGATAAGAGCATCGTAGAAGAATGATGTTCACCTCATGGCAGCTAGAAGATCAAGAGAACCAGCGCAATAGGAAGGGCTGGGGACCAGATATAAACCCCAAGATCACACCTCCATGAGCCACTCAGGCATACCTGTAAGTGTGCTTTACTAATTTCCTAGGCAGCTGCCAAGCCAATTAAGTTGATGCTTAAGCTTAACTCTCACATGTGCACAAGGAGATGAGTGACCAAGAGTGTTCCCAGTGCTTTGAATTGTAATAAAAACACTGTAAAGATCCAACAGCAGAGAAATGGATCAGTGGCAGTTGGTACAGTCACACAAGGGAAATCCCAACAACTGCTGAAGCCAAAGGGAGGTGCAGAAGGATACAACTGCTACGGTATCATTTCTTCAGCATTTTCAACTGCAAAGCAATTGTCTGTGATGTTACTTTCCAAAACCTAGCTTTTGAAGAATTCAAATAAACATAGTAAAGGCTCTGAGAAGTCCTATAGTAAAAGAAATTTTGTTTAATTTGGTGAGTATGAGCATTTCTTTAAAATGACTAAACACAAAAATTGTTCTCAGTTGTTTACAGACTCAAGGGTCCTTAGAAACACTTCGGGAGATGCTGAGCTAAAAGAGCTCTGCCATTTGGTATTTCTATAAGATGAGGAACTCTGCCTAACAAGTGACTACAGTACTCTGAGAATCTAATCTGTGCAAGCCTGGCAAAGAGAGAAGACTGAGTGAAACACATGGCCAGTTTTTATGAGCAGCTGTCACAGCTAGAGTTTGTCTAAGGACGGTGAAAATTCACCACAAGCCATACTTATGACAATGTCAGCACTGCAACTTTTCCCTGTGGATATTCAGCTTCTTCATTCATTTCCCAAGCTGGCCCTCCTCCTAAATGCCCCTTTCAGCAGTGCCACTTCCTACTTTCAAGTCAGCAAAGCCTCTGGGTCCCCTCTTTGTCTGAGTCCTTCCTCTGGACAAGGACAGGACGGGCTCTCCCTGTCCTCACAAGAGCCTCCATCCCCTGCCTCATTTCCTGCATGGTGCTGGCCACCACAGCCTGCAATCTGCATGAATGTGCCATGTTCCTGACAGCCTCCTGCCTCCTGTAGCCACTACCGTGCTATGCAAGTGGCCATTAGCACTTCCGTGCGACCCCGTCACCCTTAACGCAAAACCCCTTTGCACAATCTGACTGCTGCTTCCACTACTGTCCTCAGCTTCCTTCTCCCCACTTCTCAGCCAGTAAATTCGACATTTTAAGTCACAGCCTGCCACAAGTCCCAGGGTAAACCTCCGGGCTCTGTACTCTATATGCAGCTTAAGTTGTCCTCTCCCCCTGCACCTGTCAACCCCTGCTCAGACAATTCTGCTTTCTGCCGGCACCCAGCTGCCTTTCCAATGTTCTCACCCAGCTCCTTCAAGGCGACTTTTGCACCTCCACAAAAGAGAATTGAACAGAAGAAAGGGAACAGCTATTTCTCCAAGTGGGAACAGAACTGGCAAGAAAAGAGTGTGAGAGGAGGTGAGGGTAAGCCATGGACGAACTTCACGATTTTTTCATGGCTTCTAGCCTGAGTGGCTTTAGGTCTAAATGTTTTTGACACACAAAACAAAACTGTCCAGATTTCAAGATGGGATATTTGTCTTCCTTTGTCCTCACAGGTACAATATGGCACTATAACATTTTAAAGGTCATAAAATTTAATATTTTTCTATTATTTTTTCCCAAAATATTGCCCCCCCTCCTCTCAACACAACTAATCCATCACATAAAATGACAGTGAATTTCAGCCCCTAAGTGGAGAGTCTCCTGAGATCAGGATAAGCTACTGAGAATTAGGAGGCAGGAAAGCATCAAAATAGGTATTATTGCATTCATATTGAATTGCATACTTTTGCAATGTTTTTCCTATGCCATAGGAAAATGACACTGACATTAATCATGAGGTTGATGGACCAAGAGTTATTTCTGTTTTGCAGAGATTAAAAGTGATTTGTGTCTTATACTCTACTTCAGCAATGACAATTTACAGTGTATTAACTGTCATTATTCTACTATTTTGTTTCATCTTCTCATAAAATAAAAAGTGAAACCAGAGTGTTTCTTGTTTAAACATTTATTAAATAAATTTGATCCCACTTGTTAATTCTTGATGTTATTTCTTGTACAACTGGGGTTCTAATCAGAAAGTCTTTCCGTGCACCTATAATTTCAAGAGTTTACCTGTTTTATCTTCTAGCATATTAAGTGTTTATGTTTTGAAATCTAGATCTTTCATCAATTTTTATTTAGTTTATTATATAGTGAAAGACATGGATTTAGATTCAGTCTCCTGTGTGTGGATATCCAATTTTCCCAGCACCATTTATTAAAGAAGCTATCTTTCTTCCGGTGTATGTTTTTGTCCCCTTTGTCAAAGATCAAATAGCTGAGTTTTCCAAGGGTGGTCTTTGCATCCTCTATTTTGTTCTGAAATTCCATTCAAATCAGCCATTCCCCTTGTAGGTATCTTCCTAAAAAATTAGACATCATATTACAGTGGTACATGCTTACCAATGTTTATAGAAACACAATTCATCATAGCTAAATATGAAAGCAGCATACATGTCCATCAACAGATGAATGGATTTTAAAAAATGAAGCATTTATATAGAGTAAATACCATAAAGGATAAACCTGAGTCATTTGCAAGAAAATGGTTTCACTTTGACATCATGTTAATTGAAACAAATGAGAATACAACTTTAAGTATCAAATGGTTTCTCTTATATAAGAAGCTCACATCATTAAAAAGAGCACAATAAAAGAGAAATAATAGGAAGTAAGGAAACAGATCTTTTTTCAAGTGGGAAAAGGATCTTGAGATGGATGGAGAAGAGAGAGAAAAGCAAGGAAAGAAAAAGAGGAGAGGAAATGAAAAGAGATTGAGATGTGTTATATACATTCACCAGCTCCCAATGAGGTATGAAATCATTATGTACTGCAAACAGGTTCCATGTTCCAACATTTGCAAGCTCTGTGTTGTGAGGGAAGAAGAGAAAGAGGAAGAAGAAACAAGATAAAAATGGAGATAGGAAGAAGCAGCCTTCTGCCAAAACCCTGCAGGTGGGTGATCCCACAGTTAGCCACACACTGACCCAGAAGGCTACCCAGCACTCCCAAGATCCCTCCCTCACCTCTGCCAGGTCTAATCTGGAGGGTTCCTTGACACTCATGACATCCTTCCCCTGATCACTCCTCACAGCCTTCTTCATACACAGGGAAAGTAGGAGCAAATTATGAAGTGGAGGGCTGTCTTGGTTAGTTTTCTCTCATTGCTGAGACAAAATACCCAAAACCCAAAGTTAAAGGAGGAAACGTTTGTTTCGCTCAGTTTGTGGAGGTTTCAGTCCATAATCAGCTGGGTCAAAGACAGGGTGGCATGGAAAATGTTTTTGATAGGAGAACATATAGAAAGCCAATAGGAGCAAGGGGGAGAAGCAAGCATCTTTTCTATGCCTTATTTTGTATGCAAGCTATCTGCCCTAGGATAGATTTAGCTCTCACACCCCTAGTGCCAGCCCTAGATAATAAACTAATCACAAACTCTAGATTTAGCAGACTCTAAAACACCTGCCTCACATGACTATAAGAGGCTTTGGGGGGACATCCAGATGTAAACCATAACAGGAGATTTATTTCACCATTATAACCCAGATGCACTTTCCTTGGATAAAGCCTTCTCTGACCCCTGATGCATAACCGTCTGACCTCCCTGACCCACAAAACCAAAAGTCTAGAGCTATGCTCACCTTTCCACTGTGCATGCTTATCTATTACATACATCATACTTCATTTTATACATTTATTACATCTATGCCATGAACCTCGATTAAAGTAGTGATTCTATTTCACTCTATTATTTCAAGAAATAATACTATGGCAGAAACACATGCCATCCCAGTATGTAAAATTCATTTCAAGGATTTATGGCTCATAAGCCTGCCTACACTGACTGATTTCTCAGACTTAGCAAACAGCAAGAACTTCAATTCTTTTTGTCCAATATTTATTGATAACTCAACTATAGAAAACAATATTTATGGAAACTTGACAGTCCATTAGTTTTTCTGGATCAGAACTCACATATTGACAACCCATGGATGAAACTGGTCCTCTGGAGCATTTAGTTTGATCTTTACTGTGTTTCTAAGTATACCTCGAATGTTTTTTCCAAATCTAAGACTAGTAACTAGCTTCCTATCCACTTTCATATACCAGACACACACAGTCACTGCTTGTCATACCCTGACGACATTTGGGTCCTGTTTCAGGTGTGTCAGTGTATCATCTTCAGAGTTAAGCTTCAGTGTCTGGTGTCATAACAACTCACCTTGACTGACCTAAGCATAGAGAGTCTACCTGCAGGCAGTTAAGAAAATACAACATGCACAGAGTGTCTTTTATGACAGTGGTTTGAAAGATCTGTTTCTGGGAGTGAGGGACCTTTTGGAGAATCCATTGGAGACATTTGCACCTGGGATATCTCTGCTTCTTCTGAACCACTGAGTAACAATGATTCTCATGAAATTTCATAAAGCCTATAAATTACACTATAACTGATTTTGCTTTCTTCTTGGGTTGGTGCATCCTCTGAGCATCATAGATGTATTGTGGGTAAGAACCACTTTTTACTTTCATTCTTTTGCATTTTTTTACCTCCATTATTAAAACAAGCTTAAATTCTCCTTTTTTGAAGAATGTAAAATTTAAAAAAGATATGAAAAGGTGAGTTAACTGAGTGATTTCTCAAGAACTATAAAAAGGGCACAGTAAGTGGAAAAAATCTAATCAATACCCAGTTGAGAAGTCAAAATTTGCCACAGGGCCCTGTACCACAGTCACATTCCGTGCATATCTATTGAATTTTTAAAATAGCTGCTAAATGAATGAAAGACCCTTAGGACTATATACAGCAAGAAATATCTTGGGTGTCCTTGTATGCTCAGGCCATTCTGGTACATGGTAAGAAATTGATAAATGTTTGCTGAGTAAATAAATGAATGAATAAACAAATTGAATAAATAAATAAATAAGCAAAGTAGTAAAGATTTGAAAATACTGAGCTGTGACACTTATAGAGCAGAAAGGAGCATCATCAGCTGGGAAAGACATACACTCGGCACAAAACCCCTCAGAGAAAACAAGAAAGGTACACACCAGGCAGCCAGCAGCGTGACTGAAGCTTGACCTCTTAACATTGTTGCTCAAAACCTTGCCCAGCTCATTTTTCATTCTGTGGACTTGCTTCCCTAGGGTTTAACTAACAGCTTCCATGGTATGTTCTAGAGAAACAATGGAAAAGCTGCTGTGATCACATCATCAGTCTGTTTGCCCAAACTTCCAATTCCAACTAATACTGACATTTGCAGGATCTGCTGAGACATGGATTCCAGCTGTAGTTCACATCTTGAGTGTCATCCTAAGGCTCACATGTTATAGGATTGGTGCCCAGGGTAGCACTATTGGGAGTCTATGGAAACTTTAAGGGGGCAAGGCCTAGTGAAAATTCATTAGATCATTGACAGGGTGCTCTAAATGGGTCGTGAGCCTCTAGCCTTGTCTTCTTCACAGATATGTCTGTATAAGGATAAAATAATAGTAATACTAATATATAGGGTTCAGTACTAACTTATAAGGGGGACTAGTGTTGCTTAAGTAGCTTCCTAAGCTACACTAAAGTAACTTCTTAAATTCAGTGAAGATTAAAATGAACTCAAAATACCAAGGGCAGAGAGCTATGGCTGTCACAGTCCTGACCATATTCACTCACTGATTCCTCCATACCAGTCTCATGCCACCAAACATTCAAACTATGCCTGGAAAATGACCATTCTCCATGTGATTATGTGTAATGGTTTCTACCCAGATGTTCCCCCAAAGCCTCATGAGCTCCTGGGGGGGGGGGCTTTTTGAATTGACTGCATCTAGGACTTGTGATACTGGGATTAAAGATATATTAAGTTAGTCCACTGATTGGAATTAGCACGGTTCTCGGTGTGAATAATGGAAGACTCACCCTGAGTGTGGGTGGCACCAATCTGCATGCTCCTACCTGCATGGAGTATAAAGGAAGGAAGGGATGATATGTTTGCTGCTGCTGCTGCTGCTTGCTGCTTCTCTGTCTCCTGCCTGCTTTGCTGTGCATTATTTCTCCACTGTGATGCCTCTCAGCTAGGCCACCCTACCTTGGACCCAGCCAATTGTGGACTGAAATCTCTACAAATTGCATGCTGAAAAAAAATGTTTCTTTCTTTAAGACTGAGTGTTCAGCTTTTTGTTTCATCAATGAGAAAAAGTAACTAAGGTATCATATTTTAAGGGCCTTCAAAATGTTTTACAAATAAATAGTTGATAACATCAGTATTAAATCACCAAATGGTAAGGGTCTATAGTTACCCTTGCTTTAATTAATTTGTGTTCTTATCCCCCCACACAGCCTTAGGAAAAAAAATATTAAAGAACTGATATTCAAATACTGAACAAAAGCTTTATAATGGACCTCAGAAAAATATAAAACATAGCATCAAAAGAAATCAGAATATCAGCCACTATTCTTTTTATTTCTCCCCAAAGTATCAAAATAACTCAAATCTCACTCAGCGTCATGTGTTCTCTTCATTAACTTAGAAGGTTACCTCATCTCATTTCTCTCTCTGCCCTCAAATACATCTGTATTACTCTGTCACAAAAGTTTGGTATGAAGTGAAAATTCCAACTTCAAATATTGAATCTGAGCTTCACAAATACAGTAATAATGAAAAAGTCAGACAGAAAAGCTTTCTAATAATGGACTCAGATGAAATAAAGCCCTGAAATCAGCTAGAAAAACAAAGTCTAAATTATTTATGGAATCGGTTAGGCTCCTGTGAGCCTAACAGCTGTGAGGCTGTGTGACTGTTGATTTGGGTTATCTCCTGTAGAGGTGTGGATGACGAGTTTTTTGAAAGCTATTGCCAAAGACTATCTCTAGGATCATGACACAGTCAGATTCCCTTGCTCCCCAGCTACTTCCTTCCATTAGCATCTCCCTCCTAAATTTGTTCTGTATCTGTTAGTGGAGGCCTCTGTCTTACTTTAGCCCTTTCTAGAAAGAGCTGTATAGAGTGATGGTGTCCTCCAGAGTTCCATGCTGGCTGCCCCTGGTCTGACTTCAGGGCTAGACAGGTCAGGTGAGAGACAAAAAGCTAAACATGTTTTCGGAGTGTGTTTTCTGACTGTCATATTATGCTTATAATTACCTTGACAAATTAGCCAGTTTCATTCATTTATTCATATGCTGGCTTAGAATAGCACTATTCAGTGGAAACAGGTTGCAGGGCCACATATTTAAATTTTCAACTAGCCATATTGAATAATTTCTAGTGCTCTGTTGCATAGTAAGGATCTGTACATTTCAAAATAGCTAGAAGGGAAGCTATTGAATGTACTCACTATAAAGTAATAACAAGTTTAAGATGATACTTTTGCTAATAACACTGATTTGAATCATTATACAATGTATGCAAGAACCAAAACATTACATTATATCCCCAAAATATGTACAACTACTATGTCAATGGAAAAATTAAACATGACTTTTAAGATTTAAAGTAAAAAATAACCTTTAAATTAACCTTTAAAACTTTTATTTAACTCAATATATTCAACATACAGCATTAAGCTTTTAATCTACAATCAATATGTCTTTGAAAACTGAGATGTTTTATACATTATGGTGCATCTGGACAAAAATACTAAATTCATATCCAAAATACTGATCTGTATTTAGGGTTCACCAGATTTATATTTGAAATTGTTCTAAAACATATAAAAACTTCTCTAGAATCGCTGAATAGAGTATCTGTTTTTATTTTAAATTTAAATTAAATTAAATTTCAAAAGTGTAACCAATTAGTTCTGTCCAATCAATTATGTTTCAAGTGTCCAATAGCCACGTAGGAGTAGAGGCTACTACTCTACATCACAACACAGGCTTAGGATGAGAGCTGCCGTTAGAGTACACCGTAAGAGTTGGGTTTTTAAATCATTCCAATTTAAATTGAAACCCTGCTTGGCACATTTTCTCATCATCTGGCCTTCAGCAAATCACTTAATGTCACAGATCTCCTGCTCCTCTTCTGCAAAATGAGGCTAACAATGCCCACCTAACAGAACTGTTAGGTGAAATCCTAGCTGTAAGAGGACCCAGTTCAGAGTTGGGGTTGTAGCTCAGCAGCACAGTGCCTGCCTGACAAGCATGAAACCAAGAGTCCAATTCCTGGTACTGGAAAATAAGGAACCTGTTCATATTTAATAAACATTACCTCCCATTCACCACAAAGACCTCCTCATCCTTCTCTGATTCAACTCTGTATCCACAGAGCTCACATATTGGAAAATGAATTCCTCAGTTGCCTTCCTAAGGGGTGGGATCTAATGGAACAGGTTTGTGTCATGGGGACACAACCCTCATGAATAGATTAATGCTTTTATCATGAAAATACGTTAGGTTTTTAAATTAACTTTATTGGTACATTTTAAATATGCATAATGATAACATTTATCATAAGGAATTTGTACCTGTACATGATTCTGATTTTTTACTCATTTCCTTCCCTCCTTCAACTCTTCTTCCCCTCCTTATTTACTAAAGCCTTGTTTCCATTTTTTTCTTCTATTCTTTTTTTTCTTCTTTCCTTTCTCCTTCCTCCTCCCTAGCTCCCTTTCCCATTTGAATATTTTCTTCCTATTTCATAAAATATATTACACACTCTGGTCCTTATCCATTTGGTTTCTCACACTAAAGAAACAATACAATATTTAAACATGCGTGTTCAATTTATTTTACTTGATTTCAATTTATTTCACTTAAATATGGTTTCAAGGTATGTCTATTACTTAAAAATGTCTTGAGTTTTCCTTATTTATGGCTGAGTGGTACTCCATTGTACAAAATCACCCACATCTTTCTCCTTTCATCAGTCAATGGGCAGCTGAGCTGTTCTCAAGATTTAGATATTACCCAACCTGCGGGAACTTTCTCCCCGACCTCGGGACCAGGCCAGTTCCCCACCGGATTGGGGACCAGGCCGGATCAAAGACTGTAGCAGCAGTGGCTGGGAGTCCCACCCAACCTGCGGGAACTTTCTCCCTGACCTGAGGACCAGGCCGGTTCCCTACCAGACCGGGGACCAGGCCAGATCAGTGACTGTAGCAGCGGTGGCTGGGAATCCCACCCAGCCTGAGGAGATACTCTTCCTGGCCTGGGGAACAGGCCGTGGTTTCCTGCTGGGTCCATTGAGTGGAGCCATCACAGGGAACCCCATCCCAGGCCTGCGGAACTCTCTCCCACACCTGGAACAACACTTGAAGCTCCAAAATACAGGAAAATTACAAAACAAAAGACCAAAATGCAATCTCAAACATCCAGCTCATCCCAAGAAAGCCCAAGAGCCATGAGCATAGAAGAAAACACATGCCACATAACTGAAATACCTGAAATAATGGTAACTGAAATAAAGAAGCAAGTATGGGAAGCCTTAAAGGAATTCAAGCTAGAAATAATCTCTCAGATAAAAAAGAATTGATAAAAGAAATGAAGCAGATGCTAAACATAGCTAAAGAAGACGCAGTTAAAAAATTGGAGGAACTAAACAAAAGGATAGAATCCCTGGATAAACAATATAAGAAACAAACAGAATACATAAAACAGTTGCAAAGAGATATACAGGAAATCAAAAACTCCATTGAAAGTTGTAAAAACCGCTTCAATGAATGCGAAGATAGAATCTCAGTCCTCAAAGACAAGATTGCAGCCAGTGAACAGGAAAGAAGAGATCTTTTAAAAGTAACAAGAAATCGGGAAATAACAATTCAACACCTACAGGATGACACAAAGAGAAACAACATAAGGTTGATATGGATAAATGAAAAAGAAGGAGATAACATAAAGGATGTCAAGAGGATATTTAGAGAAGTAATAACTGAAAATTTCCCAAACACGAGATTGGAAACTGATATCAAGATCAATGAAGCATAGAGAACTCCAAATAGTCACAACCAAAATAAATCTACACCCAGACATATAATAATGACATCCCAGAAACTGAACAAAAGAATAGAATATTAAAGGCTGTCAAAGAGAAAAGACGTATGACCTATAAAGGAAAACCTATCAGAATCACAGCAGACTTCTCAACACAAACAATAAAGTCAAGAAGAGCATGGAGTGATGTATTTCAGATCCTAAAGGAAAATGATTTCCAACCTAGGCTGATGTACCCTGTAAAACTATCCTTCAAATTTGATGGAGAAATAAGATACTTCCATGACAAAGATCAGCTGAAAAACTTCATGATCACCAAGCCAACCCTGCAAAGAATACTGAAAGACAGCCTAGATACATTTAGGAAAAAAACCACTAAAAAAGCAGACAATTAAACAGAGCAGAAAGATAAACATGCAACAGCAGAAAGATAATATGTCAACAATAAACCAATATATAACAGTTCTAACTATTAATGTAAATGGTCTCAATACACCAATTAAAAGAAACAGACTGGCAGAATGGATCAAGGAACAAAATCCAACCATATGCTCTCTACAAGAAACCCATCTAAACCAAAAGGATACTCACAGACTGAAAGTCAAAGGATGGAAAACAATACTTCACGCAACAGGAACCCAAAAAAAAGTGGGGGTAGCTAGTCTGTCTGCAGACAAAGTCAACTTCAAGCCAATAGTGATCAGAAGGGATAAGGAAGGTCACTACATACTGCTTAGAGGAAAACTCAAAGAGGAAGAGATAACTATCTTAAATATATGTGCACCAAACTCCAGAGCACCCAGTTATATAAAACAAGTACTAACAGAAATGAAAAACTAAATCAGTAGTAATACAATTCTAACAGGAGATCTTAACACACCATTGACACCAATGGACAGATCAACCAAACAGAAAATCAACAAAGAAATAAAAGAACTGAATTGCACCTGTGAACAAATGGACTAAATAGACATATACAGAGTATTCCACCCAACAACAACAGAATACACATTCTTCTCAGCAGTACATGGGTCATTCTCTAAAATAGACCATACATTAAATCACAGAACATATTTAAATAAATGCAAAAGAGTTGAAATTATCCCTTGAACGTTATTGGACCATAGCGCTATGAAACTAGTAATTAACGATAAAAGATACTGCAAAAATCCCACAAACACATGGAAATTGAATAACACACTATTGAGTAATCAGTGGGTCACAGAGGAAATTTAAAAATAAATTGAGCAATACCTACAAACAAATGAAAATACAGATACAACTTACCGAAATCTATGGGATGCAATGAAAGCTGTCCTCAGAGGAAAATTTATTGCACTGAGTTCCCACATCAGGAAAACTGAACGAATACAAACAAACAACATGATGCTACACATCAAACAGCTAGAAAAAGAAGAGCAAGTCAAGCCCAAAGCCAAGTGAAGAGAGGAAATTATAAAAATCAGAGCAGAAATCAACGCAATAGAGACTAAGAAAACAATCCAAAGAACGAATCAAAAAGTTGGCTCTTTGAAAGAATAAATAAAATCGATAAACCTCTAGCCATCCTTATTTTAAAAAGGGAAGAAAGAGCTCAAATTCATGCAATAAAAAATAAAAAAGTGAAGTCACTACAGACTCAATAGAAATACAGAAGATCATCAACACCTATTTTGAAAACCTCTACTCTCAAAGGTTTGATAACACAGAAGAAATAGACAGATTCTTAGAAACATATGAAGTACCAAAGCTAGGTCAAGAGGATGTAAAACTGTTGAATAACCCGATCTCTATCAATGAAATTGAACATGTAATTAATTCCTTACATACAAAGAAGAGCCCAGGCCCAGACGGATTCATTGCAAAATTCTACAAGAAATACAAACAAGACCTAATACCGACACTCCTCAAACTCTTCAATGAAATTGAAAGGGAAGCAATCTTTCCCAAGTCATTCCTGGAAGCAAATATTACTCTAGTACCAAAACCTGAGAAACACCCAACTGAACAAGAGAACTACAGACCAATCTCCCTAATGAACACAGATGTTCCTTAATAAAATATTGGCAAATACAATGCAGCAAATCATCAAGAAGATTATACACCATGACTAAGTGGGATTCATCCCAGGCATGCAGGGATGGTTCAACATACGTAAATCAATAAATGTACTCCACCATATCAATAAAGCCAAAAGTAAGAATCACATGATCATTTCCATAGATGCAGAAAAAGCCTTCAATAAGGTCCAACATTCATTTATGATAAGAACTTTACAGAAAATTGGAATAGATGGTCTTTACCTCAATATAATAAAGGCTGTCTACGACAAACCAACAGCCAGTATCATACTAAATGGCCAAAAATTGAAAGCCTTTACTTTAAAATCAGGCACAAAACAAGGATGTCCCTTATCAACTCTCCTATTTAATACAGTACTGGAAGTACTAGCCAGAGCAATTAGACAAGAGAGAAAAATAAAAGGGGTAAAGATAGAAAAAGAAGAAGTTAAATTATCATTGTTTGCAGATGACATGATACTCTACATAGAAGACCCTCTAAACTCCATTGAAAGACTCTTAGATATAATAAATAAATTCAGTAATGTAGCTGGATCCAAAATCAATACTCAGAAATCAATAGCATTCCTATACACTAACAACAAAATCACAGAGAGAGAAATAAGACAAGCCACACTCTTCACACTAGCAAGCAAAAAAATGAAATATTTAGGAATTACTCTTATGAAAGAAGTGAAAGACCTAAACAGGGAAAATTATAATACACTGAAAAAAGAAATTGAAGATGATCTCAGAAAGTGGAAAGACATCCCATGTTCATGGATAGGAAGAATAAACATTGTGAAAATGGCCATTCTCCCAAAACTGTTATACAGATTCAATGCAATCCCAATAAAAATACCATCAACATACCTTATAGATCTAGAGAAATCACTCCTAAAATTCATCCGGAACCAGAAGAGACCTAGAATATCAAAGGCAATTCTAAGCAGCAAAGACAAGGCAGGAGGCATCACAATCCCTGACTTGAAGTTATACTACAAAGCAACAGTAGTAAAATCAACATGGTACTGGAATCAAAACAGAGCAGAGGATCAATGGAAAAGATTAGAAGATATGACCACAACTAAAAACACACTCAACCACCTTATCTTTGATAAAGGAGCCAAGCAGGTTCACTGGAAAAACGACAGTCTTTTTAATAAATGGTGTTGGAAAAACTGGCTCTCCATTTGCCCAAAACTAAAGCTAGACCCATGCCTATCACCATGTACTAAGTTAAAATCTAAATGGATCAAAGATCTGAATATTAAAACAGAAACACTAAATCTATTGGAAGACAAATTAGATAAAAACCTTGAAGACATAGGGGTAGGTAGAGAATTCATGAACAGGACTCAAACTGCACAGGAAATACTTCCCAGACTCAATAACTGGGACCACCCCTTATTAAAAAGTTTCTTGAAATAAAAAAAAAATCTCCAGCATAGTGAAAAGAAAACCCACAAACTGGGAAAAGATCTTAGTGAAATCCCCCTCGGACAAGGGACTTTTGTCTAAAACATATAAATAATTAAAAAAAAACTCAGACCCCCAAAATTCAAAGACCCAATCCAAAAATGATCATCTGAGATGAATATACACTTCTCAGAGGAAGAAATACAAATGGCAAATAAATACATGAAAAAATATTCATCATCATTGGTTATTAGGGAAATGCAAATTAAAACCACACTGAGATTCTATCTCATTCCTTAAAGAATGGCTAGGATCAAGAACCAACAACAACAAGTGCTGGAGAGGCTGTGGGGAAAAAGGAACTCTCCTACACTGTTGGTGGGGGTGTAGACTGGTACAACCTTTGTGGAGGTCAGTCTGGAGATTTCTCAAAAAGCTGGGATTGGAAGTCCCATTTGTTCCAGCTATTCCACTTCTAGGCATATTCCCAGAAGAACTGAAAGCATCATACCACAGTGATATATGCACACCTATGTTTATAGCAGCACAATTTGTAATCACCAGATCTTGGAAACAACGCAAGTGTCTATCAAACAACGCAAGTGTCCAGGACAGGATAAAAAAATTGTGGTATTTCTATACAATGGAGTACTACTCAGCTATAAAGAAGGATCACATTGAGATATTTATCAATAAATGGGTGCAGCTTGAAACCATACTCATAAGTGAAGTAAATCAAACTTGCATCTGTGAACACCTAATAGTTTCCCTAGTGTAGGAAATGATTCAAATATATAAAAGTATGTGGTAATCATGATTCCCCATTATATGGTCTTGAAGCCTTATAAAGTTTTCACTCATTAATTGGAATGGCTTTATTTTGGGCTATTTGATATTATGGCCTATGATGCAATGAACAGCTATTCTGAAGAAAACAAGACATCATAATAGCTAGTGCTGATTTAATACCATCTTATTTTGAAGCCGCACCAAACTATGGTTCTTCTGTCTCCATTGATTTTATCATGTTGTATCTTGCTGGATTTTATCGTATGTGGTAGTATAAACAAAAATTGTTATGGCAAAGAAACAATATAGAAACCATTGTTCATTTTTCTGTTAGCTGGTTCTAAATACTCTACAATGCTTTCATCCACTTGAATGGTGTTACACTGTCTTGATGTGTTAGATGCTATAGCATATGAAGTTATATTCAAATATTTTAAGGAAAAAGACACTATGGTAACTACTATTAAGTCAGGTTATTTGGTGGTGAAGCACTAGGTTGCTAAAAGTGTCATGCTTTAACCTGTATTGTTATATTGTTATGCCCCCTTTTATCTCAACCTCTCCCTTATTCATTAAAAAATTATTTAATTTTAAAAAAAGATTTAAATATTACAAACTGTGCTTCTATAAGCATGGATGAGAATATAATGCTATGTTATGATGCTTTTAATTCTTTCAAGAAGATAGCAAGAGGGGAATATCTGGATCAACTGGGCCCTCCAACCCTAGTTGTTTGAGGAATCTTCACATTGATTGCCACAGTGGCTGCACCAGTCTACACTCCTGCCAATAGTGGAAAAGGGTTCCTTTTTCCCCACAGTCCTACCAACATTTGTTATTGTTTGCTTTCTTGATAATACTATTCTTTCTGGGGTAAAATGGAATCTCAGTGTTGTTTCAATTTGCATCTCTCAAATGCTCTGTAATGTTGAACATTTTTTCATATAAGAAATATATTTTATGGGACAGTCTGGCCCTTTTCTGTCTTCCACATGTACTTCCCTTCCCCTCCCCTTCTTGCCATTCTAGGAAGCAGTGTGAGACCCTCACTAGATGCAATTGCTCAGTCTTAGATTTCTCAGCCTCCAGAACCATAAGCCAAAGTGAACCTTTTCTTATTTTTGTTTTTGTTTTTGTTTTTGTTTGTTGCATGGGAAAGTGAACTCAGGACCTCACACTTGCCAGGCAGCACTGTGCCACTGAGCTGTATCACCAGCCCTAAGTGTCTTTTCTTAATAAATTACCCAATATCAAGAATGCTGTTTTAATAACGGAAAGTAAATTAATGCTTCCTATTTCCAAAAACCAATTTTTTCAGTAGATAAAACAATTACCCTATAATGGGAATTTCACCTAACAGAACTGTTATGTGAACATCAATAACCCCATTTTGCAGAAAAGCAGAAGACCCATGACATTAAATGAATTGCTGATCAAACAGCTAGTAAATATGCCAGAAAAGATTTCAATTTCAAGTCGAATATTTCAAAGCCCAATTCTTAAGACTTGCCCACCAAAGACTCTGAAGAGGCCACTCTGCCTTGTGAGTAGCAGTGGAGCCAGGCTCTTGGTAGGCTCTGGGTTCCTCTGCTCTAGCTGTTGCCACAGGCATGACCACCAGATGTCTACTGAACCAAAAAGAAATTTTATAGATTCCAACTCTGTAGAACCAACACACACACACACACACACACACACACACACACACACACACACACAAAAGGCTGGCCTACCATATTCCAAGCAATGCTAAAAAAAATACTTTGGGGCTTGGAAATAGTACAGTAGATAGAGTGTTTCCCTAGCATGCACAAGGCTCTGGGTACCATCTTCAGTACTGAAAAAAGTACTCTTTTAATAAAGGATAATACTACATATGAAAAATGAATGTGGAAGAAAAATGTGTAAACCTTATCTTAGTGTCATCTGCAGGCAAGAGAGTACAACAAATAACTGCTCAACCAAGAGAGACCCATATTATTCAGAAAGCCCTCCACCACACACATTGGCCTAGAACAGTTTCAAATTATCCCAAACTTACGTAAGGTTTGGAGAATTCTCCATGTTTCTCTGTATAATGCTATGAAATTTTAACAGGTAACTTCCTAGTCAGCCTTAAAAATTCAGTTTAGCCATTAGCTCCTGTGAGAAGCCTCACCTGGCTGCTTGTCCTTCTTCATATCCCACACTCACACTGCTACTTTGGGCCCTGGGACAGAGTTGCATCTAAAGGGAGAAATTTAACACCCACATAGCTTGTATCTAGATGTTGCCCAAGGCCTTATGTAGTTATAGATGATATTTTTGGAAGTGACTGGACCTAGGGTGTGTGATACTGGGATGAAAGATTAATGCTGGAATTAAGGGTATGATCCTAGGATTAAGGCTAAATTAGTCCACCAGTTGATTTCACATAGTTCTGAGGGCAGATGATGGGAAGGTACACCCCAAGTATGGGTGGTACCACCCAAAATTGAGCAGCCTGGGAAGAATAAAAAGGAAAGTTTTGTTGCTGCTGATGCTTCACTACTTTGCTACTTTCTTCCTTCTCTGCCAAACTATGGACTCTTTCTCCTTTTTGATGTCCCTCTGCTATGTCAGCCAATGGACTGAAACCTCTACAAAGTGAGCTGAAATACATCTTTCCTCTTTTAACTCTGGGTGTCAGGGATTTTGTTTCAGCAGTGAGAAAAAGTAATTAAGACAGATTTAGTACTAGAAAAGTAGGGTCCTTGCTGTGACTATATCTGACTATGTGGTTCAGGAGTCTTTGGAGCTGACTTATGGAAAGAGTTTAGAAATATTTGGAGATGCTGGCTGGAAAAGCACTCCTGAAATGATTTAAGTTGTATTGATGAAAGATTCTTGTCAGAACTGAGACCAGAAGGCTTATTGAAATACAGCCAGTAAATGACCAGGCTCAGGAGGTTTCTGTTGGACTCCAGACCATGTAGATTATAATTAGTCTTGCAGAAGAAATTGCAAGACAGTCTAATGTTAAGGAAATCAGATGGATTCTGTTGGGGACTTTTAGCTAGATCTATTTTGAAAAGCAAAAGCAAAGAGTCCAACAGAATAATTTAAAATATTTTAAGTATAGCCAAAAAGGAACCTCCAGTAAAGTTGTGGACTGCAAAGATAGAGCAGAAAAGAATATGGTTGTTGAGAAGGAAGACAATCACAGAAAACATGGCTTGAAGACATCACAAGAACAAGCAGGACTCATTTTTGCATCGTCAAAAATGCAAAGATTAATGACTCCTTTGAGAATAGAGCCCCAGAGCATCATTTCCCAGAATGACAGTAACCTAGAGAATTTATTTCTCCAGACAGGTTCATACTGTTCAGAAATCCAGTCATTCCACCTCTACAGCCAAAAGAGAATAAAACCTGGCCTTTGTTTCATCTAGCATCAGACCCTAGTGTCATCTACATGCTACCAATTTAGGTTCATGCAGAATTGAAGAGTTGTGGGGTCAGGAAGGCTTCTATCCAGATTTCAGAAGAAGGTTTAGGATGCCAGGCAATGTACTTTTGAGAAAGAAGTTTGTGGCAGTATGAATGTGAAGCCAACAGTGCAATGGAGGCCCCAGAACATTGGAGAAGCTAGGAAGTGGATCATCTGAGAAAAGCTGCAAGAGGGAGCAGAGCTGGCCCAAAGGAGAAGCCATGGGACAGATAATCACTGGACGTGCCACAGGAGCAGAGCTACCCAATCCCTTTGGAGTTCACATTTTGTCATAGACCTTAAGATGCTGGACATGGAATTATGGGACTTAAAGCTTGCCCTGCTGTATTTTTCACTTGTTTTGATCTGTTCCTTTTTATTTCCTTATGTGTACTTTTTGGAATGTTAATGTTTATCTTGTGCCATTGTACATTGGAAGCATTTCACTTTATTTTCATTTGTACAGGGGCTCAAAATTAAGAGTTTGCCTTAAATCTCAGAAGAGACTTTGGACTTGAACTTTTCAGCAATGCCTAAACTGTTAGGATTTTGGAAATTCTTAGAGATGGACTTTTAGTCCTTGGCATAGAGAGACGTGCATGGCTCATTGGGGTAGGGACCAGTGTTGGAATATTATGGCTTGTATCCCGATGTCCCCCCAAAGCTGCATGCACAAATGGATGGAGCTTTTCAGGGATGGCTGGGATGTGTGGTGCTAGGATTAAGGGTGTGATACTAGCATTATGGGTATGTGATCACCAAAGTAGTTCACTGATTGATTTAGCATATTTCTGGGTGTGGATAAAGGGAAGGCTCATTCTAATGTGGGTGGCATCACCTGAAAGGCAGGTAGCCTGGAGGGAATATAAAGGAGCGGGTTGTAATTGCTGCTTTACTTATTTGATGCTTTGCTGCCTTCTGTCCACCCTGCTACTCTATGGGCTACTTCTCCTCTGCAAGGCCCCCCTGCCATGCCACCCTGACTTTGAGCCACCAGACTATTGGCAGAAACTCTGAAAACTAGGAGCTAAAATGAAACTTTCCTTCTTTAACTTTGATGCTGGATATTTTGTCTCATCAATGAGAAAAATAAGTAAGACTATCTTTAGCCCAAATATTTATAATCCCAAATGCTCCAAAATAAAAAATTTTTAAACACCAATACAACATTACAAGTAGAAATTTCCATACCATCAAACTTTACTTCATGAAAAAAAAATTTAAATATTGAATAAAATTACCTTCAGGCTATGTGTACATGTAACATAAATGAATTTTGTATTTAGACTTGGGTCTCATCCCCAAGATATCTCACTATGTATATGTACATATTTCAAAAGTTGAAAAAAAAATCCCAAAACCTAAAATACATCTGGTCCCAACCATTTTCAGATAAAATACTCAATCCATAACAAAAGTCTAACTAAGTCAATTAATTGCTTTCCCTTCTCCAGGGTCTAAGTGTGAACAGGATGAGGCAGGAATCTTATTTTCCTGAACCAGTTCAGTGCAAGCGGTAAAGAATGAGGGTCCAGGGTTTATATACATAAACTGAATTCAAATAGTCTAAGTTTTGTGTGTGAAATGTTTTAATAGCAGAAAATCAGAGATTTGCATTTTATTGTTTTCTGTAGGATTTTGTAGAGTCTACTTTTTGTAGCATTTCATTTTTCTAAGAACCAAGACATCAAAATATGTCCAAGAGGGAGGCAAAGATCACAAACAGTGATATCAGAGGGAAAGAAATGGTATTTCCACTTATTGGATATTCTGTGCCCCTGCATCACTTACATCTATTATGCCACCAAGCCCTGACCACAGTTCACCATGAGTGCTGCTGTCCCTACTAGATAGGTAAAAAACTTCAGCTCAAATGGTTAGACAACTCTGCAAAACCCTAGGTCAGGCCAGGAGTCCAGCTCAGCTGTGATGAAATTCAAATAAACTTTTCTTTCTACTATATTGTGCGACTTCAAAGTTGAACAAGACAGCACAAGAGAGGAAAAAACACAATGAAAGGAAAGGAAGGGTTGGTCAATGGCCAAGTTTATCTCTCAAAGTAAAACAGAAATATCATTCTTTCTTCTCAGCCACACAGGTCCCCATAAAACAGAAAATTACCACCAGTGTCTCATTGGTTCACACACAATTACTTAGCACTTTGTAAGACATCAGAGTCGAGATAGTGACAGGCTCTTGGGAAAATGTATGAACTTCAGTATCAATGCCTCTTCATACAGGTTTCTAACTTTATTTTTCTATTTTAAAAAATAGGAAAAAAGGATGGAAATGTATATGAATTTCAAAAAATAGGAAATTAACACTAGTTAATATATTGCATATTGTTATCTTAGAAGGTGTTGTTCAGGTTACAAGATTTACGCACAAAAAATGATCAAACGATGAAGCACAGATGTTTTTTGAATGAACTAAAAGAGATTAGTATTATAATATATATATATATATATATATGATTATAATATATATATATATATGATTTTCCTTTCTTTCTTTTTTCCTTTCCCCTACCCATTGTTCTTTCCTTTTGGGCACTTTCTTTCCCTTTCATTATTAATATATTTATTGTACAAGTTGGATCTCATTATTCTTTCAGGTTTTTTTACACTGGGGAGAAAACATGATATTTTAAAATGTGAGTTTTATTTCTTTCACTTATGAGTATGATCTCCAGTAGCCTCCATTTACTTAGAAAAGTCTCAAAATTATCCTTCCTTAAAGCTGAGTAATATTCCATTGTATAAAAACACCACATCTTTTTTATTCATTCCATGGTTGAGTTGTTTCTAAGATTTAGCTATCACGAATTGTGCTTGTATAAGCATGTGTGCACATATATCACTGTAGCCTGATGTTCTCAATTTTTCTGGGAAAATACCTAGAAGAGAATAGCTGGATTGAGTGGAACCTCCAATTCTAGGTTTTTAAGGAATCATCACACTTATTTCCACAGTGGTTTTAAGGGTCTACACTTCCACCAACAGTGGAGAAGTGTTCTTTTTTCCCCAAAACCTGACCAACATTTGTTACTGGTTGATTTCCTGATGACAGCCATTCTTTCTGAAGTGAGGTGGAATCTCAATGTGTTATTATTTGCATTTATTGAATGATCAGTGATGGTGAGCATTTTTTCATGTATTTATTTTCCATTTGTTTATCTTCATCTGAGAAATATGTGTTCATCTCAGATGCCCATTTTTGGAGAGGGTCTTTGAATTTGATGGGCTTGATGTTTTTCAATTCTTTATATGATCTGAATATAAGTCTTTTGTCTGAGGGACTGCTTGTTAAAATTCTTTCCCATTCTGTGGTTTTCCTTTTCACTTTGTTGGTGATTTCATTTGAAGTTCAAAGTCTTTTTAAATAAGTTGATGTCCCATTTATTCTTTGTAATATTTGCCTTGCTGTCTGGATTTTGTTCATGAAATCTCTGCTTACATCTAAGTCTTTGACATTTCTACATATTTTCTCTTCCAGTAAATTTAATGTTTCTATTTTAATATTTAGAAATTTGACCCATTTTGGCTTTAGTTTAGTGTGTGGTAATAGACACGGGTCTAGTTTCAGTCTTTGGCATGTGAAAAGCCAATTTTTTCAGCACCAATTATTAAAGAGTTTATCTTTCTTTCAGTGAAAATTTTTAGCACCTTTGTCAAAGATAAGATGGATGAATGTCTTTGTAGTTGTGTCTACATTTTCTAATCAGTTCCACTCATCCTCAAATCTGCTTTTTTTCTGTTTTGTTTTTTTGTTTTTGTTTTTGCCAGTACGATGCTGATTTTTTTTTAATCAGCACTGGGGATTGAACTCATGGCTGCACATTTGCAAGGCAGGCGCTTATGCCACTGAGCTAAATCTTGAGCCCCTACCATGCTGATTTTATCACAGTGGCTCTGTAGTATAATTTTGAGTCAGGGATTGTGATGCCACCTGCTTTATGTTTATTTCCCAGGATGGCTTTTGCTATTCTATGTCTCTTCTGTGTCAAAAAGAGTTATAGAAATATTTTCTCTAGATCTGTGAATTGTGCTACTGGTATTTTGATTGAGATTGCATTAAATCTGTATAACTATTTTAGGAGAGTGATCATTTTCACTATGTTGGTTCTTCCTATCCAACAGTAAGGGATATCTTTCCATTTTCTCTTTTTTCAATCTCCTTTTTTAGGATACTATAATTTTTACTGTACAGATCTTTTACATCTTTTGTTAGATTGATTCCTAAATATTTCAATTTTTTGGATGCTATTGTGAAAGGTGTTATTTCCATAATTTCTCTCTCAGTGAATTTGTATACAGGAATGCTATTGATTTTTGAGCATTGACTTTGCATCCAGGTATACTGCTGACCTTGCTTGTTAACTCTAGAACTCTTTTGATGGAGTTTTTGGGTCTTCTACATAGAATATCATATCATCTGCAAAAGCAATAATTTAACTTCTTCCTGTCTTATCTTTATTCCTTTTATTTCTATCTCTTGTCTAATTGCTTTGGCTAAAGTTTCCAGAACTAAATTGAATAAGAGTAGTGATAGTGGACATCCTTGGTTTTTTTCTTGATTTTAGAGTGAAAGATTTCAGTTTTTGTTTATTTAGTATGATACTGGCTGTTTTTGGTTTGTCATAGATGATTTTTATCAGATTGAGGTAGAGACAATCTATTCCAATTTTTGTAGAGCTTTTATTGTGAACAAGTATTGTATTTTATCAATGCCTTTTCTGCATCTATTGAGATGATCACATGATTTTTGTCTTTGGCTCCATTGATATGGTTTATTACATTTGTTGATTTGCATATGTTGAACCATCCCTGCATTCCTGGGGTAAATCCCACTTAGTTATGATGTATAATCTTCTCAATGATTTACTGCATTATATTTGCTAGTATTTTATTGAGAGTTTCTGCATCACTGTTCACCAGAAGATTGACATATAGTTCTTCTTTTTGATTGGATCTTTCTTTGATTTTGGTATCAGAGTAATATTTGCCTCCATGAATGAGACAAAGAGAATTGCTTCCTTTTCAATTTTTCTGAAGATTTTGAGGAGTGTCAGCATTAAATCTGCTCACATTTCATGTAGAATTTGGCTGTGAACCCATCAGGACCTGGGTTTTTCTTTGTTGCTAGATTTTTAATTACATCTTCAATTTCAGTAATTAATATTAGATTATTCAAAATTTATATCTTCTTGATTCAGCTTTGGTAATTCATATGTTTCTAAAAATCTGTCCACTTCCTCTGTGTTTTCCAACCTATATGAGTAGAGATTTTCAAAGTAGGTATTCATGATCTTTTGAATTTTCACAGGATCTATAGTCCTTTTACATCATTCACACTCTTGCCAGCTCACCAAGATCATACAATTGCGGGGAAGGATTGCTGAGCCTCCTGTTGACCCACTGAGGTACTCTACTTGAGAAGGAAACTCACCACACTGTCTTCAGTCCACCAAGACCCTCTGTGTAGGGGGAGGGGTTGCTGAGCTTCCTGCCAGTCCATGAAGGTACTGTGGGTGCTGGGAGTGGCCATTGATAGTGCATGGGCTGCTGAGGTGAGGGTGAATGGTATTTGACGAGCCCATGGCTGCTGATATCTTTCAGGCTTGGGGGAAGGGCAGTCAAGGCTCCCTTTGGTTACTGAAGTCATCCAGATGTGGGTAAAGGGTGGCCAATGATCCCATTGGCTGCTGAGGTCTTTGGGTGCAGGGAAAGGGCAGCCAAGGTTCTCCTTAGCTGCTGAAGTCATCTTGGTATGGGGGAAATGTGGCCAGTGATCCTGTTCACTGCTAAAGTGCAGGAGAAGGGCATCCAAGACTCCCCTTGGCTGCTGAGATTGTCTGGGTGAAGGGGAAATGTGGCCAACAACCCCACTGACTTCTGAGATTCAGAAGAAGAGCTGCCAAGGTTCCCCTCAGCTTCTGTGATCATCTCGGTGCAGGGGAAGGGTAAACGATGGCCCCATTAGCTGCTGAGGTCCTTCAGGTGCAGGGGAAGGGCACCCAAGGCTCCTCTTAACTGCTGTTGTCATCCAGTTGTGGGAGAATGGTGGCCAATGATCCTGTCAGCTGCTAAGGTCTCTGAGGTAAGGGGGCGGGCAGCTGAGGCTCCCCTCAGCTGCTTAAGTCATTTTGGTGCAGGGAAAGGGTGGTTGATGACCTCATTGGCTGCTGAGGTCTTCCAGGTGAAAGAGAAGGGCTCAGTTTTCTAACTTTCATCAACATACTTAACCTTGTAAGATCTTTGTTTCCCTATCTGTCAATGAGTGGTAATATACTTGTAATGGTTGATTGAGTTTGTCAACTTGAAAAATTTAGAAGCTTAACTAAATCAGCTTAGCAATTCAACACCCTGGAGTGTAGAGGACTCATCCTAGGGAAGCTTGTCACCTGGACAGTAAAAAGGGAAAATGAGAAAGAATGGACTTGCTTTTATTCTTTAGAGGAGCTCCAGTCTTTGCCTTCAGGTTGGACATCATCTCCTGGCTTCTAGTGCAGACGCTATTGCTCCTGCTTGAATCCTTCAGCCTTCAAATATAGACTTGTCAGCCTTCTCTTGCAGGCCCATTGGTCTCCTGATATTAACTTGTGTTGGACACTGGCAGTGAGCTCCAGAATTTGGACTGTAACCTTCATTCTCCAGTGTCCAGACACCCTCTGTGTGCTTCCTCATCAACTTTGTTGGTGACCATCATAAGCCAGTCTTGTTATTTCTTACACATTTGTACATCTATTTTTTTAGCAAAATGCTGACTGATACAGTACTTTATGGAATAAATACAGATGACTCTGAATGATGTACCCTAGTTCAACTTAGAAATGTTCACACTTCTCACAGTGCAAAAGCAATATACATTCAAATTTTGAATGTGGGGCTCTTTCTGAGCTGTTGATGTAAATAGCCAGCAAACCCAGAGACAGCTTCATGCTCATGCAGGAAAACAACATACACACTACAATGGGCTGTATGGCTGAAGATGCTTACAGGTTAGGACTGTCTGGTGAATTTTCAACGATTAGTATTTTCAATTTATACTTGATCAGGACACAGCCCCATGAAAGGCCAAGGAGTTTATGTATATAATGCAAAGCACTGAACATGATTGACAAAAAATATTTCTTTATCAATAAAAACTACTAATCACAGCAAAGTCAAAAGCCAAAGACTTATATTCTCAATTTCTAGTTTAATTGGGGAGATGAATAGTTATTAAACACGGTGATAACTTGTCACTAGAAATCACAAAGTCATTCCTGGGCCTGCAGAGTACTGCCCATCCTGGGGTTGTGCACTTGAGCCTGCCATCCTGTTTTAACATTTTTCTCCTTTGTCTCCCTTTTGAACTAGAGAGGTCCTGAAAGTAGTACCAGGGTCTTTTACGGATCCCTCCTCATAGCTGTACTCCACTGCCTTCAGAGTTGATGGGACAGTGGTGCCAGGCTGGCAACTACCCACAAAGGAAAAGAACCAGCCCTAACTCAGCAAGGATCAAACCCTTCCTACCACTCAGGTGTGCAGGTCACTTAGTAATAGCATGTGGGGCAAGCAACAATCAAGCCAACCTACTTGGTCCAGGCACTTAGGCCTTCAAAATGGGCACTTCTGCGGAATCAGTTCCAATGTAATTCACACACCTTTTTTCCCTTTCTTTCTTACCCTGAAAACATTGTGTGACTAATGGCTTTACTTTTGAAGTTTCTGGATCATTGAGTAAATTTTAAGGTTATTAGTGCAGGGGAAAGCAGTCTTCTCACTTTCCATTTGTTTGTCCTTGGAATATTTTTCTTTCCAATGTTTTCCATCAATGTCATGATCAGCATGAGCACCTTTGATGGGGGGCATAATGTCATTTGCTCCATACAGTCTCCAGAGATGAAACTCAGGAACTGAGCTGAAAACAAGGTGCAGGTCATCCCAGTGTAAAAACCTGGATCTGTAATGAACGTGTCAGTCAGTTTGTCAACCTGTGCCGCCAGGGTCTTCACATGGCCTGCAGCCCATCAAGCAAGCACTCTCTCTCTCTCTCTGCTTAGATTCTGAATGAGGGGTACAGCTTGTGTATCAGGGATGGACACAGACTTGCATGTGGTGTCTACCCAGGAAAGGCTAGTAGCTCCTTGAGCTACATGCATGGCAGTATGCAAAGGAGATCAGAAGCACAGGGCTACCAAGAGAAGTAGAGATGAAGAGCATAGCCTGAGGAGGAGAGGGGGAAAAGGGAACTACCCATGCAACTTCCACTATTCACAACTGGAGTCATCAGGCCCCCTGACAGAGGCAAGAATGGTTACCTGAGAGGTCCCAGACATCTCCCTAGTAAAGCCTCTCTTATATGTGTGAAAACTGAGACTAAAGAAGGAAACCATTGAGCAGGGTCACCAAAGATGTTAATGATGAGCTGAAGAGACAATGATACACTGTCAGTTCAGCCAGGCCACAATGCCTAGCTATTTGCTAAAACATGACCCAGAACACTGCAGTGAAGGCATTGTTTAGATGTGATTAGCATTAAATCAGTAAACTATAAATAACACAGACTACCTTCCTTCATTTGAATGGGCCTCATCTAATCAGTTGAAGGAATTAAGTAACAAGTATGAGATTTCCCAAAAAAGGAATTCGACTTCCAACTGAAATATAGAAGCTCTGTGCTACATGCATTTCCAAACTTCTGGTCTGCCTTCTGGAATTCAAACTCAAGACTGTAACCTTAACTCTTATCTGAATTTCCAAGATGCTCCACAGATTGCAGATTTGTTCCCTGTGTCTACCACCTCCTACCTTCCTTAATACACCAATCACATCAGCTGAATCCTCCACATAAGTGAAAGAAGCAAGTCATATGAATTTCTGGTTTAATGAGGAATATAGGTTCTCTAGAGAATTTTAACTAATTTAACCTAATTACGTAGGTCCTGGAATATTATTAGTTTTCTGAAAGGGAGTTTTCTAGGGAAAAAAATAGATTTTTTGCATCTATAAGTTAAAAATTATTTTTAATTATTATGATTTTTGAATACATCCTATATTATATAGTTCATCAACCCAGTGACCCTGAATGTAGCCTCAAGATTGTTTATACATTAAATTGTTCATCACCTCCTCTCTGAGAGGCTTTAGGCAAGCCGTGGGCTTCTCTGTTCTTTCACCTTTTCACCTGCTACACAGGGATGGATGCAGTTCCTGCCTCTAAGGAGATTTCAGGTGTGAAGAGGACTTGGGAGAGGACTTAACACATTGTCAGTGCTCAGTAAACAGTAAGCACTGCCAGTATTATGGTTATTAACAAATATTACTCATTACTAATAACACTATTAATAATTATCAATTATTATTAACAACAATAGGCCACACTGCCCTCAGACCTTCCTTGCACCAGGCATGCTTTTCCTGCCTGCCACGTGCCAGGCTAGAGCACCACACACCCTCAGACCTTCCTTGTGCTAGGTGCTCTTACCCCTAAAACAGAGGTGTTCAGAGATAAATAGGAGCTGTAGTGAAGTTCCTTTCAGCTGTAAGGCCTTAGAGAGCTTGGCAAAGGTGTAGGTGACTCCTTCCTCCACATGAGAAGTGTGCCAATAAGGGCTCCCCCAAATTGGAGAAAATGAAAAGGGCTTATGAGACACCCATCGACATGGTTTCAGCAGAGACAGGGAGACCTGGTGACCTGTAACAACCTGAAGACATAGCAACAGCAGGAACTAAGGGCTGACTTACATCAACGTTCCTAGGCTAGTCAGCCCAGGAAGAATATAGGACCCACACAACAGGACCCACAGGAGAAATTCAGATGATTGGCCCTCCTCTTCATTGTGGTACTCAATAATCAGACAAACATCAACTTCACAGTAGAACCCTAAGATACACACTACCGGCAATTGTGACTCCTGGGATTGAAAAACCAAAACACTTGTTTCACAAAAGGTGAAAATGACAAAATGCAAAAGCAAACTGCAATCTCAAACATCTAGCCCATCAGGAACAAGAACAGGGGACAATGAAATACAGGATTTCAAAAGTCAGACACTGAATATCTCTCAAAAGATTGCAAATGAAATAAAGAAACAAATCTATGAAGCTACAGAGGAAATCAAATTAGAAATAATTTCTCACATAAAGACAGAAATAACAATCTTAGTACAAGTTGTACTAAGTAACAAGTACTTAGTAACAAGTTGCTCAGCATAGTGAGAGAAGAAATAGATTTTAAAAAAATTACAGGAGCATGGGAAGTTGATTGAAACCTTGAATGAACAATATAGAAAACAAGCAGAATCCATGAAACAAATTCAAAGAGATAGCCAAGAAATAAAAAAATTCTACTGAAAGCTGGCAGAAGCATTTAAATGAAGCTGAGGATAAAATTTCAGACCTTGAGGACAGGATTGCAGATCGCAATGCAGAAAGGGTAGAACTTTAAAAACAACAAAGTATCATGAAATGACAATCCAGCAGCTTCAAGATGATGCCAAGACAAACAATATAAGGCTAATAGGCATCAATGAAGGTGCAGAGTCAATGCAAATGACATAGGCAAACTATTCACAGAAGTAACAACAGAAAATTTCCCAAACATGGGGGGGCGAGGGAATCTGATATACAGATAACTGAGACATTTAAAATGCCAAACAGTCATATAATAATTAAGATCCCAGAAATACAGCATAAAAACAGAATACTAAAAGCTGTTAGAGAAAAGACACAACTCAATCAAGGAAAGCTCATTAGAACTATAGCAGACTTTTCAGCACACACGTTCAAGTTAAGATGAATTTGGAGTGAAGTATTTCAGACCCTAAAAGAAAACAGCTTTGGTCCCAGACTGATGTACCCAGAAAAAAATTCTTTCACATTTAATGGAGAAGCAAGATACTTCCATGACAAAGAACAACTGAAGAAATTCATGTCCACCAAACCAACCCTAGAAAGAATATTGAAAGACATACTAGGTAGAGATAAAAATGATCACAATTCCCAGAACAACAAGAGAAAGAAACCACCAGGTAGGGCAAGAAATTAACAAGGGCAAAAAGCAGAAAACAAACGAGAAGAACATACCATGACAAAGTTGAGCCAATACATATCAGTAATATCCATAATTTAAATGGCTCAATTCACCTGTCAAAAGAAATAGGTTGACAGAATGGATCAAGAAACATGATGCCACAATATTCTGTATACAAGAAACACGTCTGACTCAAAAGGAAACTCATAGATCAAAAGTCAAAAGATGGAAAACAGTATTCCATGCAACAGGAACCCAGAAAATGCAGGGGTAGCTATTCTGTTTGGAGACAAAGTGAACTTCAGACCTAAAATGATTAAAAGAGATTAGGAAGACCACTACATACTTGTTAGTGGAAAACTTCAAGAGGAAGAATTAACAATTATAAACATACATGCACCAAATACAGGAGCATCCAACTATATATGACAAATACTAATGGACATGAAAAGCCAAAAAGACAAGAAAACAACTGTACTAGGGGACCTTAGCATCCCATTGTCACAGAGAGATATATCAATTAGACAAAAAGTCAACAAAGATATGACAGAACTGATCATACTATGAGCAAATGGACTTAGTGGATGTTTACAAAGTGTTCCACCCAACTACATCAAAATATACATTCTTCTCAGCTCTCCAAAATAGACCATATATTAATCCATAAAACACTCTTAAGCAAATGCAAAGACATTGAAATTATCCCATGCATATCTGACCACAGCACACTGAAACTGGAAATCAATGGCAAAAAAATTACAAAACCTGCATAAATACATGGAAAATAAATAACAACCTTCTGAGAAACCAGTGGGTTACAGATGAGATTAAAGAAGAAATAAAACAATACCTACAATTCAGTGAAAATGTAGATACAACATACCACAACCTGTGGGATTCCTAAGAAAGCAGTCTTAAGAGAGAAATATATAGCAATAAACTTCCACATCAAGAAAATGGAACAAGCACAAATAAACAACCTAATGCTACATCTCAAGCTTCTAGAAAAAGAAAGTGCAAGTCAAGCCCAAAGCTCATTATAGTAACCTACTTTGATTTCCTATTAACTTGATTTGAAATCCTTTATTGCCCTCACCATCTTGTTTTGACTGATTTTTCTCTATCCTGCTTTGCTTGATAGTACCAAGTTCGAAAGTATAAGCAAAACTATGAAGACAATAAGATTCATTATGACGCCCATTCCGGTTGACTATTATCTTGTTTTAAAGTCCTGTAATGTCTCCAATGCTTTGGTTTTATTCTTTACTGTTTTGTTCAATTTTTTTATAACTGGAAATTCTTTTTAAAATAGCAAGAGGCAGTATGGTAACCACTGTTGATCACCTTGTATTTTGTTTTTACATTATCTATTATGTCCATCCTTTTGATGTGACTGACTCTGTTCTGATATGTCGCATTTGGTTTTACTCTCTTCAAAAAAAGTAATAAGAACTGTGGGAGTAATAAAACCCAAAATGTGTAATTGTCATTGTACAAAAGAAAAGAAAAGAAAGTGCTCTAAAGGTTATAATTGCATATATGTTTAAATGTATAAGATAGATAACCATATTACTGAGTTTTTTTGGATCATTGAACAAAACTGTTTGCACTCTCACTGTTTGAAAGTCCACTTTATATGCTTCAATTTTGTAACTCGAACAACTATTTCTAATATGAGAATATGTAATTTATTAACTAGTGATTTCTTGCTGCTTATTTTTTAAATTTTGTATTTCTTGTAAAAAAAAAGAACAATTGTAAAGATTAGAGCAGAAATTAAGGCAATTGAAACTTAAAAAAACAATACAAAGAGATAACAAATCAAAAAGCTGGTTTGTTGTTTTGGTTTTGTTTGTTTGTTTTTAGGGTTTTGTTTTGTTTTGTTTTGTTTGTCTTTTTCCTTTTTATCAGTACTGGGGATCGAACTCACGACTGCCTACTTGCAAGGCAGGCCCTTATACTGCTGAGCTAAAAAGATGGTTTTTTGAGAGAATAAACAAAACTGATAAACCTATAGCCAACCTTATCAAGAAAGAGAAAGAAAAATCTCAAATTCATGCAATAAGGACTGAAAAGAGAGAAATTACTACAGATCCCATGGAAATTCAAAATATCATGAACACTTACTTTGCAAATCTCTACTCATATAGGATGGAATAAACTGAAGAAATGGACAGATTTCTAGAAACATATGAACTACCAAAACTCAATCAAGAAGATATAACAATTTTGAATAACCCAATATCAGCTACCAAAATTGAAAACACGATTAAAACTTACCAAGAAAGAAAATCCTAGGTCGTGATAGATTCACAGCTGAATTCTATAAGAAATTTAAAGAAAATTTGATGCCAATACTCCTTAAACTCTTCAATGAAATTGAATGAAAGACAAGCAATACTCCCTAACTCATTCTAGGAGGCAAGTATTACCAAAACCAAAGAAAGACCCAACCAAAAAAGAGAAGTATATGCCAATCTCCCTAATGAACATTGATGCAAAGATTTTCAATAAAATATAAGCAAATAGAATGCAGCAAATCATCAAAAAGTTTATACATCATGACCAAATGGGATTTATCCCAGGAATGCATAGATGGTTTAACATATGCACATCAATAAACGTTCTACAACACATCAACAGAGCAAAAAATAAAAATCATGTGATCATCTCAATAGATGTAGAAAAAAGCTTTATAAAGTTCAACACCTGTTCATGATTTAAAAAAAAAAAAACCTACAGAAACTTGGAATAGATGGTATCTACCTCAATCTCATAAAGGCCATTGTGACAAATCAACAGTCAACATTATATCAATGGACAAAAACTGAAAGTCTTCACTCTACAGAATGAGACACTATCACCACTCCCATTCAGTATAGTTCTGGAAATATTAGCCACAGCAATCACACAAAAGAAAGAAATAAAAGGAATAAATATAGAAAAAGAAGGTGCAATTATTTGCAGATGACATGATACTTTACATAGAAGACCCAAAAAGCTCCATTAAAATACTACTAGAGGTAACAAACAAATTCAGCAGCATAGCAGGATACAAGTCAACACTCAAAAATCAATAGCATTCCTGTACACAAACAAAAAACTCACTGAGAAAGAAATTATGGAAATATCACCTTTCACAATAACATCTTAAAAAATGAAATACATAGGAATCAACCTAAGCACGAATATAAAAGACCTATGTGCTGAAAATTATACTACTCTAAAAAAGGAGATTGAAGAGGATATTAGAAAATGGAAGAATATTCTTTGCTCTTGGTTAGAAAGAACCAACCTTGTAAAAATGGCCATACTCCCAAAACTGTCATACAGATCTAATGCAATCCTAATCAAAATTCCATTAACATACCTTACAGATATAGAGAAAATATTCCTAAAATTCATTTGGAAACAGAAGAAACCTAGAATAGCAAAAGCAGTTCTGGGCAACAAAGGCAAGACAGGAGGCATCTCAATTCCTGACTTGAAACTACAAAGCCACGGTGATAAATCAGCATAATATTGTCAAAGAAAAAGACCTGAGAATCAATGGAACAGATTAAAAGATGCAAACACTACTACAAAGACACTCAGTTGCTTTATATTTGACATAGGGGCCAAACATGTTCACTGGAAAAAAGATAGCCTCTTTAATAAATGGTGTTGGGAAAAATTGGTTTTCCATATGCCAAAGACTAAAACCATACCCATGTCTATCACCATGTACTAAACTAAAGTCAAAATGGATAAAAGACCTAAATATTAAAACAGAAACACTAAATCTACTGGAAGACAAAGTAGGTAGAAATCTTGGAGACATAAGGGTAAGCAGAGAATTCATGAACAAAACGCAAACTACACAGGAAATACTGCAAAGAATCAACAACTAGGATCTCATATTACTGAAAAGCTTTTGTACTTCAAAATAAATCACCAACAAAGTGAAAAGAAAACCCACAAAATGGGAAAGAATTTTAGCTGACAATCCCTCAGACAAAGGACTTATATTCAGAACATATAAAAAATTGAAAAACATCAAGCCCCCCAAATTCAAAGACCCTCTCCAAAAATGGGCATCGGCATTGGAGATGAACACACAGTCCTCAGATGAAGATATACAAATGGCAAATAAATACATGAAGAAATACTTGCCATCACAGGTCATTCAAGAAATACAAATAAAAACAACACTGAGATATCATCTAACCCCAGAAACAATGGCTGCCATCAAGAAATCAACTGATAACAAATGTTGGTGATGCTGTGGGGGAAAAGGAAAACGCCTCCATGTTGGGGGGAGTGTAGACTGGTGCAGCCACTGTGGAAATCAGTATGGAGATTCCTCAACAAACTAGGATTGTAAGTTCCATTCAGTCCAGCTATTCCCTCCTGGATATTTTCCCAAAAAATTGAAAAGATCATGTCACAGTGATATATGTGCACCTATGTTTATAGCAACACAATTTTTAATAGCTAAATCTTGGAAACAATCAAAATGCTCATCAAGCACAGACTGGATGAAAAAGATGTGGTATTTTTGTATAATGGAATATTACTCAGCTATTAAAAGGATGATCTTGAGGCCTTATAGGTAAATGGAGCCAATTTGAGACTATCCTCATAAATGAAATAAACAAGACTCACATTTGTAAATATCACATCTCTCTAGTATAAAAAATAATAAACACTGAAAAAGTAATAAGATCCAAAATATAATAGATATTTTCAAAATGAAAGGGAAGTGCTCTAAAGGATATAACTGTATGTATAAATATGTAAGATAGGTGACCATATTACTAAATTTTTGTTGAATCATTGAACACAATGGTTTGCACTGTCAATGTTTGAGTGACTATCTACTTTTCATGCTTTGAACAACTATTTCTAAGATGACAATATGTAATATTTCTACTAGTGATTTCTTAGTGTTAATTTTTTTGAATTGTATATTATTCTACTTTTTATATTGCGTTTCTTTCTTTCCTTAAATAAGAAAAAAATAATTAGTAATATTTGAGAGCACATCAGAACATTTCCTCTTCCAGTAGTTTGCCCTGAACACTGAATGGATCTATATACTTTCCACTGCAAGAGGGAGACCTAGAAAAGTGGGGCTGTTGTTGAACATAACCTGCCAAGGCAGAGATGCATCTGAATGCAACATGACTTGACCCTGGGCCCAGAGGCTCTGTATCCTCCTCGGGTAGATTGATACTCACCTAACCCAATTCCTCCCTTATGCACATCAATTTTTGCCTCCCCAGTGAGTCTGAAATTTCCACTAGTAACTCCAAGCCAGTCTCCTCCATCTTAGCATTCAGTAAAAGTCTCAGAAATGAGTTCTAGTTGGCCAAGACTGGGTCACAGGCCGACCTGAACCATATTCTGAGACTTTGTTTGGAAAGGCTAGATAACATGGATACCACTGGAGCAAATCCCAAGAGAGATCAGGATGGTGCACAAGAAGGAGAAAGATGCAGATGAAGATGCAGGTTGATGAACATTCACGGCAGGCACCTTTCATGCCACAACATGCATTCACCTTTGTACTCACAAGTGATCAGTCTTCACAGTGTCTCCTGCTCATACTAATGGCCACTTTACAGATAAAAAACAGAAGCTTGGCAGGCTGCACCCACCCGCCCTATTCACAAGGACTCAAATTCAAGTCTTTTTTTCCCAAAACAAATCAAAGTTTTCCAAGGGTGCTGGTGCCAAACTCTTGGACAGAGACTGACAAAGCAACTGTGTAGTATGTCAGCTAAAGGAAAGCACTAGCTCATGTCCATGTGCAGAGACACAGACATGCACATCCACTAAGCTAAACCCCAATTCATCCTCTTCATGATTCCCATTTGTGACTCCAAAGTGTTTCTTACCCAAAAATCAAGAAACCACTAAGGCCCATTCTGTCTTCTTCCCTTCATAGCCAAGGAGCCACTGATAGTCTCAACTTCCCTTCCTCATCCCTACTGCAATCCATTTTCCTATAGCAGAGATCCCTGTGCCAATAAACTGAGTCAGAGAACAAAATAGAAAGGAGACGTGCCAGGAGCTCAGAATTCTAGAATCCAAAGTCCATCCTCTGATCCTTAAGAAGTAAAAGATAACCCCCCCCCCATCAGACTTTAATACTGCAGAGCCACAAAGGGTCCTTTTGGCCAGGTCCTGTTCTCCACGTGAAGATCAGAAGATCTGCTGGACTCCCCTCCAAGAAAGACAAGAAAAAGCTTTCATGTGAAGCTGTAGATGGCCTGTCCAGAAACACCATCTGGAGCCAAATAGCCACTGTCCAACTATTGTGCAGCTCACAGAATGATAGCTTAATGCTGTTAATTTCCTTAATATTTATTGAATAACTATGGTGTGTTACTCACTTTGCTAGAGATAGCAGATGGTAGGGAGAGTCAGATAAAATATCGGTCCAGAAAGGAGGGCAAGAAATAAGATATAGGGATAGATAGATTAGATTAGATTAGATAGACAATATATTTGTCAGTTTTACAGCACTATAACAAAATGCCTGATGTAATTAACTTATGAAGTGAAAAAGGTTATTTAGGCTAATGGTTTTGGAGATTTGTGACCCCTAGATTTGGCTTCTGTCACGGCAGCACATCATGGCAAGAGAACAGAGGGAGAAAAGCCACTCATTCATTTGTCATAAAGCAAAGAGAAAAAGAAAGAGACCAGGGTCCCATATCCCTCTTTGAAGGCATGCCTTCAGTGACCTAAAAACCTTCTGGTAGACCACTTTATGAAGCTCTCAGGAGCACCACCCTGAGGAACAGGTATTTAACTCATGAGCCTTTGTGGAACACTCATTCAAACCACATTAGATACAGTAAGGTATTATGTATTATTAGGGTAAACAGATAAAATCAGAAAGGAGAAGTGATGGTTTTAACCAAAGTACAGGGAAAGGCCTCTGTGAATAGATATTTGAACAAAGACCTAAGTGAAAGGGGAGATCTAGTCATGCCCATAGCTGGTTTTAGTTGCCTCAATGCCCTTTCTCTGTGATTCATAGATTGATAGACATAGGCATTGGCTACCAGGTCTTGCTGGGCCCAACTTCTGTACTTAACTCCCTCTGAGTCCATTTAGTCTTCTGCATCTCTCTCATTTATCCCCTTAGGCTCAGCCCAAACCTGACAAATCTAGGTTGCAAGATCTATGATCTGGCTTGGCTAATACCTTAATATTCTCCATACTCAGACTGTTTAGATCTTGTGTCCAAACACTGATCACTGGATTACTCTAGGAAGACCTTTTTTCTTTTGTCCTGTGGCCTTCTAATCTCTTTGATGTGGTATCACATCTTTCTTTTGTAAGTCTGCTTCCCAAGGATAAGCATCTTGCCTAGAGCTGTGTGATAGATATCTGTTGTGCTGCCTATCTGTTCTCTGTTAAGGATTTCTTCCCACATCTGCTTTGAACTCTGTTCTACAACATAAATCACATGTCTGGGAAACTGTGGGCTAGCCCTGCAAGACAAGACTGAACAGGAATCCCTTACCCCCAAACCTCAGCCCCTCTCTGTCTTGGCTACCTCCAGCACAATGAGTGAGAAATCCACGAATCTAAGGAAATGTGTCTACACAAAGCCTATTGCAGGACCCAAAAACCTAGAACTTACGGCCCAAATGGCCCAGGGCTACACTCAAGACTTGAGAGCCTTTTTTTCCACAAGGGATTCCACCAAGTGCAGGCCACACTGCCCAATGCTCACCCCTGAACCACACAGGGAGTGGGAAGAAGGGTACTTTTTGGAGAAGAAAGGATGAGCATGTTCTAAGTTTCCACACTGTTACAGCTTGTATTTAGATGTCCCCCAAAACTTCATGCAGTCATGGGTGGGAGGGAGTGGGTTTCTTAGAGGTGGCTAAATCTAAAGTAGATGATGCTGGAATTAAGGTTGTGTGGTTGCTAAACTAATTCACTGATTGGTTTGGCATAGTTCTGGCTAGGATTAATAGTGTGAGTGCTACACCCACCCTAGGGATGGGTAGCCTGCATACAATATAAAGGGAAGTTCCCCTCTTGTTACTTTTGCTGTCCTCTCTGGCCATGAAATTCTGTTGCCCTGTACCATGTGCCACTTTGCTTCAGAAACAGCCAATTATGGAATAAAATCTCTACAAACTGTGAACTAAATAAACATTTCCCCCTTTAATTTTTCGTGTTGGGTGTTTTGTCTCAGCAACAAAAGAAAAGCATCCAAGACACACACCACTGACTATAAAGCCTCTGTGATGGAACTAGAATGGAAAAATAGAACAGACCCAGGCTTCTGCTTCCACTTGGCTCTGTATCTCCCATTAGGGACAGCACTCTGCTGTACCATGTCACCATATTTTGCTTGCTACTTTGTGGTTTCCACTTCTCCATTATAATACAAAGGGCTATTTCAGGACTGACTGGTGTGATCTGTCCATCCCAGCTGAGCCATGAACCAGTGTAACATCTCAATCTTTCTAAAGTTCTAAATATGCCTCTGAAGAGTGGCTGAAAACTGTCTAGTCTTTTGAATATTTTGAAAAGCTGAATCATACTAGAGTTTGGAGAATCATGTATATCCTGGCTGGAACTTGACTGTTGACCTTTGAGCCACTACCCTCATGCTTCACTCTAATATTTTTCTCCATCAGACTTCAGGTCTAACCCCTACTTCCTGGATTGGCCCCCAAGCCTCCTGTCCACTGAGCACTGTCCTTGTCATAGGTATCCCTGTAGAATAGCACTTACACAGCTGCAATGGTTTGGGGATGGTTTGAGTATACCCCAAGGCCCACATGTTGGAGACTTGGTCCTTAGTGCAGTGATGTCCAGAGAAGGGAAGATTTTAAGGTAGAGACCTAGGTGAAAATGGTTAGTCATCAGGGCACCATCCTTGGAAGGGGTTAATGCTGGTTTCATAGGGTAGGTTAATTCTCACAAGAACAAGGCCACCTCATGCACTTGCCTTCCAGCTTATGGCCATCTCCTTTGCCATTTTTCTTCCACACTGTAACATGATCAAAGGAGCCAATATCAAAGGCCACATGGAGACAGTCATCCAAATTTGGACATTCAACCTCCAAAAGCCCTGCCTCATTTTCCCAGTGTGCTAAAATTATAGGCTTGCATCACCATGCCTAGCTACCCATTTTCTTTATAAAATTGCCAGTATTAGGTACTTTATTACAGCAGTGGAAAGGACTACTGGTTTTTGTTGCTATAACAAAATATTTGGTATTTATAAAGAAAAGAGCTTTATTTAGCTTACAGTTTGAGAGGTTGCAAAAAAAGAATCTTTGATTACAACAGAGCTTTACAAGACTTAGGCTGCCCCCAGCAGAAGCACCCTCCTGAAGACAGAATTGCCCTGCTTGAGTAATAAGAACTTCTCCTGTAGCCATCTTGCAGACACAGAATGGAAATAGTGATCAACCAAATTCTAAACCAGTAAAAGAAAAATCTATAACATCTGGTCTGGTTCTTGGCTGAACAGTCTCAATCACTAGAGTACAAGAGTGAGCCCTTCCAGGTATTCAAGCACAAGTTACTTTTATATTTTCCCTTACTTTCTAATTTTAACTAGTAAATCTACTTGTGCTCATGCTGACCTACCCCTGTTGCCAAAGACTCTGTCTTTTCCAGACACTTTTATAGAGTAAAACTATAGGTTCAAGCTGGGAAAAGACTGAGAGCTCACAAGGCTGGTGGGCATGAGGTGAGACATAACTATAGTTAGCCAGTAAGATCAATAGTTAAGGTAAAATTGATTACATTAGGGACAAATGAGGAAGCAAGTCACGCATAAAGCGGGCATTCTTACAGAGCTGTGACTCTTTCCTAGGGGGATGGGAACTATTGAGGGTATCAGTCCTCAGGATATGGATGCATTTGTATGGTCTTTTGTCTTGCGGCTTGGCCCACAGCAGGAGGTGCCCCCCCACTACCAGCCCCGTGGTTGCCAGGTATCTGCACTGGCTCCATTGAGCCCTGTCTCACTGCCTATAATATCTTTAACTAACTCAGCTGCCTGCTACAGAAGCACTATCAGAAGATGTGTTTCAGCTGGGCATTGTGACAACACCTGTAACCCTAGCACTCCAGGAGGCTGAGGCTGACTACAAGTTGAGCCCAAGCCAGCAATTTAGTGAGACCTTGCCCCAAAATAAAGACAAAAACAAGTGAGAGATGTAGCTCAGTGCCAGGGCCCTGTATTCATCCTTAATATTATCCAAAAAATGATACTTTGTATTGCAAGGTTATGATATTTGTGTATTCTGAGAGAACTTAACTCTTCAAGAGAAATTTGATAATTTAATTGGCTCATCTTTTTCTTTACCTGGATACTTCTGAAACTCAAATCTTTTGCACAGTCTCCAAAGCAGGATTGATCTCTTAATATTAGCAGTAGCACAGCTACACACTTTCATAACCTTCTAACAGTCGCTTTTTAACTCTGGGGACGTAGGACAAGATATGAAGAAATGGTTTCCTGGGGCCTAAACAGTGTTTGTCAAGAGAACATATCTTTAGACAAGAGCTAAGCTCCAAAAGGCAGGTGCCAATGTGTTCCCAAATAAACTTGTTTTATGATGGGCAGACCCTGTAAAGCTTGGGGCTGAGAGCAAGATTTTCTTTTGTTCTAGTGTCTCATGGCAATAATCAGGACTCAAATCCAATCAGCACAGTGTTCAGTTGTTGAATTCCAATCTTTTATTTATTTATTTAAAGGAAAAAAAAACAAAACAGTATAAGGGTACAAGTAAAACAGAATTTCAAAAAAACAGTAAGAAATCACTAGTTAATAGATTACATACTGTCATCTTAGAAATAGTTTTTCAAGTTACAGGATTAAAACATACAAAGTGAACACTCAAACAGTGAGACTGCAAACAGTTGTGTTCAATGATCCAACAAAAACTTAGTAATATGGACATCTATCTTAACACATCCAAACACACTTGCAGTTTTATTCTTTAGAGCACTTATTTTCCTCTCGTTTTTAAAACAACATTTGCACATTTTGGGTTTTATTACTCCCATAGTTCTTATTACTTTTCTTGGAAGAGAATAAAACCAAATATAACAAAATAAAGCAGTCAGTCCAAACAAAGGATGGACATAGCACGTGATGTAAAAACAGAATACAAGTTGATCAACAATTGTTACTATAATGCCTCTTGCTACCTTAAAAAGAATTGCCGATATCATTAGGTATAATAAAATTGAACAAAACAGTACAGAACAAGACAAATAAAACCTAAACATTGGAGACATACAGGACTTCAAAAGAAGATAATAGTCAAACTAGAATGGGTGTCATAGTGAATCTTATTGCCTTCAAAGTAGTTGCCTATAACCTCAAACTTGATACTATGAAACAGAACAGAATAAAGTCAGTCAAAACAAGATGGTGGGAGCAATACAGGGCTTCAAATCAAGTTAATAGGAAATCAAAACAGTTACTGCAATATATCCTATTAATTTTTTTTATTTTTCCCTTAATTAAAATAATAATAATAATAAAATAAATCAATACATTTTTTTAAAAAAGGAAGAGATTGAGATAAAAGAGGACTTAACACCATAACATTACAGGTCAAAGCATAACAATTTCAGCAACCTAGTACTTCACCACAAGATAACCCAACTTAATAGTAGTTACCATAGTGTCTCTTTCCTTGAAATATTTGTGTATAACTTCATATACTATGGTTTCAAACATATTAAGGCAGTGTGAAACCATTCAAGAAGATAAAAGCACTACAGGGTATTTAGAACCAGCTAATGGAAAATGAACAATGGTTTCTATATTATATCTTTGCCTATAAGAATTTTTGTTTATACTATCACATATAATAAAATCCAGTAACATATAACATGATAAAACCAATGGAGACAGAAGAACCATAGTTTGGTGCGGCTTCAAAACAAGATGATATTAAATCACCACTAGCTATTATGATGTCTTGTTTTTATTCAAAATAGCTGGTCATATCATCACAAGCAATAATATTAAACAGCCCAGAATAAAGCCATTCCAATTAATGAGTAAAAACTTTATAAGGCTTCAAAGCCACATAATTGGGGATCATGATTATCACATACTTTTATATATTTGAATCATTTCCTAAAATAGGGAAACTATTCAGTATTTATACATGTGAGTTTGATTTATTTCACTTATGAGTATTGAATCAAGCTGCATCCATTTATTTATAAATATCTCAATGTGATCCTTCTTTATAGCTGAGCAGTACTCCACAATATAAAAATACTGCAACTTTTTAATCAGTTCCATAGGTGATGGACACTTAAGTTGTTTCCAAGATCTGGCAATTACAAATTGTGCTGCTATAAACATGGGTGCACATATATTACTGTGGTATGATGCTTTCAGTTCTTCTGGGAATATGCCTAGAAGTGGAATAGCTGAAACACATGGGACTTACAAATCCCAGCTTTTTGAGAAATCTCCAGACTGACCTCCACAATGGTTGCACCAGCCTACACTCCCACCAACAGTAGGAGAGTTCCTTTTTCCCCCACAGCCTCTCCAGCATCTGTTGTTGGTGGTTTTCTTGATCCTGGCCATTCTTTCAGGAGTGAGATGGAATCTCTGGGTGCTTTTAATTTGCATTTCTCAAATGACTAATGATGATGAACATTTTTTCATGTGTTTATTTGCCATTTGTATTTCTTGATCTGAGAAGTGTGTATTCATCTCAGATGCCCATTTTTGGATTGGATCTTTGAATTTTGGGGGTCTGATTTTTTAAAATTCTTTATATGTTTTAGACAGAAGTCCTTTGTCTGAAGGAGAGTTCACTAAGATTTTTTTCCCAGTTTTTGGGTTTTCTTTTCACTGTGCTGGAGATTTTTTTTTTGACTTACAGAAAGTTTTTAATAAGGGGTGGTCCCAGTTATTGATTCTAGGAAGTATTTCTCATGTGGTTTGAGTCCTGTTCATGAATTCTCTACCTACCCCTATGTCTTCAAGGTTTCTACCCAATTTGTCTTTCAATAGATTTAGTGTTTCTGTTTTAATATTCAGATCTTTGATCCATCTAGATTTTAATTTAGTACATGGTCATAGGCATGGGTCTAGTTTTATTTTCAGCATATGGAGAGCCAGTTTTTCCAACACAATTTATTAAAGAGACTGTTGTTCTTCCAGTGAAACTGTTGGGCTCTTTTATCAAAGATAAGGTGGTTGAGTGTGTTGGTAGTTGTGTTTGTATCTTCCAATCTATTTCATTGTTCTTTGGCTCTGTTTTGATTCCAGTACCATGTTGATTTTACTACGGTTGCTTTGTAATATAACTTCAAGTCAGGGATTGTGATGCCTCCCGCCTTGCCTTTCCTACTTAGAACTGTCTTTGTTATTCTACGTCTCTTCTCACTCCAGATGAATTTTAGGAGTGATTTCTCTAAATCTATGAGGTATATTGATGGTATTTTTATTGGAATCGCATTGAATCTGTATAAAAGTTTTGTGAGAATGGCCATTTTCACAATACGTATTCTTCCTATCCATGAGCAAGAGATATCTTTCATTTAATGAGATCATCTTCAGATCCATTTTTCAGTGTATTATAATTTTCCCTGTATAGGTCTTTCACTTCTTTCATAAGAGTAATTCCTAAATATTTCATTTTTTTGGTTGCTAGTGTGAAGGATGTGGCTTCTCTTATTTCTCTCTCTGTGATTTTGTTGTTAGTGTATAGGAATGCTATTGGTTTTTGAATATTGACTTTATATCCAGCTAAATTACGAATTTATTTATTATATCTAAGAGTTGCAATGGAGTTTAGAGGATCTTCTATGTAGAGTATCATGTCATCTGCAAACAATGATAATTTAACTTCTTCTTTTCCTATCTTTAACCTTTTATTTCTCTCTGTTGTCTAATTGCTCTGGCTAGTATTTCCAATATATTAAATAGGAGTGGTGATAAATGACATCCTTGTCTTTGTGCCTGATTTTAAAGTAAAGGCCTCTAATTTTTGGCCATTTGGTATGATACCGGCTGTTGGTTTGTTGTAGACATTCTTTATTATATTGAGGTAAACACCATCTATTCCAATTTTCTTTGAAGTTCTTATCATGAATGAAAGTTGGACCTTATCAAAAGCTTTTTCTGCATGCATAGATATGATCATGTGATTCTTACTTTTGGCTTTATTGATATGGTGGGTTACATTTATTGATTTATGTATGTTGAACCATCCCTACATGCCTGGGATGAATCCCACTTGGTCATGGTGTATAATCTTCTTGATGTTTTGCTGCATTGTATTTGCCAATATTTATTGAGAATTTTTGCATCTGTGTTCATTACGAAGATTGGTCTATAGTTCTCTTATTTAGTTGGGTCGTTTTCAGGTTTTGGTACTAGAGTAATATTTGCTTCCAGGAATGACTTAGGAAAGATTGCTTCCCTTTCAATTTCATTGAATAGTTTGAGGAGTGTCGGCATTAGGTCTTCTTTGTATTTCTTGTAGAATTCTGCAGTGAATCCGTCTGGGCCTGGGCTCTTCTTTGTAGGTAAGGACTTAATTACATTTTCAATTTAATTAATAGAAATTGGGTTATTCTGCAGTTTTACATCCTCTTGACCTAGCTTTGGTACTTCTTATGTTTCTAGGAATCTGTCTATTTCTTCTGTGTTATCAAATCTTTGAGAGTAGAGTTTTTCAAAATAGGTGTTGATAATTTTCTGTATTTCTATAGAGTCTGTAGTGATTTTGTCTTTTTCATTTCTTATTGCATGAATTTGAGCTTTTTCTTCCCTTTTTTAATAAGGTTGGGTAGGGGCTTATCAATTTTATTTATTCTTTAAAAAAAACCAACTCTTTGATTCATTGATGCCTTGGATTGTTTTCTTAGTCTCTATTGCATTGATTTCTGCTCTGATTTTTATAATTTCCTCTCTTGTTTAGGCTTTGGGCTTGACTTGCTCTTCTTTGTCTAGATGTTTGAGGTGTGGCATCAGGTTATTTATTTGTATTCGTTCTGTTTTCCTGATGTGGGAATTCAGTGCAACAAATTTTCCTCAGAGGATGACTTTCATTGCATCCCAGAGAATCCAGTAAGTTGTATTTATGTTTTCATTTTTTTTTTTTTTTGTCTTTTTTTTCCTTTTTATCAGTACCGGGGACTGAACTCATGACTGCCTGCTTTCAAGGCAGGTGCTTATGCCGCTGAGCTAAGCCCCCAGCCCCTGTTTTCATTTTCTTGTAGGTATTGTTTAATTTCTTCTTTAATTTCCCCTGTGACCCACTGATTACTCAAGAGTGTATTATTCAGTTTCCATGTGTTTGTGGGATTTTTGCAGTATCTGTTATCATTAATTTCAAATTTCAAAGCGCTATGATCCGATAACATGCAAGGGCTAATTTCAACCCTTTTGCATTTATATAAATATGTTATATGAGCTAATATATGGTCTATTTTAGAAAATGACCCATGTACTGCTCAGAAGAATGTGTATTCTGACCGTGTTGGATGGAACACTCTGTATATGTCTATCAAGTCCATTTGTTCACAGGTGTGATTCAGTTCTGTTATTTCTTTGGTGGTTTTCTGTCTGGTTGATCTGTCCCTTGTTGCCAATGGTGTGTTAAGGTCTTCTGTTACAATTGTGTTACTGATAATTTGATTTTTCATTTCTGTTAATGCTCATTTTATATAATGGGGTGCTCTGGAATTTGGTGCATATATATTTAAGATAGTTATCTCTTCCTCTTAAAGTTTTCCCCTAACAAGTATGTAGTGACCTTCTTTGTCTCTTTGGATCATTATTGGTTTAAAGTTCACATTGTCTGCAAACAGAATGGCTCCTCCTGCATTGGTTTTTTTTTTTTTTTTTTTTTTTTTTTGGCTTCCTGTTGAGTGAAGTATTGTTTTCCATCCTTTGACTTTCAGTCTGTGAGTATCCTTTTGGGTTAGATGGGTTTCTTGTAGAGAGCATATGGTTGGATTTTGTTTCTTGATCCATTCTGCCAGTCTGTTTCTTTTAATTGGTGCATTGAGTCCATTTACATTAATGGTTGTAACTGTTATATGTTGGTTTATTGTTGACATGTTGTCTTTCTGCTGTTGCATCTTTATCTTATATTTCTGTTCTATTTAATTGTCTGCTTTGCTTAGTTGTTTTTCCCAAGTGTGTCTAAACTGTTTTTCAATATTTTTTGCAGGGTTGTCTTGGTGATATGAAGTTCTTTAGCTGTTGTTTGTCATGGAAGTATCTTATTTATCCATTGATTTTGAAGGACAGTTTTTCAGGGTACATCAGTCTAGGTTGGAAATCATTTTCCTGTAGGATTTAAAATACTTCACTCCATGCGCTTCTTGACTTTATTGTTTGTGCTGAGAAGTCTGCTGTGATTCTGATAGGTTTTCCTTTATAAGTGATCTGTCTTTTCTCTCTGACAGCTTTTAATATTCTATTCTTATGTTGGATTTCTGGGATGGTGATTATTACATGTCTGCATGTAGTTTTATTTTGGTTATGACTTTTTGGAGTTCTGTATGCTTCACTGATCCTGATGTTGGGTTTCTGATCTCATGTTTGGGAATTTTCAGCTATTACTTCTCTAAATATCCTCTTGACATCCTTTATGTCATCCCCTTCTTTTTCATTTATCCCAATTAATCTTATGTTGTTTTTCTTTGCATCATCTTGCAGCTGTTGAGTTGTTATTTCCTGATTCCTTGTTATTTTTAAAAGATATTTCATTTCCTGTTCACTAGCTGCAATCCTGTCTTCAAGGTCTGAAATTCTATCTTCACTTTCATTGAGGTGGTTTTTACAGCTTTTAGTGGAATTTCTGATTTCCTATATATCTCTGTGCATCTGTTTTATGTATTCTGTTTGTTTCTTATATTGCTCATCTAGAGATTCTATCTTTTTGTTTAGTTCCTCCAATTTTTTAACTGTGTTTTCTTTAGATATATTCAGCATCTCTTTCATTTCTTTTATCATTTCTTCTTTTACCTGGAAGATTATTTCTCATTTGAACTCCTTTAAAGCTTTCCGGAGTTGCTTGTTTATTTCAGTAGCTATTATGTCCGATATTTGAGCTGTATGGCATATATTTTCTTCTATATACATCGCTCCTAAGGTTCCTTTGGATGGGCTGAAGGTTTGAGATTGTAATTTGGTCTTTCATTTTGTCATTTTCGTATATTTCTGTGTTTGAAGTGTTTCAAGTGTTATTCTAAGGCTGCCTCAGGGTCCGTTGGAAATCCTCTTCTATGCCCACACCTCCTGGGACTCTAGCACCTAGTTCCCTGGATTGATAGAGGGTCACTGGGGGTGGAGCAGGCTGGCTCAAGCACCTGCCTGCTTGCTTAGAACTCCACAGTCCTCCAAGCACAGACAGTAACAGGAGGCGGATGCAGGTGCCCCAGACCTGCTGAGCTGTTCCAGTGCACCTGGAAGCCATAAGGGTCCCAAACAAGCTGGAATTCCACTCTTTAGGTATGTGCACATGGATGAAGTAGTGATAAGTTACTGAGATTTTTTTTGTGTGCTGTTTTCTCATTTGTGAAGTTGTTTCAGAAAGCTGAGCCAGATAGAAATATTGTAAAGCAGTTAGATAGGACTAGGCCCTTGAAAGACCCAGTGCAGAAGATGAGATACCTTGCAACTGTGGAGAAGACAGACACCTACTGCTGTGGACCAAATCTCTCTAAAAAACAAATATACCATACACTTTCTAAGGATAAGCATCAGGAATTTATATTCTAAATAGGTCACTAGTGCCCTGAAGAAGCCAAGAATCACTATCCAAATAGCCTATAGGAAAAATACTGCTCTTTATGCGTGCCCACTTGCTACCTGGCTTGCTTCCCCATTTGTCCCAATTTAATCAATTTTACCTGAGCAGTTAATCTTACTGGTTGGCCATAGTTCTGTCCCATCTCATCCCCACCTTGCATGCTCCCATGTTTCTCCCCCTTGGACCTGCCTCACTTTGTGGTTTTGCTCTATAAAAATCCCTAGAAAAGACAGAGTCTGGCAACTCACTCGGGACCCCTTCTGTCTCTCTCTCAGACAGAAGCTTGCTTTCTTTCAATAAATATATTCTGCTCCTAACCTCTGGTATTCCTAAAATTCATTCTTTGATTTTAGAGAACATAAACTCATACCAGACATCTAGTAGGTTGAGGTCTTCTTTCCTCTATATCAAAATAAGGACAATGAAAACTTACCTCATTAGGACTGTTTTGATAATTAAACAAGATAATATTTGTAGAACCTCAGAATATTCCCTGATATGTAACTGCTCCTCTAGTAATAATAGATTAATGAATTATAATAAGTGAGGTTAGGAGGTTCTCTGGAGGTTTGTTTTTTGTTCACAAAATGGATGACTAACACAGTGAGCATGTTTTGCTATAAGAAATATAGAGGATTAAAGACAGCAAAATAAGACTGTCAGGAAAATATGATCTTTCCAGAACCTGAAATCAAGATATCTGAATTGACAACTTGGAAAAAAACAAGAAAAATACAGAAGTAGTTCCTCAGGGATCAGGAGATAGCTGACAGGAAATCAGGAAAATACAGAGAAGATGGAGAAATGAAGCAAAGTACAAAAAAAAGGATAAAGCAGCCTGGAAAGCTGACCATGATTCCCAGGAGGAGAAGGGGACCTGTCTCCACTAACATTAGGTAAGCCTGGGGAATGTGGGCAGCTGCAGAAAGAAACAACTGGTGACAGCAGTACAAGTCCCAAGAAAAGGCCACAGTTGTTATAAACTGTAAAAAGAGCATGCAGTTTTACTCTGAAAGGCACTCTTTCCAAAGGTAGATAAGAAACCCACTGCAGCACTGATACTATTAGAAAGTGTCTACCACGAACCATTCTGAGAAAGGATTGACTAAGGCTGAGCTATAGAATAACTATAAAATGACTACCCTTCTGAGTTTCTGGTATCACCAACAGTGACTGAGTATGAGACAGCCACAAGAAACAGCCCCAGAGAAGCCATGGGCTAGACTTAGACCCCTGAGAAGTTTAAATTCATGGCAGAAAAGACATAGGGAGCCCCCTCTTCCATGGTGAGATGCCACATCAGTCATGAGTGACTTTCAGAAGGCACTAGATCTTAAAGTGCTTGCATTAAGTCCAGGGAACAGTTAGTCTACAGCTAGAAGATAGGGGTGATGCTTGACCTCATTTCCCTCAGCTGACACCCAGCACAGAGCTCAGGGTTTGTTACCCCCCCCACCCATCTGCTATGATCATAAACATACCATGACTTTGAGGTTTAGACAGTTACCAGAGCCAGGGATGTATGTGCAAAGGTGCCTTGAGTGTTGGGTGGGATGCTCACAAATCCATGGGCTATAAATCTAGGCAGAGAAAGTTATGACTTGGAGAATACAGAAAGAAATAGAAACTGGGAGGGGGTGGAGTGAATATAACCCTAGAGCAATATACCCCAGGCACTGAGGGACTACTCAGACAGGTTTGTGTGTGTGCAAAAGGCTATTTTAATTCACTCTGGTAGAAGCAGGCTGGGTCCAAAAGAGCGGCAACAAGGAGCAAGGAGAGGACAAAGGCTTGAAAAGAGAGGGGAGGAGTTACTGCCTTGAGAAATTTGGGGGCAGTGACAGTGTGGTCACTTTTCTCAGAATGAGTGGTACAGATGCACATGGCTTTCTTCTCCTTATGTGGTTTTCCAGTCTGTGCCTTCTAGTAATAGCCTTGCTAGATATGATAGTTTTTCTTTTCTCTAACAGTCATCAATAAGAATATTGTGCTGAATTTCTGGAATCTTGAGTATTATGTGTCTTCATGTAGATTGATTTTTGTTAGGGCTAAATGGAGTTTTATTTGCCTCACTTATCTGTATGTCAAATTCTGTTTCTATGTTTGGAAATTTTTCTTCTATTATTTTTGCAAATAGTCTTTTTATGTGATTTGTGTTGACTTCTGCTTTTTCATTGCCACCTCTTGAGAGAATCGACTCCCCGTTTGTGATGTAACCCCCCCCCCCGAGCTATAGAACAGAGCTGTAAGGAATGTCTCACTCCCTAATTCTTCCTTGAGATATCGGAGCAGGACAGGAAGGAATGCATTTGCTAGTCATTAACCACAAGATGTTCTGTCCTCTGTAAAGGAAAAGATAAGTAAAGGAATGTGCTGTTCAAATGAGACCGAGTTGTACCTGGCACTCTGAGATCAGACCAGGACCCTCAGTCTCCATGGTTACTCAGCCCCAGACCCCTTGAATCAGCATCTGCCAAAGTCCTGCACCGTTCAAAATTAACCAATGCGATCTGCTTCTGTAAACCTGCTTGCTTCCCGCTTGTGCCCTTAAAAACCCTGCACAAATTCCCCTCGGGGCCCTCCGCACTCGTTTGCCTGGAGGACCCCATGCGCATGGAAATAAACTTTTTTTTTCCTCACCAAGAGTTGAGTCCTTGGGGGTCTCTTTCCCTGCGGCGGCGGCCCTAACATTCTGGGGCCAGCGAGATAGCACGCCTCACGGGAGGTGACCTCAACGGCTCTGCGGTGGGTGAGTACGACCGGTCGCTTCTTATTTTTACTCTGAGGATCAATCTACCGGTATTTTACGCCCCGAGCCAAACGGCTCCGATCTAGGGGCAATTTTTGTTACCTGTTTTTGTTATCTGTTCTCTGTTCTCTGGTGACCGGGGGACGCCCCACACGGTTTTCCGTGACTCACCGTCTGCGATAGGATTTTCCTATCGGTCTGGGGAATTTCATTCCCAATCTGTGGTCCGTCCGGGCCAATTCGGAGACACCCTCTGAGGTGACTCATCTGGGCCAATCTGGAGACACCCTGTAAGGTGGCTCGTTTGGAGTGAAACTGATGCGTGAGAGTGAGGTGGCCGGCCTGTTTGTCCTGTGTGTTGTGGGTGTCGTGTTTAGTTATTTGTTGTATCGCGCTTGCGTTAACCGCCCTGTGACCATAGAACATCATGGGACAGTCGACCTCATCCCCATTGTCCCTCACCCTCGACCATTGGTCGGAGGTGCAGAAGAGGGCTCACAATCTCTCCTTGCAGGTCAAGAAGAGTAAATGGCAGAATTTCTGCTCAACTGAGTGGCCCACTTTTTCAGTGGGATGGCCGCCGGAGGGGACTTTCCATCTGCCCCTCATCCTAGCAGTTAAGAACATCATCTTCCACCCAGGACAAGGAGGCCACCCTGATCAGGTCACTTACATCTTGGTATGGCAGGACCTCAGGGAGGAACCCCCACCGTGGGTGAAACCCTTTCTTCCCCCTTCTGACTCCTCTATACCAAAGCTCTTAGCTCTGAAAGGACCTCCCGCTCCGGCTCCAGTCCTGCCCGAGTCTCAGCCTGATCTACCTCTGCTCCACTATGACCGGCCTCTTCCTTCCCAGCCAGCTCAACCTCCCCCATATCCACTCTCTTCTCCAGCCTCCTCGTCTGGATCGAGCACTCCTTCTCCTTCAGCACCCTCTTCACCTGAACCGAACCCCTCTTTTCCTCCAATACCCATGTCCCCTCTGTATCCCCCACTCCCTATGATGGCTTGCTCTGGGTCTACACCTCCAGGGCCCACAGGCCCAGCCCAGAACACTCGAAGCAAGCTACGGCCTGAGGACCCAGTTGTTACCCTTCCCCTTCGCCCCTACGGGCCCATGATAGATGACGGGTCGGATGGAGGGCAGATGCCCGCTTTACAGTACTGGCCTTTTTCTACCTCAGATCTCTATAACTGGAAAAACAATAACCCTCCTTTCTCTGATGATCCGTCTAAGTTAGCAGGTTTAATGGATTCTATCATGTTCTCCCACCAACCCACATGGGATGACTGCCAGCAGCTTCTAGGGGTCCTGTTCACCACCGAGGAGAGAGACCGCATCCTTCTGGAAGCCCGGAAAGCTGTTCCTGGAGAAAACGGCAGACCCACCCAGAGACCAGACCTGATTGATGATTTCTTCCCCTTAAAACGCCCCAACTGGGACCCCAACTCACCTACCGGTAGGCAGCATCTTTCTATCTATCGCCAGACTCTAATGGCAGGTCTCCAGGCGGCCGCAAGGTGCCCCACTAATTTGGCCAAGGTAAGGGAAGTTACCCAAGGGCCCACTGAGACCCCCTCAGTTTTTCTGGAATGCCTGATGGAAGCTTACCGGCGGTACACGCCTTTTAACCCTGAAGAGGAAGGCCGACAAGGCTCAATAGCCATGGCCTTCATAGGACAATTGGCTCCTGATATAAGACGTAAGCTCCAAAGGCTGGATGGTCTGCAAGACCTAACTCTGAGGGATCTTGTTAAGGAAGCTGAAAAAGTCTACTATAAACGGGAGACAGAAGAGGAAAAAGAGTTAGCTAGGGACAAAAGATGAAGCAAGGAACTAGCTAAAATGTTGGCCACAGTTATTCAGGGAAAACCTGAGACAGGAAAGGGAAAGCCCACTCGCCCCCCATTAGACCCTGACCAATGTGCATATTGTAAGGAAAAAGGACACCTGATCAAAGACTGTGAGAAATTGAGAAAGAAACGAGCCAGAGAGGAACGAGAAAAACAGTCCTCGCAGCGGCCCCAAGCCCCCATGCTCGCCTTAGATGAAGAGGACTAGGGACTTCGGGGCTCGGACTCCCTCCCCGAGCTCAGGGTAATGTTTAAAGTGGAGGGGACTCCCATAGAATTCGAGGTCGATATGGGAGCTGTTTACTCGGCCCTTCAGGCCCCCTTAGGGGCCCTTTCAACTAAGAAATCTCTAGTTCAAGGGGCTAACGGGAGCAAATATCGCTCGTGGACCACTGAGCGCACAGTTGACCTAGGCAAAGGAAAAGTAAAACACTCCTTCCTGGTTATTCCTGAATGCCCTGCTCCCCTCCTGGGACGAGACTTATTAACCAAACTGGGGGCGAAAATCTCCTTTGAGCCCCAAGGACCTCAGGTGACATTCCGTAACCCAAAGGTTGGGCAACCCATGGTTACAGTGTTATCTCTAAAATTGGAAGATGAGTATAGGCTCTACAACCACCGAGACCCCCAGCCCATCGCCCCTGCCTGGCTAACTGATTTTAAAGACTCCTGGGCTGAGACAGCTGGGCTCGGGCTGGCAAGCCAGCAACCACCTGTGGTGGTTACTCTAAAAGCCACCGCCTCCCCTATTCGAGTTAAACAATATCCCATTAATAGAGAAGCTCACCTAGGGGTCAAGGTACACATACAGAGACTTTTAGACCAAGGGGTATTGACTCCTTGTCGGTCTGCATGGAATACTCCGCTGCTCCCGGTCAAAAAGCCCGGGGCAAATGACTACAGACCGGTACAGGACTTGAGGGAAGTCAACAGCAGGGTGGAGGACATTCACCCCACCGTACCCAATCCTTATAATCTCCTCAGCGGTTTGAATCCGTCAAGGACTTGGTACACTGTTCTGGATTTAAAGGATGCCTTTTTCTGTTTGCCTTTGCACAAAGATAGCCAGCCCTTGTTTGCGTTTGAATGGACGGACCCCGAGACTGGGTCCACCGGACAATTGACCTGGACGCGCCTCCCACAGGGCTTCAAAAACAGCCCAACCATCTTTGATGAGGCTCTACACAAGGATTTAGCCCCCTTTCGGGCTCAACACCCGAACCTCACCCTCCTTCAATATGTAGATGACTTGCTGCTGGCTGCGGACTCTGAGGGTGACTGCACCAGTGGAACTCAGGACCTTTTACGTGAGTTGGCTATCCTGGGATATAGGGTATCGGCAAAAAAGGCTCAAATTTGTAAACGAGAGGTAATTTTCCTGGGCTACTCCTTAAAAGGGGGGAAAAGATGGCTCACTGAGGCTAGAAAACAGACTGTGGTCCAGATTCCCCCTCCAAAGAGCCAAAAACAATTACGAGAATTCCTGGGTACCGCGGGGTTTTGCCGGTTGTGGATCCCTGGGTTCGCAACCTTAGCAGCTCCCCTATACCCGTTACTGAAGGGGGGATCTCCCTTTGTTTGGGAAAAAGACCACCAGCAGGCCTTTGATGCCATCAAGTGGGCCCTCCTATCCGCTCCAGCCCTGGCCCTTCCTAATGTGGATAAACCCTTTACTCTCTTCATTGAAGAGAAGAAAGGAATAGCGAGAGGAGTACTAACCCAGGGCTTTGGGCCATGGAGGCGTCCGGTGGCCTACCTCTCGAAAAGACTGGACACTGTGGCGAGCAGGTGGCCGCCCTGCTTAAAGGCCATCGCAGCGGCTGCCTTGCTCATCAAGGATGCTGATAAATTGACTTTGGGACAAAAAATAACAATCATTGCCCCGCATACGCTAGAAAGCATCATCCGCCAACCTCCAGACAGGTGGTTCTCAAATGCCAGAGTTACTCATTATCAGAGTCTCTTGCTCAACAAGGACAAGATAACTTTTGGACCCCCGGTGACTCTCAACCCGGAGACCCTGCTGCCGGAAGAAGCTCCGGAACCCATCCTCCATACCTGCCAGGACATCTTGGCAGAAGAGGCCAGAGTACAACCGGACTTATTGGATTACCCCCTACTCGATGCAGAGGTGACCTACTTCACTGACGGAAGTAGCTTTTTGATACAAGGTAAGCGGTATGCGGGGGCGGCTGTGACTGATCATTCCAATATTATCTGGACAGCCAGGCTAGAGGACGGGTCCTCGGCCCAAAAGGCCGAACTGATCGCTTTGACTAAGGCTCTGGAGCTCGCCAAAGGGAAGCGGGCAAACATTTACACGGATAGCCGATATGCTTTTGCAACGGCCCACATCCATGGGGCCATCTACCGCCAGCGGGGACTTCTGACCTCCGCAGGCAAAGAAATAAAACACAAACAGGAAATCCTTCAATTGCTAGCTGCAGTTATGTTACCTCAGAAGGTGGCGATAAGACACTGTAATAGCCACCAATTCCTGTCACGAAGGGAAACAACCTGGCCGATCAGGCAGCAAAATCTGCAGCCATGGGAGGCTCACAGATGTTGGTGACTGATATCAAAGATTCTCCTCCCAAAGAGAAAGCTCAGATTAACCAAACCCCTGAGGCATCTGACCTGACTACTTACATACGACAGGCCCACCGGCTCACCCATTTGGGAGTTAAAAAGCTGTGCCTACTGGCCCAACGCCAAGACTTCCCGGGGGCATCCCCCACTGCCATATGCCAGGTCGCCACGTGGGTTGTGACTAATTGTGAGGCATGTCAATTGACCAATGCCTACCCTGCCAAGCTGGCCCCCGGCAAAAGGCTACGTGGTACTAGGCCTGGACAATACTGGGAAGTGGACCTTACAGAAGTTAAACCTGCCCGATGTGGACTAAAATATCTGCTAGTTTTTGTGGACACCTTTTCTGGATGGACTGAGGCTTTTCCTACCAAAAAGGAAACTGCTGCCATGGTAACAAAAAAGTTGATGGAAGAAATTTTTCCCCGGTTTGGATTGCCAAAGGTAATAGGGTCCGATAATGGGCCGGCGTTTATGGCTAAGGTAAGTCAGGGACTGGCCAACATATTGGGGATTGATTGGAAGTTACATTGTGCTTATAGACCCCAAAGTTCAGGACAGGTAGAAAGAATGAATAGAACTATTAAGGAGACCCTCACTAAATTGGCTCATGAGACTGGCTTAAAAGATTGGACGATGCTCCTGCCTTATGCCCTTTTTCGCGCGCGAAACACCCCGTCAGCCAAACCCCCTAACCTTACTCCCTTTGAGATCCTCTTTGGCACTCCACCCCCCATTCGGGATCTCACTCCCTTAGCTGAACATGCTGCCTTGTTGCCAACCTCCCTGTCTGACAGGCTCATCGCCCTCGACAATCTACAGAGGGACGTGTGGACGCAACTAGCCTCGGCCTACGCCCCCAGTGAGTTCCCTGCACCACATCCGTACCAAGTGGGAGACTTTGTGTTCGTCCAGCGCCACCAACAAGAGACTCTGCAGCCTCGCTGGAAAGGACCATACCAGGTCCTATTGACTACTCCTACAGCGGTAAAGGTTGACGGAATCGCCTCTTGGGTACACGCGTCACATCTAAAGCCTGCTTCAGCGCCAGAGGACGGCTCCTGGGAACTCAAACGGTCTGATAACCCCTTGAAACTTAAACTGAGCCGAAAGACTCTTTGATGCTGTTTCTGTACACTCCCCTTGTGTATTATTGCAAGATGACCCAGCAAAAACCCCAGATTGTAACCCCCTGGGCTATAATGAAATTACTCATGTTAGTGTTAGTCACCCCTACAATAGCTAACCCCCACCGCCCTTGGATCTGGTCTTTGATTAAGTGGGACAACCAAGAGGTGGTCGGCAAGTGGGAAGGATCAGGTAATCCCACTTTTGCCTTCTTTTCCTGCGATATTGTCCCTCAAGCCCCCTGTATGGATCCATCTCAGGGTGTTTACCTATGCCCAACTTCAGTGGAGGGGAGAACCTATTGTAACTCCCCAGGAGAGTATTACTGTGCTTACTGGGGATGTGAGACGGTGGCCACTGCATGGACACCCACCATAAGGGACCAACACATTAGTCTTTCAAGGTTGACTGGAGCTCGCCCAAAGCCCCCCACTTGTTATGGTGGGGCTTGGGATGCCGAGTCGAGCCAGGGACCTGGACCCTGCCTATACCTGCAACTCACGGTCCTCACCCCCCAAGAGCCTTCATGGGTCACAGGAAAAACTTGGGGGTTTAGATATTATCAAAGTGGAAAAGACTCAGGGGGATATTTGTTTATCAAAAAGGAATTAAAACCAGAAACAAAGCCGTCCCCACCGCCACTGGCCTCAACAATTGCTAAAAGACTTTTATCCCCGGGGCCTAAGGCTACCCAAAATCGAGAACACATGACCTCACCTCGCACCCCCTCCGGGGATTTAACTAATCCTCCTGAGTCGGGACTCGTCCCTCCAACCGTGAGCTCTCTTCTCAGCCTTATACTTGGGGCTCATAAAGCCCTTAATCTTACCTATCCAGACCTAGCCCAAGCTTGTTGGTTATGTCTAAGTGCTAACCCTCCATATTATGAGGGGACTGCTCTAAATGATTCCTATACGCTGACCCCTGATTCTGACCAGTGCGATTGGGATCACGTGTTCCACACCCTTCCTTTACCTGGCCTCGCTAGCCGAGGAACCTGTATAGGGACACTTGATAATTGGCCTGCAGACCTACGCCATCGCTGCCTCACACATACCTGCTCCTTCCCCAGAAACCAGTACCTCATCCCTCCCACCGGGGCATTCTGGTTATGTACTACGGGGCTCACCCCTTGTGTTTCCACAAATGTACTCCTTGCAGGGGACAGCTCCTGCATCCTCATAGACCTTATGCCACGCATTAAGTATCTCCCTCCTGACATGCTCCCCCTCATGAAAGGTCGATATAAATGGGAACCTGTCTCCCTGACCCTGGCAGTCTTATTAGGGATAGGTGTGGCAGGGGGGATAGGAACTGGTACAGCAGCCCTCATTACTGGGCTACAGTCCCGCCAGCAGCTCCTTGCAGTTGTGAACCAGGATCTACAGGCCCTAGAGACATCTATAACTGCATTACAACAATCTCTCTCATCTCTATCTGAAGTAGTGTTACAAAACAGAAGAGGCTTAGATCTTTTGTTTTTAAAAGAAGGGGGTCTCTGCGCCGCACTTAGAGAAGAATGTTGTTTTTACATTGATCATACTGGGATTGTAAAAGATGCAATGGAAAAGTTGAGAGAGAGAATCAGATCTCGAGAGCCCCCTTCAAGTGAAGCCAAAGTGTTCTCTTTCTGGGAATCAATCCTGCCCTATATTCTCCCTTTATTGGGACCCCTGGCCGGATTCATTATAGTCATAGCTATAGCCCCTTGCCTCATTAACCGAGTAACCCGGTTTGTGAGGGCCCAGATTTCTCAAGTAAAAGTTATGGTGCTACGTCAACAATATGATCCCTTACCCATACAGGACCTTTAAGATTAAAAGTCATTTGCAAAAAAAAAAAAGGGGGGGAATGAGAGAATCGACTCCCTGTTTGTGATGTAACCCCCCCGCCCCGAGCTATAGAACAGAACTGTAAGGAATGTCTCACTCCCTAATTCTTCCTTGAGATATCGGAGCAGGACAGGAAGGAATGCTTTTGCTAGTCATTAACCACAAGATGTTCTGTCCTCTGTAAAGGAAAAGATAAGTAAAGGAATGTGCTGTTCAAACGAGACCGAGTTGTACCTGGCACTCTGAGATCAGACCAGGACCCTCAGTCTCCATGGTTACTCAGCCCCAGACCCCTTGAATCAGCATCTGCCAAAGTCCTGCACCGTTCAAAATTAACCAATGCGATCTGCTTCTGTAAACCTGCTTGCTTCCCACTTGTGCCCTTAAAAACCCTGCACAAATTCCCCTCGGGACCCTCCGCACTCGTTTGCCTGGAGGACCCCATGCACATGGAAACAAACTTTTTTTTCCCTCACCAAGAGTTGAGTCCTTGGGGTCTCTTTCCCTGCAGCGGCGGCCCTAACACTCTCAGTTTTATATCATTTTTCTTTGTATCTTTTGGGAACTGTTAAATTGTTATTTCTTAATTCCCTTATCATTTTTAAGAGATCTTTCCTTTTATGATCACTAGTTGCAACCTTATCTTCAAGGTCTGAAAGTCTATCTTCAATTTTTTTCAAGCAGTTTTGCCAGCTTTCAGTGGAATATCTAATTTCCTGGATATTTGTTTAAATCAATTTCATGCTATTTCTTTTCTACATTGATCTTTCATAGTTTCCATTCTTTTCATATCATCACCTATTTTTTGTCTATCTCTTTTGTATATTTGCTGATAAATTGCTTTATGAATGTTGAAATTTCTCATTTTAACTGAGAAATTACATATGATCTGATATCCTCTATAGCCTCATGAATTCAATTTTTACTTCATTTGCTATCATTTCAGAAATTTCAAGCATGTGTCTTACATTTTCCTCTATCTCCTTGTCTCCTGGACTAGTTCTGGGTGGGCTGGAGGTCTGAGATTGCATCTTGCCTCTGTGTCTTCCTATTTTCTGTTTCAAAATTTTTTGTTTTGTTTTCTGTCAATGCAGAAGTCCTTGTAAGGTTTGTAGTAGGTAGCCATATCATTAGTATCAACTCTTCTCTAGTAAAAGTCTGTTCCTCATGGATGCTTGTGTGTAGGAGTTTCTTGGCTTCTGGCTGTTTCAAGATCCTACTTTCCCAATTAATTAGGAGTGAGATTTTGGTATCTTTTTGGCTCAGTCTCCAGTTCTTGGTGCTGGGCTGTGGTGAGGTTATTATTCCAGAGCTTCCCAGTATTGTTACAGAAGGGAAAACAACTGATTACAAGAGATACAGCATTCTAACTAAAGTAATATAATTAGCAATAACAATAGCATCAGGCACAGTATAGAAACTAATAAACTGTTATAGCTATTAATTTTTTACCTTGGACAACAGAAGCAAGTCTACAAATATGTAACAGAACCAACTGTAAATTGAGAGCTTTTATGCCACATGCTTACCACTGGTAGAGTGGTTTTACCCTGTGGTGGTGAGATTTAAGAAGAACAGTGGATAAAATAAAGATAACTGAAAGGAAAGTAGAAGCCAGGCTAGAAGACAAAGGATGACCATGCAAACTTTGGGAAGCTAGAGGAGAGGGCAGAAGAAAAAGAATGAGGGAATTAGAAAGGGATTATCTGAAATAAGTCTCTAGGTTTGGGGATGGAGTTAGTTTTCTTGACTGGAGTTCTCCCCAGCCATTTAAAAAAATGAAAAGATAAAAAGAAAAAGTGAAACAAACAAACAAACAAGCAAGTAAAGACAACAACAAACAAGGAGTGAACAGGAGAGGCCTCACCTGCCTGCTTCACTTCTGTGTGTCTTTGTCCCAAGGTCAATGCTGGTTCCCCTACCTTACCACTTACTGGATCATGTTGTTGTTGTTGCTTAGTGTCTTCATGCCCCTCCTGTCCATTCTGTACAACCTAGTGGGACCCTACTGCGTCACTGGTGTTCTCCATGGTCTCTGGGCCTTCCCAAGTTGTTCACCACAGTTTGGGCAGCAGTGAGGGGAGGGGCCATTCTCTGGTCCTCTCAAAGTTCACCTTGGTCATGGTGGCAGAGACAGTGATGAGAATGGCCATGCTCCATGTTGTTCACCTGGGTTGCAGCAGCAAAGATGGCTCTCCTCTTTCTTTTTTTATTTCTCAAAATCTGCTTTTTTCATTTTCCTTTTTCCCAACCCCTCCATCATTACTCGTATTACTATTAAGCTTTATTAAGCTTTAGATATTTAGTTGGCTCTATGCCATTGTTAGTAAATTCCTTTCTATTATTAATGGTAGATACTCATTGCATTTGGTAGACTATGTCAATATTAGTCTTTGTGTCTATATTACAACTGTAGGCCAATTGTCTATTGTTAAGTGTGGGACAGTGGCAATTGTTATTGGTTCTTATGATATGATGATATCCAGTTTGTCTTTCACTCTATTATTGTTTCTTATTTTGTTGCTATTGCTAGGTCATTGCTGTTGCTATCAATGAGTTTTTACTATATGCCAATATCTGGTTTGTCTTTGTGTCATCAACAGTACTAAGATTTATTTCCAGAGAATCTGGTACTGATCTTCCACACTGCACTCTCCTCCCCTCTCTTAAGCGGTAGCCAGAATTCAAGACAGAAGCAAAGGCTTTAGTTAGGTATGCCCAGAGCACATCACTGGAAAGCAGAAACAAATAGGAGACATCTCCAAACTAGCAACAAAGTCTTTCCACTATAATTGCCTCACTATATCCAGCACAAAAAAATTTAAAGGAATAGAAGCATGAGAAAACAAGATAACAAAATGTCTCCAAAGGCTAGCATTTCCTTCAAAACTGATTCATGGGACATAGAAGGGGATGGAATAAAAAACCAAACACCTCAATCATACAAAATAACAAAAGAGGATACAAAAAAACCAAACCAATAAGATGCTCAATGAACTCAAAGTGATATAAAGTAACAGAAAATGGACTTAATAAACAAAATAAGTGAGCCCAAAGTACTTAATAAAAAGCTATGTAAGTTAAGCAGATTAATACAAAACCTGAATGACAATATTAATTAAAAAATTAAAGCTTATGAAAAGGAATAGAAATCCAGAAGATAAAAAATTCATATTGAAAGGAGAGGCAGCAGAAGAGACCAATGAGAGAATGGAGTGTCAGCACTGGAAGACAGACTTGATGTAGGTGGCCATATACTCAGAAATACTTTGAAAACAATGAGAGGTTGTGGAAAATGGATACAACATGATATAATGAAGGCTAAGACTAATATAAATTGGCAAACGATCAGAAGATTGCATGAGTGGCATAAATTATTATGTGATGTCTACACAAATAATACTAGAAAACTCTCCAAATACGAAGAGAGAATTTAATATATAGATAAGCAAAGTATGTGGAAACCCAAATAGCCATGACTGAGAAAGACCTTCCTCAAGACACATCATAGTCAAAATCCCAAAATCAAACACAAGGATAGAATCTTAAAAACTCTTAGAGAGTTGGGGGAACCAATGAAGAAATCAACCTGCCAGCCTTTCTGGTAAACCACACAAGTCACATGGATTCCAGGGAGAGAAAAGTCAGATAGTGCAGCCTATGAGCCTACCAGCATTCAGGCTGAGAATCAAACATCATCCATGTGTCTCGCCATCCCTCCCCCACCCACCCACGCCACCATCCCGTGTCTCCCCCCAAAGCCCAGCAACCAGATGATTCAGAGGACAGGCTGAGCTGATAGCAACTAAGGTACATAAAGCAACTAAATGCTTGCCTTATTTGATTGATTATACAGGCTTGGGGCTGGTGGTCTGAGCATCTCTTGGGAAGATGACACTATGTAATGCAGCAAATATGAGGAATTTCCTTCTACCTTGTCTTTGAAGTCAAATATTGTTTTCACTGTTTGCTTGTTCTTTGCTTAAAAATTTAAAAAAAAAATTTTTAAAAAAAACTTCCCAAATGAGAAAAACCAAGAATCCAGTATATTCATCACTGAATTCTACAAGAACTTCAAGGAAGTTCTGACACCATTATTCCTCAAATGCTTAAATAAAATTGAAAGAGATAGAGTACTCCCAAAGTCATTCCTGGAAGCTAGCATTACTCTGATTCCAAACCAGACAGGGATCCAACTAAAAAGAGAACTATAGGTCGACCTCTTTAATGAACACAGAAGCAAAATTCCTCAACAAGATACTGACAAATAGAATGCATCAATGTGTTAAAAAGATTATGCAGCATGCCTACGTGACCTTCACCCATGGATGCAAGATTGGTTCAACATATACAAATCAATAAATATAATACATCAGAGTTTCTTTTCTAGCTTTCTGCAGGCCATTTTGATAGCAGTAATCATAGCAATTACATAAAGTACTAAGTGAAATCATATCCACAGACATGCACATCTGGGCTTGGACTGACACTTATGTATGCTTACATACACTTTTCTGGCACTTTGAGTCTACTTACAATTGCACAAGCAGCCATTAGGGCTATAACTCAAGATTTTGATCATAAATTAAATCTAAAATTCTGGTCATAACACAAGTTGTTCATATGTTGTCAGTGCATCTTGAGTGTCCACCATAGCAGGTCACAACCTAGCACTTACAAATGTCACCTGACAAATGTCACCTGGTGGCATCTTTGTGAGACTGAACCATCAACCTGAGGGCTATCTCCAAGTAAGTGGTTTCAGAATGTAACTGAATTAATAGGATACCTAGTTGGTATCCAATAAGAGATGGTTGTTGTGGAAATTTCCACACATATTTTGATGACCAGAGATGAACAGTAGATAAAAGTAGAACAAAAAAAATGGTTTTCCCATCAGACTCTATCATTAAGACTCTATTTTTACTCTGTCTCAAAAATTTAGAAAAGACTGATATTATGACTCAGCGTAAAGGCTCTGAGTTCAGTCCCCAGTACCTCAAAGAGAGGTGGGAGGGCTATTTTGAAAATTAAACAAAATAAGTTGTCTGAAACATAGTATAGGTTTAATAATGAACTGGGAACAGTATTGTTTTAACAGACAATGATGAGAGTAACAACTCCATGCACAGAATAACACATCCTAGTTCACCATGAAGTAGTTAAAGAAGGCATAAAAGAGAAACAAAAGAAAATCTCTACCCTGGTAACTCTTTAGACAACATTAATGATATAGCTAGTATTGGTTTTCTTATAATTGTTACTCATATATTCATCTTGCATTTACTGCTGAAAGAGTGTGGACATAAAACAAAATCAAAACTCTAGGTTCTCTTTCATAGGGATACCTACTCCTATTGAGAAGACGACAATAAAGTGCAAAAAATAATTTTAAATTTCATAAAACCATTTGTAACTGAATGACAGAAGAAAGAGGGAAAAAGGAAGCAAGGCAGAAGAGGGGAAAGGATGAAAGGGAAAAGTCACCAAAGTTGGACAGACAAAAACAAGTAGGAAAGCTGAAGCACATACATGAATCTATGTCTAAAACATGGAAAAAGGAAAATAATTATTAAGTTCAAAACGTCCCTAGCTACGCGTTTTCTCAGAATGTAAAACTGTAGCCCTGCCCTTTGAATGTTACCTGAAGCTGCTTTGTGTAGCAAAACTAATCACAGCAGCAATTTTGGCTCCATATGGGAACTTGAGTTAACGTAAACTGCGTAATACCCTACCCTTTTGTTGTTCTTCCTTTTCTAATTATTACCGAGTTAGTTCACTGTTGCTCCTGGTGCTAAAAGCACTATCAGTTAGCATTTCTGTCGTTATTCACCACTGATTCCTCATATACTCTTCTGCCATGTCAGTTGTTAACCATCTGGCACATACTTCTGCTTTGGCAGTGTTTACATATGGCAGTTACAAAGTTAATGTGTCCATGTAGACAGTCAGGATTTCACTCATTCCAAAATACAGTTGCATGGTAACATTTTGTTGATATTAAAAATTGAGGTATTTAACCCCGCTTCCTCATTTTCCATTTTCCATCACCCATTTTCTGGGCCGTGGCTTATTGCTCCATGGGAGAAGACAGCAAAAACATGGCTAAAGAATAGGCTGAAAAGTCAGGCATTGCAAGGCAGAGAAACAATTAGCTAAGCTCCTTTGATATCTATTTGGTATTTTGAGAACCAAGATCAGGAAACCAGTCTAAGCACTTTTCTGGAAAGGCATGAAGTCAACATAGAAAGAAAGAGAAATCCCTACCCTTTATACCCTGGAAATTATGGGAAATGATGGTATGAATAGGGAGAGTGTGTTAAATTAAGGGCCTCGCCTTCCATTCAAGGATAAACTCTTGAAAGGAGCCACTTCAAATATCCTTCCAAAAGGCCTCCTCTTTCCTTCACCCAAAGATATCACAGATCATGTTGGAGAGAAGTGAAGGGGATACCGTGGGAATAAAAATGCCTGGGAATTTTTTCTATAGCATTCTAATATATTACTTATTAATCAAGTCGGACAGTCTTCAATCCTGAAAGATTTAAAAATTAATTTTGAGGAAACCATTATTGATTGACAACATACACTATATATGTTATATATTATATATTTTGTATTTTATATTATATATATATATATATATATATATATATATATATATATGCAACATGCAAGGGTTTTGCTCAATTAAGATTTTCTTTACTTATTTAGAATCACATGAATTTGGGTATACAAAATCAATGCTTCTATCCAAATATAAAACTTACTGTGCTTATCTCATAGAATAATTCAAACTATAGGGAAAATATTTATCTACTTGCAAGAATAAAATGATTAAACATCTTAGAGCACAATTTTCTCACAAAGAATGTAATTTTGGCTAGAAAGATGGATGTGATATTCAGGCTAGTGTTTGCTATGCTAATTATATCAGTCTCCTAATATAAATTTGTTAATGTCAACTAACATTCACTGAACCTTTATTAAGTGCTAGTCAGTGTGCTGAGCACTGACAGTAGTTCTGAGCCTGTCAGGGAGGCAGTTGTCTCCCTTCATAACAAAGGATCAAAACTAGAGGAAATATATATTCATTAAACTTAATGCACAGACTGCTTGTCATTTATAGAGCTGTTACTGCCTAGCAAACCTTACAAACCCATGTAATCACAAAAAGCACATAATAGATCCAAAAGTATGATGGTCCATGATTTGGGGAATAAAAATGACCATAGTAGCAATTTTTGGATAAACAACTTGAAAGACTACAAGACCATTCTCTCAAGAGTGAAATGTGATTACCTCTGGTGTAGAGAAAGATGGGTTCTTGACCCATCAAAAGTGATACCAGACTCTGATTCTTCCAGAACTCTACCATCAACCAAGGTCACTGATGGTATGCTATTTTTTTTTAAACCAGAGATCCAACTCACAACCTTGTGCATGGCAGGCAGATGTTTGTGACACTCAGCTAAATCCCCCATCCCTGTAGGCTCATAGTCTAGACTTTCAGTTATCTTTCAATAAGAAAATTCCTCTTAGTTAACTCTAGAGTCTTGATGAAAACCTTCCAGGAGGCATCTCCATTGCAGCCCCAACCCCACACTGATACTTTACTCCAACCCAACCTCCAAAAGCAATCTGCAGAACTGGAGAGGGAAAGGGGGCTTTCACCCATGGCATATGATCCTGAGAGTAGACTGGAATTTTGGGTTTGATCAAGCCTGACTAGAGTCCCTGGTTTGACATCTTTCTCTGAGCTATAGTCTCATTCATAGGGTTAATGTATTAATCTTGCTGAACAAATGCATGTAAAGCCCTTAGTATTGAATTTGGCATCTGGTGAATTGGACTTAATACCCCTTTTACTGTTACTAATAATCACTCAAATAAAAACAGTTGATGTATCAAATACCTTTCTAAATGCAGGTCATGTGGGAATAATCCTGACATGATCAACTTCTCCTTGACTTTCATGCTAAAAAAAAAAAAAAAAAAAAAAAAACTAAAGAGTAAGACAACTCTCTAAAAGTCTTGCACTGAAGGGTGACAGATCAATCTGTTCAAGTCTATTGCAGAGACAGACCAGCAGAAAATGGATCTTAGCAACCAGAGGAGAAATACAATATTGTATCTCACCCCAGATAAACAGACATGAAGGAAAATCTGAAAGCATCCATGGGGAAGCTTCTGCTATAGTTGATTCCCTGTTCAAAACCTAAGCTGGTCAAATGGTTTTGGCTATCAAGAAATTATGCTAACTTCACTGCTGATTTTGTAATGCTTTGATTTCACATTAATGCCTCTACTCTAAGAGACCATTTTTTAAGTCATAACAAATTTTTAAGAAAAGAACATTCATAATCCCCGGGATACAATTGTTAAAATTTTGATAAATGACCTAATCTTAATTCTTTCACTTCATTTCTCTACTTCCCTTTATACAAAAATTTCTCAAAAACTATTATAATATTGTCTTTAATTCCTTGATTTCTGTTCTTTCTTGGCTTACTCCAATCAAGCTTCTACCACTACCTCCTGCCACAATGGCTCCTGTCAAGATTGCTCATGACATCCATGTTTCTTAACCTGAGGACAGATTCTCAGTCTTGTTTTGAATGACCCTGTCCATAGCATTTGCCTTAGCTTCCCACTCCTGCCTCTTGGAAACACTTTCTTCAATTCCATCACCCATCTCCTTGGTCCTGTCAACCTTCTTTGTGCTTCTGTAACAAGCAGTCTTCCTTTGGGAGTTGTCCATGGCACTTACTCTGTTTTCTCTCCCTTTACCTGACACTCTAAATTCTGAAGGAAAGTTACACTAAAATGATTAAGATGTTAACTGCTAAACAGTCTTGTTTAAATATACAAAACAGAATACCTGGTGATCTTCATATAACATTAGAATTTGTAATGTCTGTCTTTCTTTATTCTTTAGTTCTGTGCAACCAATACAATGCATATAACTGAGAGCTAGGCACATATTTGTATTCCCAGTCACTCAGTAGGCTGAGGCTGGTGGATTCTGAGTTTGAAGCCATCCTGAACAACCTTGGTCCAAAAAAATAAAAATGTCAGTTGCCATGCTTGACTTGTAGAAAAGTGAAGCAATATTTGCATCTAGTCCCAAAATGTCAAGGTCAATCAAGTTTTCCTAGCTAGAATGGGAAAAAAAGGGAAACACCTCCTGAAAGACAAAGATCCCATCAGCACAGAGCCTTCCTGCCGACTGTCTCATGCACCTCCTTTTCCTCCCTATAATAGCCCTGTCACACCTGAGTTCCCTAAGATAAGTTTTAGAAGAGTCCATAGCTTTGTATAATGCCCAGCCCTTCCAAAGTGTTAGCCTTTGAATAATACTGATTTTTTTTTTGACCAACCCTTATCTCCTGATGATTGGCTTTTCTATAGAAAATGTTTCCAGACCTCATCACAGTCTGGAGGAGTTTATGTTTGTAATCCTAAGGAAAAGTTATTGGAATTCTAGTAAATAAATTCCAATCTATGACTTCCAGTGCAACCCATAATGAAAATAAAGAGACTAAGACATATCTGCAATTATGGGGAGCCAAGGGGACCTAAGTCCAGTCAGAACAATGACTAACCAAAACAAAGGCTGCACAACTCAGGGTCAAACCTGTGTTTTATTAATTTGTGCAGAGGGGAATGGCTCTGGATTGAGCAACTGAGGATGACCAGAAGTACATGAGTACTGCAAGCTGGGCTGAGGAGGCCCAATGGCACCTTTGCAAAATGCAGAGAGGTAGGCAGACAGAGTATCAGATTCTAGTAGTAGGTAGCCTCTAAGTTTGAAAGTATCTGCATAACATAGTTTGAGGAAGTATCTTATGTTTGTGGTCATTTACTTCAGCTTTGATAGCTGGCCTTTGTGTGCAGGGATGTCAAAGTCTCTTTCTTGAGGCTCAGACCCTGCCAATAGCATGCCATCTCTCTCTAGGCCTAGTTCATACTTAGTAATAGGGAGCCAAAGGTGGGGCATCACTGACCTATCACATTGTTTCAAAGGCTAAATAAACTTTAGTGCCTTGCCCAGACCCATTTACATTGCTTAAAGCCAATTGAGGGAGTAGAGAATTTTCCTAGCCATCTCTGTATGTATCAATACATGGAAGCAGGGGAAGGGTTAGCCAAAATGGAGACAAGTGGTCTTCTTTCAGGGAGAACCATCCTGGTGATCTGCACACTTTCAAACAGAATGTAAGTAGACATGGATCTAGAAACAATTTTCCCTCTTCTTCCAACTTCCAGCAGTTGGATAACCTAGGTTTCACACCTAAGCCTTCTCTTAAATTCTTCAATGTACAGACCAAAGAATCAGGGCCCCAAACTGCTCACCCACCTTCAGATGCCACTTTTGAGTCCACATCACCAGACCTTTTGCCCTGGCTGTAAAACTGGGATTGCCATGACCAGATCCCTGAATTCGATTAATTTCCTAAAGTAGCTCTCAGAACTAAGGGAAGCACTTCAGTTTACAAAGGATACCAATGAACACCTAAGACTTATGTAGGAAGGGTTGGGGAAGGGTGTGAGGTAGTACATTAGGGCTGGGCAAACCAGATAACTAACTGAAGAAAATATGTCAAGTGTCATAAATTGCCACAGAATATGCACAGAACATAGAATCCAAAATGATTCCATTGCTCCTGAGCACTCTATATGGAAGCAATCAGAAAACTATATTTTCAATTCTTCACTTGAATTTGGTGCTGTTTGCAGAACCAATTAGAAAAGTGCTATTTTCATTCTTTCATTTACATCTGGCAGGAAATCAAGTGAGTCTTTCAATAGGGCAATTTAAATCTGGTGCCAGGCCCAGTGAGTTTCGGGTAAGACAATTACCACAATGCCTTACTTTCATGGATTCCAGACACAAAAGACCCCTTTCTCTTCTCCTCAGGGCTGGTAAAAGACTGTTCACCAGCCCAATCCCACACAGTAGAGCATACATCTTTTCTACCTTCAGTGAATGTAACTTTTGCTGCCTTTTCTGTGTGTCTTGTCTAATTCTTTGTTCAGGACACCAAGAACCTAAAAGAGAATGCCCACGAGGCAATACCATCCATCTGATAACAGGTACAAGCTTCCATATCTTGTGGGTACCACTGTATGGGAATTTCTGCATGTTCAGAAAAACCATAAACCCTGTCCTTTACGGAGCTTCTATCTTGGAATTTCATCCTCTAAAACTTTGAGCTAAATAAGCCTCTTTCCAAGTACAGGCTCAGATATTTGCAAGAGCAACAGAAAACAGATTAATAAAGTACCTCCACTGTGCTATGAGGATTAATACATGTAAAGAAGTTGGGACAGTATCCAGAGCAAAGCATGTGCTGCACAGCACACCGATTAGCACTTCCTCATACTTTCTGTGAATCTTTACCATCACCTTTATCAATTTCCCATCTACAAATCTGTTTCTTCTTCTAGAGTGCTGTGCATGTATTTCAATAGGAATTAGTGGGGAAGGGGTAAAAATCTTATTTTACATGCAAAGAATTAACAGACTGGTAGTTCATAAGCATGTATGTAGAATACTCATATTGTTAAAAATTCATGGAGGAGGTACGGATAGGGATTGGAGTGTGATCTTGTGGAAAATCACTCCCCTAGCATAAGCAGCACCCTGAGTGCCACTCCTAACATCACATTAGAAGAAAGAAAGAAAGGATCCAAAAGCTGACCTGCTTATTCTTAGAATACCCAGCCCCAAGTACTGTGCCCACAGCAAGAACACAGCCCAGAAAGAAACTCACTTCACCCTCTAGTGATTCCTTAGAAGTCCTCACCTGGGGATCAACTAGGCTGCAGTTACTAGTCATATACAAAATTTGAAACATATATCCAAATGATACTGGCTCAATGATTCTGCACCCCCAAATTTGAATAGAAGATAAAACCTACATCTTTAGGTAGAGAACAAAACTAGGATATCAGACATTTACTGTGCCAATAATGGAATTTTATTGCAGGCTTCATTATTTTTTTAGTTTTATCATTTGGAGTCAATTTCCTGATAAGAGAGATGACTTTCTTAGGACTTTAAATCGTACCACATAAGAGACAGTTCCAAGATGGCAGATTGATAAGTAGCAGGGTAGAGAGCCTCTCTGAGAGAAACAACTCAGATGCTAGAATTTAACACCATGGAGAAGCTCAGACAAAAGGAGAGAGATTCTCATGATCCAGGAAGAAACTGCAAAAGAAAAAGAAAAAGAAAAAAAAGAAAGAAAGTGAATGGAAGGCTGGAGATAGATGCACTCTCACCAGAGCTGGTCCATGCTGTGCTGGACATCTTGGAGTTGGACAACTTGTGGCCACTCTGAAGTTGCGGTCACATCAAAATTGGGGTTGGTGAACCTAAGGCCCTTGGCAGGAGGATGCACCACAATGGAGAGCAGAACTTACATGGAGAGCTGCACTGACCCATGGTGAGTGCTTGGAATTTGGGCCTGCAGGGGGGAGTTGACCAGCTGGATGACATATTGGAATTGGGCAGGATGGGCTTGAACCTGGAACCCACAGTTACATCAGTGTGCTGCTCCTGGCCCAAAGTGAACTGGCAGGATCTGTTTGGGCTGGGTCACAGCCCTGGTCAGGACCCAATAGCAAGGGACAAAACTGTCCCAAACCTGTGATGCCTGCACAGCACAGACTAATGTGGTAAAGGCACTCGCTGGTTAACTGGCATGGAGGAGAGGGGCTAGTCCACATTGCCCTTGTGTGCACCTCACAGATGAACAGCAAACTGGAGAGAGCAGCAATCCTCTAGCCAGCATGCTTCAGAAAAACTATAAGCAGTACCAAAAGGACCTGAGACATCCACCATACATCTGTCTGAAAGAAATCAAAAACATAACAAGAGAAAGAAACAATAAAAAGCCTCCAGCTGCTGACCCAGGGAAAATATGTCCAGGAGAGGTAGATACTGAAGAAATTGAGGGCAGCAAACATGTAATATAGGACATGGCATCAGCCAACATAAAGAAATACCTTCGTGATATCATAGACGAACTTAAAACTGAAATTCAAATTCAAGTGAAGCAAGATATAAGAAGATTAATAAAAGAAATGCACCTCTCAAGAAGACACAGATGGAACAATGGGGGAACCCAGAAAAAGGAGCAAAAACTGTAATGAAAAATATAAACAAAATCTAGAATACATGAGACAGATTCAAAGAGATTACCAGGAAATTTGAAACTCCATTGAAAGCTGGCAAAAATGCTTGACAGAAACTAAAGTTAGACTTTCAAAACTTGAAAATAGACTTCAATGTGTGATCATGAAAGGAAAGACCTATTAAAAATAACAAGAAACCAGGAAGTAACAAAACAAAGGCTAGACGATGACAAGAGGATCTATAACTTAAGAATAAAAAATGTGAGCAAGGAACAGGGATAAACACAAATAAAATACAAATGCTATTCACAGAAATAACTAAGGAAAACTTCCCAACCATAGGAAAAGAAATGATATTCAGATATGTGAAGCAAACAGAATTCCAGCCAGCTACAACCAAAACAGATCTACATCCAGACATATAATAATCAAGATCCCAGAAATTCACCACAAGAACAGAATATTAAAAGCAGTCAGAGAAAAGAAACAGATCACCTAAAAAGGAAAGTCCATCAAAATCATGACAGACTTCTCAACACAAACCATCAAATCAAGAAGAGCTTGGAGCAAAGTATTCCAAGCCCTGAAAGAAAATACCCTCCAACCCAGATTGATGCACCCTGAAAAACTGTCTCTCAAAATTAATGGAGAAATAAGATGTTTCCATGACAAACAGGAACTGGGGGAGTTCATTACTACCAACCCAACCCTACCAAAAGTACTGAAAGACATTCTAGAGAGAGAAAAAAATACCAGGATTCCAGCAACAGTGGCAGAGAGGCCTCAGTGAATGGGACAGACAGTGGAATGAAGGAGAAAAGTAGACAACCAATGGCAGAAAAATAGCATAGCAGAGATGAGGCAGAGAAGATTGGCTATAATCTCTAACACAGATGGCCTTGATACACTAACAAAAAGAAACACAGGAAGAGTAAATCAGAGAGTAGATTGAGATGCTCTGAGTGGGAAATATAATCTACCTGAAAGAGGGTTAATGAACCAAAAGTCAAAGATGAAAAAAACAATGCTCTATGTGACAAGGAATCAGAGAGAAATAGGGGTAGCTCATCCAGCAGCTTTAAATAGGTTGAAAAGTCAGGACACTTTTGTGCAGTGGAGAACTACTCAGCTATAAGAAAGGAAAACTTTGAGGCTTTAGTAGATAAAGGAATACAGCTCAAGATCAAGCTTAGGAGTAAAAAGGTTCAGAACCACTTAAGTAGATAGCAGGTTTTCCTTCTAATCTAAAAGCTAAAGGAGTTAGTGGGACCTAAAATGTACAAAGCACCCTGTGAAAGTGAAAGGGGAGGAATTATCTAAAAAAAAGAAGGCAGAGGATATTGTTAGTAGTGTATCAGGATTTAAAATCCACATTATTTTTATCACTGTTTAGTTTAATTTTATTCTGCTCCAGTCTGTCTACTTGTACTATATTTGAGGGCACAGACAGCTGTCCCCAAAATAGTAACCATCCTTAATTTCCTATTAACTTAAACTGAAGCCCTGTATTACTTACACTGTCTTACTATGACTGATCTTATTTGAATCTTGTTTGTTAGATCACTGTTTTGTCTTGACTGATTTTATTTGAATCTGGTACGCTTAATAGTAACAGGTCTGAGAGTAGAGGCAACTACTTTGAAGATGACAAGATTTAATAGGATACCCATTCCAGTTTATTAACTGCTTTTTAAGTCCTATAATGTCTCCAATGTTTAATAATCTTTAATAGTGCAATGTACTGCTATGTTCAATTATGCTATGTCTGATGATATAGACAATTCTGTTGAAAATGACAAGAGACATCATAGTAACCACTGTAGATCACCTAGCATTGTGGTTTTATATGTCTTTTTCATTTCATGCTTTTCTATGAATTTTTTTATTGTCTTGTTTTGATTTGTTTTTCCCTCTTATACAAAAAGGATAGGTATACATGTAGAGACTCATGCATGCATAGAACTTCTAAACGGTTTACAAGAATTGATTATATAATGCATGATGTAATGAACAGATACTTTGAAGAAAAAGAAACACTAAGATATCCAGTGCTAATTCTGTAGCATCATGACATAAAATCTAGCAATACTATTATTATCTGTCCAGAGTGATATTAGTCTGTTCTCTTTTGTTTAATTTCAACATATGTAAAGGTATGGACAGCTATTTTGAAGAGAATGAGAGATATTATGGCAGCCCTTGTTGACTTCCCTATTATCTGGTCTTGAAGACCTAAAATGCCTTCATCATCCTGTTCTGATCAGTTTAATACTATTTCATTTGGTATGAATTCACTGTGTTTGAAGATACAGACAACTATTTGGGAGAAAACAAAAGACAATATGATAGACAATGAAGATCTCTGATAGTCTTGCTTTGAAATCTGTATTTCTTAAATTGTTTTCTTATGATATATTTTGTTCTGTTTTGTTATGTTTAATTTTTCCCTTTTTAAAATAAAAAAATCTGCCACATAGCTAGGGTGCTGAGTTGCCTATGTATAGGGCTGGCCTCAGTGACACCACTTGGCTGGAAAACTGCTAAAATAAAATAATAATACCCCTAGTCAAAATTGGCATGAAGCACTCACTGGACAGATGTTTGTTGATTTTATGTGAGCCACAATTTTTAAAAAGCTTCAGTTCTCTGAGGCATTTACCTTTACCTCTCTGAGATGGCGGCGTGGGGGGCAGAAGTTGAAAGAACCCTGTCATGTGAGCTGCTTGAGTCTCAGCCTGCACTCAGGCTCCAAGTGTGTGCCTGTGGTGAACTGATAACTGGTGATCAACTTGTACCACCAGCTGAACTGAATCACTGAGGTGCTGAGTGTGGATGGCCCACCTGAGGATTGTTGCTAACATAAACAGGATAACTGGAGAGCAAGAGTAGTGTTGTTGGTTCTTCTTGATGTTGTTGGTTCTCCTGTTACCACAGGTTCTCCTATTGCCATGATTCTCCTGGAGGAGCTTGTTGAGCTTCTTTCCTCTGACAATGAGCTTTTCTAATCATCAGAAGCTCTCAGGACCATGTTGCTGACTGCGGTTCCCTTTGGGGAGCTCTGCTATTTACTTTGAGCATTGCTTCCTGGCTCCAGAGGGAAAGATAGTGTGCTATTCAATCTCCTGGGGACGCTTGTCATGCTACCTTCCTGTTACGAACTCAGTTATTCTGTTAGAGGATCTCAGGACCTCATTGTCACTGAAGATGGTTGTGGTACTTTTCAGGGGAGCCTGGTTCTTATTTTGAGCTTTGTTTCCTGACTTCAATGCAGAACCCTTCAATGCAGAAAGCTGCTGGCACAGATCCTTCATCCTTCTGGCACAGACTTCCCAGCTTCTACCACTGACCTTGGGGCTTTGCCAGCACAGAAGGGAAGACTTTCATGAGTCATTGTTGTGAGCTCTAGGCCTCCAGTTGGACTAGTAGGAGGCATTGTCATGGGCTCTAGGTCTTCAGCCGAATTCATGCAGCACATTGCTATGGAATCTAGGTACTCATCTAGATTCTCTAGAGCTTTAGTGTGTGGACAGATTTTCTGTGCTTTCTTTGTATTTGACTCTTTGGGTAACCATTATAAGTAATACTATAAATTATGTGTCCAGTATTATCTTGTTCTCCTTGCAAACTCTGACTACAACAGTGCCCAAGAGCCATCATAAATGAGGACTTGCTACAGCAGCCATGCCCAGCCCTGTGCTGAAGGCCCACCTCACAGGCCTGCAGGCAGGACTGCCCACCACAGACTTCCTGCAAGTCATATCCTCAACCGGAGTGTAACTTCGTGGAAGCGGGGCTGGGGGTTTAGCTCAATGGCATAAGCGCCTGCCTTGCAAGCAGGCAGTCGTGAGTTTGATCCCTGGTACCGATAAAAACAAAAAAGACAAAAATAAATAAATAAATAAAGTAAAAAAACTTAGTGGACGCAACAAACCCTGAGAAAGTCCATTGCTAAAGGTGCAGAACATAGGCAGAGGAGGAAACCTTGAGAACATGGAGGTTTTTCAGTTGAACTCTAAGAGCAGACAGTGAGATGTACAGTTCTAATTACAGAGAGCAGAAATCTTTATTTACACTTTATCTTCATTTGTATCTTTAATGAACACCGGCTAATGGCACATGTGAATTGGAACAGCCTTAACTACTGTTTTCTACAGCTTGTCATTCTTATGAGCCAATTACAAGGAGCAGCTCATTGCTGAGTGCAGCAAACTTCAGGCTCATTATGCCAAACAATTGTCTCATCAGTAACAGTGATCCTTTTAATCCCCCACAGACAAGGAGGAAGCCGGAGACAATAAAAGGACAGCTCAGAGCCTGGAACAGCTCATGGCTGTGTGGTGCTCTATCATCTGGAAGTTTCACCCTTGTCCTGTACAAGAGCTCTCCTAACTCTTTCACCTTCACTCACTGTGCTAGCTAAAGAATACAGCATTCCATATTGTCAAGGAGCCTCAAAAGAAGAAAATAACACCATTCCTTTCTCCTCCTATAAGCCAGGCACTGATCTAGCTGCTTTCCACTGGTGTATCCCTAACCACAGTCTCATGTGAGACGATGGCCCCCATTTACAGGCAAGAAACTGGCTGTTGGTCTAGTGCCATGATTCTGGTAAAATATTCGCACTATACAAGAATCACTTGGGTCTCATTAAAACATAGCTCGTTGGCCCACACCAGAGTTTTTGATTCAGTAGTTCTTAGGGTTCAGGTGGTACTGGGAATTTGCATTTCCAACAGTTTCCCAGAGGAGGTTCATATTGTTGGTCTGCTATGGTTAGAACGTGTCACCTGAATCTTCATTTGTTAGAAACTGAATCTCCAAGTTCATATGTTGACAGTATTCAGAGGTAGGACTTTTGGAAAGTCATAGAGCGGGATGAGTTTGTGATGGTGGAGCCCTTATGAGGGTTTTGTAAGAAGAGAAAGAATGACCTGAGCTTGCTTGCTCCACTTCTACAATACCTTACATCTTGTCTGAGCAGCAACAAGACCCCTACTGGATGCTGGCTGTTCATAAATGACCCAGCCTTAGGAATTCTCTTAAATAAATAGAAAATGGGGGCTGGGGATTTAGCTCAGCAGCATAAGCACCTGTCTTGCAAGTGTGCAGTCGTGAATTCAATCCCTGGTACTAAAAAAAAAAAAAAAAAAAGAAATAGAAAATGAATGAAGTCATGGTTCTGGCTTACATTTTGAGAACCACTGGAATAGCAAAAAAATAAAAATAAATCAAATACAAATCTTATGACTTTCAGTATAACTGGCAAATTGATAAACCAGCTGAATCTTGACTACAAAATAGAACTGATGGCACCTGCTTTCTAGGGATGAACCTAATCTTTTCAGCTGCACTAAATTTGTGAAAGTACTTAACACCTTGCATGGTCACTGCTTATCCTTCCAATCCCCCACCCCCATTAGATCAGACACAAGTATCTTGTTCATCATGGTATCCTCATTTGGTCTTCAATAAACATCTGTGTGGACAGATGGAGTCCCTGGGAGACCTGCATGAAAGATTTTCTTCTCTCCAGATTCACTTATTGGAAGTGGACAGATAGGTACTGAATGTAAGAGATCACTGACAGAGCACCCAGATACCCCACCTTGCTCTTGATAGCCCTCTGTTTTGCTGTTATTCAACATAATGATGCCCTATTTCACAATAAAAAGGGTCCACATTTGGAGAATAGATTATATGCAACTTTATGATTGATAGAAACAAGAGCTGATGTCAACTGACAAAAGACATTCAAAAGCAAGTCGTTTATAACTTCAGAGTCCCAGGAGAGAATTCTGAGACCACTGGCTATGAGAGAGAGGTTGGGGATATCATTTGCCAAAACTCCCCAATCTTTGCTCTTTGGAGCTTTAAAAGTACAAAATAACTCTTCACCTCCTCTTCTCTCTGCAAGTCAGAAAGGCTATTTTGTGAAACACCACCAGGCTGCTTCCAACATACTGTGTGGATTGTAGGCCCAGGAAAGTCTTTCCAATTAAATTCCCAACATCTTAAGGAAATAAGGCGTGTTCATCATTGGTTTTATTTTCCCTATCCCTTTCCCGTTGCACAGGCTATAAAGGAAAGACTGGGAAGGAGGATGATAATAGTAATTATCCACTCAAAACAAGTCTTTCTCCAGCAAAGCTTTTTGAAGCAGCTACCCACAGAGACAGCCCACAGATTTTCCCCATATCTAATACATTCCTTAGGCAGTAAGTTCTTACAACCTAAGTGCTTGGGACGTGCCCAAATGGGTGGAGAGTTGGGGGAAGGAGATACTAGAAAAATCTACAACCTGACAACTTAAGATGTCTGCTTCCGGTTTGATGATAAGATTAGCACACACATGTAACAGTGGAACCAAGTTCAGCTCCCATAGATTTTACTGGGTTAAGTGGAAGTATTCTGATTTTTAAGATGTGTCTTATCAACTCAGACTCTTATAATGAAATACAATAGGCAGAGGCTAAAATAATATAAATTTATTTTTCATACTTCGGGAGCCTTGAAATCCAAAAGATTAAGATTCTAACCAACACATTTCCTGGTGAGTGCCCTCATTTCTGTATTGTAGATGGCTACCTATCTGTGTGTCTTCATGTTGCCTTTCTATTTGTATGTGCTTCTGAAGAAAGAAGGAGGGAGAGAGAAAGAGAGACACAGAGAGAGAGAGACAGAGAGTCCAGAAACGGTTGAATTTCTCACAGTTCTGGAGGTTGGGAAATGCAAGATCAAGGTGCAAACAGCTTTGGTCTTTGGTAAAACCTGTTTTCTGGATTGAAAAAAGTTTAATTTTGGTAGCATCTTCACCTGGAATAAAGGTGAGAGGAAGCAATTTCTCATATCTGTCTTTAAAAGAATACTAATCTCACTCTGTTCTCCTTTCTTCTCCTCCCTTTCTTCTTTTTCCTTCTCCTGATCTTCCTCTTTTAAGCCACCCCATGTATGGTAATTTCTATGGTAGCAGCTTGAACAGACTAAAAGATTTACTATGAAGCAATCCTACAGTGTCCAGGCGCATCCTGCTAAAAGGCTTTCCATGAATAAGGCATCTTCTGTTAGCTCTCATGAATTACTATCAGTTACCTTTAGTGGTTTTTCAGGAAGTCTATTATTAGCAGACACACATGAGATTTAAGAAGATTGCCTTCTTTTTTCCTATTCAGGTATTCCAGAGCTCTTATCCAAAAGCAAGGAATATATGACAGGCCTGTTGTTAATCCACCTTCACACTATGTTACAATTATATCATCACTGGTTAACAGACTCATACTTAAAGAATATGGTTGGCTCAAAAGACTAACAAGTATATAAGTTCTTTGTCTGAGGGGTTGCTGGCCTATAATTCTTTCCCATTTGGTGGATTTTATTTTCACTCTGTTGGTGATTTCTTTTAAAGTGCAAAATTTTTTCAATAATATGAGATACCAGTTGTTGATTCTTTGAAGTGTTTCCCATGCAGTTTGCATTTTGTTCATGAATTCTCTGCCTACACCTATGTCTCCAAGACTTCTACCTATCTTGTCTTATACTAGATTGAATGTTTCTCTTCTAATATTTAGGTCTTTGATCCATTTAGACTTTAGTTTTGTGCATGGTGAAAGGCATGGGTCTAGTTTCTGTCTTCAGCATGTGGAGAGCCAATTTTTCCAACACCATTTATTAAAGAGGCTATCCTTCCAGTGAACATGTTTAGCCTCTTTGTCAAATATCTGTTCCATTGATCCTCAGGTCTATTTCTTTGCCAGTACCATTCAGATTTTTATCCTTGTGGCTTTGTAGTATAGTTTCAAGTCAGGAAGTGAGATGCCTCCAGCCTTGCCTTTGTTACTCAGAATTGCCTTTGCTATTCTAGGTTTCTTCTGTTTTACATGTTTAAGTGTGTAAGATGGATAACCATATTACTAAGTTTTTATTGGATCATTGAACACAACTGTTTGCAGTCTCACTATTTGAATATCTACTTTGTAAGCTTTAATTTTATAACTTGAACAACTATTTCTAAATTACCAATATGAAATTTATCAACTATTGATTTTTTCTCTTTTTAATTTTTTTATTTTAAAGAGATTAAGACAAAAGAAGAGAGAATAAAGTAGATTAGAACAATGTAAGCAGCATAGTACTTCACCACAAGAGAATTTGATATTAACAGTAGCTACCATAAAGTCTCTTTCTTTGAAATAGTTGAGCATACCTTCACACACAATAATATCATACATAACAAAATAGTATGAAACCTTTCAAGAGAATGAAAGTATTACAGGGCATTCAGAACCAAATAACCAAAAATGAACAATGGCTGCTATTTTTCCATAAAAAATCTATTTATACTATTACACATAATAAAATCTAATAACATACAACATGCTAGAACCAATGGAAACAGAAGAACAAAAGCATGGTAGGACTTCAAAGCAAGATGATATTAAATCAGCAATGGCTATCATAATGTCTTGTTTTCTTCAAAAGAGTTGTTCATACCATCACAGATAATAAAATCAAACAAAACAGAATAAAACCATTCCAACTAATGAATGAAAACATTATAAGGCTTCAAAGCAATGTAATGGGGAATCATAATTACTATAAAATTTTATGTGCCCTTACCAATTCTTACACTAGGGAGACTATATGGTATTCATACATTTCAGTTTGATTTCTTTCACGTATGAGTATGGCCTCAAGTTGTGTCCATTTATTTATAAATATCTCAATGTGATCACTCTTCATAGCTGAGTAGTACTCCATTGTATAAAAATATTACAACTTTTTTACACATTCCTCAATTGATGGACACTTAGATTGTTTCCAAGATCCAGCTATTATAAATTGTGCTGCTAATATGGGTACACATATATCTCCAAGGTATGATGTTTTCAGTTGTCCTGAGAATATGTCTAGAAGCGGAATAGTTGGGTCGAATGGAACATCCAGTCCCAACTTTTTGAGAAATTTCCAGACTGACCTCCACAGTGGTTGTACCAGTCAACACTCCCAGCAACAGTGCAGGAGCATTCCTCATTCCCCACAGCCTCTCTAGAATTTGTTGTTTACTTGATCCTGGCCATTCTTTCAGGAGTGAGATGGGAGCTCAGTGTTATATTAATTTGCATTTCTCTAATGACTAATGATGATGAACATTTTTTCATGTATTTATTTGCCATTTGTTTTTCTTCATCTGAGAAGTGTGTATTCATCTCAGATGCTCATTTTTGGATTGAGTCTTTGAATTTCAGGGGTGTCTGATATTTTAAAATTCTTTGTATGTTCTAGACAGAGGTCTTTTGTCTGAGGGACAGTTCACTAAGATTTTTTCCAAGTTTGTAGGACAACTTCTCACTATTCTGGAGATTTATTTTGCATTCAGAAACTTTTTAATGAGACATGATCCCAGTTATTGATTCTGGGAAGTATTTCCCATGCGGTTTGAGTCCTGTTCATTCTCTGCCTACCCTTATGTCTTCAAGATTTTTACCTAATTTGTCTTCCAACAGATTTAGTGTTTCTTTTTTAATATTCAGGTATTTGATCCATTTAGATTTTAGTTTAGTACATGATGATAGGCATGGGTCTAGTTTTAGGTTTCAGCATATGGAGAGCTATTTTTCCAGCACATTTATTAAAGAGACTGTCATTCTTCCAGTGAACATGTTTGCCCCCTTTTATCAAAGATAAGGTGGTTGAGTGTGTTTGTAGTTGTGGTTGTATCTTCTAATCTATTCCATTGATCTTTGGCTCTGTTTTTATTCCAGTACCATGTTGATTTTATTATAGTAGCTTTGTAGTATAACTTCAAGTCAAGGATTGTGATGCCTCCTGCCTTGCCTTTGCTACTTAGAACTGCCTTTGCTATTCTAGTCTCTTCTGGTTCCAGATGAATTTTAGGAGTGATTTCTCTACATCTATGAGGTATGTTGATGTATTTTCATTGGAATTGCATTGAATCTGTATAACGGTTTTGTGAGAATGGGCATTTTCACAATATTTATTCTTCCTATCCATGAACAAGAGATGACTTTCCATTTTCTGAGATCCTCTTTGATTTCTTTTTTCAGGGTATTATAATTTTCCCTATATAGATCTTTTTTTTTTTAACCAGTACCAGGGATCGATCTCACAACTGTGTGCTTACAAGGAAGCCATTTATGTTGCTGAGCTAAATCCTCAGCCCCTTACATGATATTAATTCCTAAGTGTTTCATATTTTGGATGGTAGTGTGAAGGGTGTGGCTTCTCTTATTTCTCTCTCAGTGATTTTGTTGTTAGTGGGGAATGCTATTAATTTTTTAATATTGACTTTGTAACCAGCTACATTGCTGAATTTATTTATTATATCTAAAGTCTTTCAGTGGAGTTTTGGGTGTCTTCTATGTAGAATATTATGCCATCTGCAAATAATGATAATTAAACTTCCTCTTTTCCTATCTTTACCCCTTTTATTTCTTTCTCTTGTCTAATTGCTTTGGCTAGTATTTCCAGTACTATGTTGAATATGAGCAGTGATAAGGGACATCTTTGTCTTGTGCTGATTTTAAGGTAAAGACCTTCCATTTTTGTCCATTTAATATGATGCTGGCTATTGATTTGTCACAGATGGCCTTCATCATATTGAGATAAAGAACATGTCTTCCAATTTTCTGTCAGGTTCTTATCATGAAGGAGTGTTAGACCTTATCAAAATCCTTTTCTGCATCTATAGAAATGATCATGTGATTGTTACTTTTGGCTTTATTGATATGGTGAATTACACTTATTGATTTACATATGTTGAACCATCTCTGCATTCCTGGGAGAATCCTACTTGGTCATGGTGTTTAATCTTCTTGATGATTTGCTGTATCCTGTTTGCCAATATTTTATTTAGATTTTTGCATCTATGTTGATTAGGAGATTGGCCTGTAGTTCTCTTTTTTAGTTGGGTCTTCCTCAGGTTTGGTATTAGAGTAATATCTGCTTCCAGGAATAACTCTTAGGAAGAATTCCTTCCTTTTCAATGTGATTGAAGAGTTTGAGGAATGTCAGCATTAAGTGTTCTTTATATTTCTTGTACAGTTCCACAGTGAATCTGTCTGGGCCTGGGCTCTTCTTTGTAGATAAGGACTTACTTAACGTTTTCAATTTCATTAATAGAAATTGGGTCATTCAGCAGTTTTACAACTTCTTGACCCAGCTTTGATACTTCATATGTTCCTAGGAATCTGTTCATTTCTTCTGTGTTGTTGAACCTATGAGAGTAGAGGTTTTTGAAATAGGTATTGATCTTTCTGTATTTCCACTCCACAGAGTCTGTAGTGATTTCACCTATTTCTTTCATTCCTTATTGCATGAATCTGAGTTTTTCTTTCCTTTTAAAATAAGATTGGCCAGGGGCTTATCAATTTTATTTACTCTTTCAAAGAACCAACCTTTGATTCATTGATTTTTTTAATTGTTTTCTTAGTGTCTATTGCATTAATTTCTGCTTTGATTTTTATAATTTCCCCTCTTCTTTTGGCTTTGGACTTGACTTGCTCTTCTTTTCTAGATATTTGAGGTACAGCATGAGATTGTTTGTGTTCATTCTGTTTTCCTGATATGGGAACTCAGTGCAATAAATTTTTCTCTGAGGACAGCTTCCATTGCATTCCACAGATTCTGGTAAGTTCTATTCGTAATTTTGTTTGCTTGTAGGTATTGTTTGGTTTCTTCTTTAATTTCCCCAGTGACTCACTTATTGCTCAGATGTGTATTATTCAATGTCCAAGTGTTTGTGGGGATTTGTAGCTTGTTTTATCATTAATTTCTAGTTCCATGGTATTATGATCCAATAACATGCATGTGATAATTTCAACTCTTTTGCATTTACTTAAATATGTTCTGTGGGCTAGTAAATGGTCTATTTTAGAGAATGCCCCATGTACTGCTAAGAATGTATGTTCTGGTGTTGTTGGATGAAACACTCTGTATATGTCTATCAAGTCCATTTGGTCACAGGTGTGATTCAGTTCTGTTATTTCTTTCCTGATTTTATGTCTGGTTGATCTGTCCCTTGGTGTCAAGTGTGTGTTAAGGTCTCCTGTTATAATTGTGTTACTGATAATTTGGTTTTTCATTTCTGTTAATACTTGTTTTATAGAACTGGATGTTCTGGAATTGGTGCATATATAATTAAGATAGTTATCTCTTCCTCTGGAAGTTTTCCCCTAACTAGTATATAGTGCCCTTCTTTATCTCTTTGGATCATTCTTGGTTTTTAGTTCATATTTTCTGCAAATAAACTAGCTACTCCCACTTTTTGGGGGGTTTCTATTGCATGAAGTATTGTTTTCCACCCTTTGACTTTCAGTCTATGAGTTTCCTTCTGGGTTAGATGGGTTTTTGTAGACAGCAGATGATTAGATTTTGTTTCTTGATCCATTCTGCCTGTCTGTTTCTTTTAATTGGTGAATTGAGACCATTTACATTAATGGTTATAACTGTTATATATTGGCTTATTGTTGACAAATTATCTTTCTGCTGTTGCATCTTTATCTTTTTATTCTGTTTAATTTTCTGCCTTGCTTAGTGGTTTTTTTCCTATGTCTATTTAGACTGTCTTCCCGTATTCTTTGCAGGGTTGGCTTGGTGATCATGAAGTTCTTCAGCTGTTCTTTGTCATGGATGTATTTGTTTCTTCATCCATTTTGAAGGACAGTTTTGCAGGGTACAGTTTTACAGTCTAGGCTGGAAGTTGTTTTCCTTTAGGATCTGAAATACTTTGCTCCATGCTCTTCTTGACTTCATTGTTTGTGTTGAGAAGTCTGCTGTGATTCTGATAGGTCTTCCTTTATTGGTGATCTGTCTTTTTCTCTAACAGCTTTTAATATTCTATTCTTATGTTTTCTTTCTGGGATGTTGATTATTATATGTCTGGGTGTAGTTTTACTTTGGTTATGGCTATTTGGAGTTCTGTATGCTTCACTAATCTGAATGTCAGTTTCCATTCTCATGTTTGGGAAATTTTCAGCTATTACTTCTGTAAATAGCCTCTTGATATCATTTGTGTCATCCCCTTCTTCTTTATTTATACCTATCAGTCTTATGTTGTTTCTCTTTTAATCATCTTGTTGCTGTTGAATTGTTATTTCCAGATTCCTTGTTATTTTTAAAAGATCTTTCCTTTCCTGTTCACTAGCTGCAATCTTATCTTCGAGGTCTGAAATTCCATTTTCACTTTCATTGAGGTAGTTTTGACAACTTTCAATGGAATTTTTTATTTCCTGTATAACTCTTTGAATCTGCTTCATGTATTCTGTTTGTTTCTTATATTGTTCATCCAGGGATTCTATCTTTTTGTTTTGTTCCTCTAATTTTTTACCTGTGTCTTCTTTAGATGTGTTCAGCACCTCTTTCATTACTTTTATCATTCCTTCTTTTACCTGGGAGATTATTTCTAATTTCAATTCCTTTAAAGCTTCCCGGAGTTGCTTCTTTATTTCAGTTACTATTATTTTAGATATTTCCAATGTATGGCATATATTTTCTTCTTTGTACATGGGTCCTAGGCTTTGTTGGGATGGGATGGATGTTTGAGATTGCACTCCAGTCTTTTGTCTTGTCATTTTCCTATATTTCCATGTTTTAAGTGATGTTCCAAAGCTTTCCCTGTGTTTGTTGGAAATTGCTCTCTAGGCCCTCAGTTCCTGGGACTGAATAGAAGTAACTGGGCATGGCCCAGTCAGACTCACAGGACCTCCTATGCCACCTCTGATGTTCTGGGAAGCTGAGAAGGCTCCTTAACACTGTGGGTGATGGTCCAAAGCTCCCGCAGGCAAGCACCAATGTGCTTATACTCAGTTCATGTGCCCTCAGCTCTCCTGATTGGAGAATGGTCACTGGATATGGCCTAGTTGGGCCTGCAAAACCTGCAGAGCCCAGTCTAGTGTGTCTGGAAGCTGAGTGGGCACTTAACCACTGGGAGTGATGATCTTAAGCACTCCCAGGGTCTGCACTGGTGTGCTGGAACTCACTTCGGGCAGCCCAAGTTCCCCAGATTGAAAGAAGGTCACAGGGCATGGTCCAGTCAGGCAGTGATCCCTGCAGAGCCTAGTCTAGTGTGGCTGGAAGTTGGGTGGGTACTTAACCACAGGGAGGGATGATCTTAAACTGGGCCCAAGCTGGTGTGCTGGAACTCACCTTGTGTAGCCCCAGTTCCCAGGATTGAAAGAAAGTTTCTGGGTGTGGCTCAGCTAGGCCTGTGAAACTTGCAGAGCCCAGTCTATTGTATGGCTGAAAATTGGGCAGGCACTCAACTACTAAAAGCAATGATCTTAAACTCTCCCCAGGCCACACAGGTGTGCTGGAACTCACCTCAGGCAGCCCAAGTTCCCCGGATATAACTAGTGATTTCTTATTGTTTTTTTTTTTTTGTTTTTTGTTGTTGTTTTTTAATTCTGTATTATTTCTACTCTTTTTTTCTGTGTTGCTTTTTTTCTCTTTAAAAAAATTTTTAAAATACTCTAAAAGCAAAAACAAAGACTAACAAGTATTATTTTTCTTGCAAAATTCAGAAAACATCTATCAAACCCCAAAGCCTTTTCCTATGGAAGAGTATTCCAGGTCTGGAGGGTGTTCTGTCTTCCACTGTCCTCAACTCAACTTGAGGCTCTGTCACCTGGCATGACTAGAAAACTACCTGGTTTTTCCACTAGAATACCATTGTCTCTGCCTCCAAGTAAACCTTTCTTACAAAATGCTTGCCAAAATGCAAGAACTGGGTATACACTTGACTCAAATTTAGCGAAAGAGATTTCAGAACTCTTCTTTTTTAGAGCCCAATAACTAACTAATGTGATATTTACTGAACTGGGCTTTTTTATTCTAATCACCACTTAAAAGGAGTTCGTGTTCTATCATCCTCAAGACAACAAACTTGCCAAGGCCTCTGGACACTATGAGGATTAATCAGCCAAGATCATTTAACAGAGATTACAGACCCTGGTCCTTGTCCTATTTTTCCATTCCCTTATGCTTTCATAAGAGATGTATCATATTGTCCTAGTATTATGGCTTGTATCTAGATGCCACCACCACCCACCCACCCTCTCCCCCTGCAAAAGCCTTATGCACTCATAAGTGAGGCTTTAAGGGACGTGGGTGGATCATGAGTGTGTGCTGCTGAATTAAGTGTGTGAATATAGATAAAGGGCATATGGAAACTAAATTGATGTAAAACAGTTCTGGGTATGGATAATGAGAAGGCCCACCCTGAGTGTGGGTGGAGCCAGCTAACAGGCTTGTAGCCTGCATATGATAAAAGTCCAGAAGGGAGGAGGTGCCTCTGCTCTCTGCTTGCCCTCCTATGAACTGCTTCCCCTCTTTAATGCCTGTCTGACATGCTGCCCTGCCTTGGAGCCAGTCAACAATGGACTGAAACCTCTACAAACTGGGAGCTAAAATAAATGTTAGGGGGAAAAGGAGGAACAAAAACATGAGCTCACCAGCCAAAACAGGTTTATGTAGAACAAACCTAAGGGGGACTGCCCTGGTATTTAGACTAGACCAGCAACTCTCATACAGGCTATGAGATATTTTATAGGATTGTGAGCATGAAGGGTGGGCTGTGAGAGAAAATGTTCAAACTGGAGTTGTGAGGAGGAAAGATCAGTGAAAAGAAGTTGTGGCTGTCTGCTAGAGATAAGGCTTAGGAAATATGGGGTGTTATGGTTGTCTACCAAGAGCAAGGCTAAAGAGTAAATGGGAGTTCTGAAGGGAAGCCATGGTTATTAAGCATTATTAACCCATAATCACACATCCTTAGCAGGTGTGAAAACGTAAGGGAATGCAAGAGGCTTAAAGTGACCTCTGGTCAGTCTAGGATGGTGGTGCTCAGATTTTTTCAATAAAATTTTCCTCTTCTAACTTGTGAGTGTTAGGAATTTTGTACCATAATGAAAAAGTAATCAAGATACCCAAGATACTCTGGCTTCAATTTCCTCATCTCTACTAAATCCTTTCACATCTCTTTTACTCAATGATTTCCTCATGTGCTGAGAGCTATGTGTCCTATTGAAGAGTCCTATGATTTAAAAAAATATGCCAGGTGAAGAGAAAGAGACTGCAGCAATTTACTTAAATAAAAAATGAACAATAAAAGGAGGAAGCAGCACAACCATGTGACAGTGGGAAGAGCTGGATAAGTTGGGAAGGAGGCTGTTCTTTAATTTCTCTCTGAAATTCCAGGCAGTAGAAATAAGACACAACAGAATCTGAATAAAATAGAAGAAAAATTAAAATGTTAATATCCAGGGTGCAAACCAAGACCTTTGGAGAGTAACAGGGACACTGTTAATTACTTCATAACAGACATAAATAGGATGAGTGGTCACTTGAGTCACACCTGGTACTCCTTCATATGTTGATAAACAATGTTTGGTCATACATATAGTGGTTTCTGACATTAGCAGAATCAGAAAGATAACCAATGGTTTCTCCCAAAACTAAAGCACTTATTTTCCAAAAAAACAAGATTGAGGGTATAAGTCAATAGAATTTGTAAGTCAGTAGAACTCCAGCTGGTAGAACAGCTGGAGACTGCATTCACTCTCCAGCATGCATGCACACAAACACACACATGCACACACACACACACACACACACACACACACACACACACACACAGAATCAACCAAAGTGTAAATGACAAAAATTACCTTTACCTAGCTACTATCACTTTCTTTAGTTTTACTTATTATTTGAACTTCACTTATAGTTTTATTTTATCTTTTGTCCTTGATGAAGAACTTCTTCAACTCTTGAGAAGAAAAAAGGTATTTTTTCTCACTAATAGTATGAATATTTTAAATAGGCAAAGTAGAAAATACCTTTCAAGCTTCAATAAAAAAGCTAAACTAACCAGACTCTTTTTATATCATGGTCATCATTAAAAATTAATCTCCTAATTTCACCTTGCAATACTAAGGAAAGGATTGCTTTTATTTAGGAAAAATTTATATATAAATTTGTAAAGCAAGACTGAACTAAATTAGGAAATCTAAACTAAAGTAGTAGAGTGTAAGTGCCCAACAATAAGAAATGGTTAAATGAATTCTAATACTCATATGAGAAAAAAATTGTGCAGCCATTAAAACTAATACTTTAAAATTATATTGACAAAGATGTTTCTGATATGTTTAAAATAAATTAAGATATGCAAAATACGTTTAAATCTATGAATTAATAATAATACTAAAAACAAAAGAAGCCACTTTAGTTTTAACTTTTGAGGATTGCTGAAGAATCATTTCATTATTTTGAAATCTAGTTTATTAAACAAAGAATTAAGCATTCGTCCTTCCTTTCCTATGTGAATTACCATTTTTTATAACAAACCTGTTGGTGAGGGGAAATTTATTTTCACAGAATTGTTCTAGCTGGTAAACAAAAAGTATATGATAGGATTAGGATATTGTGTTCTATTCCTTTTAATGAATTAATAGATCTAAGTGACATAAAAGAGACCAGATATTATGTGCTTCCTGGAGAATGTATATGAAACCATTTATGAAACTGAGTTGGGAAACAAAAAGAAAAAAACTGAGTTGGAAAAAAGACAACCTCAGTTTCATCAAACCTTTAGATCTAACAATTTATAGGAAGTACAGAGGACAGAGGAACATTATAAAAGATACCATGCAACAGAAAAATCCAGACTGAAGAACTCTAGAATAGATGGCTGAATTTCTTCAATAAATAAATTGTAAGGGGGAAAAGTAACACAAAAATAACCTATGAATCAAAAAGGCTCAAGAAAGCTATTAACCAAAGGCATAAATCAAAAATATGCATTGACCCAGATTTTAGTAAACTAAAAAAAGAAAAGAAAACATGAGAGAGAAACTTTAACAGTGCACATTTGAGATATTAAGCCAATGCTGCTAATTGTAAAGATGTGGGAAAGATATTATAATTATTAAAAATCTATCTTTGATAAATACATACTGAGACACTTACTGATAAACTATCCATGGTTGTCAGATTTGCTTCAGTATAATCTGACCTAGGTAAACTGTAGTGCAGATGAAATAAGAGTGGTTACTAGTGAAGACTCATTATATCATTCAGGCAATGTGGCATGTATTTGAAATTTTTCAGGGTTAACGTATTTTTATAAGCGAGGCAAGGGAAAGGGGCTAGAGTATATCTAGTAGAATGTCATTATGGAAAAAATCTCCCACAAACACATGAGAAAGCATGAGAAGAAAATATTTTTTTAAAAAACACAGGCATAGGTATGTAGCTCAATGGTATAAGCCATGCGCAAATCCCTTCCTGTGATCCTCAGTACTAACAATAAAGAAAAAAGATTTTAGGAGATATCCCTGGGTGATCAAATTATGGAAAGTTAAAAATAAAAACAAAAGAATTATGGGAAATTATGTAGGTTCTCTCTTTTTACATTCTTCATTTATGATTTTTAATGATTATACATTATTTTTAGTAATGGGGTAAAACTAATACATTTTTGACAGGGTTTTTTTTTTGTTTTTGTTTTGTTTTGTTTTGTTTTTGTTTTTGGTTTTGGTTTTGGTTTTTTTTTTTTTTTTTTTTTTTTTTTTTTTGGTCTTTTTGGGACAGGGTCTTGCTGTGCAGTTCTGGCTGGCCTTCAGCTCACTTTGCAACCCTGGATGGACTTGAACTTGCAACAATCCTGCAGCCTCAGCTTCTTGAGTGCTGGGATTACAGGCATGTGCCATCATGCCCAGCATACTTATAATTCTTTAAAAAAAAAAAAAAAACAGTTTTGAATAAGTTAAAGGTCTGCCCCCATCCAAAAATAAGCACCTGAGATGAATACACACTTCTCAGATGAAGAAATATAAATGACAAATAAATATATGAAAAAATGTTCATTGGTCATTTTAGAAATGCAAATTAAAACTACACTGAGATGCTCCCCATTCCTGGCTGTGCTTAGAGGACTGTGAAGTTCTAAGCAAGCAGGTGAGCGCCACCAGTTCCAGAGGCCCAGCAGCCTGGGGTAAGTTTCCCATGCACTTTCCACTGAGTCAAACTTATTTGGGACCCTCGCAGCTTCCTGGTGCACTGGAACAGCTTGGCAGGTCTGCGGTGCCTGCATCCGCCTCCCCATTCCCAGCTGTGCTTGGAGGACTGTGGAGTTCTAAGCAAGCAGGCGGGCACCCAGTTTCCCCCAAGTCCAGGTTGTTTGGGACCTTCGTGCCTTCTGGATGCACTGGAACAGCTCGGTAGGTCTGGGGTGCCTGCATCCACCTCCCCGTTCCTAGCTGTGCTTGGAGGACTGTGTTGTTCTAAGCAAGCAGGCAGGCACCACCAGTTCCAGTGGCCCAGCAGTCTGGCCCTTTCTCCCAAGCCCAGGTAGTTTGGGACCCTCTCTTGGCCCCAGCCAGGGAACCTTGCAGCTTCCAGGTGCACTGGAGCAGTGCAGCAGGTCCTGGGAGCAGGCATCAGCCTCCCCTTGCCCAGCTGTGCTTGGCAGACTGTGGAGTGCTAAGCAAGCGGGCGGGCGCCATCTGTTCCAGAGGCTGGACTTGAGCCAGCCTACTCTACCCCAAAGTGACCCTCTATCAATCCAGGAAACTGGGTGCCAGAGTCCCAGGAGCTGAGGGCATAGAAGATTTCCAACAGACCCTGAGGAAGCCTTAGAAAAACACTCAAAACACTTGAAACACAGAAATATATGAAAATGACAAAATGTAAGACCAAATTACAATCTCAAACCTCCAGCCCATCCAAAGAAACCTTAGGAGCGATGTGTATAGAAGAAAATATATGACATACACATCAAATATCAGACAAAAGAGCAACTGAAATAAACAAGCAACTCCAGGAAGCTTTAAAGAAATTCAAACTCGAAATAATTTCCCAGATAAAAGAAGAAATGATAAAAGAAATGAAAGAGATTCTAAATATATCTAAAGAAACCACAGTTAAAAAATTGGAGGAACTAAACAAAAAGATAGAATCCCTAGATGAGCAATATAAGAAACAAACAATACATAAAGCAGATGCACAGAGATATATAGGAAATCAAAAATTCCACAAAAAGCTGTAAAAACCAACTCAGTGAAAGTGAAGATAGAATTTCAGACTGAGTACAAGAGTGCAGCTAATGAACAGGAAAGTAAAGATCTTTTAAAAATAACAAGTAATCAGGAAATAACAATTCAACAACTGTGATATGATGCAAAAAAAACAACACAAGAGTGTTAGGGATTAATGAAAAAGAAGGGGACAACATAAAGGACATCAAGATGATATTTAGAGAAGTAATAGCTGAAAATTTCCCAAACATGAAAACGGAAGCTGACATCAGGATCAGTGAAGCATATAGAACTCCAAATAGTCATAACCAAAATAAAACTACACAGAAACATGTAATAATCAATATCCCAGAAATCCAACATAAGAATAGAATACTAAAAGCTGTCAGAGAGAAAAGACGAATCACTTATAAAGGAAAACCTATCAAAATCACAGCAGACTTCTCAGCACAAACAATAAAGTCAATAAGAGGATGGAGTGAAGTATTCCAGATCCTAAAGGAAAATGATTTCCAACCTAGACTGATGGACCCTGAAAAACTGTCCTGCAAAACTGATGCTGAAATAAGATACTTCCATGACAAAGAACAGCTGAAGACCTTCAGGATCATCAAGCCAACCCTACAAAGAATACTGAAAGACAGTATACATACACTTAGGAAAAAACCACTGAACAAAGCAATTAAATAGAGCAGAAAGATAAAGATGCAACAGCAGAAAGTTAACATGTCAACAATAAACCAACATATAAGAGTTATAGCCATTAATGTAAATGGTCTCAATGCATCAATTAAAAGAAACAGACTGAGAGAATGGATCAAGAAAAAAACATCCAGCCATATCCTATCTACAAGAAACCCATCTAACCCAAAAGGATATTCACTGACTGAAAGTCAGAAAATGGAAAACAATACTTTGTGCAACAGGAACCCCCCCCCCACCAAAAAAAGCAGGAGTAGCCATTCTGCTTGCAGACAATGTGGACTTTAAACCAATAATGATCAGAAAAGACAAAGAAGGTCACCACATACTTGTTAGAGGAAAACTTCAAGAGGAAGAGATAACTATCTTAAATATATATGCACCAAATTCCAGAGCACCCAGTTATACAAAACAACTATTAACAGAAATGAAAACTCAAATTATCAGTAACACAATTGTAACAGGAGACCTTAAAACAATGTTGATACCAAGGGACAGATCAACCAGACAGAAAGTCAGCAAAGAAATTACAGAAATGAATCACACATGTGAACAAATTGACTTGATAGACATATACAGAGTGTGTCGATGTCGCTCCCGGCCGGCAGGAAGGACACACGACAAAGTCTGGCAGTGGACAACCTTTTCTTTTATTTTTCTTCTCCGTACAGCCTGCCCTGGGATCGCTCCCAGCCGAAGCCTCCTTTGGTCCGCTCCCCGCGGCTCCTTCTGGGCTTCTACTTCCGGGCTTCTTCTTCCCCCCCAGGGGTGGCACCAGTATATATACGGATACAGTGTCCAATCATGTTAAAGTAAGCAAGGCAAGCTGATTGGCTAACATCATCAGTTGCCAGGCAGACTATATTGTTGAGCGGGTTGCTTACGCGGTAAGCAGGAAACTAACGTGCTCGATGGGAGGGGTAATCTACCTCAGGCTTTACTCTTTACTACAGGCCTCACGTCCGCCAAGTGAGGCGACCGGGCTCGGGGCTGCGGCTCCCAACATCTCCCCCTTTTTTATTTTTTATGAATGTGCACATCGTAGCCCTTCCTGGACTGGGTGCAGAGACTTATGCCCTATGTGTAGGCCCACCGTAGGTCCTTGGCTTAGACCCTGGTCGGCCGTCCCATGGTCCGCCAAGGCCCTGAGGCCCTCGTCCTTTTTCTAGGGCCAGGCACAAACTGGACGGAACCTGGATGCACACAAGCTTGCACTCATTTTCTCTCCGTAAAGAAATCCCCTCGGAGAGAAATTTAGACCTGGGCAGCATCTAACAGTCCAGCGGCTTACGTGCAGGATGGGGTAGGGCCTGGCTTAGGTTGAGTCGCACCGGGGAAGTACGCTCTTACCCGTCATTGACTCTCCTACCCAGCTATGTCATAATTTTTTAGAGGAGGAGTGTGGGAAGCTCACCACCCCTAGACTCGGTCGTAGGCTAGGCGAGCGAGCCATGCATATGCCTGAGGATCTTCTTGTCCATTTCGGGCTACCACTATTTCTATTCATCTTGTTGGTTGGTCTGTGATGGATCTCCGGTAGGGCAGGTCTGATCTTCAGTCTAGGGCTTTGTCGCCCGTGTCAGTCTCTCCGGTACCCACAGTGGTTCTCGTCCCGATTCCTGTGGGAAAACACAAACCGCGCCTCGGTTCCAGCTGACCACTGGATCCGGGCCCATCCATTGTCCTGTCAGGACATCTTTCCACTTCACCCACCCTTTATGGTTGGGGGAAGGGTTGCAGTGCTCCACGGCTGGGGAGCAATTATCATTATTTAAATTTAAAAAATTGTGTGTGAATAGTGCCATGGATAATCGTGCCTTTGGGGCCAGGCCTTGGCCTACTCCCCCTTTTTGTTTTTGTAAAATTTCTTTGAGGCTTCTATGAGCCCTCTCAATGATTCCTTGACCTTGGGGATTGTATGGGATACCATGTTTTAATTGAACCTCCATCATTTTGCAGAACTCATTGAAGGCTTTGCCTATATAGGCTGGTCCATTATCAGTTTTTAATATTTTTGGTTTGCCCCATGCGGCCCAAGCCGCCAGGCAATGATTGATCACATTAGACACTTTTTCACCTGTTTCTGCTGTTGCAAATATGACGTGAGAACAGGTGTCTGTGGAAACATGAACATATTTAAGAGTCCCAAACTCCTGTATATGTGTGATGTCCATCTGCCAAACATCACCAGGGATCAAACCTCGAGGGTTTACTCCCATTGGTATGGCAGGTTTGTATGTGGCACAGGAGTCACATAGTCGCACGATATCTCGTGCATCTGCTCTGGAAACATGGAAATGGTTTGCTAGTGTCCTGGCATTGACATGAAACTTATCATGGAAGGCACGGGCTCGCTCGATTGGTGTTAGTAAGGTAAAAATCCATAACGGGCGAGTGGCAGTATCAGCAGCCGCATTCCCCTGTGCCATGGGCCCCGGCAGGGATGTATGTGCTCTTATGTGGGTGGTGAAGACCTTATGGTGTCTGTTCTGAAGCAATGTCTGGATAGACAGGAACAGCCCAGCCACTGTGGAAGTGGATCTAATTAAACCGGCAGTCTCAAGCACTTGCATAGCATTGACCACATACCTAGAATCGGAGACAATATTAATGGCTTCTGAGAACCGTTCAAGAATCATTTTAACGATCTGCAGTTCCACCACCTGAGGCTGATCAGGTTCAAATTGTATGGTAACCGGGGGCTTGCCTAGGATCACATAGGCGCCTATCCCCGTCTTGGAGCCATCTGTGTATATTGTAGTTGCTGGGACCAATGGCTCAGAGGCAGTAACCTTTGGAAAAATTATAGGGTGCTGAGTGACAAATGACAAGATAGGGTCTTTAGGGTATTGATTGTTTATATCCCCATGGAAAACACATCTCAGAATGGCCCACGTATCTATGCAGGCAGCCAGGGTCTTGATCTGGCTGGCGGTATAGGGTACTCGGATGGCTTGTGGTCCTGAGCCAAAATGTTGGACAGCTCTATCATGCGCTTCAAGGGCCAATGAAGCGACTGCCTCCGGGTAATGCTCTATGACTTTTGCAGGTGAGACCTTAGGGTGTATCCACAGTAATGGTCCTTTCTGCCAAATCACCGCTGTGGGCTGTAGACTAGTCTGTAGCAAACAGACATCAAAGGGTCGCCCTGGTTCAATTCTGTGTAAGGTAGCCCCACCTAAGGCTTTTTCCACTCTCTGTAAGGCAGCTCTTGCCTCAGGAGTGAGCCTCCTGTGGGAGGCTATATCTGGGTCTCCCTTCAGAAGGTCGAACAGGAGTTTGAGATCTGAATTTGGTATATGTAAATATGGCCTAATCCAATTAATGTCTCCCAATAGCTTTTGCATGTCATTTAGGGTCCTAACGCCATCCGTCCTAATGGTGACCTTCTGTGGAGAGACTAGCATAGGGGAGATTTTCGCGCCTAAGTAGGTCACCATTTCTCCTCCCTGAATCTTGTCGGGGGCAACATGCAGATTAGCTTGTCTCAGGGCCTCGACCAACTGGCCGAGCATATTATTTAGCATGTCTGGGTCCCTGCCGCTGAGTAAAAGGTCGTCCATGTAATGCACACATCTTATCTTGGGAAAGGATTTCCGTAGGGGGGCCAGTAGGGAATCAAGGTAAATCTGACACATAGTGGGACTGTTGGCCATACCTTGGGGCAGCGTCGAACCTATGAGTGTCCTCTGGATGCAGGGGGATTGAGAAGAAACAGTCTCTAAGATCTATAACATAAACTGGCCAGGACTGAGGGATGGCTGAGAGAGCTGGCAGCCCCCTCTGGACCGCCCCCAGGGACTGCATCTGTGCGTTGACCGCCCTTAGATCATGGAGCAGCCTCCATTTGCCAGACTTTTTCTTAATTATAAAAATGGGGGTGTTCCATGGGGAGGTTGACGGCTTAATGTGTCCTAATCTAAGTTGTGTACTGACTATTTTTGACAAGGCTAATAGCTTCTCCTTAGGCAGGGGCCACTGAGGTACCCAAACCGGATCATTTGACCTCCAGGTGATTTTGATCGAAGTGGGTAGGAGAGCTTCTTCAGCGGCCCCTAAGAAAAACCCAGCCCTTGCCTACCTTTTTTGTTCTCTACTGGTATTGGGGATGTCCGACCCTGTAGGGCATTGCCCAAGCCTTTGCCGGGGGTATATCCCTGGTTCCTGAGTATATCCTTAGCCTGGGGGGAGCAGTTTGACGTAAGCGTGACATCCATCTGAGTGAGGATGTCCCTTCCCCATAGAGACACTGGCAACTGCAACACAAATGGTTGGAAATGGCCCTGATGACCCTCCTCATCGCACCAGAGCAGGGTTGAAGCACTAACCTGAGGAGCTGACACCATCCCCAGGCCCTGCAGCGTGTTATCTGCAGTGTTGGTGGGCCAGTTGGAGGGCCAATCCTTTCTAGAGATAATGGAACGGTCAGCTCCTGTGTCTAGGAGCCCTGTAATATTCTTGCCATTGACCTTAAGTGAGAGCATGGGCCTTTTATCAAGTATTATATGGAGTCCCTCGAAGACTTCCCCTGAGGAACCGAAACCTTGACTTTCTCTAATTTTCTGCTTTGAGGGAAATCTCTTGTGGAGACTGGGGAGCAGCAAGAGCTGCGCTATCTTGTCTCCTTTATTGATTACCATAGTACCCACAAGAGATTGAACCATAATTTTAATGTGTCCTGTGTAGTCTGAGTCTATGACCCCCGGGACTACTATGAGACCCCGAAGGGCCGTGGAGGATCTCCCAATCACCAGACCCACGGAATTTTCGGGTAACGGTCCCTTAAAGGTGGTTTCAACCACTTGAACACCCATATCAGGCACTAATATAAGTCTGGAGGCGACACTGAGGTCCACACCTGCTGACCCAGGGGTGGCCCTTGTTGAAGGCTGCCATCCTGAGCTGTCCTGTCTCTGGGGCGGGGGCCCGCCTGTGAAGGGGGCCCCCTCTGGCCGTTTTTTGGCTCTCTAGCATCTCGTCCACAAATACGGTTGCCCTGAGCATCAAAGACCGACCTACACTCCTCAGCTTTGTGTGATCCCCTCTTGCATCGCCCACAAACATATGGTTCTTCATTCCTAGGGCGAGGCCTAGCATCTGCATTGTTTGGGCAATGACGTTTAATGTGTCCTGGCTCCCCGCAGGCAAAACACCCTTTAGCCTTACATTCCCCTTCTAACCCGCGAGGTCCCCTCTGCTGTACAGCCGCGGCAAGGAGAGCAGCCACTCCCGAGTTGGAGAGCGGCCCCCCTATCTCTCTACATATCCTAATCCAGGCGTTGAGGTCCTTGTTCTTATGAGGGGCTATCGCTGCCTTGCACTCCTTTGTACATTGCTCGAAAATCAGCTGCCTTACCAGCGGTCGAGCCACTCCCGGATCAGAAAATATCTTATCGGCAGCATCTTGCATTCGGGCCACAAAGTCAACAAATGGCTCTGTGGTACCCTGAATTATTTTTGAAAGACACAAGGAGGCTGTTCCGGCACCACTTACCTGCTTCCAGGCGCGGAGCCCTATGGCGTTGATTTGTTCATAGACAGCGCCGGGGAACTGAGTCTGATCATCAGCGTGCCGACCTTCTCCCATAAGCATTTCCTTGTTCCACCCCCGGTTTCCCCGACTGGCGTTTCTCTCAGCCTGCTCTGCAGAGAACTCTGCGTACCAGGCTCGCCAATCCAGGTAACTACCCAAGGGCAGACACGCCTTTGCCAGCTGAATCCAGTCCGCGGGGGTGAGGGGCCCAGAAGACAGGTTCTCCAGCATGGCAATGGTGTAAGGCGCAGTCGGCCCAAAGGTTGTAACTGCATTTTTAAGTTCTCTAATCTGCTTTATCTCAAAAGGCTCCCATGCATTACATCCCTGGCCCATAGCTACTTGTACAGGAAATATCCCATAGGGGCCACTATCTATCCCAGGTGGTGGATGTACCTCATGAGACAAACGTCCCCCCTGCCAAAGCCGCCTGTAAAAATACCGACCCGCCGGCGGCGGAGCATAAGACGGCGGCCATGATTGGGCGGAAAATGGGGGCCCGTGCATCACTTCCTGTTCTGGCGAAGGGGAAGGGAGCTCCCGGGTGGCCGCCTCGCGGCGAGGGATCGCCTCCGGGAACAGCCCCCAAGGTGGGGCGGAAGGCTTCGCCTCCCTCTCGCGCCGGGGAGCGCTCAGGAGCTCTCCACTCCTCCGCAGACCAAGTTGAGCGGAGCGCAATTCACGGCGCAACGCTGGGAAAGAACCCTGCGACTCCTTATCGAGCGACTTAGGCTCCTGACAGCTGGTCTCTTTGGCCTCCTTGCCATTCACCTTTCCCTCGTCCTCGGAGTCAGACGACTCCGAGGCTAGAGCCTCGTCCTTCTCCTTAGCATCTTTGTTCCCCTTGACGGGCCCCTCTCGGGAGCTCCCTGACTGGGCCTGCTCAAATACCCTGCGTACTTTTGTAAGCTCTTGAGAGCTTTCTCCACAACCACCCTCGCTCTTAGTGTTGCTACCTAGCATGTTTCCCATCTTTTAATATGTTACTCACCGCGTGAGGCCCAAGGAATCCGCCACTTACGCGTGAGCCTGAGGGGAGTCTAAAAGCCCTGTAGGTGCGCGCCACCCAGAGCCCAGGCTTATCCCCAACTCACCTGTCTCGCAGCTCTGTACTGGAGCGTTGTCCGCTGTCACGTCTCGGGGGTGATCAGTCCCCGTGCGGGCCTCCAAATGTCGATGTCGCTCCCGGCCGGCAGGAAGGACACACGACAAAGTCTGGCAGTGGACAACCTTTTCTTTTATTTTTCTTCTCCGTACAGCCTGCCCTGGGATCGCTCCCAGCCGAAGCCTCCTTTGGTCCGCTCCCCGCGGCTCCTTCTGGGCTTCTACTTCCGGGCTTCTTCTTCCCCCCCAGGGGTGGCACCAGTATATATACGGATACAGTGTCCAATCATGTTAAAGTAAGCAAGGCAAGCTGATTGGCTAACATCATCAGTTGCCAGGCAGACTATATTGTTGAGCGGGTTGCTTACGCGGTAAGCAGGAAACTAACGTGCTCGATGGGAGGGGTAATCTACCTCAGGCTTTACTCTTTACTACAGGCCTCACGTCCGCCAAGTGAGGCGACCGGGCTCGGGGCTGCGGCTCCCAACAAGAGTGATCCATCAAACAACATTAGAATACACATTCTTCTAAGCAGTACATGGGTCATTCTCTAAAATAAACGATATATTAGCTCACAGAATATACTTAAATAAATACAAAAGAGTTTAAATTATCCCTTGCATGTTATAGGATCATAGCGTTTTGAAATTAGAAATTAATGATAAAAGATACAGCAAAAATCCCACAAACACAGGGAAACTGAATAACACACTCTTGAGTAATCAGTGGGTGACAGGTGAAATTAAAGAAGAAATTAAACAATACCTACAAGAAAATGAAAATACAAATATAACCTACTGGAAACAGTGGGATGCAATGAAAGACATCCTCAGAGGAAAATTGACTGTACTGAGTTCCCACAGCAGGAAAACAAAATGAATACAAATAAATAACTTGATGTTACACCTCAAACATGTAGAAAAAGGAGAGTAAGTCAAGCTAAAAGCCAAAAAAAGGGAGGAAATTATAAAAATCAGAGCACAAATTAATGCAGTAGCGACTAGAAAAAAATCAGTGAATCAAAGAGTTGGTTCTTTGAAAGAATAAATAAAATTGATAAGCCCCTAGCCAACCTTATTTTAAAAAGGGAAGAAAAAGCTCGAATTCATGCAATAAGAAATGAAAAAGGTGAAATCACTACAGACTCTATAGAAATACAGAAGATCATCAACACTTATTTCGAAAACTTCTACTCTCAAAGATTTGATAACACAGAAGAAATAGATTCCTAGAAACATATGAAGTACAAAGCTAGGTCAAGAGGATGTAAAGCTGCTGAATAACCCAATTTCTATTAATGAAATTGAAAATGTAATTAAGTCCTTACCTACAAACAAGAGCCCAGGCCCAAACGGATTCCCTGCAGAATTCTACAAGAAATACAAAGAAGCATACTAATGCCAACACTCTTCAAATTCTTCAATGAAATTGAAAGAGAAGCAATCTTTCCCAAGTCATTCATGGAAGCAAATATTACTCTACTACCAAAACCTGAAAAAGACCCAACTACAAAAGGGAACTGTAGACCAATCTCCCTAATGAACACAGATGTAAAAATCCTCAACAAAATATTGGCAAATAGGATGCAGCAAATCATCAAGAAGATTATACACACCATGCCCAAGTGGGATTCACCCAAGCATGCAGGGATGGTTCAACATACATAAATCAATAAATGTAATCCACCATATCAATAAAGCCAAAAGTAAGAATCATATGATCATTTCTATAGATGCAGATAAAGCTTTTGATAAGGTCCAACATTCATTCATGATAAGAACTTTACAGAAAATTGGAATAGATGGTCTTTACCTCAATATAATAAAGGACATCTATGACAAACCAACAGCCAGTATCACACTAAATGGCCAAAAATTAGAGGCCTTGACTTTAAAATCAAGCACAAGACAAGGATGTCCTTTATCACCACTCGTATTTAATATAGTGTTGGAAATACTAACCAGAGCAATTAGACAAGAGAGAGAAATAAAAGGAGTAAAGATGGAAAAGAAGAAGTTAAAATATCATTGCTTGCAGATGACAACATGATACTCTACATAGAAGACCCCCTATCTCCATTGATAAATTCAGTAATGTAGCTGGATACAAGATCAATACTAAAAAATCAATAGCATTCCTATACACTAACAACAAAATCACAGAGAGAGAAATAAGAGAAGTCACACTCTTCACACTATTAAGCAAAAAAAGAAATATTTAGGAATTACTCTTATGAAAGAAATGGGAGACCTATACAGGAAAAATTATAATACACTGAAAAAAGAAATTGAAGATGATCTCACAAAATGGTAAGACATCCCTTGCTCATGGATAGGAAGAATAAATATTGTGAAAATGGCCATTCTCCCAAAACTCTTATACAGATTCAATGCAATCCCAATAAAAATACCATCAACATACCTCATAGATCTAGAGAAATCACTCCTAAAATTCATCTGGAGTGAGAAGAGACCTAGAATAGCAATGACAGTTCTAAGCAACAAAGGCAAGCAGGAGGCAGCACAATCCCTGACTTGAAGTTATACGACAAAGCAACCATAGTAAAATCAACATGGTACTAGAATAAAAACAGAGCCAAAGATCAATGGAATAGATTAGAAGATACAACAACAACTGCAAACACACTCAACCACCTTATCTTTGATAAAGGAGCCAAACAGGTTCACTGGAAGAATGACAGTCTCTTTAATAAATGGTGTTGGAAAAACTGGCTCTCCATGGGCCGAAAATAAAACTAGACCCATGTCTATCACCATGTACTAAAATAAAAACTAAATGGATCAAAGATCTGAATATTAAAACAGAAACACTAAATCAATTGGAAAACAAATTGGGTAGAAACCTTGAAGATATATGGGTAGATAGAGAATTCAAGAACAGGAACCAAACCGCATGGGAAATACTTAACAGAATCAATAACTGGGATCATGTCTTATTAAAAAGTTTCTGCATGTCAAAAGAAATCACCACACAGTGAAAAGAAAACCCACAAACTGGGAAAAAAATCTTAGTGAACTGCCCTTCAGACAAGGGACTTCTGTCTAAAACATATAAAGAATTAAAAAAAAATCAGACCCCAAAATTCAAAGATCCAATCCAAAAATGGGCATCTGAGATGAATATACACTTCTCAGATAAAGAAATACAAATGGCAAATAAACACATGAAAAAATGTTCATCATCATTAGTCATTTGAGAAATGCAAATTAAAAGCACCCAGAGATTCCATCTTACTCCTGAAAGAATGGCCAGGATCAAGAAAACCACCAACAGATGCTGGAGAGGCTGTGGGGAAAAAGGAACTTTCCTGCACTATTGGTGGGAGTGTAGATTGGTGCAACCATTGTGGAGGTCAGTCTGGAGATTTCTCAAAAAGCTGGGATTTGTAAGTCCCATTTGTTTCAGCTATTCCACTTCTAGGCATATTCCCAGAAGAACTGAAAGCATCATACCACAGTAATATATGTGCACCCATGTTTATAGCAGCACAATTTGTAATTGCCAGATCTTGGAAACAACTTATGTGTCCATCACCTATGGAATTGATTAAAAAGTTGTGGTATTTTTATATCATGGAGTACTATTCAGCTATAAAGAAGGATCACATTGAGATATTTATAAATAAATGGATGCAGCTTGAGACCATACTCATAAGTGAAATAAATCAAACTCACATGTATGAATACTTAATAGTTTTCCTATTGTAAGAAATGATTCAAATATGTAAATGTATGTGGTAATCATGATCCCCCATTATGTGCCTTTGAAGCCTTATAAAGTTTTCACTCATTAATTGGAATAGCTTTATTCTGGGCCATTTGATATTATTGCCTGTAATAATATGAACAGCTATTTTAAGGAAAACAAGACACCGTAATAGCTAGTGCTGATTTAATATCATCTTATTTTGAAGTCCCACCAAACTGTTGTTCTTCTGTCTCGATTGGTTTTATCATGTTGTATCTTACTGGATTTTATTATATGTCATTGTATAAACAAAAAATTTTATAGGTAAAGTGATAATATAGAAACTATTGTTTGTTTTCCATTAGCTGGTTCTAAATACCCTGTAATGCTTTCATTCCCTTGAATGGTTTCACACTGCCTTGATATGCTTGAAGCAATAGTATATGAAGTTATATTCAAATATTTCAAGGAAAGAGACACTATGGTAACTACTATTAAGTCAGGTTATCTTGTGGTGAAGCACTAGGTTGCTGAAATTGTTATGCTTTGACCTGTATTATATGTTGTTATGTCCTCTTTTATCTCAATCTCCCCCTTTTTAAAAAAAAAATTATTATTATTTTTTGAAGGAAAAAATCAAAAAATAGCAGGACATATTATAGTAACATTTTTGATTTCCTATTAACTTGATTTGAAGCCCTGTATTGTTCCTACCATCTTGTTTTGACTGATTTTACTCTATTCTATTTTGTTTGATAGTATCAAGTTTGAGGGTATAGACAACCACTTTGAAGGCAATAAGATTCATTATGACACCCATTCTGATTTGACTGTTATCTTCTTTTGAAGTCCTCTAATGTCTCCAATGTTTAGATTTTATTGGTCTTGTTCTGTACTGTTTTGTTCAATTTATTATACCTGACAATATAGGCAGTTCTTTTTAAGGTAGCAAGAGGCATTATGGTAACCATTGTTGAAAACCTTGTATTCTGTTTTTACATCATGTGCTGTGTCCATCCTTTGTTTCAACTAACTGCTTTGTTTTGTCATATTTGTTTTTATTCTCTTCCAAAAAAAGTAATAAGAACTGTGGGAGTAATAAAATCCAAAATGTGTAAATGTTGTTGTAAAAAAGAGAGGAAAAAAAGTGCTTTAAAGGATAAAACTGCAAGTGTGTTTAGGTGTGTTAAGTTAGATGATCATATTACTAAGTTTTTGTTGGATCATTGAACACAACTGTTTGCAGTCTCACTGTTTGAAGTCCACTTTGTATAGTTTAATCCTGTAACCTGAACAACTATTTCTAAGGTGAAAATATGTAATCTATTAACTAGTGACTTCTTATTGTTTTTTTTGAAATTCCATATTACTTGTACCCTTATACTGTTTTGTTTTGTTTTCCTTTAAACAAAAACTACACTGAGATTCCATCTCACCCTAGAAACAATGTTTATCCTCAAGAAATCAAAAAATTACAAATGCTGGTATGACTATGTGGGAAAAGGAGCCCTTCTCCACTGTTTTTGAAATTGTAGACTGGTTTAATTACTGTAGAAATCAGTGTGAAGATTCCTAAAAAACTCAGACTTGAGATCCTGTCTGTCTGTCTGTCTCTCTTTCTCTCTTTCTCTCTCTGTCCCTCTCTTCTCAAAATCACTAATGTCCATTAAGTATATGAAAAAGTCTCAACATCATTGGTCATTTAGAGATGCAAATTAAAACAACACTGAGATTCCATCTCACTAAGAAAGAATGGCTATCTTCAATAAGTCAACCAATATTGAATGCTGGAGGTGTTGTTGGGAAAAAGGAACACTTCTCCACTGTTAACGGGAGTATAGACTGGGACAGTCACTGTGGAAATCAGTCTGGATATTCATCAAAAACTATGACTAGAGGTCCCATTCCACCTACTTATTTCCCTTCTGGATATCTTCCCAGAGAATTAAAAACATCATATCACAGCAATATGTGTGCACCCATGTTTATAGCAGCACAATTGTAATAGTTAAGTCTTGGAAACAACCCAAATGTCCATTGACCAAGGAATGGATAAAAAAGATATGATATTTTTATATAAAGGAGTACTATTCTGTTATAAAGAAGTAAAAGCTGAGACTTTTATAGACAAATGGATACAACTAAAGACCATACTCATAAATGAAATAAATGAAACGTGCATGTGTAAACATCATATTGTCTCCCTAGCATAAGAAACTGAAAAACTAAATATGATCCAAAATCTACAATAGATATTGTAATAAGGAAAGAAACTGCTAAAACAACAAAGAGAGAGAGAGAGAATAACTGGGATGGGTGAAAGGAGAAAATAAGGAAGAGAAAAGAAAAATACATATAGGTAGTTATATTAATGATTTCTTTTACTTCATTGAAAAAATGGTTTATGCTTATGTTATTTGATCAATTGTGATTGTCTATATCTTATAATCTGAGCAACTACTTTAAAGATAGGAATACCCAATCCATTAACCATTGTCAATTTCCTATTATGTTTTCTTGAAATTCTGTATCATTTTATTATCACTTCAAAATTAAAAAAAAATTAAAGACCTGCTACCATAGACCTCTGATGGGCAGAATTCCAAAGTTATGTTGATGGATAAAAGTTTTACTCTGCTTATCCTTGTTACTAGAGTATAAAACTACTAAGCCACAGAGGAAGCTGTCATCCGAGATCATGGCACACAAACATTTCAATGGGAAAAATGGCATGCTTCACAGATCTGGCAGAAAAAGCAGAACTAGTTTCATTAAATATATAACACTCATATTTCAAAAGTTACTGAATAAACATTGCTGTCTAACAAAGTGAAATTGGAGTGTGAATTGACTGAAATTGGCATCCATTTCCATTCCAGAAATTCCACCCTTTCTCAGACAGTCACAAATGGGAGCATTCCAATCACCTCTGCCTGGCAGTCTTGTTCTGAGAGTCACCAACAAAGTGTCAGGATAGGCAAAGGCATCACTTTTGCACATATGCACCAGGAATCTTCCAGGAGACTTGGTTCAGGAACATTTATTTAACATCTGACATGCAGAAAGTCCTATGTTTGACACTATGGTTTGGAAAACAACTATAAGGACTACGAGGAGGAGGGTTTCTTTCCCTGAGTTTTTAAGTACAGGGTTTGCTTCAGAAGATTGCCATCTATTTGGGATCACAGCACACATCACCGGGCAGCACACACCTCCACTCCCTCCCATGTCACCTGGCCTGGTGTGCTTATGCACAACCATACACAAAACAGCTCCCTGCACAAGTGTTCCATAGCTGGCATCTCACTTCAGTCAGGGCTGTTTGGGTGAGTGTTGATGAGAGGAGATAGCTGTGGTGCTGTGAACCTCCTCTTACCCTCCTCGTTACCCTCCACAACCTCCAGCCCTGGTCCCACTGGAAGGCCAATTGCATGCTCACCACTCACTCCAGATCCTCTGCCCTCCTAAGTCTGGGATTCCTGAAACCCAAAGAGAGTGCCCACTTCAGCACTTCTGCCCTCTATCTCAGTGTCATCCCCTAAAGCTGAAGGGGAAATGACTAGCATCTCCAGGATATGTATGAGGAAACTTCTTATCTGTTTCTTGATCATTTCTGGTAAACAATTCTTTGGTGGCTGCTGGAGTAGCAGGAAAATGGGCCCGGCGTCCTAGACTGCTCAGCCCATGCAGGACCATGAAGGCCCTCCAGGAAGAGCCACCCAATGATAACTTCTATTCGAAAAAAATGTCTCATCTAAGCTCAGGTTGAAGAATTTGACCCAATATTGAATTTTTTAATTATTATTTGAATTGTACAAATTATTGACAGTCTTACTCTCATCTAACATAGGATAATGATTAAGAACACTGGTTCTAGAACCACGTTGGGAATTCATATATGCCACACACATGTGTAGCATCCTAACAAAATTACTTATCCTCTTCTTGGCTCCATTTCCTCAGCTGAAAAATGGTGACAGTGATCATATTTCCTCACTGACTTGCTGGAAGTATTAGCTGTAATACGTTAGTTGATTGGCACAGTGACTGATATGTATAGTAAGCAATCAATAAATGTTGCTAATCATTAATCTTTAATGCCTAAGTATAAATTAGTCTTGTCAGCTCTGTTCTGAGAGAATGAGAGATATTTTTATGTAGTTGACTTTAAATCAACTGAGTAGGCTAAACTATTCCAACTTCTTTTCTCTAATGTTACCCACTTTCAGGCCAATGTTACCCTCCCTTGTTCCAAGGTCATCTGCAATGGTCATTTCAATGCAATGGCCACTATTCACTTCCCACTCCTGGAATGCCCATATGGTGCCTAGAAAGTAGAGAGGGTTTGCTATGTCCAAAGTTTAGCTGAGTACCCGGCTTGTCCCTGACTGGAAAGTGATATGTCAGTTGCTGAAAATCAGTGCAGAGTACTCAACTGAGGGCAAGGTGAATATAGCTGAAATCCTGTCTGTCTCCTGTAAATTTGATTTAATCAAAAAAGCACGGGTTAAGAATTTAATGGAAGCCTGTCTCCAGCTTGGAAAAAAGAAGAGTAAAAAGAGACTGAGTATTGACATTTTTACTGCCTAGCAGAAGATGCATGTCTGGCTCAAGGAAGTGAATCAGGGAATCTATCAGCATTGGAAAATGGATGAGATCCCAATCAATCTCTCACCCACTAAAATGGTGCTGGGCAGCTTCACCTGTCAAGCTGTTCACCAGGCAAGTACCAGCTATGCTCCTGGAACTATGGAGCCAAGGAAGGCACAGATGGGCTAGAGTCATGGTCAGCCTTTGAGATTTGAAGTTGGGCCTCCCAAATATACCGATGAATAGGTGCTCCTCTGAAAATTATCTGAAGATAATAGGAATTTCCTTCTGCAATCCAAAATAGTTACTCTAGTATTTAAGTTAAATACTCTAGTATTTAACCTACCTTCCTATTCCTCCATTTAAATTATAAATATTATAGAAATTGATCGTGAAAAAGGTGTTATCAGGGATTAATGACAGAGGATGAATTGTTTTTCCCAGTCTCTTAGTGGTAGGTTTAAAAATTGTTGAGGGAGACATTTGCATGGGATGGCAAAGATGACCACTGAATAGCAGTCTGTAGTCCCACCCTCAGTGCCACGTTGTGGCCGCAGAGCTATCAGGGACTACTTTTTCCCAGTCTCCCTTACTTTGAATGGAATTGTATGTCTTGCCAATAAATGTGGGTGAAAGTGATATACAGTGCCTAAAGACTGAGGTGGTTAAGTATTAGGTTCATGATTCTGCCCTTTCCCCATCTACTAGCAGAGTGACAGCAGATTGAACTTGTAGCATGATAGCAAAGTCATAGGATGGAAGCAACTTGCACCCCTGAGTCACCACTAAGAAAAGAATTGCCTCAAATGGGGTGAACTGTGATGGTAGATTTGTGGGTGGTGATGAAGTAGTTAACGACCCTCATCTCAAAGGAGGGGCATTGATCTGCAATGGTGCCATCACAGATATAGCCCTGGGGTGAAAGGGCAGTGAGGGTGATGGCACTTCATGGGGAAAGAGGGAATGTAAAAATGCACAGCAAGTACCACACTGTGGGCAAGAATTCCCACCACAGTTACCTGGATAAGTTGCGAGAAGTCATTCAACAATCATAAGGAGCAGGAATCCACTCTTCTATCTAGGACTCATATTGTCAGAGAAAAAATGCTTTTCTGTATTTGGTTGAGAATGATTGATTGGTTTAAATGTTTGTTTTTATTTGCTTTTCATGAGGCTTTAAAAAGTTATTCCAACTAAGACCCAGCTTATTCCTAAAGTTTCCTGTATACTTGCATACAACTCCAAGAAACAGCTCTCCTAAATCCATGTATATTCTAGTGCACTTGTCTCATCAGCTTTTGAAATTTCATACAAAAATATGGATCAGTTAGTAAAGCAAGGTTACCGATCATCTTACTTTCCTGTCACTGGGACAAAATATCCAGTACCCACACTTGAAAGGAGAGAGGTTAAGCTTGGCTCATCTTTTCAGGCCATTTTCAGCTAACTCCAAGCAAAAACAGTGCTTGGCATGGCAGTGGCAAAGGTATCCAATCCGTGGGTGGAAACAGGGAGAGTGAAAAGAGGAGCCAGGGCCAAGAATACATCCTTCCAGGTCACACTCCAGGGACCTCTCTGCACCCAGGGCCCTCTCCTAACAGCACAGTCAGCTACCGAACTCATCAATGGAAGAACCACTAGGAAATACAGCACCAGCGTCATCCAATCCCCTTTCACACACGAGCATTTGGGATCCACTTTAGATCTACACCATATCACTGATGGCACTTTATCCTTCAGTGTTTTATTCCTCCTGATATGATACACTTACCTTGTGCTGGACTCTATTCTGTGAAGTTGTGAGTACATGTCTGTTGAATAAATAAATGAAATGTTATTCCAGTAATTCTTTCTGTTAGTCAGTCTATCTTTTGATTGACTTTCATGCAAGTATTATTTTCCCAGATATACTCATTGTAAATGCTGAGCACGAGGCAGGGTATAAAATGTTAAGACCATCTCAAACAAAAGTTTCCTAAATCATAATTCAGCTTAAGAGATAGCCCAGATATGAACCAGACTATTCATCCAACCAAAAATCTCTGGCCAAGTCTATTCAGGATAATGCCTATAAGTAAATTAACTTGTTAATTTCTCCAGTTAAGGTTTCTGAAAATCCTCATTGTTCATTCTTAAATACACTGAGTTAAATACGCACACACACACACACACATGTTGTGTCATACTGAACATTCTAAAAATCTATTCTGAAAAGCAAACAACTCTAGATAACTCAAACAGAAAAAAAAATTATTTGTAGTACATTGACCTGCTCACAAAATCAATGGAAATTTTCAGCATAGGTTCAAAAGGAAGAGAGCTCGGGGAAATCAAGCACTGAGAAGACCAGAGCATGAGAACAGCCCTCCTAGGACACCATCATGGACACCATTGTCACTGGAAAACAACAGAGAACGATTTCTACATATCCTGTACAACTCTGTCCAAGGCAAAGTCACAAGCTTCACTGTCAGGAAAGTGACTGCTCCTTCCCCTTCATTTTCTTGAGTAGGTCATTGGAGACTAATCAGCCAAATATAGTGTACCTGTTGGAGTTCATTTCTTTGTCTCCACACATTTTCTCATGTTGTTCTTCCCATATGTAAGCTTTGTAATGTTCCTAACCATAACTCAATACTGAAAGTACTCTGAACCCTACCCAAGTAACACACTCATTTCAGTTACTCTGACTCGAAATATAGGATTTCTAAACTGTATCCATTCAAATTCTAATTCTGTTGTCATTCTTTTTTGATATACTGTACTGTGTATACAAATTTTAAAATAACCATTAACACTATAGGCAATAATGAATGGCAAGGACAAGAAAGGAAATTCATAAAACGTACATATGTGTATTTCAAAAGATAAGAAAATAACTGTGTAGGCAATGCAGTTTATGCTTCTGAAAGGATGGTAGCTATGTCTCCCAATCTTCATTGCTATTTCATGGTCTCTTACAGAGTTCCTTACACTTGCTATGCAGCTGTTAACCCAGAAAACACCTTTTCCTCTATTTCAATAACCAGGAAAACAACATTAAACAGTGTTAAAACTCAGGATAGCTTACTTTCATTTGATAGAGACAACAGTACACCTTCAGTCTTTCTTTGAAGGTACATATTAGAATTAACTCCATACCTTGCTTTAGTCTATGGGAAGTTTTTATATCACCATAATACAGAATATTATATTCAGTTATATCATGTTGGAATGAAAAATCAGAAAGCTTCAAGAATATTGGACAGTCGTTTAGGACAAAAAGAGTCAGAGATAAATACCATGAAAATATTTGTACATATCATCTCAATAAGGTTTCCTCTGTCTAGTGCCTTAAACATTGACTTCAATCTTTGTGAGTACCAGTTTTGAAGACTTACTACACAAAGGAGGAACAACTTATCATGATGATTACTCCACTGAATTGTAACCAAGGCTACCACCTGACCATGTCAGCTCCACATGCATAATATAGAAGCCATAAATGTTAGCTGGGGTGATTAATCTTCCTAAGAGGAACTGATGCTCCTCTACACAATAAGAACAAGAATATGGGATAAGCCACAGGGAGCTTTTTGGTGGCTTGCTGGTGTTCTTATGTGTACGTGTATTAGCAGGATTATAGGCCCACCATGTTTTAGTTCTTGGAACCTATGAAAATTTTAGTTTATACAGCACAGGAAAACTAAGATTGCTAACTAGATGGCCTTAAAGTAGGGAGATTATCCTGTTGGACCCAATTGGAATCATATAAATGACTTTCTAATAATTTCATTTTTATTTCAAGTTCTATTCACATTGAGCACCAATAAAACATAATACATATCAATACTTTGATGATAGCATTAATCTTTGAAATTCCCCTAGAACATAATATTGCTTTGACTATTTTAGAAGTACAGAATAGTTAGAGGGGAATTTCCTCCCATAATATTTTTAACTTCATGGGTCGGAGAGGCATCCTGGGGATTGTGGCAATTGCTGAATATACATGTTCCAAATTTATACACACTAAATAGAGAAATAACATCAGGATGTGGTGTATCATAAAGCAGACTCAGGCCAAAATCCAAACCCTGACCGCCTTACATTCCCACAGAACCCTGAGCTACAATGATATTCTGTTCCCACAGAAACTGGACTTATCGCAGAACTAGTTTTCAGCAATCCTCAAAAGAACTAGGTTTTCCCTGCTTTCTTTGGTAAGTACAGTCCCTTTGCAAAAAATTGTAAGGAGTTACACATAAGGATGCTCCTCTCTTCCCTTTGATTCAGAGAACTGGGTTTGGCAGCCGACTTAGGTTTACATATTAGAGAAGGATCACACTTGAACACCACATTTTTAGGGGATTTTTGTGTTTGTTTGTTTTTGTTTGTTTGTTTACAAATCGAGTAGAATCTTAGTGGACTAGCTACCTGGTAGCCCTCCTTCCTGGTAAGCAGAGGCAGCACAAGCAAGCAGAGGGCGCCTGGGAGAGAGTAAGTCAGTGTCTCCTGTGGGCCTATGGGGATGCAGGCTGAAAATCAAACATCCCAGCCCCTCCGCCAGCCCCCCCACCCTACCCCCTCCACCCTGGTTAGCGACTGGACGGTGTCTAGGACAGCCCTCCAAGTTCCAACGTGGCTGGATCTCAGGAAATGTTGACTTGTTCTCTCACTGGCTCACCCACGCTTGCTTATGCCGCCACCACTTACCACGAAGGAGGGCTCGCTGCTTTCTCTCTCAACCCCCCAAGTTCCAACATGGCTGGATTCGTGAGACGCTGACTTGTTCTCTTCCTGGTGTGCCCTCTGCTCACTCGTGCCGCTCAACTTCTCTTCCTTTAAATTGAAGGTGTCGGATATTTTGCCTCAGTAATGGAAAGTGACGAAGACAAGGGGGTTCACATCCAGCTTGTTTGGGAATCTCCTCAGCTCCATCAAGAAACAGGCCCAGACTCAGTAACTTCTAATCAGTTCTCCAAATATCCAGTCGTACACTATCAGATACCCTATCATCACAGTCCAGGCCAGAGCTCCCAAGATCAAGAGAAAAGATAACTTTGAGGACACTTAAGATAGTTTCAGTTTTCCCAAAGTTTGGGTCACTACCAGAGTTGATAGCAACTAAGGCACATAAAGCAACTAAATGCTTGTATTGTTGGGTTAATTATGCTGACCTGGGGCCAGAGGTCTGAGCATCTCTTGGGAGGATGACATTATGCAATATAGCAAATATGGGGGATTTCCTTCTATCTTCTCTTTGAAGGCAAATTGTTTTCACTGTTTTTGCATTATTCTGATTAATTGTTCTGGTCTATACAATATTCTGTTTTGATAGGTTTTATAATGTTCTGTTTTTGGTTTGATTTTGCTATACCTGATGGAATGGCCAACTATTATGAAGATAACAAGATAAACTGTGGTACCCATTACTGTTATCCCGGTATCCTGCTCTGAAGTTCTGTACCAGTTTCATTGTATTGTCTCAATTGGCTTTGTTCTCTCTTGTTTTGTTGTATTTTACTACTTTCAAAATAAAAAATAAATAAAAATTTCAAAAAGGAAGAGAAGTTTATTTTGGCTCATAGTTTTGGTAGTTTCAGTCCATGGTCTTTTGGTTCCCAGGCAGAAATGCATGGTGAAAAATGGTAAAAATGCCTAGCAGAAAACACTCATGTATTGGCAGGTGAAACCAAAGAAAAAGGCAATGAAGGAAGAACCTGGGACAAGAATACACTCTTCCAAGTCACACCCTTGGTGTCCTACCTACTCCTACCAGGCCTTACTTCCCAACAGCACATTCAGGTACAAACTCATCAATGGAAGTTTAGCATTCCAATAACCCAATCATCTCCAAACATGAGGTTTTTGGGGGAACAGTTTAGATCTAAACCACAACACTCACTCATTCACCAAGAAGATAGAGTGGCCCAGTGAAAGACACCTGTTTGCTACTCTCCCTGGAGAAAGTTCCCCTAAAAAAGACATGCTAAGTCTTCAACTTTGGCTAGAAGAAATTCTGAGCCCAGCACTAAATGTGTTTCTTTAACCCTCACACAGCCCATCTCCTGCCTGTAACCTGAATTAGTAAGAAAGACAGCTCCAAGATAAGCCAGAACAAGAAGACTATTCCAGACAGTTCTGCACTTAGGGGCACAGCCACTCTGCTGAGGGTAGGAGCTTTTCACTGCAGAATATCCTGAAAACAAAAATGGTCATTCTCAGCATTGTTGCAGATTGTCACTCGGCTCAGCATTGGGGACAATTCTCCAGAAGAGAGAACCCTAGACACAGGACACTGTGGAATAACAGCCAGCCTCAGGCACAGTTATTCCTGGAACAGCAATGATAGGCAGAGGACACTGACAGTGCCAATTCCCCACAAGGAATGTAACCCTTATGTACTGAAAACATATACTAGTAAAAAAAAAAAAAAAACCTGGAGGACCTCAGCAGCCCTGAGAGAGCACTAGTGAGCCCCCCCCCCTGCACCCAGAGGACCTCAGCAGGCCAGCAAAAGCATGGGTGAGCCATCCCTCCACTTGGAGGAACCCAGACGGACCTGTGAGAACACTAGTGCCCCAGTAGGACCCAGCCCAGGGTACTCACTATGTCCTGGTGGGTCTGGAAACCTGGAAAGGTCTGAAGCAGCCATAACAATACAAGCCAAGTATTTGTGCACAGCAATATTCCTAGGCTAGTCAGCCCAGGAAGAATCCAGGACACACCCAAATGACCCTGCTGATTTTGACTTTGTGTCCAGCTACACTGATGAATTTGCTTATTAACTGTATTAGTCTTTGGGTGGAGTTTTTGAAGGTTCTGTGTATTCTGCAAACTTTCCCCTCCTATACTTATTTCTTTTGTTTATCTCTTGTCTAGCTGCTCTGGCTAATGTTTCTGGCTGTATTGAATAAGAATGGTAATAGTGGTGTCCTTTTCTTATTCCTGGTTTTAGAGTGAAACCTTGCAGTTTTAATCCATTTGCTATGATGTTGCCTGTTGATTTGTTATAGATGACTTTTATCAGATTGAGGTAGAGGTCATCTATTTCAATTTTCTCTAGGATTTTTATCATGAATGAGTGTTGGCCTGTATCAGAAACTTTTTCTACATCTATTGAGATGATTGTGTGATTTTTGTCTTTGGCCCTGTTGTGTGCCTCATTTATTGATTTGTGTATGTTGAACCATTCCTGCATTCCTTGGTGACCAGTTGAAACCAGGAACCAAAATTAGTATGTCCTCCTTTGAAGTTGCTTGCCTGGGGTGTTTTGTCACAATGACACAAAGCTGTTCAACATGCTTCTCACCATGTTCTGTGCTCACAAAAGGATAACTACCTGTCTCCATTTTCCAATTGGCTCATAGGTGGAAAAAGAGCTTCAGTAGAAGAGAGTTGTCATGGGAGAATAGAGCAGCATGCAGAACAGGGAGTCGGAAGGCTAAGCTCAGCTCCCACAGAGCCTGGAGGGGAAGTAGGAGTCAGCTGACCATCTGCTCCACAAAGCAGAGCAGGGCTTCTGGCTCAAGGAGAAACCCCTGGTCACCTTCATTCTGTACTCGGAGGACACTAGCAGACCCGATTGTGGGGAAACTAAGGTGTTCACTCTTGTAGAGTGTTCAGACAATCTATTTAAGAAACTCAGGCTTCAGTAGAGTAAAAGCAGGCTCAATGCTGGATTTCTCCGTCTCTCATGTGGGACTTTTACCACATGAGAGTGTATTTTGAGGGATGGTTTGTTTTCTCAGTCCAATGTGTATCAGGATTCATATTCCTCCAAAAGCCATTTGGAAATTACAACATCCCAATGCCACAAGATAGAACAACAGCATTCTCCCTTTGGCCCTAACTTTAAGACCTATGGGACTGACTCAGTGTTGAACACCACCATGGTGGCCTCAGTGTCCCAGCACTCACATCTCTGTCCAGGCACTGCTGGCCATACTATCACTCACACACTGCACTGATCCCCTCCCCCTTGCACAGTTCACTCAAGGAAACCCCTCTCTTGTGCCACCAACTCTGCCTCCCCAGCCCTACATCTCACCCTGTTTTCAGGACCTCTGATAAGTATTAACTGCCCCTGATCTCCCCTCTTTTGTCCTTTCCCTCCTGCCTCAGATAATCAAGAGGAAGGCATGTCATGACTCGATTTTTTTTTAAAAAATGGGGAGAATGTCACCATAAATAAAGGAGATAGAAGACAGGTTTGTGGAGTCAAGCCATAGGCAAGACAGGGCAAACCAAGCAAGAGCCCAGAGATCCCATGTGGACCCCAAGCCATCTTCTTGTGCCTGCCTACCAATGATTGGTCCAGCCTACATATTCAACATGAGAACAAGGGAACTTATAGAACACCTTTGCATAAATCCAAAAACTCCCCTCTTTAAGACACGCCATATCTATTAATTGGAAACTTTGAGTTTTCTGATTTTAGTTATGATAAGCTGCTTTATTTCTATTTTCCAAAATTGCCAAACTAGATACACAAATGTATGGTTTCCACAATGTAGATGGTGCTCTCTTAAAAGTAATATCCATGGAGGAGGAGAACAGAGCTCCAGAGTTCCGGCCATGGAGGGATTCAGGCAGCTTATTCACCCGCCCTCTTGGTAAGCCTCTGCAACGCAGGCCAGGAGGAGAACAGAGTTCCAGAGTTCCGGCCATGGAGGGATTCAGGCAGCCTTATTCACCCGCCCTCTTGGTAAGCGTCTGCAATGCGGGCCAGGAGGGGAACAGAGTTCCAGAGTTCCGGCCATGGAGAGATTCATGCAGCTTATTCACCCGCCCTCTTGATAAGCACCTGAAGCTTGGGCCTGGAGAAGAACCATTACCTGTGAGCCAACTTCCACGCGAGCTGAAAATCAAGCACCCTTCTCCCACCTGCCCCCTCCCCCCTTAGCTACTGGGGATAGATATTTCAACATCTCTTGGGAGGATGACCATATGCAGTATAGCAAATATGGGGGATTTCCTTCTATCTTCTGTTTGAAGGCATAGGTTGTTTTCACTTTTTGTTATATTTCTTTTGCTCTATTCAGTATTCTCAATTGGTTTTACAATGTTCTATTTTTTGGTTTGATTTTTCAATACATAATTGACTGGATAGCTATTGTTAAATTAAAGAGATATACCGTAGTACTTAGTACTACTATCCCAGTATCCTACTGTGAAATCCTGTACCAATTTCACTGCATTGTCTCGATTGGCTTTGTTCTGTCTTGCACTGTTGCATATTTGCTACTTTCAAAATTAAAAAAAAAAATGCGTGTTAAGACCCATGCATGTGTAGAATCTATAAACAGTTTATGATAACTGATCTTATGACAATTGATGAAATGAACAGATACTTTGAAGAAAAAGAGACACTAAAATGCCCAGTGATGATCCTGGAGTGTCATAATGTGAAACCCAGCAATAGTGTTATTCTTTTTTCAGAGTGATATTAGCCTGGTTGGGTTTATTGAAAGTCAACATAATTGAGGATATGGGTAACTGCATATATGTTTAAGTTTAAAGGATTGATAACCATATTTCTAAGTTTTTGTTGGATAGTTGAGCAGTACTGGTTTCAATCTCACTGTTCGAATCCCCACTTTATATGCTCCAATTTAGTATCTTGAATAACTATTTGTAAGACGACAATCTGTAATCATCAACTAGTGATTTCTTACTGTTTATTTTTCTTTGAAATTATGTATTATTTCTACCCATTTTCTGTTTTTTTTAGTCTTTCTTTAAATTCAGTTTTAAAAAGAAGACACTACAGTGCCCAGTGCTGATCATGGAGTGTTATGAAGTGAAATCCAGCAATACTATTATTCTTTGTTCAAAATTATTTTAACCTGCTTTAGTTTGTTTAATCTAAACATAAATGAAGATACGGATAACTGCATGTATGTTTAAATACATACAGGATTGACAACCATATTACTAAGTTATTGTTGGACAGTTGATTAGAACTGTTTGCAGTCTCTCTGTTTGAATTCCCACTTTACATGTTCCATTTTTGTACCTTGAACAACTATTTGTAAAACGACAACATCAACTAGTGATTTCTTACTTTTTTTTTCTCTGAATGTATGTACTATTTCTACCTATTTTCTGTTTTGTTTAATCTTTCTTTAAGTAAAAAAAGTAATATCCATGGCCAATGTCCAGTCTGTACAACAGTTCACAGAGATCCAGCCATCTGCTGGGGTTTTTGTCACAATGACACAGGACCCTACTGGGTACTGAAAAGAAATCTGGTTTCTTCTCTCAATTTCTAGTTATTGACTGAGCTAACACACACACACACACACACACACACACACACACACACACACACACGATTGGACAGCTGCCTTTGTGCCAAAACTGCCTGTCACCTGGAATGTCTTTCTTGCCAAGTCCAAGCCTCAGAGGCACTCTGATCTGCAGGCTGGCCTTGTAGTTTCATGATTATGCCAAGTCCTGCAGAGCTGGCCCTGGATAGCCAGCCAGTCTGGCAAGGATAATCTTTGTCTTGTTGTGCACCTTGCAGTGCACAGTGAACATGGTGAGTGAAAAAACAGGCTTTATCTCTTCATATCCAAACACCTACAGAGAAGGTGTCCTGGGGACCACTTTCAATGCAGTGATGTTTACAAAGAAACAGCTTAGCTTTAATGCAAAACACTGTTTTGGGTCTTTTATTGACCTCCTTCCCAGGAAACATGTCCCCAGGGGCTCTCAGTACCCTCCTGACAGCCAGGCCTCCCCATGGATTCTGGCTTCCATATTCCTCTGGGCTTCATCTCCATGAAGGACATGGGAAGGCATCCTTGCTTCCCCAGGGAGTAGAAGCTAATGGATGTCTAATTCAATAGCTCTCGCGTTATAAAGCACTGGCTAATAAAAAGCATTTATAGAAAATTCAGTAGAGAACTTTATGTCTGCATTCCTCCAATAAAAACTCAATTCAATCAGCTCCAAATGTTACGTGCTTATGTGATCAGAGCGACTGGCTGGGCCTTCTCCAACTTCATACCCAGAGCATTCATCCACAGTCAGAAGCTGTTTCCCTGTTGCAGGGCCCTCAGGTTTGAGCCACATGCTGTATCCTCAGCCCCAGCTCTGTGTAGAAAGCACCCCTTATCTTCCAGGTCAGGATAGCCACTCTGCCTGTCCTCTGGGCTAGCCCTGTGCTAAGTGTCTGGGCTAGCCCTGTGCTAAGTGTATCTTAGCTCAATATCTGCTCCGGCTGTGAGGTGACCCTTCACCCCATTTTCTGGAACAGAAAGCTGACAGAGGGCTAAAAGCAATGGTCTAAAGTTCCACAGAGCTGCCCTGAAGTCTCTACCCTGAAGACTGTGAGTTTAGGCACTTAGGAAATTGGCTTAGCTTGGTCTAACATTTCCAGTGACTTGCCTCAACCCTGCCTCCTCCAAAATGGTCCTCTTCCCAGCCTCCTGCTGGGTCCTGAAAAGACAAGAAAGGACAGCAAAGCTCATCATCTAACATTGAAGCATCTCAAGTGGGACCAGCTTGCCCCAGTGATGAACCTGGGCTGCATGCTCTTCAGACAGCCAAGAAACCTTTGGACACTGCAGGACTAGAAGAGTGTCACACTCCGGCATGTCAGGCTGCTTACCAGGAGCACCCAGAGGCAGGACAGGCCACTGTCCCACTCCCTGCACTAGTCTCCATTCCTACCCTGATGTTCAAGGTGGAAGTCGGCCATCTAGCCTACTCCCTGAGTGGGGTCAGCACTGAAGGGACAGGAGGGCTGGAGGAAGGATGCAAGAACAGAATAAGGAAACTGAGGTACAAAATGTTGTTTTGTATTTTCCCAAAGCCTCAAAATTACTTAGAAGTTCAGTTGGAGCTGAAAGCCTTGTGGGCAGATTCACACCCCATCCATCCACAGAATCTCAGTGACACCTGCTGAATGAATGCGGTGGGAGATGGAGCAGAAAGAGTGATCTCCTCTCAAGGGGCACCTGTGGGACATCTCTGCTAACTGAGGGTCAGGGCTTGGCAACGTTGAGTGATGTTGAATGGGGGCCTCTCAAGGGGCAGTCCCCATCCAGGACACCATGATCACGCTGGGTACACAGGGGTTGAGGCCTCATTAGTAAGCCCTAGTTTTCTCCTCTGTGTGGCCTGTGAGGCCAGGCCCTGTGCCAGTCATAGCAAGTGCCCCACAGTGCTTGGTGTCTGTCATTCCAGGTCATACACAGCTGAACCAATTAAGTCTAGTAAAACTTGCTTTTGAGAAAATCCTGTGTTTGTCTACTTACATTGTAGTTCTAGTGGGTTTCATGACCAAGCCTGAGATTTTAAAATAGTATAAGAAAGGAGAGCTTAATTAATTTATAGTATTGTCATATTAGAATCAAATTTTATAGCAATTTCCACCCTCTTAACCCTGTTTCCTAGGGCTGAGATTCTAACATTTCAACCAATCCTAAATTTCCAATCTTTAAATATCTAATGGTGTAAAGTTTACTAAACAACCAGGGAACCCTTCCTGGCATATAGCAAGCCCTTATTACTTCTTAGCTGATAAATGAAGGGATGTATGAAAACACACATTCCTGCAGCCCCTGAGACCCACTGCTGTAGTCCGAATGAGGGTGCCCTCCCAAAAACGCATCTGTTAGAACTTAACCCACAGTGTGATAGTCCTAGGGAATGGGCTTCCAGGAGGTGATCTGAGCAAGCCTGGACTTGCTATGGCTTGTGCTAGATGTCCCCGCAGAGCTTCACACAGTCATAGGTGAGGAGTTTTGAAGTTGGCTGGACTAGGGTGTGTGAACGTAGAATAAGGGTGCTGGGATTAAAAATATGAATCATGGAAGCCCCACCCTGAGTATGGTGGCACCAATCAATAGGCTTGTAACCCGGATGGAATACAGAGAAACAGAAAAGAAGGCAGCTTGCTACTGATCCCTGCTTTGGTTTCTTGATGCCTTCTGCCTGCACGGCACCAGCTGTTGCTCCTTCATAAGGCCCCTCTGCTGCACCACAGAGCAGGCTGGCTACGGACTGAAACCTCTACAGCTGTAAGCAGAAATAAACCTTACCTTCTTTAACTTGTGGATGGTATTTTTTTATAAAGAGAAAAAAATGAAAAACAATGACACAAAATATCAAAACAATGTAATAGACTAATATTGGTTGATACATTGTGTCTTGTTATTCTAAAGTAGTTGCTCACATTACAAGTTGTGGGCATGAAAAATGGATCAAACAATACGAGCACAAACTTATATTTTCAATGAACTAATAGAAATTAGTAGTATAACTATCTTAACCGTATTGTGTGTATGTATATATGTATATATATATATGTATATTTATATATATATTATTCCTTTCCACTTCCTTCTTTTTTCCATTTCCCCATCCCATTTTCTCCTTCTTTTTCAGCAAGTTCTTCCCATTTCACAATATCTATTATACATTCTGTATCTTATTTTAGCTTTTTACACTATGCAAACAATATGATGTTTACACATGCAAGTCTGATTTATTTCACTTAAGAGTAGTCTCAGGTTGCATATATTTACCTATAAAAGTCTCAGGTTTATGTTTCTTTATGGCTGAGTAATATTCCATTGCCTAAAAGTATCACATATTTTTACCCATTCATCGGTTGACAGGCATTTGGTTTGTTTACAGGCTTTAGTATTACAAATTGTGCTGCTGTAAACATGGGTGCACATATATCACTGTGGTATAATGTTTTTAATTATTCTGGAAAAATATACAGAAGGGGGTTAGCTGGGTCAAATGGGACCTCTAATCCTAGCTTTTGGAGGAATCTCCACACTGATTTCCACAGTGGTTGTCTCACTCTACACACAACAGCAACAATGAAGAAAGATTCCCTCCCCACACCACACAACCTCAACAGCATTTCTTATTGCTTGATTTCTTGAAGATAGCTATTCTTTCCAGGGTGAGATGGAATCTCAGTGTTGTTTTTATTTGCATCTCTTGAATGACCAATGACGTCGGTCCTTTGTCTCGGGGGAAAACTTGCTAAAATATTCCACGCTCTGTGGATTGTCTTTTCACTCTAATTAGTGGAACAGAATAGAAGGTACAGATGCAACCCTACATACACTCAGCCACCTTATCTTTGGCACAGAGACCAAACACGTTCACTGGAAGAAAGGCAGCCTCTTCAACAAATAGTGCTGGAAAAACTGGATTTCCACATGCTGAAAACTAAAACTAGACCCATGAATATCACCATACACTAAGCTAAAGTCAAAATGGATCAGAGATCTAGATATTAAGACAGAAACGCTAAATATACTAGAAGAGAAATAAAGTGGAAATCTTGATGACATGAGTGTAGGCAGAGAGTTCATGAACAAAATTCAAACTCTTCTGGAAACAATTCAATGAAACAACAACTGAGATCTCATCTTATTAAAAACTTTTTGCACATTAAAAGAAATCAGCAACAGAGTAAAAAGAAAATCCATGAACTGGGAAAAAAGTTTTAATCAACCATCCCCCAGACAAAAGACTTTTATATAGAATGGATAAAGAATTAAAAAACATCGCCCCCCCCCCAAATTCAAAGACCCAGTCCAAAAACAGGCATCTAAGATGAGTACACACTTTTCATATGAGGAAATACAAATGGCAAATAAATATATGAAAAAACGTTGAACATCACTGGTCAGTCAACAGATGCAAATTAAAACAATATTCAGATTACATCTCACCCCAAGAACAATGGCCATTATCAAAATCAACCAGTAACAAATTCTGGCATGACTGTGGGAAATAAGAACTCTTCTCCACTGTTGGTGTAATTGTAAACTCGTACAAGCACTGTGGAAATTAGTGTGGTGATTCCTCAAAAACTAAGATTGGAGTTTTGACTCCAAGGAGATTATCTGGGTCAGTGAAGGTGAGATTCTGGATCCTGCCACTTCCCACCATGAGGTGAATTCCCACCATGATGTGCCATCTGGCCCCCAGCCTCGTAGCACCCATTGTGCTCTAAACAGTCTACAACTGTGAGTCAAAGCAAGCCTTTTCTTTTTGTTGTTTGTGTTACTGTTTTTGTAGCATCCAATGAGCCCATGAAGAATACCAGGGAGCCTGTGGATTGAAAGAGCCACTCCTGGAACACAGGAGGGGCGCCACCATGTACTCACTACATAATCTTGGTCAAATTCCTTCCTTTTTTTTAAACCTCAATTTCCCCATCTGTGGGTGGGTATAATTCCTAACTGCTTCATAGGGTAGAGGTGAGGATGCAGTGATTCAGCCTAAATATCCATCCTAGGGAACTCAGTCAGTGATGGTCATCATTTTCTGCCTGAGATGCTGATCCTACATCAGAACCACTAAAGCATAGTCACAGGCCAATGAGTGGAAACACCATGGAAAAGGAGAAAGAGAGAAAAATGCCCAACTCATGGAAGCCAGAAGCAGAGAGCAAGTGGAGGAGCCAGAGTGAAAGATACCTCCTCCACGGGCACAGTGCCACTGACCTGCCTCCTGTACCCAGGCTCCACCTCTTAATAGTACATCCAGCTATGAACTCATCCATGGATGAACCCCCTGATGGGGATAGCACCCTAGGATCCTATCACTTTCTAAAAGCCCCACCTCTGAACACATGAGACTTTAGGGGTGACATTTTAGATCTAAACTCTTTCCCATTCTATTCTCTCCTCTGCCTCTAGGAAACCAGAGAGGCATCCTGACCTTACAGAGCTCACAGTGCTACAGGAGAAGCTCAAAGCCTCAGGAGAGAACGCATTGATGAGGTTTGGTTTTTTATTAGGTGAATTCAATGGGATGAAGAGAAATTCTAGCTCTCTTAAAAAACCCCTTATGTCTGTTTGCTTCATCAGGCCATCCATGATTAAGTAATTTACTTTTTTAATCCACATTGGAGAAGTACTGTCTAAATCAGTGCCTTCTCTGATTAAAGACAACACTTTGTGGAGACGGCTTCTGGCAGGACTCTGACAAGGTGTACAGGATGATGACTTGGTGTGAACACAGGGTGATGGTGCTGACATTTCAATTAGCTCCCTTTTACCTGGAGAATTCATTCCTTTCTTTGGAATAATTGCATCCTGAGTTTGTCCTCAAATCTCTGGCCTTGAAAAGTAACTCTCCAATCGCAACTCCTCCTCCAGGTAGCCTTACCTGAAGCTCAGAGAGCCTCTCTGTGTTGACTCCCTGGGATGCTCTATAGGCCCCTGATTAGTTGCTTGCATGACCTCCAAGACAAGCCAGCTGTCACTGCATTCATTCATTCACACAGGATCCTAGGTTGTAAGGCAGTTGAAACTCCTAGGTACAGAGTTTGCAGAGAAAAGTCACAGTGACTGCCAAGGTCTGCAGTCCCTCAGTTCCTAAGAAACTTCTCCATGAGCAGACACCAGAAGCAGACTGTCTCCCCAGCTACAGTCCCAGAGGCTCAAATGCAGGGAGACAGGGCTGGAGAGGCAAGGGGAGGATCAGGGAGTCAAATGCAGTCTTGCCCCTACCAGTTACCTAGTATGAGCAAAGATCCTAGAATTCGACTGCCGAAGTTCAAACTCCACCCTCTTTTTGCTCTCTGAGAGGCCATGGACAAGTAAATCATTTCACCCCTCTTTGAACCAGAATAGCAAGATCTCATCAGAGCCCCCATCTTAAGTTCGATGTCTAAGAATCCTGGACCCTTTAGACAGGTAAAGTAGTTTGTTATATTTTCCCTTGAAATAAAAGGGAAGTGAATGACATTCACAGCAGCATTAATGCAGCATTAAGATAAAAAATAAATTATTCATAAGCACAAAAATAATGTTAAGGTGCTTCTAGTATTTTAATCACAGCCAGCAGTACTCTTTTTTTGCAACAGTGGAAATTCTGTGTAGGCGTTTAAAATGCCATAAAACTTAGCAAGGAAAGGGAACCACTGCAGCCAGATGCAGCCCTTACAGGCTGTGTTCACCAGTGCCAGGAGGACCCTAGCCTCTGGACCCAAAAGGCAATAAGAGTCTACCTTGTATGCAGCTGATGAGGGAAAACCAGTCCTAAATGATTTGTGGCTTGGGTGCACATTATGGTCTCCTGAGAATTTTGATATCAATGCCCAAACGCTAGCCCAAGAGGTTCTGCTTTCATTGGTGTAACTTGCTGCCCACTCCCCTTTGTCCATGGTCCCTGTTAACTGCTGTCTTCCTAGCTGTCCAGTTCATTCTGTCCTATCTTCCTAATATCATGTAGCTGCCACTAACTGTGATGACGGGACACAAGAAATAGACAAAGGGAACAGCAGGGTTAAGGAAAAGAGGGACCTCCTCTGGGCTGCACAACTCAGAGGAAAGAGACAGCTACTGAGAAGAAAGAAAGGTCCCAATGAGCATGTCTGGTTATTCAGCAGTCAGAGTCACCTTACACTAGAAAGATTCTGTGCCAAACATATGAAGCAGTTACAGAGATGGTCTCTTGCCAGGGGAGAAGACAAGCACACACTCACACGTAGCTATGCATGTGACATTGACCTCAAGAATGTCCCAGGGATATGAGAGCACAGAGGGTTCATGTGGACAGCAGGTGGGACCTGTGTGGACTTCCTAGGACAGCCAATGCTTCTGATGAGTGCAGGGCTGAACCAATCAGTTCACCTAAATTTATCAAACAATTTACCATTATTATGGACAAAATTGCATGCCCCCATTCTTATCTTGTAGTCCTATCCCTCAGAAAGTAACTATGTTTGGAGAAGGGATCTAATTCATGTTAGGTGAGATCCTTAGGGTGGTCTCTAATCTAGTAAGACAGGTACACCCATGAGAAGAGAACTAGGACACAGACACACAGAGGAAAGAGCATGTGAAGACAGGTGGGGAAGGCAGCCATCCATAAGCCCAAGGAAGAATCCTCAGAATAAAGGAAATCTGATGTCACCTTGACCTTGAACTTTCTGACTTCAGAAGTGTAAAAGAATAAATTTCCATTGTCAACGCCACCTGGCTATGGCATTTGACATGACAGCCCTTGCAGGCTAAAATAGTCATACACTGAGCCATGGTTTTGCAAAGTCTTAGGATACTGAAAGGCCTGCCTTAAAGATGTCCAAGTGGATCAGGACTCCAAAGTTTGCTGAAGTCTAGGATACTAGCTACCAAGGTCACACAGGTGCTAGCAGGATTGAGATGAATGAGGTAAGAGGGTTTTGAGGATCACTGATCCCCAAGAAGTAGCTCCATTTTTCCCACACACTGTCACTTCCACCCACCCTAATCAAGGACAGACCCTTCTTTTAATCATGTAAGCTATAAGAGGTGTGAGGCATCTTCACATACCCAGTTTCTAATCCACATGGATATTAGATGCATCCTTCAATAAGCATGCCCTGCCCTCAGATCCTCCTGAAAGTGGTAATCAGGGGTAGACTCCTACCACCCGAAGGGGCATGGGCCCAGCAACAGTTGTTAGAAGGTCAACCATGTCATCAGGAGGCACATTGTTCGCATTTGAACAGGAGAGGGACAGGAGAGGAAGCCACCTGCACCCTCAGTCAAATCTCTGTCAGATGGCAGTCACGAGTCCCAATTTGTCTCCTAGTTCTCCCAGCCAGTTTCAGGCTCTATTCTATAGATGTAGAATTTGCCCACCTTTGCCAGATCTTCAAACTTATTTTCTATTGGGTAATATTTTGAAATAGTGATGTATGGACTTTCCCTGTCCCTACTTCACTTTCTCCTTTCCCTTCCCACACCAGAGCAAGCAGCTAATGTGGCATTTCAATGCCTTAGGAAAGACAGCTCACAGGAAAGAGAGCAGGAAAAGCACCGAATTTTCCTGTATTTTGTGTCTCAATGTTTCTAAACTGTTATTAAAGTGGTCCTCATACCCCATAGAATATTAAAATCACATTGAGGGCTGATTCAAACATAGCTGTCATCCCCAGCACAGAGTCTCTTGTTGCTGGGTGCTGTTGTTAAATATGGTTTATTCCCTCTGAGATTTGTCATTTTGGTGGTGGGAGACAGAGCCTTATGATATTATATCATAGTGGTACTGCCCTTAATGATGGACTAATGTAGATCTCAAGGTATGTCTTACTTTTCTTTCATTACTAGAACAAAATATTCAATACCCAAAGTTAGAGAAGGAAAAGTTTATCTCACTGTTTGTAGAGGTTTCAGTCCAAAATTGGTTGGTTCCAAGGCAGGGTGGCCTGGTGTCACAGGGGCAACACTTTAAGGCAGAAGAAGGCAGCAAAAGCAACAAGAAAAGGGGGAGGGGAGAGAAACCTCTTTTATATTGTATGTAGGCTACCTGTCTTTGGGTGGGGGTAGCACTCACACTATCTCCATGCCCTCCTCCTGCACAAGTTCAGGATGCTTACAAAGTGAGGACCCTGACAATCTGCTGAGTCACTTAAACTTCTAAACTTCTCAAATTGACACAATGAGCTTCCTACAGTGCTAAAGGCATATCTTCCGCACCTTAGGATGTAAAACTTCTGAGTTACTTGGTTAAGTTTCTAAACTTCTCAAGTTGACACATGTATCAACCATTATGAGGGATCTGGTCAGTTCTCATGAAAGCAGGACACTATAAAGCAGTCAGTCCCTCTGTCCCTTCCTCCCTCCTGTATGCACCTGTCTGCCTTTCCATTTTCATTCATAAATTGAATCAGTATGAGATCCTCACCAGCCCTGCTCTTGAACATTCCAGCCTCCAGAACCATATGCCAAAGGAAATTTTTTCCTTTAAAGTTACCAAGTCTCTGAGTAGAAAACTGTGACAGCATTTCTGGTATGGGATCTGAAAACTTGGATCTGTAACGAATTCCTGAAAGATGCTGCTGCTGTTCCTCCAGGGGCCACACTCAGCATCTCTGCCCTTCATCAATGCTGAATAGTAAAGGCAGTGGGACAGCTTTCCAAAACTCCCAAACCAGGTCTACTCCCAGGGATTCTGTTCTTATTGGCCCAGCATGGGCATTGGACATTTTAGAGCTCCCTAGTGCTCCTAAGGTGTAGGCAGGTTTGGGGGTGGCCCTGGTCCTCTGTCTGGCCTCTGCTATGCCTATACTGACCAGCTCCCCACACTTACCCACTGCTACAACCACATCAGTTCCTGCCCCTGTTCACTCCTTGAAAGCTCTGCCCCTGAGCTCCTCCATCTACCTGAGGATCTCCCCTAAGCATTCATGCTTCTGAGACACTGCTCGCAAGCCCATATGCTCCTGACTTACCCTAGATTCTACCTGTTCTTGACCTCCACTAAATCTCCCACTTAATGGAATCCTGGAGAAATACCAAAAGCATTCTCTTTTTCCCCCCTATTGACCTTGCATTAGTCAACTGTTTGTCACTAAGACAAAATCCTTGCCATTAGTCAATTTTAAGGAAGAAATGTTTATTTCAGCTCACAGTTTCAGAGGTTTCAGTCCATGGTTAACAGGCTTCACTGATTTTAGTGAGGCAGAAGCAGCATTCTGCTCACATTTTTTCCACATTTGTATCAGTAAGCACCACACACAGTGGGCCTGCAGCCCAAGCCTGTGATCAAGGCCATTTTTCATATTTGTGTCTATATCCTGCCACCTGGAGCAGTGCTCAGTCACATCAGGTACTCATTGTTGTTTGAATGAGTCCTAAAGCAATAACCTTTCTGGTACAGTTTGGACCTAAAATGGCCCCCAAGGTCCCATCTATTTGGAAGATGATCAAATTAGGGGCACAGAGATCAGTCACTGTGGGTACAACCCAAAAGGGCTCACCTTCCTTCCTAGTTCCTCCCTTGACCTCTCTGTCTCCTTGCTGCCATGGCAAGAACAGCTTTTTCTCCTCATTCCCTTCTGCCTTGGAACAGCAGCCTATCAACTAAAATCATGAACCCAACAAACCTCTCCTCCTTTAATCCAAAAAACATGGCTAACACTCTTTCCACATAACCACATCTGGAGGGCCAGACTCATCTCAGCACCACATTGTCTGAGAGAAAGACAGCTACATCCCTTGAAGAAGGAGCCCTATGGAAGGGAGAAGAGTTGGCTTCAAATACCTGAAGGACCACTATGGTTTGGATTTGAGCTGTCTTCCCCAAAGGCTTATTGCATTGGAGGCTTCGTTGGTAGTAAGCTTTGAGAGACTGACTGGATCATGAGGGCCCTAGCTTCATCAGTGTATTAGTTCATTGATGAAATCACAATCTGATGACATTACTGGGGTATCATGGAAAGGGTGGGACCCAACTGGAGGGCAGGGAACAGGGGGACATAACATTGGGTATATATTGGTCCCAGATCCTTTGTTCCTGGTTCATTTTGCTTCTTTCCCTATTCTGGCTGTCATGAAGTGGACACTTTTCCTCTACCACTTTCCTGTCATTCTGCTTCTGCCTCACTAAAATCAATGAAGCCTGTTCACCATGAACTGAAACCTCTGAAACTGTGAGCTGAAATAAACATTTCTTCCTTAAAATTGACAAATGTCAAGGATTTTGTCTCAGTGATAAAAAGTTGACTAATGCAAGGACAATAGGGGGGGAAAAAAGAGAATGTTTTTGGCATTGCTCCAGGATCCCATCAAGTGGGAGATTTAGGGGAGGTCAGGAACAGGTAGAATCTAGGTTAAGTCAGGAGCATACTGTTCCAAAAGTCCTTAGAGCTCCCATAGGTACTGCAGAGGAATCCTGAGACAATAGATCAGGAGCAGCCTCTACTTTTCCGACCTAGGGATTCCACCAGCCCATGGTGATGCTCCTTGCCAACAGCATATAGGAACAGACTGAGAAGCAGGGAGGGTCAGGTATGAGACACCTAGAGCAAAAGTACTTGACCTGTCCAGAGCCATCACCATGGGGATGCAACCATGCAAGAATGCCCAAGCTGGGATTTATGTTCATCTTTGCCATCTTGATCTTCCTACTGGGTTATTTTGGTTTTTGGTTTTTGGTTTTGTTTTGGTGTTTGTCTTCTGGAGACAAGGTCTCACTATGCAGTTCAGACTGGCCTTGAGCTCACTTTGTAATCGAGGCTGGTCTTGAACTTGCAACAATCCTCCTGCCGCAGCATCCTGAGTGCTGGAATTAAAGGCCTGTGCCACCACACCCAGCTGACATTCCTAGTTTTTGAACAAGAGTACCACATTTTTAGTTTGCCCTGGGTGCTATAAAACCTGAGGCCTGGGTCTATTCCCGCCTGCTATCTGTGAATGCAATAATCTTCTGGAGTAAGATAACCTATGGAGGTAACTGGAGTCTTAGTCTATCACAGAACTATTCAAAACCGTAAATAAGGAAGTAGGGTAAAATATCTTTGGAAAAATTAGTCACAATTACGAGAGGTGCCCAAGTATTTCTGTGGGCCTTGTGTTTATAATGATGGGTTGATAAGCTTCCCAAAAATCATTCTAGTAACAGCCAGTGTTGTTTCCACATCTCTTCCATGCTAAGCTCACCGCTTTTATTTAAACCTCACAAGAGGATGTGATTCTACAGATAAGACAAATGAGGCTCCAAGAATCATGGTGACTTACCTAAAATGTCACACCTAGCAAGTGGCAAAGCGAGGAACAAAACTGGACTCTGCTTGAACCTGAGTCCAGGTCTTTTCCTTTGCATTGCTCTGCTTGCGTCTAATTGTGCTTGAAAATTTTTGCTTTCAGGTTGCCTTGGACCAAAGAAATCCAAGGAAAGTAAAGCACCGATATTTGGTTCAAGGTCAACTCTCCTGGGTCAGACTCCTCCCCGGTCTATCTCTCTGTGAAAGTCCAGCTAATGATACTGAAAACCATCTCCAGTGGCCAGCCCTGCTGGCAGGACTTCTCTTCCTCACTCTGCTCATAAAGAGTCTAATAGACTTTCTACAGCTACAGGCAGAGCCAACCTCTGCTAGTCTGAAATAATGTAGAAGTCTCAAAGAGACTCTTAATGGAAATTATCAATTTCTTTTCCTTATTTCCTCTTTCAGTGCAAAAAAAGAGAAAACATATGTTCTAAACCTATCAGATGCCTTTGAAAACAAGGAACCCCCAGGAGAAACCCATTAATAATCCATACAGCTTATTGAATTATTATGAAAATACCAAAACTGATAAATAGCTAGAAATACTTTGAATAAGAAGTTGGTAATTACAGTTTCCACTGTATTTGCTCCCAAACATTTATCATAGTTTCCTAACCTCCCACCACCAAAAAAGATTTTCAGATATAAACATGTGTACACAGCCTGTGAGTCTGCCACAAAGATACACTTCCAACTCACACTTTGTAGCACCCCAAAAGCATCCTTGAGAATTGCATGCTGTCACCACGGAGCTGTAGACATACCCGTCTTTCCCTCATTTAGGAGGAGTGTGGCTCTGTTTCAGTCCACTTCTAAATGTACACTTGAGTTCTAGAATGTGACTAGATCTACCAGTTACTAAACTTTGTGCTTGGCTGAACTGACTGCACAAATAACATGAGTATAAAATTTTTTAAATGCTTTTTTGAAGAAGCAAGTGACTCAGCAAAGTAACTCAGTAAAGGGCAGAATTCAGTAGTAACTCAGTAAAGGGCAAGAAGTCAATAGCCTTGCTCTCTGAGTTTTCTACTTATACATCTGTTCATGACGGCTGTTAAATCACTGCTCTTCACACAAATACATGCTCAACATGTAGCTCAAGGAGTTTGCTAAAAATTACTCCATTTAATTTACTTAATATTTAACAAAACCCAAGTACCTAGTGCTGGGCTACACAGGAAGTCGTGTCCTTCAACCCCAACAGCTCCCTGACAGACTTCTTCTTGCTCTGGCTGATCCAAGCTCCACCTTCCAACCACCTGGTTACAGTGAGAGCTGCTTTATTCATACTATGTAACTCTGCCTTGCTGAACACAAGTGACCAAACAACAGTTGGACGTGACCAAACTAAGTCAATCAGAATCCATCTCCCACCCAAGGTGTGGCCTGGGAAGCAGAGGGATAGATGGGTAGAGAGAGGAGACTGGAAAGATGGTCTTTATAGTGTTGGAGTCTCCTGTTTGTAGGCCAAGTTGGGACCTCTCATGTTCTCCCCAGCTTTTGAAACCTCTCTCTATTCTATAATAAATTCTTCTTTTGTGCTTAAATTAGCTCCAGTGGATTTCAGTTGCTGCCCACCAAACTGGAGTTTATCTCTAGATGACAGTATTAAAACATTAGAATAAGTGAGAAAATAGTATCTCTATTTTTTTTACTCTTAAGAATGTAATTATCAAGTACACTAACCAGACAAAGGAAAAGAAACGATACCTTTCTTTCCTTTTCATCCATTTAAACCAAATTTGACTAATGTCACAAAAAAAATACACAAATACCAATTTTGCTTTTCTTGCCACCAACATTTAAGGCTGTGACCCCCAAATGTTGTCGCCACATCAGCAGCTTCAGCATCATTTGAGAGCTTATCAAAACTTCCAATTCCACTCAGGATGAAGGATACATAAACCAAAAGAGAGGCTCAGTTTCTGACAACCTTGTTTTCAATGCTGCTAACCACTCTCCAGGTGTTTCTGGGGCACAATATAGTTTGGAAACCACTAGTTTACTGGTTACTTGATGTTTTCACATACTTTACCCCAGCTTCTTGAAACAGCTTCCTGAATAACCTCATCCCTCTTTGACATCATTGGAAGCTGAAGCTTAGAAAGGTGACCTGTTTGATGCCACAGGACTGGGAGATACCCAGGTAAGCCTCCCTTGGAGGTGTCCCAACTCATCCTGTGCTCTCCTCTACTCCAGCATTCAGCTCTCCTATCCACATCACCCCATCCAAGGAAGCCAGTCACCTCTGGGTTCAGCTCAGGCCAGCATACATTGTCTTTTTGCTGCCAGGCTCATCCCACAGGCTGATCCCACCCACCCCACCCTGTCATTCAAGTTCATTGATTCATACCAATGGTCCCTCTTAGACCTCTGGATCTGGCACCCTAAGAACAGAGACTATCTGAATTTTTGATACTCCTGAGTTTTCAATTGGGTCTCAACACTTCATAGCATCCGAACCATCTCTTTCTAACTCCACCATGTCCAAAGTTTCACAATCAGGAATTCCGCTAACACACAGTCATTCCATAGGTCTAAAGACATTTCAAAGCAAGCAAATTTTCCCTACTTAGCACTAAATTTTGTTTTTATTTTAAAGAGAATAAAATCTAAAGAGTAAGACAGAATAAAACCAATTAAAACAAAATGGTGAAAGTATAGAACTTCAAAACAAGGTAAGAAGAAATCAGCAATGGATACCATGATCTGTATCTTCAAAATAGTTGTCGATACTATCAGACGTAATAGAATCAAATAAAACAGAATAAAACCAATTAAAACAGAATATTGAATAAAGCAAAACAATAAATTCAGCAAAGCAAAACAATGAGAATAATATTGGGTTTCAGAAACAAGAAAGAAGGAAATCCCCATATTTGCTATATTACATACTGTTATCCTCCTAATAGATGTTCACACTACCAGCATTAGGTTTGTAAAGTCAATCAAACAATACAAGCATTTAGTTGTTGTAGTAGTGCCTCAGTTGCTATCAACTCAGCTTGTCCTCAAAAATCAACCAGTAGCTTACAGGATTGGGGGGGGGGGGTGATTCTCAGTCCACATGCTGGTCAGCTCACAGGAAGGGAGAATTATCTTATCTGTCTTCCTTATGGGTGGTATAGCTCCTGGGAAGGGCAAATAAGCTTCTTCTTATATTCCTCCCAGACCCAGCATGGCTTTTGCTAACTCACTAGAAAGGCAAACTGGCTTGTCTCTGCCTAGGCCCTGCATGGATTGCATAGCTCATGGGAAGAGTAAATTGGCTTGTCTCTCTTCCTGAGCCTTACATGCATTGAGGGGCTCATGGGAAGGATGAATTGGCTTCTTGTTGTACTCCTCCCAGACACAGCATGGCTTCTGCTGGCTCATGGGGAGGGCAAATTGGTTTGTCTCTCTTCCTGGGCCCTTCATGGATTGTGTATCTCATGGGAAGGGTGAACTAGCTTCTTCTTGTACTCCTCCCAAACTCAGTATGGCTTCTTAGCACTAAATTTTGATAGCAATGAAGCTTCCTTTGAAGGATTTCACTTATAAGCCATTACTAGGGCTGGGGATTTAGCTCAGCGGCATAAGCGCCTGCCTTGGAAGCAGGCAGTCGTGAGTTCGATCCCTGGTACCGATAAAAAAAAAAAAAAAAAAAAAACGACTAAAAAAAAATATAAGCCATTACTAGTCACTGATTCCTACATATGATATGGATTTGAGAATTAGCAAGAAAACTCTTCAAAAAATAAAATAAAGAAGCCAAGAGAACAGGGGTCTATGAGCCTAAGCAGATGGAATGGGGATCTCAGCATGGAAGGGAAGCATGAGTGACAAATGCCAGATCTGCAGGGCTTCTCTTAGAGACACTTTCTGGGCCACCTCCTCCCACTGGGTGACTCGGGAGAAGTCTTGTAACTGAGCTAAGGAAGATGTCTGGAGTGACTTCCATGGTAGATTAATGGTCAGTTTAAGTCAGAACACTAGCTGAACTGAGTCACTGTAGTTATGGGGATGAAAGGCCCACCTAAGGATTACTGCCAATGGCATAAAAGGAGAACTGAAAGGTAAGATTGAATGCTGCTGATTTTTCTGGAGAATCTGGTTGTGCTGACACTCATTGCTCTCACTGGAGGAGGAGCTTGGATCCTAGTTGTCACCAGGATTGGCTGTGGTTCTCTTGTAAGAGCTCTGGTTTTCACCTTAGGCATCACTTCCTGACTCCAGTGCCTTCTGACAAAGATCCTTCACCCTCGCAGGACAGACTTTCTAGCCTGTACCACTGGCTTTTGAGCCTTCCCAGGGCAGATCCTTGATACAGACTTCCATGAGACATTCCCATGGGCTCTAGACCTGCAGCTGGACTCATGAGGTCTGTGCTTTCTGCCTTTCATTTCATGACAGCACATCATCCTACACAAATCTCTGAGTTATTTCAGTCCTCCCCACTATTCTCAAGCCCTCTAAGGAGAGGAATGGTGGCCCAAATCCCTATGGCTGTCCTTTCAACCTCAGCCTCATCTGAGTTCTTCACTGGACCACCCTGTCCCACCCACATTCATTCTAAATCTTCTTCATAGTACTGCTTTGACACGGCCCCACTGAAGGTCCTAGAGGAATTTAACCCTGTAAGTCACCCCCAAGAAGACCCAGCTGGGGGAAAGATTTCAGGAACCAGCCACCATCTAATGATACACAGTTTTCTCTTGGCTCTCACAGGGGCCAAGATCTCTACATCTTCAGAGCAGAAGTGTCAGCTGGGTTCCTGACATCATCATGGTCCCAAAGGTACTTTCTTATTTCTGAGCAGTTTAGAATGTACACGGAACAAATTTTTATTTCAGGTGCTCCACTTGGAACAGCTTATTTGAATGGTAAGAAATACCGAACCTCTGCCTGCTTATGCAAGCTGACTTTGTGAATTAGGAAAATTAGTATTTCTATTGTGTATGAAGAGAATTCAGCTGCCAGTGTCTCCCTGATTTCCACAGTGTTTGCTTTTTGCACTCTCAATTATATTCAGTCAGGTACTGTCATGAACCAAATTTCCTCAGAATATTTACCACTTTTTAGCCAATGAGTTGAGGTAGAAACAATAACCATTAGGTTCTCAGAGTTGTATCTTCCCACATTTGTAGCTGCTTTATTCACCCCTGCAGAAGTGAACACCTGTTGGTAGGCAGGCACACACTGCTTTTGTAGCATCCAAGTGTCACTGCCAAGGTGTCACCATCTCTTGGGGCCTAGCCAAGATCCCCAGATGCCTGTATGAGGGATACAGCAAAGGATAAAATAAGCAAGAGGGACAAATTTAGTAATACATGATAAAAGGCTGGCAAGTCAATGCCTCAGGATGGGCAAAAACCCAGATACTCCAAACCAGCCACTATTTATTGGGTATGTACAATGCAATGAGTGTAATACAATGCTAGGAGGGGATAGCAGAAGATTCCAGGTCAGCAAAAGATTCAGAGATCAATTACACTGAAGGCAATGAGTAATCCTGGAATGACTCAAGAGGATGGAGATGGTTTTATGCTAAGAAAGATCTTACTCTGGAGTGTTTTTTTTTCAGTTTAGAAGACTTAATTTATTAGTGGGTGGGAGACAATGACCCATCCCAAAAGTTAATGAGAAGTCTCAAAAAGGTGACACCATAATCCCAGGCCTCCATTTATCCCTTAAGGAAGTACGCAAAATTAGCCATTGTGAATTCATGGCCCCCAATAGCCATCATCACTGTCTCAGTTCTCTAAAGCCTAGGCAAAGGCACTGGCACTGCAAATTGAGGCAGGAGGAGGGACATTCCAACATCCAGGTCTGCTTCTTCCTGGTACCTATTCAAAGTGTGGGAACAAAATAAAAAACTCCAAATTTGAAAATCACACAAATTAGCAGAGATTACTAGCATTACAAAATATTTAGTTTTTGAAGTATTATTTTAAATAAGGAACACTTTATATGCTTCTTTAGTTGCATATTTCCAAGGTATTATTTACTTGTAAAAATAAAATCCAGAAAGATAGAGAAATTTAAAATTAAATGAATATATTAAGACAGTAAATATTTAAAGTAGAAAAACAGTAGCATGCTAAAAACAGTAGTAAACATGTGCTAAATATATAAAAAGGAGAAAAAGCTCAAAGGAACAGAACTCAGAGAAACAAATGAGAATTTCTCACTAAAATGCTACATACTAAACAGCACATATGGTTAATCTGTACTTTGTAAAACTGATAGAAATGGACAAAAATCACAAAGAGTTTCAGCAGGGTAGAAAGAGTAACCACAATTAACAAACATGTAGGAATATTCCCTGGGAATCAGATGCATGTAAATTCAAACTGCAGAAGAAAACATTCAGCTTTAGCTATAAGAGTTTGTAACTTTTTTCTGATAATACATTATCAAAAAATTACTCAATACTTTTTTATTTTAAAAAGCAAAACAAAACCAAAAAAAGAATAAAAATGATATAGAATTTCAAGAAAAATAGTAGGTACTATACTGTAGCACCACCATACTGTTCTGTATGGCCATCACCCTGGTAAACTGTTTGCTGTGTTAACCTTTGTTCCCTTTGTGAAGGACAATTGTTCCTGGGATCACTCGACCTTGAGTTACCTATATTCCTCTCGACCTTTGTTCCCCTTTTATAAAAGATAGTTGATCCTAAAATTAGTAGACAAAGGGCTGTAAATTCTTATAAAGAAAGAAATGGCTGACCACCAACTATGAAACTTCTCTGCCCTCAAGCAAAAGGAAACAAAAGTCTTCTTCATTCCCCCACCCAACATTTATTTTGTGATTGTTCTTTCTATAAAAGTCTGTCAAAATTTTAAACCAGTTACACAGCTTTGCAAACTCCACCTGCACTGTGTCGTTGGTGCCAACCTAAATAAAAGTGCTCCTTTTTCTTTAAAAAGATGTCTTGCCCCATTTTTTGGACAACATTTTGGGGTCTTGTTTTTGGGATAAAACAGTAGGAAATTAACACAAGTTAATATATTGCATATTGTTGTCTTAGAAATAGTTGCTCAGGTTACAAGATTTAGGCATGAAAAAACGATCAAACAATGAAAGCACAAAACTGTTCTTTTTGATGAACTAACAGATATAGCCTGGTATAACCACTGTGGAAATCAGTGCGGAGATTTCTTTTTTTTTTTTTTTTTTTTTTATTTAAGAGGAAAAAGAGAAAAACACAAAACAAACCAAAGCGGCGTAAGGGCACACGCAATACAGAACTACAAAATAAAACAAAACAAAACAAAACAAAAAAACATAACAGTAAGAAATCACCTGCTAGTAGATTACACACTATCTTCTTGAAAATAGTTCCTCAAATCACAGTATCAAAGAACACAAGGTGGACATTCAAACAGGGAGACTGCAAACAGCTGTGTTCAATGTTCCAAAAACATTGATAAAGTCAGCTATTTAACACCCCCAAACACACTTGCTGTTATATCCGTTAGAGCTCTTTTCCTTTTTTTTTTTCCCTCTCTTTTTTACAACAAAATTTACACATCTTGGATTTTATTACTCCTTAGTGCTTATTACTTTCTTTGGGGGGGGAAGAATACAGTCAAATATGGCAAAACAAAGCTGTCAGTCAATACCAAGGATAGACATAGCACATGGTGTAGAACAGAGTACAAGTTTATCAACAATGGTTATCAACGTTGTCCCTTGTTTCCTTAAAAAGAATTGTCTATCTTATTAGATATTATAAAGTTGAACAAAACAGTAGAGAACAAGACCAATAAAACTTAGGCATTGTAAACATTACAGGACTTCCAAAGAAGACAATAGTCAAACCAGAATGGGTATCTTAGTGAATCTTATTGTCTTCAAAGTAGTTGCCTATTTCTTCAAACTTGATACTATCATATAAAATGGAACAGAGTCTAATCAGTCAAAACAAGATCGTGGGAGTACTACAGGACTTCAGAACAAGTTAATAGGAAATCGAAAAGAGTTACTATTTATATATCCTAATTTTTTTGAATTTTTTCTTTAATTAAGACAAACATAAGAAATGACTAAATAATTTTTTTTGAAACAATAAGGGGGAGATTGAGATAAAACAGGACATAACAATATAAAAATAGAGGTCACAGCATGACTGTTTCAACAACCTAGTACTTCACCACCTTATAACCTGACTTAATAGTAGTTACCATAGTGTCTTTTTCCTTGAAATATTTGGATAAAACTTCATATACTCTAGCTTCAAATATTTTCATATCAAGAAGCCCAGAATAAAGCCTTTCTAATTAATGAGTGAAAACTTTATAAGGCTTCAAGGCCACCTAATGGGGAATCATGATTACCACATATTTTTATATATTTGAATCATTATTTACATTAGGGAAACTATTCGGTATTCACACATGCGAGATTGATTTATTTCACTAATGAGTATGGTCTCAAGCAGCGCCCATTTATTGATAAATATCTCAATGTGATCCTTCTTTATAGCTGAATAATACTCCATTGTATAGAAATACCACAACTTTTTTATCCATTCCTCAGTTGATGGGCACTTGGGTTGTTTCCAAGATCTGGCGATTACAAATTGTGCTGCTATAAACATAGGTGCACATATATCACTGTGGTATGATGCTTTCAGTTCTTCTGGGAATATGCCTAGAAGTGGAATAGCTGGAATAAATGGGATTTCCAGTCCCAACTTTTTGAAAAATCTCCAGACAGATCTCCACAAAGGTTGTACCAGTCTACACTCCCACCAGCAGTGCAGGAGAGTTCCTTTTTCCCCACAGCCTCTCCAGCATTTGTTGTCGGTTTTCTTGATCCTGGCCATTCTTTCAGGAGTGAGATGGTATCTCAGCGTAGTTTTAATTTGCATTTCTCTAATGACCAATGATGATGAGCATTTTTTCATGTATTTATTTGCCATTTGCATTTCTTCATCTGAGAATTGCATATTCATCTCAGATGCCCATTTTTGGATTGGATCTTTGAATTTCGGAGGTCTGAGTTTCTTTAATTCTTTATATGTTTTAGACAAGAGGCCCTTGTCTGAGAGAGAGTTCACTAAAATCTTTTCCCAGTTTGTGGGTTTTCTTTTCACTATGCTGGAGATTTCTTTTGACATGCAGAAACTTTTTAATAAGAAGTGGTCCCAGTTATTGATTCTGGGAAGTATTTCCCGTGCGGTTTGAGTCCTGTTCATGAATTCTTTACCTACTCCTATGTCTCCAAGGTTTCTACCTATTTTGTCTTCCAATAGATTTAGTGTTTCTGTTTTAATATTCAGATCTTTGACCCATTTAGATTTTAATTTAGTACATGGTGATAGACATGGGTCTAGCTTTAGTTTTCGGCAAATGGAGAGCCAATTTTTCCAGCACCATTTATTAAAGAGACTGTCGTTCTTCCAGTGAACCTGCTTGGCTCCTTTATCAAAAATAAGGTGGTTGAGTGTGTTCGTAGTTGTGGTTGTATCTTCTAATCTATTCCACTGATCTTCAGCTCTGTTTTGATTCCAATACCATGTTGATTTTACTACTGTTGCTTTGTAGTATAACTTCAAGTCAGGGATTGTGATGCCTCCTGCTTTGTCTTTGCTGCTTAGAATTGCCTTTGCGTTTCTAGGTCTCTTCTGGTTCCAGATGAAATTTAGGAGTGATTTCTCTAGATCTATAAGGTATGTTGATGGTATTTCTATTGGGATTGCATTGAATCTGTATAACAGTTTTGGGAGAATGGCCATTTTCACAATGTTTGTTCTTCCTATCCATGAGCAAGGGATGTCTTTCCATTTTCTGAGATCATCTTCAATTTCCTTTTTCAGTGTATTATAATTTTCACTGTATAAGTCTTTCACTTCTTTCGTAAGAGTAATTCTTAAATATTTGATTTTTTTGCTTGCTAATGTGAATAGTCCAGTTTCCCTTATTTCCCTCTCTGTAATTTTGTTGTTAGTGTATAGGAATGCTATTGATTTCTGAGTATTGATTTTGTATCCAGCCACATTACTGAATTTATTTATTGTATCTAAGAGTATTTCAATGGAGTTTAGGGGGTCTTCTATGTAGAGTATCATGTCATCTGCAAACAATGATAATTTAACTTCTTCTTCTCCTATCTTTACCCCTTTTATTTCTCTTTCTTGCCTAATTGCTCTGGCTAGTACTTCCAGTACTATATTAAATAGGAGTGGTGATAAAGGACATCCTTGTCTTGTACCCGATTTTAAAGTAAAGGCTTTCAATTTTTGGCCATTTAGTATGATGCTGGCTGTTGGTTTGTCATAAATGGCCTTTATTATATTGAGGTAAAGACCATTTATTCCAATTTTCTGTAAAGTTCTTATCATGAATAAGTGTTGGACCTTATCGAAGGCTTTTTCTGCATCTATAGAGATGATCATTTGATTCTTATTTTTGGCTTTATTGATATGGTGGATTACATTTATTGATTTGCGTATGTTGAACCATCCTTGCATTCCTGGGATGAATCCCACTTGGTCATGGTGTATAATCTTCTTGATGATTTGCTGGATCCTATTTGCCAATATTTTATTGAGGATTTTTGCATCTGTGTTCATTAGGGAGATCGGTCTATAGTTCTCTTTTATAGTTGGGTCTTTCTCAGGTTTTGGTACTAGAGTAATATTTGCTTCCAGGAATGACTTAGGAAGGATTGCTTCCCTTTCAATTTCATTGAATAGTTTGAGGAGTGTCGGCATTAGGTCTTCTTTATATTTCTTGTAGAATTCTGCAGTGAATCCATCTGGGCCTGGGCTCTTCTTGGTGGGCAAGGACCCAATTACATTCTCAATTTCATTAGCAGAGATTGGGTTATTCAACAGTTTTATATCCTCTTGATCTAGCTTTGGTACTTCATATGCTTCTAAGAATCTGTCTATTTCTTCTGTGTTATCAAACTTTTGAGAGTAGAGGTTTTCGAAATAGGTGTTGATGATCCTCTGTATTTCTATTGGGTCTGTAGTGATTTCTCCTTTTTCATTTCTTATTGCATGAATTTGAGCTTTTTCTTTCCTTTTTTTAATAAGGTTGGCTAGGGGCTTATCGATTTTATTTATTCTTTCAAAGAACCAACTCTTTGATTCGTTGATTCTTTGGATTGTTTTCTTAGTCTCTATTGCATTGATTTCTGCTCTGATTTTTATAATTTCCTCTCTTCTTTTGGCTTTGGGCTTGACTTGCTCTTCTTTTTCTAGCTGTTTGAGGTGTAGCATCAAGTTATTTATTTGTATTCATTCTGTTTTCCTGATGTGGGAACTCAGTGCAATAAATTTTCCTCTCAGAACGGCTTTCATTGCATCCCACAGATTCCGGTAAGTTGTATCTGCATTTTCATTTTCTTTTAGGTATTGTTTAATTTCTTCTTTAATTTCTTCTGTGACCCACTGATTACTCAAGAGTGTGTTATTTAGTTTCCATGTGTTTGCGGAATTTTTGCAGTATCCTTTGTCATTAATTTCTAATTTCAGAGCGCTATGATCCGATAATATGCAAGGGATGATTTCAACTCTTTTGCATTTGCTTAAATATGTTCTGTGAGCTAATATATGGTCTATTTTAGAAAATGATCCATGTACTGCTGAGAAGAATGTGTATTCTGATGTTGTTGGGTGGAACATTCTGTATATGTCTATCAAACCCATTTGTTCACAGGTGTGATTCAGTTCTGTTATTTCTTTGCTCATTTTCTGTCTGGTTGATCTGTCCCTTGGTGTCAGTGGTGTATTAAGGTCTCCTGTTACAATTGTGTTACTGATAATTTGAGTTTTCATTTCTGTTAATAATTGTTTTATATAACTGGGTGCTCTGGAGTTTGGTGCGTATATATTTAAGATAGTTATCTCTTCCTCTTGGAGTTTTCCCCTTACGAGTATGTAGTGACCTTCTTTGTCCTTTATGGTCATTGTTGGTTTAAAGTTCACGTTGTCTGCAAACAGAATGGCTACTCCTGCCTTTTTTTGGATTCCTGCTGCATGAACAATTGTTTTCCATCCTTTGACTTTCAGTCTGTGAGTATCTTTCTGGGTTAGATGTGTTTCCTGTAAACAGCATATGGTTGGATTTTGGTTCTTGATCCATTCCGCTAGTCTGTTTCTTTTGATTGGTGCATTGAGACCATTTACATTAATGGTTATTACTGTTAAATGCTGGTTAATTGTAGGAATGTTATCTCTCTGCTGTTGCATCTTTATCTTTCTGTTCTGTTTAATTACTTGCTTTGCTTAGTGCTTTTTTCCTTTGTGTATCTAAACTGTCTTTCAATATTTTTTGCAGGTTTGGTTTGGTGTTCATGAAGTTCTTCAGCTGTTCTTTGTCATGGAAGTATCGTATTGCACCATCTATTTTGAATGATAGTTTTGCAGGATATATCAGTCTTGGTTGGAAATCATTTTGCTTTAGGATCTGGAATACTTCCCTCCATGCTCTTCTTGACTTTATCGTTTGTGCTGAGAAGTCTGCTGTGATTCTGATAGGTTTTCCTTTATAAGTGATTTGTCTTTTCTCTCTGACAGCTTTTAATAATCTATTCTTGTGTTGGATTTCTGGGATGGTGATTATTATATGTCTGGGTGTAGTTTTATTTTGGTTATGACTGTTTGGAGTTCTATATGCTTCACTGATCCTGATGTCAGTTTCTGATCTCATGCTTGGGAAATTTTCAGCTATTACTTCTCTAAATATCCTCCTGACATCCTTCATGTTGTCTCCCTCTCTTTCATTAATCCCTATCATTCTTATGTTATTCCTCTTTGCATCGTCTTGCAGTTGTTGAATTGTTGTTTCCTGGTTCCTTGTTATTTTCAAAAGATCTTTCCTTTCCTGTTCACTAGCTGCAATCCTGTCTTCAAGGTCTGAAATTCTATCTTCACTTTCATTAAGGCAGTTTTTACAACTTTCAGTGGAGTTTTTTATTTCCTGTATATCTCTGTGCATCTGCATTATGTATTCTGTTTGTTTCTTATATTGCTCATCTAGGGATTCTATCTTTTTGTTTAGTTCCTCCAATTTTTTATCTGTGTTTTCTTTAGATATATATAGAATCTCTTTCATTTCTTTTATCATTTCTTCTTTTACCTGGGAGATTATTTCGAGTTTGAATTTCTTTAAAGCTTCCTGGAGTTGCTTGTCAATTTCAGTGGCTATTGTGTCCGATATATGAGGTGGATGGGATATATTTTCTTCTATATACATCGCTCCTAGGGTTTCTTGAGATGGGCTGGAGGTTTGAGGTTGTAATTTGGTCTTTTGTTTTGTCATTTTCCTATATTTCTGTGTTTCAAGTGTTATTTGAAAGCTTCCTCAGGATCTGTTGAAAATCCCCTTCTATGTTTGGAGCTACTGAGACTCTGGCGCCGCACTACCCCAAGCCATTAGGCCTACAGAACCAGTGGCCCTCCTCTGCCTGCTCAGAATTCCGCAGTTCCAGACAAGCTGGGCCTCAGGGACACTGTGCGCCCACCTGCCCCTTGGAAGCTCCACAGTTCTTCAATCGCAGCCGGGTTAGGGTACTCACCACAGGCCGCAGTGCTTCAGGAACCTGTGGACCCTCCCTGGTTGCAGAGATATCCATAGTCCTCCAGACACATGGAGAGGCCGATGCAGGCACCCCAAATCTGCCCAGCTCCTCCTCTGCAGACCTATGGCCAGGCGCGGCAGCTAAACAGGCTGGGCTAGGCTGGTAGTGTGGGCCAGCCCACCTATCGGGAGCTCAGCAGGTCTCCAAATGAAGCCGGGAATGGGGAGGCTGATGTGGAAGCCTCAAACCTCTCCCCTTCACTGCACCTGGAAGCCTGAGGGAACTCCAGCAGTCTGGGTGCAGATATCCAGAGTCCTCCAGACACGCAAAGAGGCCGGTGAGGGCACCTCAGATCTGCCCAGCTCCTCCTCTGCAGGCCTATGGCCAGGCGCGGCAGCTAAACAGGCTGGGCTAGGCTGGTAGTGTGGGCCAGCCCACCTATGGGGAGCTCAGCAGGTCTCCAAGTGAAGCCGGGAATGGGGAGGCTGATGTGGAAGCCTCAAACCCACCTCTCTCCTTCACTGCACCTGGAAGCCTGAGGGAACTCCAGCAGTCTGGGCGCAGATATCCAGAGTCCTCCAGACACGCAGAGAGGCCAGTGAGGGCACCCCAGATCTGCCCAGCTCCTCCTCTCCAGTGCAGAGATTTCTCAAAAAACTGTGATTGGAGGTCTCATTCAATCTAGCTTTTCCCCTTCTGGGTATTTTCCCAGAAAAATTGAAAATGCCATACCACAGTGATGTATGTGTACCCACATGTATAGAACCACAACTTGTAATAGCTAAATCCTGACCCTTTTTAAAGATAATTAAGTGACTTTATTCACTGCTCTGGGGTTTTGCACTGGAGGAGACTCCAACTATAAAGACAAGGTGTGGTTTATCTCCAGAACACAGTGCAGGGCTGGAGGTTGGGAGGTTATCAAAAGGAAGCCTCTAGCAGCAGAGTTCTTGCCTGAGCAGTAACCCCACTCCTTCCTAACTTGCAGCACATTGTGACCTGACTTTAAATTACCACAAGGAGACACACCTGAGTGAGTGCTCACATGCAACCAGATCCCAGGGCTAAGGGCCCTATGGAACCTCCCCCACACTTTCCCAGCCCATTGACCTTTTTCTGAAAGCACAGTACAAGCTCGGCCCTGTAGCAGGGCAACTGGTTACCCTAGCTACCTGGATGCCTCTGTTTTCTTATCACTTTTTCCCCCTCTTTCCACTCCTTGCTGGGCAGCTGTCCTTAGTGAGCATTCTAAAGGATCCCAAAGTGTGCTTACACTCTGGTTTACCAGCTTCTCAAGATCCAGGGCAAGTTCCTTCACCAGCACAAGCTTCAGGGTCTTCCTCTACAAATGGTGAAGCAACACTGGTGTGATGCCATCCTCACATGCAGCACTAAACACACACGGAGGGCTTGGCTCATCATGGACTGATGAACTCTGAAGGCTGCTGCTACCACTAGAGTTTCCTATCTAGGCTCACTTGCATCACTTGCAATCTTCACATTTGCTGATCAGAAAGCCAGTTAACCTGTTTGTTTTCCATGCACATGTGCATGTGTGTCTGTGTGTGCGTGTGGGTGAATATATATTTTTTCTCTACAATACCAAATTCTTTTATTTTCTAGTGGATTTAGTGAGGTAGTGTTTATTATTTTAAAGAACACATAAAGTATTCTAGTAATCCTCATAGCATGCTAACAGCTTAGCATGCATCATTTGTAATCATTATCCACAAATACACAAACACAAACTGCATGTGTCTGTGCTGTAGAGTTATTTTTTACAATAGTAAGGTGATACCAACTAATTTTATACATTTTTGTTTTCCCTTTTTTATACTAAAAATTGCATTGAAGGAACTTTGTTTCTGTTCCAACATAAAAAGAACTAGGAAGTTATCACTCTTTCTCTTACAATGTGAAGAAAGTTGAACAAACTGAAAAATGAAAGACCATTCTTGGACGTTTTCCTCATTCTTTGTCAGGGAGTTGAATTTACAAGACAGACTAGCAGCCTAACATCTGGAGAGGTGGGTGTACCCGTAATCACTGCTGAGATTGGCTGCTGAGAGCAGAAGCTGCTGTGTTGAGCCATGAGCTGCAGGGACACCTCAGAGGAGATTCTGCAAAGTCACTGAAGCAGTGTTGACAGAAGGGTGAAAGTGAGTGTCACAGGTCTGAATTCCCAGGGCTCACACTTTTGTGAGCTTGCATACTTCTAGGACCCTCACAAGATTCTCTGTGTGAGGAACTGTGAAAGATATCTTTGACAAGGCCAGGAGGGAGGAAATCATACTTAAATAGTCCAGAGCATTCTCTATAACAAAGGTTCTGTTGTAGTCAGGGGTTGCAAAGAGAACAATTATATACAGGACTCAGAATCTATATTATCTTATGATGGTCACCCAAAGTTAAATACAAGAAAGTGCAGGAAATCTGTCCACAACACTAAAGACCCATAATATTCAACCAAGGATCTGGATCCCATATCAATGTCCTACATGAGTCCAGCTGAAGACCCAGAGCCCATGATAATGCCTCCTACAAGTCCAACTTGAGGGCTAGAGTCTATGACAAAGACTCATGTCCATCTGTTTTATGGATCTGCACTGGGAAGGCCCAATGGTCAGCAGTGGAAACTAGAAAGTCTATGTCAGCAGAGTAAAGGATCTGTGCCAGTAGGTTGAGGGCACTATACTGGAGCCACAAGGCAACACTCAAAATAAGGACCATGGCTTCCCTGAAAAGTATCACAGCCATCCTCAGTGACAATGAGGTCCCAAGCTCCTCTGATGATGAGAGCAATCGAGTATGTACCAGGAAGCCAGCATAACAAGCTTCTCTTGGAGATTAAGTATCACACATCTTCCCCTCCAGAGCCAGGAAGCAATGCTCAGTGTAAGGCCCAGAGCTTCCCCAAAGTGAACAGCAGTCATTCTCAATGACAAGATCTCAAGCTCCTCCAATGATCATGTCCAAATCCACACTGACGAAACTAGCCGTAACAAGCTCCTCCAGGAGAACCAATGGCTCCAAACAACAACACTTAGGACAATCCACAATGCCCCACTCTTCTTCTCCATGTCTCTATTTATCCTGGCAACGTTTCTCAGGTGAGCCATCTATATTCAGCACCTTGCCAATTTAATTCAGCTAGTGTTAAGTTGACCACCAGTTATTAATCCATAACAGGCTCACTTCCCAGGAGAAAGGACTAGAGTGTTAGCCAACGCCCATCCCCTCTTCCTTGCTTGTCACCTGAGGAGGGGACAGAAAGCTGAGAACTAAACATGAGTTACAGAACACCCCCTCACTCCTTACCACCAGGCCACAGAGTGGATATTATTTTTATGGTTTTAAAAATATATAAGTGCCTAATTGAAATAACAGCTAAAGAAGAATAAAAGAACAGACCAGAAGAAATATTTCACATAACAATGGCCAAGAACTTTCCAAAATTAGTGAGAGATATGAAACCACAAATTAAAGAAGCTCCAAGAATACGAAAAAGGATAAATATCAAAAAACCTACAATACATTGATCATAATCAAGCTACAAAAAAAATCATGAAAGAAGCCAGAGGGGTGGCAGTGGAAAACGCCTTTCCTAAAAGGGGAAAGTACAATAAACAAATACATACATACATACATATGTACATAATACATACATAAAAGTAAAATGAGATTTTTTATTATTCTTAATTAACTAAATCTTTGCTCAAAGTATTAATAGTAATAATTTTAAAGTAAATCATCACAATGGTAACAATAGTAATAACAAAATAATATTAGTATCAAGGGTAACAAATATCAACAGTATAATTTAGAACAGTCACTATAGCATTAATTATAATTTGTGAGTAAATGCAATAATGTTATAAAGAATAGGAGGGTGAATTGGAAATGCTTTACTATAAAGAACATGCACTTCATGCAAAGTAAAATGGTATTTAAATATATATTTGGATTAGTTGTAAATACACATTGCAAAGTCTACAGCAATCATTAAATAAATTTTTGAGGTACACTTGATAAACTAAGAGAAGAGAGAAAATTGAATCACCTAAAATGTAAACTTCTACTTCCACTTGTACTGACTGCCCAGTGTACACACTTTTACTGAAAGGTTTAAAGCCTTCAGTTTCTTAGAGATAAATATAACTAAGTGCTATTACAAATTTTAAATTTCCCCAAAACCACAATGTTTCTTCACCTAGCAAAATGGTAACATATAATGTGTCCCATTGTAACAGAAAATGGCCCCCAGCCAGTATACTTCAGTTTCTTAGTTGCCCAGGTAATAGTTTCTGTTGAAATTCTGCTTGCTTCTGCCTCATAGAAACATCTGGTCACAGCATTGCATAGCTGGTCACTATGACGCATATTGTAAGAACACTTTCACTTTTGTACTTCTTGCTTATTTATCCCATATAAGCCCTAGACCACCAGAGATCAGGGCCTGACATTTTGAGGAACAATTGATTCCTGGTCAGTGTCCTCCAACATTAAATAAATCTACCTCCAAATCCTATATGTTGTTTTGGTGTTTCTGTTTGCTATAGCTTCTGGGGTGGTGGTTGGGAAGACTTAGTGTACTGACACCTTTTGTCATCAGTCATAGCCCTCCCAGACAGACCAAGGACCGCTCCAGGATGGAAGTGCTTGCCCTTGAGGTTTCTCAAGTTCCTTCAGAGGTCTAGAGGATGATTTCTGGCCCCCTGTTCAAGCATCTTGCATTAGACCCCAAAGGAAGGAACAGTCTGTCTGTCTGGTGTCTGCCTGATTCTGGCAAGAGCTCCAGGGCACCCTAGTTAGTCTGTCAGTCCTGATGAGCTTGAGCAGAAGGGGAGTCTGATCAACTCTTGTCAAGACCACCCTCAAAGGAAGGAGGGTGGAATGTTTAACCTATTAGTGCCTACTGAATGAATGTATGAGTGAGTGAAACGGACATTGAAGCAATAGCCTGCTCCATCTGTGCATGAAAACTGGGAAGTACTGGTTTCAGTGGCCAGTTGAGCCCTCTTATGGGTCTGTGGTGATCAACACATGGTATAACAGAGGCCTCACCCCTTCCTTAACTAAATTTCACCTAAGTCCCCATGAGGGGCATGGCCAGGTGGGCAGCTGAATGGTCTCTCTCTGAGGGGCACTCATCCTTTTTTGTGCCATCATTTGAGGGTACACAACACACACATAGGATGTCAGAGATTGGAATTAATTAATCAAAATCCACAGCCCCTATCTTCAGGAAAAGGGACTCTTATGGAGTTAAAAATGAAACCAAAGCACTCACTAAAACTCAAAGAAATTTAAAAAGGAAAAGGAGGCTCATTCTTTCTGAGAATTCCACTTTTGCTCTGTCATCAGTTGATGCAGTTGCTGCCAACACCTATAACTTCACTCCCTACTCCCAATCATCTACTTCCAGCTCTGTCAGGAATGAGGTCCAACAGGCTAGATATACTATGGTCACCTCAGATTAATCTATTTTGCCCAAAGTTCTCTTGCAAGAATGAGATGCACAGCAAACTTCTTCCTGCTACTGTTTGGAAACCTGCCACAAACAATGCCAAAATGCACTCAAATAATATAGTCCCAAAAGCTAAGCCCCCTCCAGGGATCTGATTGACTGAAACATCAACCCAGACAGAAAAACTTTACATAGTACTCCTGGAAGATCAAAGCCAGACATGCTCCCATCATTTTTTCTGCAAATTCAAGCCACAGCACTGGCCCCCTTACTCTGCGCCAGCTCGGGCTTCAGCATCTGTGTTACTGACACTGACCTCATACAATAGAGTGAACTCTCTCCATTTAAGGACATTACACAGAAATAAAACATAGCCCTACAGAAACAGCTTGGAACCAGTTAAAAGCTCAGCTATACCTGTAGGCACTCCTGCACACACATATAACCCATCCATGTGTGTATTTACGACCTTTACAAGTTTCACAAATCCAGCCTCAGGGGCAGGGCATTTAGCTCAGTGGCACAAGCACCTGCCGGGGAAGTATGAAGTCATGAGTTCAATCCCCAGTACAAAAAATAAAGAAAGTAAGGAAAGAAATCCAGCCTTAAATCTGCTGGAGAATTTACTTGGGCCAGACAGTTCATTCTGAAGAGGATGCACTCAAAGCCCTGCTCTGGTCACTCTAGATGCTGACTGGTCCACACATGGCTGAAGCCTAAGGACATTGTTCACAGGATTGCTCCATACCTATTCCCCTTGGCCTTTTCTGCTTCCTTGCTTTGCCTTAGCTCTATGGATGATTGCTCCCAAGAAAATAAAAAATAACCAGTAAAGATGTTTGGCATGGTGGCACATGCCTGTAATCCCAGCACTCAGAAGGCTGAGGCAGTAGGATTTTTGCAAGTTCAAGACCCTCTGGGCTACAAAGTGAGCTCAAGGCCAGCCTGAATTGTATAGTGAGACCCTGTCCCAAAAAGATAAAAAAAGACAAAGAAGGAAAAAAAAGAACCAGTAAGGCTCTTGCAAGTTATAAAAATTTAATGAGTGTCTAAGGCATGTTGAACATTCTCCTAGGTCAGATTAACTCTTTCACTCTCTTGTCAGAGTTAACTTAGGGAAAAACATAATCAGGGAAACGAACCACAAATTCCTAGTGGAAATTTTCAGTCTTAGGGCTTTTGGCTAGGGTCCATCCTAGGAACACTGGCAACCCTAATGGTACTGTTTCTAGTTGGGCCTTGTCTCAGAAAATCACATGTAATGTATTCAGCAAAAATTTGGCTGGAAAACTAAAAGAGGGGAGATGTGATAGAAAACGCTCTCCCCAGCCAGTATACTTCAGTTTCTTAATTACCCAGGTAATGGTTCCTGTTGCAATTCTGGTTGCTTCTGTCTCCTAGATATAGTTGGTCACTGTGATGCATAGCTATTCACTATGGTGCATATGGTAAGAACCAACGCCTGATTGACAAGCCATCCTGCTTCTGTACTTCATGCTTACTTATCCCATATAAGCCCTAGACCACCAGAGATTCGGGCCTGGCATTAAATAAATCTGCATCCAAATTCTGGGTTTATTTCAACGTTTCTGCCTGCCATTACTCCATGAGTGCCTACAAGTTTGACTACAGAAGTCAGGCTATCCCTTACTGACCTCAAGCAAGGAGCCCTCCAGCTAGGATAAATGCCACTGGTCCCCATGAGCATAGCATTCAGTTAGAGGCTGTATAATTCTTTTTCTTTGAAAATTTCCATTTTTTTTTAAATTAACACATAAAAGTTGCTCATATTTAGATGTTTCTGTGTAACTTTTTGATACATGTGAAGATTATGTAGTGTTCATATCATATTAGTAAGTGTATCTGTCTCCTCAAGTAATCATCATTTCAGTGTGGTGAATATATCCCATATCTCTCTTCTAGCTTTCCTGAAACAGGTGGTGTACTACTATCATATTTGGTCACCTACTGTCAACCAGGAGACCAGAACCTATTTCTCCTAACTGAAAACTCGCTCCTGTTGATCAACCTCTCCCCTCCATGCCTCCCACACACTCCTCCCCCTACCTCTGCCATTGTTTGACTCTCAACTACTATGGATCAGTGTTGGCATTCCACACAAGTGAGGTCACCACCCAAGATTATTTTTTTGTAGTATCTGATTGTCCTCCCAGTCCTGAGTAGGCAAAGAAAAGAAGACATCGCTTCCAGCTACCAAATCCCAGACTGTATTGTCCCAGTGAACATGCCTTCCTCAGGCCTGCACAGGGCCCCCACTTGCTTCCTAATGAAGTAATTTCATACTACCTGGGAAGGTGTTGACATCAACAGTACATGTTCAGAGAGAGGACATTATCTAACGTTCCCCCAAAAGCCCTGTGTGACAAAAGGCAAACAAAGGGAAATGAACCACAAATACAGAACAAGGCTTGGCACTCCGTTGGACTTGAATCTGCCAGAGGCACTTTGGGTACTTGCAGTCCACAAAGATAGAATGAGACCTTGTGCTGCATTCACCGACTGCACACAGTGACACAACCTCTTCTTCTAAGCCCAACAGGTTCTGATTCAGCCCTGGCAGCACCACAGGCCACACTCTGCTCTGACCGACAAAATATCAGCATTTAAGAGTCACTGTTTCTCCATTGTTCCTTCCCCTAGATCTAATAAACAGAGATGTTGTAGTCAGTGAACCCTGGGCCCCTGAGTGAAAAGAAACCAGCCAGACCCCTCCAAACTCCTGCAGGCATGCAATCTGAGAAAGAAATAGTACTGTGTGGTTTACAGCACCCAGGATTTTTTTTTTTTTTTTTACAGTTACCTTGGCTCTGTGAGTAAATCACCAAGCCACTGAGAGTATAAAACCAGCAAGAAGCCACTCAGTACATACACCCGTGATTTAAATTAAGAGTGTGAGGTCATTTTACAGCTCAAGATAGCAAATTCAATTTCCTTTAACCAACATATTTTATACCTTAAATAAACAAATACCAATTTTCTGTAACAAACGTGGTTTCCCAATCCATGAAACTAAAGCATTTAAATTTACTATTCTCACTTCTTCTCATTAACCAGGAGTGACATAGGAAGGACCAGGGCACAGAAGAGCCAGCACTCACCTATCTTTTCATTTCCCACAGTTTGATGGGAACTGAAGTGTGAATATTTTCCCATCTTGCAGAGTAAAACAATTATAACACAGTGCTGGTAGTCCACAAGTTTCTTATTAAATGTAATCAGAGTTTACCTTCAATAGCCAAACTAAACTGATGAAACTGAAGCCTGCAATATCCAATGTTTTTTTTTTTTTAAAAAGTTTCATATGTTAAAAATGGAGTGCCAATATTGTCTGGACAATTAAATGCCTATAGCTTGTACTCTGAGTAGCTAATTTAAAGATAACAACACAACGTATTAACCATTGTTACCCTTCTGTTATCTTGTTTTAAAATTTTGTGTTTTTTTCTCTTTAAAGAAATAAGTAAATAAGTGGAAGCACAGAAAGGAAATATGTACAGTTCTAGTCAGCTGTCATTGAGTGATGGGATTATGAATGATTTTATTGCTCTAATTTCTCCTATTCTGCATTTCTAAACTTTCATAAAAAGAACATATTACTTTTATAATGAAAAAAATACCTATAATAGTCTCAATTATAAAATAGATACATTTATCTAAAAAAATATATCTTTCTACCAATTTACACAGTTTTGTATTTTGTTGCAATCTGTGGGGGGGGGGGGTGTTTACCAGATGTAAAATTAGGCTTTGGAAATGCTAATCTTATAAAAGAGTGACAAAATCAATGCACCATAGGAACAAACCCAGAATTAAAAGAAGGAAAAATAAAGCCAGCTAGAAACACAAGACTATAGCTCTCAAATAATCAAAGATAACATACAACAATCACTGAGAGCTGAGTGAAGTTTAGATTCTCAGGTCTAATGCCCAGAGGTTTTAATTCAGCAGGTTTGGAAGGAGGCCTAGTTGGGCCAGCCTCTGGATGATTATGCAGCATGCTTAGAGAAAGGCCTCACAGCATACTTCGAGAAATACGCCTTACAGAAAGCACAATAGTTTGAGCCAGTGGAGAAGGTGAAGGGCGAGCCAGGATGGACATTTCAGTAGCTCGCATCCCTCAGCACATATTGGAATCCTTTTTAAAAATTGTAAGCCTAAAATAGTAATGAATTTGAATCTCTGGGCAAGTGTAGATTTTTGAAAGTGTTCCTGGTAATTCTGATGCACAGCAAAGTGGAGTCCCAATAAGGCTGACCAAAAGGCTCCACACCTTTCAAACACATCACAGAGGTGGCCGCCTGCCCTGTCCATGCCTGGCTGCTTGCTCTGGCTGTCCATCACAACCCCTGGTATCTGGACAGAAAACAATTTGGCTAGAAGTAAGCTGGCCAGAAATGCAGGTTTTAAATCCTTCAAATGGTGGACAAAACTGAAAGCGTGGCCAAAGCAGCAGAGCAGACATAATTGGCTTTAAATTAATTCAAAACTTTGAGACAAGGAAATCTAAGTCCTGAAAAGTTCCACGTAATTTTCTTTTGCAATTTCTCTTGCTGCCTGAGTTTCTCCTTGTGTGGTTATTGTTTTTCTTTTTAAAAATGCAATCCAGTCCTATGAAACAAATGGGAAAATGCAGATGAGCAAAAAGATAAAGAATACCCATATTTCTACCCACTCTGCGACAATCAATAAAGCACTATATAGTCTATTCTTCCAGATCTTTTCTTACACAGGGATATGCATCCATTCTTGTGTTATGGATTTTTCCAACTAACCCTATTAGGCACTTACAGTGATCTAAATTGCCCCTGTTTAAAGAGCACTGAAGAGGGGATAAGTGAAGAAAAATTAACAATATACAGGGGGGAATATAAGCAAAGTAAAATTCTAGGAAAAAAAACTAAGATTCTCAAAGTTAGGAAAATTGTTTTAAAACTACCCTAATTATGTTCAAATGCTACCAAAAATTGGAACAAAAAAAAAAAAAAAACTGGTTTTCTGGACAAAGTCATTGCTGCCAAACCATTGTGAAGAGCAACTAGCACAAAGCCAAACTGCTTTCTGTCCAGTGGTCCATTCCCATCCATCACCATCCTTTTCACAGACTTGACACATGCATTCCTCCTGTTCCAAGAAGACATGCTTCCTCCCCTTCCCTGTTCAATGGCTTATCCAAATCCTCCCTGTTGTTCAAGACCTAGTGTGAATCTAATCCCATCTACCCAGGCCACCGTGGTCCCTCCAAACCCACCCTGTTATGTTTCTCTGAATCCCTCAGTGTTTAATGTACCTCACCTGTCTATACACCTCCGCATGCCTGTACACTCACCACATGTCCCCATTGCAAGAGTCACTTCACCTTGGGCCGAATGCAGTTTATTCTCATCTGTGTCTTCGCAGCATGCGACACTGAGTTTAACACACAACAGGCAGCTGATGAACACTGAATGAAGTGGAGGGAATTTGTAGGTGAACTTTTTATCAAGCAAACATTCTATTCATCTGTGAGATCAGTGTGACTGTACTTAAATGAAGAAGGAGGCACCAGAGTTCCTGGTGGTGTTGGAGAGAAACACCAGGAAAAATGAGGAAACATAGTACCATGCAGGAAACATAGAAACATGCAGGAAAAATGACAAACATAGTACCAGCAGGCAGCTTCCATGGGCAGAGCAGAGGGAGAGAAACCAAGTCTCCCCTGCAGGAGCCTCCCAGGCCAGTCCCTTCTGCAAGGGCTTTACCTAGGTAGACCTGTAAACTGTTCAAGGTCAGACAGGGCCAGCTGGGGGACCCAGACAAGCTGCTGTGAAGAAGCCCAGCATGAATCTTTCTGCTTCTGGCTGCAAAGACCATACTGATGAAGACAGAAGAACCTACAAGGAGCAAGACTGCCTAATTCCCACTGGTAAGAAAGAGCAAGCTGTGAAGTCCAAGCAGTGACAGGCTTAGGAAAAAGTGACAACATCGCGCTAGAGATTCTGATGGGGAAAGCCAATCAAAGACGGCTTCCACGAGATGTCAACGAGAGAAACGTTTTTATTCTATAAAGAGATCAATGTGATCTCATTGCCCAGGACACATGGGAAGCTAACAGAAGTGAAATTCTCACCACACAATTCCAAACCTTCCATGAAAGCAGAGAGGAGGCTATCATACAAACACAAAGGGTTCACGGGAAAGTGTGTGTAAGGCAGAGACCAGGAGGTGAATATTCCCAGGGAGTGTGCCTAAGAAAACCTAATCAGGAAGTCTAGCCCCCAGGCTAATGTGTGAGCTGCCAAAAAGAAAATAAGGGCAATGAAGCTGGCTGCTTAAAGAAGTAGATACAAATTGCATTTGCAGGATTTCTTAATGGGGATGGTACTACACTTGTCCAGAAGAAATTCCTTAATAAGCCACTTAGGATAGAATCTATGGACTGTAGAAAATTTACCAAAAGCCATTTCAAAAAAAATATATTCTCCAAAACACAAATTGCTGAATGTTTAGTGCACTGACAGGCAAGTTTACCAAAATTGTCAGATACCTACTATAAAACAGGTCTTTTTCAGTTGGTCATAGCTGTTTCCCTGAATCCTACCAAAGTTAGGTATATAAAGTAGCTTTTTCCTGGTTTCAGTCTCTGACCTTTTGAAATGAGAATTTCATACGTGTTCTGCTTGCACATTTTGGACAATACCTCCTTTACTTATGGGACAAGAGTTCTTCTGGCTTATTTTCACTGTCCTCTTCCTTCCTATCACTTACAGAGGTATTCAGTGGTAGGTGCTTGTTAGGACTATTTAATACTCTGGACCTGAAAGATTGGCTTTGCTGTCTCCACATTTGACACTGATTCAGGCTTTCTGTGTCTTATAGATGATGCTTTCCATGTACCACACAAAAGTGGGAGTGCTATGTAACCACAGAGTCCACTTATCTGATGGAGGCATAAGTATGCAATCAGAAAACAAAGAACCCACTCTGAATGGCAAACCACCTGGATAAGTCCTCTTTCTGCTGCTATACAAGATATCTGAGGCTGGATACTTTATTTTTAAAAAGAGATTTATTTCGTTCACAATTATGTAAACTAAAATTCCAAGATGCAGTAGTAGTCACTTGGGAAGGTCTTATGACAGGTGGCATCATGGTGGCAGCACATGTACAAGAAATCATTTGAGAGACAGGAAGCCAGAGCGTGAGATCAACTTTGCTCTTCTTGTAACCAGTTCCTGCTCACTGTGTAACACCAGGACCTTTCTGAGAGCAATGCCTAACCACCTTCCCCTCGTCCCCCACCAAAAAGTTTTACTGCCTCTTAATATTGCCACTGCGTGAGGACCATGCTTCCTACTCAAAAACCTTTATGAAATGCATTCAAAGAGTATCCAAGGCTTAGCACTAGTCCCCTCATATCTGACATGTTGGTCACTGTAATTGAGTTCAGCCTCTGGTATGTGAAATGCATATACCACAGAAACACCAAACTCTAGAATCAGATCATTTAGGGAATGAACTTTGGGTTAACTACTATACATCTAAAAAGAGAACTCTTATATTGGCTAAAACAATCATGCATAAGACAAGTAGGTATCTTGGTTATAAAGCAACAATAGGCAGGACCAAAGAAAACAAAGGAGGAGAAAGTAAGTAGTGCGAGTGTAACAGGGAAGACTGCCAAGGAGATGACTCTTTCCTGTGACCCCCAAATTACCAGGGGATTGCCATAGGACATAATGAGGGGCTTGACTCGAGTGATCCTCTTAGAGAGAAAAAGATATGTTAGACACAAGATTGTCAATACAAATGGAAATCATGGAATCTGAAGGTGGCAAAAAGGAGGCATCTGGATCATGACATGTCAAAGAAGTTGGGTTCAGAAAACAGCATCTCCAAGAGTCAGGAGGCTCAGGTGATGTCTGGACTGGATGATGAAGGAGCAGTGTTTACTGGCCCACTTGTCATGGACTAAGAGACACCACATACATCAATCATTTACATCTTTGAAGCAAAGAGATGGACAATGAAAGTTATGCTGCCTAGTGATTCTCAGTTAATTGCATGAACACATCAAGTCTGGTTTTCATTTACCCTCTGGGAAGATTCAATGAGGTTTTTTTTTTGTTTTGTTTTATGGGATTGGGGGAGTTGTTTTTTGTTTGTTGTTTGTTTGTTTTTCTCAGTACTAGGGACTAAATCCAGGCCTTTCGGGCTTAGATACATTGCCATTCTACTTTATTTATTTATTGAAAAAGGTCTCATTAAATTGCCCAGCGTGGACTCAAAATTATAATCGTCCACATTACAGGTTTGCTCCAGTTATACCCAGCTGAGTCAGCAAGCTTGAAATTTGGTTTCATGTGGAAAGTACAAGGCATGAGAGTTCCTCCAAAGTCTAAAGCAACATGGTGTTAGGAACCAAGGGGAAGCACAAGCGACTTTCTAAGCAAAGTAAGCTTAAAATGTCTGAACAGATGATGGGGCACCACATTAGCTGTGAATGAATGGAAGTGAGCTGGCATCCTGTCTTGCAGCTGGAACAGGAGGCAAGGTCTGAAAAGGAGCCATTTGCATATAAAAGGGATAGCCCTGACTCCTGTTTGAGAATGGAAATGGAAGTGTTTAAGCCCACCTCAGTCCAGCTGCAGGTCCCATTTTTTTTTCATTGCTGGGGTTGGAGCCCAAAGTTTTGTACATGCTAGATAAGCATATGTTCTACTACCAGATACATTCCCATAGCTAGGTTCTATCTTACTTAACTTAGACCGTGTCATCCAGAATTGCACAGAGAACATACTCATTCCACAGACATTGTTGAGCTCTAGCTGGTGCAAGGCATTGCTCTAAAAAAAGTTGGGTGTTTGCAGTGAACAAACCAGTTGCAGTCCCTGTCCTCAGGGCTTATATTCAATAAGATGAGACTACCAGGCAAAAAATGAAGTGAGACACCTTAATGAGTGCTGCTAACTGAAGATTTAAAAAACATGACATGGCAGAGATGGGACTAGGGGAAAGAAGTATGTGGCTCATATCAAGATGACAAGACCAAAAGGCCTTACTGCAGAAGTGACTTGAGTAAAGGCCCGAATGACAAAGATTGAGGCACGTGGCAATGTAGGGCAAAGTACACTAGTCAGAGGGAAGAGCAGGGGTAAGTCCTGGAACCAGCATGGTGTCCTAGGGCAGAAAGCAAGCCAGTGTGGCTGAGTTTAATAAATAAGAAGACAGGAGACGAGAGCAAGTGAGACACAGATGGGATCATTAAAGGATGGAGGGGCCCATGGGGCTTCTTCCTAAACTCTTGATGTCCAGAACAAAGTATTCGATGAGACACGCAGAAAAGGCAGTGAAAGCGCACATTTACTGAAGGCAAAAAAAAGTAAGTCCTACACATTGAGAGCAGGCAGCAAAAAGGCTCACAGGGGACATCCTCAAGAATAAAGTGAAAGGGTTTTTGTACCCCAAGTCCTCAGGTTATCTATCTTTCCTGTAAATGAGGCATTGAGAAGGTCATCCTAGCAAACACTCACTTACCATCATGCCATGTGTAAATGGTCTTTTCAAAACACTCATTTGACTTTTTATTACCTATAAAACATCAAATGAGTATGCTTTGATTGGTTGTCCCACATGCAAATGAAAGATTAAAAGAGTATCTTCTGATTGGCCCAGTGAATGGCACCAGATTCAAATGAAGGGAGAGTCAAATGAAGACAATAGCAAGTGTCTGACGGCCCAAAATAGCACTTTAATGACAGGCTTTCAGTACAGTATAGTATCACGCTGTTAGGAGTGTCTCTCCTCCAGGAGTGTCTCTCATCCTACTGCCCTGTCTTAGGATCAAAACACACAGAAGTGAATGACTGTGGTTTCATTACTCAAGTGTACAGAGAAAAGTGGGACAAAGCAAGAAAATCTGGCGGGTAGCCAGCAAACAGGGCCCCTTCCGCCTTTTCAGAGGCTTATGTACAGTTGTACCATAGTTCCTTGGGTCGCATGCTGCCACTGGGCAGCAGAGACGGAGCCACCAGTACAGGCCTCCCTAGAATGCTTCAGAGGTCATTTGCAAGGTCATTTTTGTTCCATTTCAGGGCCCACCATCCCCTTCATATTTCCATTCCCCAAGTTGTCCTGCTTCTGTGTAATTCAGCAGAGTCAAAGGAGATTAATTGCCAAGTGGAAAAAGCAGAATCTCTGTTTCCACAGTATGTGCAAGGTTTTCCCTCATCCTGTCTTTTCTCTGCAGTGAGCTTTGCTCAAGGCCTGGGCCGAGCCGATGTGTTGGAGAGATGTGATAAATGAGCCCATTCTCTTCGGAGACATTGTGTTTTCTAATCAATTAAGAGCAAAACTCCAAGATGTTATTGGTGTAGCTGGCAGCCAGTTCTGCCCCATTTAATCACATTATCTTGAGGGCCAAGAGGGCAGGAGAGTTCTGGGCTGGTTTTCTGGGGGATTTGTGTGTGTGTGTGTGTGTGTGTGTGTGTGTGTGTTTCTTCAATTAGAATTCATACAGACAGGTAATGGGAGGAATTAGGCAGATGTATAAAAGTAGAAAAGAAAAAGACAAGCTGCCTTCAAAACCTTCCCTGTCCCCTCCACCTCCACATTGCCTAGAGATGAATAAATGCTCACCGGGAAACCAAGATCTTTTTGGCAAACTCTGGCCAGAAAAGCTGCAGGAAGCCTCAGACCAAACCATCAAGCAGGCGGCCACTTCTAGAGAAGTAGCAGCCCAGAGAGTAATGTGATGTGCAGCCTTCCCAGAGACTGGAGAGTGGGAAGCTCTTTTATTAGGAAGCATGGTTTGTATCATGAAGATTACAGTTCTAATTTCCTCATAATTGAGGCCAACTCCAGGGCATAAAGGAAAAATCGATTCTGTGGGCAGTAAAGAAGCTCTAGATTGTTCACCAAACAACCTTCTGGGCATCTGACTTAAAAGATTTTCATTTACTTTTAGAAGTTGTAAACTTCTCAGCAAGGGATCTGCTAGGAACCTTTTAAGCTTAGTTTGGCTACTTGTTCAGCATCTCCTTGGTAATGTGTCTGTTACTTTCAGTCCGGGGCCTTTTACACCCATCATGATTTAAAAATCTCTTAGTTTTTTAAATACTTATTTCAAAAGACAGCTTTGTAATTGTAGGTCTCGAACTCTGGCTACTGGCCCTTTTTACCACTGAAGTAATTATTTTTATGATGAAATAGGTCGGTGATCTATGTCACAGGTTTAAGAAAAAATGAGGAATGTTTGAAAGTTGGCTCTCTTCCCTCCACAAACCCCTCATCTCTATTGAGAGTGTGAAATTATCATAAAGGCATTCTTTAAAAACAGTATTTTAATAAAACTTCAAAGTTTGGTAAGTTAAATGCAGACCTCAGAGCCAACCAGATCTGGTAAAGCTGGCTTTTGCTCTTATTAGCCATATGACTTTGAGCCTTTAAAGTACTATACCTTGTCAAATCTCACTCTTCTCACGTGTAAAATGGAAAAATTGTGGCCTGAAGAATTTGGTTCAGATAAGGCAAATGTGTAAGTTTTTTCAGACCCACCCCGAGGAAGCCACCTACCAAATGATAGATCTTGTTACCCAACAGTTTCCAAGGGTTAACTTTAACCCAGTGCCCTGCCTGCCAGAGACAGAGATTCTGGTGAGTCTAGGGCATCATTATTTTCTAGTTTGCTAGAAGAGAATTTCCCATTTTATAATTTGGGGAGCCCTATCCTGAGCCAAAAATAAGCTTTTTCTCCTAAAGCCAAATGCATGCTCTCAGGATTTATAGTGGCAAATTTGATGCTGTCATTTATTCATAAGGTTACTGGGCATCAGGCCATAACAGTGATTTATATCCAAGGCCCAGTAGAGAGACTTGCTGGTAATACATTTCATCATCACAGGTGGGCAGAGGTGGCCCTTCCTCCAAAAGTGTCCCCTTGCCTTTCAGAACCCAGAAGTCAGCACTGGACCTCCAGAGAACTCTAAACTTCCTCAGTTACACAGGAAGGAAACTGAAAGTCTTGATATCTACTGTCATCTGTGTGAACTCCAAAAAATGACCCACCCTCTGAGCCTCAGTTTCTACCTTTGTAAACATCCTGGTTATTGTGCTTAAGGGATAGTTACAATATATGCAGCCAGGAGTAAGCATTAGACAGCAGAACAAGTGACAGATGGAAGAACAAGGGAAGATGAGAAAGAAGAGGAGGAAGAAGAGATGCTAATGTCACTGCAGGACTAACTCCTACCGAAACTGTAGGAGATGGCTGGTCTCAGCTCTCAAAACTTCATGATACCCACCCCCACCCTCTTCCAGCAGAGTCCCCTGCTCTGTCCTTCATGATGAGTAGCAAGCTCTATCCCTCTCTCTCTCCCACATGTAACACTGGTCACCCTTGTAAGAACACCAGAGCCTTCTGGGAATATACTTTGTGGGAACAGCCATGGTACATGGGGGAAGAACTTCAAGATGAGCTCTTAGGAATGAGAGTGATCCTTCAGCTGTCCCTCTTGCTAGTGCTGCCTCCTCCTGACCCAGGTATTCTTCTGGCCTTTCATTCACTCAATCACTCACTGAGCCATGCCAGCCAGGCAGTAGGTACCCAAGGGAACCTCACACCCCATCCATCATGACAGGTATCAGGCAGATAGATAGATAGCAGCAGTGTCCTTCATTCCCTAGGGCTAAGCATGAGTCTCCAAGTCAAACAGATGTGGATGTAAACCACAACTGTGTTCACAAGAACTCTTGAGCTGTCTCTGTGCCTGTTTTCTACCTAATACAACATGTTAAGCCCTGTCTCTCAGAGTTGTTTCTCTGCATTCTGGTTTACTCTACAATGTACTACCTCCCATCATACATCCACAGGCACAATTCTTAAGTCCCTAAGTCAAGCAATGCAGGTGGCTAGTACCCAACAAAGACCAGTTCCATCCTGGTTGTGGGCAGCCTGGTTGTGGGCAGCTTCAAGCTCTCTTTTCTGAATGTCCTTAGCCTGTGACCTTCACTAGTTTATTAAGTGCAGGCTGAGGATTCTCCTCACAGGTGATGTGTGACAGACCATACCCCTTCTGTCCTCTTGGAACACAGGATATCGTGGGACAATGCCTGCTCACTGTGGCTGTGGGATCCTCTAACATGAGTGTTTGGGGCCTAGTCCACTACATCTTTGAAGCCCATAAAGGCCTCCAAATTCTATGCTGAGCCTTGGAAGTGGCCCCAGCTCTTCCAAGCATTTGTTTTCCCCAAGCAAGAAAGAGCAGAGTCATATGTGTCTCACAGGCCAGTCAACAAGTGGGACAGAGTAATTTCAGGGGCACAGAATAGTTTGCACACCCAAAATTCTTCCCTTTTCTGCTCACTGATGCCTGAAATTACTTCAGTGGAAAACAACGTGCTTTATTCCACAAATAGAAGCAACTCTTTAAACATAGATCTGTCTGGTGGGGAAAACAGAATGATTACACTCATAGTGAATTAAAAATCAACAATTCCCAAGGAAACAGAGAAGAGGGATATAACCTCTGTGGGCAGAAGATTGAGGACAGTTCTTTACAGAACACACCACTAGCATAATCCAGGCTCAGACCTTTAAGGAGGACAGTTTGGTAGCACATATTAAAATATTAAACATGAATATACTTTGACCCAAAATTTTCCCTTCTGAACCTCTCCCTGGAGAAACCCTGTGCACATGCAGAAAGAAGCCCATACTGGAATGTTGCCTGAATCATAATGTCTAACAATAAAAAAAATAGGATCCATTGGCATGCCATTAATAGGGATTTGACTTAATTATCTATGGCATTTCTGCACTAAGGAAGGCTGTGTAGCAATCATAATAAAATGAGGTAACTCTACCTATGCTTACATGAAAGACAGAGGGGAAAAAAATCAAACTTTAAAACAGTTCAGGAGAAATATTCACACGGGCAAAAAGAAAGTTCTTGTTTCCGTAGGCAGTCATCTCAGCATGTAAATACATAAAAATATGTGAAAACACACAGATCAGAAGTAATGATTACCTCTTAGGAGAGTCTTGAAATTACAGGTGCTATTTTAGAGAGGAATTAACTTTATCTGAATTTTCTTTACAGTGATGAAATACTCCTATAATTGAAAATATTTTAGTAATACTAAATGATATTATATTTGGGAGGAAACCTTCTCATCATCATAAGTGAACCACAATATTAAAGGTAAACAAAAATCTTTTTAGACATAGGTCATAGACGAAAAACATGGACAAACATTAAAATGATGAAAAACAGAAATAATATTTTGAAAAGTCTTAAATTTTCTCCTTTGCCTTGCTGATCATATCACCTCCATACTAAGCCTGATGCATTCATTCATTCAGGACTTATATTTGTTACAGAAAGAATGGAACGGAAAAGGAAGAAGTTAATAGTGTGTGAAATGTGCAATGGGGTAATATGCTTGGATTTGGAGACATGGGACTCATTACAAAGCAAAAGTATTCCAGTGCTTCTAGCTCTGGCTTGGTACACCAAAAAGCCTGGAGACTTCATCACACAGAACCCCCCTGCATCTGCACAAGGAGGAAGACGGTCCTGCAACTTACTCCACTGGAGAAAGAGAAGGATTCAGTTTCACCTGTTTCCAAACTGAATGGTTGCAATAAAGGAAAAACATGAGCACAAACCTGCAGGGGGTCTTCTGCAACTTTTCTCTCCAGGATGAGGAGTTCAGTCAGCACAGAGATCCCAGGTACTGAAAGAGTTCTGTGCAACTCTCACCAGTAAGTGACTCCATACACAGTCCTACAATAGTCAGAAGCTTCAAGATCCAGAGAACATCTTTTCCAGGACTCCTTGGGGCCCTGCAATGAAAGCCCTCTCCAGTTCACCCCATTCCACAGCTGTCCTAGCAAGTTCAGGCTTCTGTAATGAGATACCATAAACTGTGTGGTTTATGAACAACAGAAGTTCATTTCTCACAGTCTGATGGCTGGGAACTGAAAAATCCAACATCAAGGCAGATTCCGTGTCTGGCAAGGACTCATAGATAGCCCCTTCTGCATATGTCATCAAGTGGTAAAAAGGGCAATGGGGGGGGGGGGAGGCTGGGGATTTAGCTCAGCGGCATAAGTGCCTGCCTTGCAAGCAGGCAGTAGTGAGTTCGATCCCCAGTACCAATAAAAAGGAAAAAGACCAAAAAAAAAAGGGCAATGGGGGAGCTCTCTGCAACCTCACTTACAAGGATATCTATTCCAATCATGAGGGCCTACTCTCCTGATCTAATAACTCGCCAGAGCTTAAGCCTCCTAATACCAGCATGTTGACAGTGAGGACTCTACCATATGACTCTTAGGGAGATGCAGACATTCAGACCATAACAATGAACACTTCAGAGAGAAGAAAAATCGAAGGTAGGCCCCTTGCCCTCACTGAGATGACCTCAGCAGTGGGGGAAAGCATCTGCCATCCCTGTCCCACACTCAAAAGACTTCGGCAGCCAATGGGAGTGTCAGCAGCCTTTCCCCGTCACCAGATAGACCTCAGCAGCTGATGAGAGCCTCGGCTGCCTACAGTACCTTGGTGAGCTGGCTACAGTTGCTCCCACTCCAAGGACCTTGGCAGGCCAGGGAAAGTATAGTGAGTCCCCCCACAAGTAGAGGTCCTCAGTGGGTCAGCAGGAGCCTCAGAAAACCTACCGCCCACCTAAAGGACAGTGGTAGGCCAACAAGAGCACAAGTGAGTCTTTCTTCCATACATAGAACCCCAAGTGGGTTGGTGAGAGCACCAGTGAGGCCTCCCTGTGACTGGAGGAAACCGGCTAGACCTGCAAGACCTCCAGAAACACAGTAAGGTTCCAACTGGGGCACACACCATGGACAGGTGGGTCTGGCAGCCTGGAATAATCTGAAGCCACAGTTAACAATATGGGCCAAAGGTTGGTTTATACCAAAACTCCTAGGCTAGTCAGCCAGGGAACAATATAGGAATCACTCAATTAACCCTACAGGAGGAATTCAAGTGACTAGCCCCTCTTCTATACTGCAGGACACAGCAACTGGGTGACAGTCAGCCACACAGTAGGACTCTAAAACACACATGACAGACAGTCAAGATTAACAGGATTGAAAAGACCTAAAATTAACCAAAAGGTAAAAATCACAAAACAAAAAAAGCAAATATATAGCAATAAATTGTCACATCAGGAAAGCAGAATAAGCACAAATAAACAACCTAATGCTGCACCTTAAGCTTCTAGAGAAGTCCAAAGCTCATGGAATGGAAGCATTTATACAGATCAGAGGAGAAATTAATGCAACTGGGACTAAGAAAACAATATAAAGAATTAATGAATCAAACAGTTGGTTCTTTAAAAAAATAAACAAAATTGATATATCCTTATCCAGCCTTACCAAGAAAAAGAAAGAAAAAACTCAAATTCATGCAATAAGGGATTAAAAGGGTGAAATTACTATAAATCCTGTGAAAATTCAAAAGATCATGAATACCTACTTTGAAAATCTTTACTCGCATAGGCTGGGAAACACAGAGGAAGTGGACAGATGTCTAGAAACATGAGTTACCAAAACTGAGTCAAGAAGATATAAATTTTGAGTAACCTGATATCAGTTACTGAAATTGAAGATGTAATTAAAAACTTACCAACAAGAAAACCTTGGGTCCTGATGGACTCATGGCTGAATTCTACAAGAAATTTAAAGAAAATTAAATGCCAATACTCCTCAAACTTTTTAATCAAATTGAAAAGGAAGCAATTCTCCTTAGCTAATTCCTGGAGACAAGTATTACTCTGACACCAAAACCAGAGAAAGATCCAATCAAAAAGGAGAACTATAGGCCAGTCTCACTAATGGACATTGATGGAAAAGTTCTCAGTAAAATACCAGCAAATATAATGCAGCGAATCATCAAGAAGATTATATACCATGACCAAGTGGGATTCATTCCAGAAATACAGGGATGGTTCATCATATGCAAATCAATAAATGTAATATATTACATCAACAGCCAAAGACAAAAATCATAGGATTATCTCAATAGCTGCAGAAAGAGCTTTTGATAAAGTCCAACATTTATTCATGATAAAAACCCACAGAAAATTGTAACAGATGGTCTCTACCTCATCTGACAAAAGCTGTCTATGACAAACCAACAGCCAACATCATACTACATGGACAAAACTGAAATCTTTCACTCTAACATCAGCAACAAGACAAGGATATCCATGATCATAACTCGTATTCAATATAATTCTGAAAAATGTTAACTAGAGCAAATGTTAACAAGAGAGAGAAATAAAAGGAATAAGGATAGGAAATGAAGAAGTTAAATTATTGTTTTTCCAGATTACATGATTATCTACATAGAAGACCACAAAAACTCCATCAAAGGCTACTAGAACTAATGAGCAAATTAAGAGGCACAGCTGGATGCAAAGTCATCACTCAAAAATCATTATCCTTCCTGTATACAAATGACAAACTCACTGAGAGAGAAACTTTGGAAATAACACCTTTCACAATAACATCCAAAATATGAAATACTTAGGAATCAATCTAACCAAGGATATAAAAGATCAGTATGTTGGGAACTATAGTACTCTGGAAAAGGAGATTAAAGAAGATAGCAGAAAATGGAAAGATATTCCTTGCTCTTGGATAGAAAGAACCAACATTGTGAACATAGCCATAATTTAAAGCAATCCTGATCAAAACACCATTAGCACACCTCACAGAGCTAGAAAAATTATTTCTAAAATTTATTTGGAAACAGAAGAGACCTAGAATAGCAAGTCAATCCTGGGAAACAAGGGCAAGACAGGAAGCATCACAATCTCTCACTTGAAATTAGATTACAAAGCTACTGTGATAAAATTGCATTACACTGGCAAAAAAAATAGATCTGAGGATCAATGGAATAGATTATAAGTTGTAAACACAACTACAAAGACATTCAGCCAACTTACATTTGACTAAGTGGTCAAACATGATCACTGGAAGAAAGATAGCTGCTTTAATAAATGCTATATATGGGGAAAAATTGTCTTTTCTCATGCCAAAGACTAAAACTAGATCCATTTCTATCACCACGTACTAAAATACAGTCAAAATGGATCAAAGATCTAAATGTTAGAACAGAAACACTAAATCTTCTGGATGACAAGATAGGTAGAAATCTTAAAGACTTACAGATGGGCAAAGAAATCATAATCAAAACCCAAACTGCACAGAAAATACTTCAAAGTATCAACAACTGGGATCTTGTCTTATTAAAAGTTTTTGCACATCGAAAGAAATCACCAACAGAGTGAAAAAATGGGAAAAAATTTTAGCCAATTGTCCCTCAGACAAAGGACTTCTATCTAGGACATACAAAGAATTGAAAAATATCAAGCCCCTCCAAATTCAAACACCCAATCCAAAAATGGGCATCTGAGATTAACATCCACTTCTCAGATAAGAAATGCAAATGACAAATAAATATATGAAAAAATATTCAACATGATTTGTCATTTTAGAGATGCAAATTAAAACAGTAAGACTCCATCTCACTCCAGAAAAAATGGCTTTTATCAATAAATCAACCAATATCAAAAATTGGTAGAGCTGTGGGGGAAAAGGAATCTTTCTCCACTGTTGGTGAGAATGTACACTGGTACAACTACTATGCAAATCAGTGTGAAGATTCCTCAAAAAACTAGGATTGGAGGTCCCATTCAATCCAGCTATTTCCCTCCTGGATATTTTCCCAGAAGAACTGAAAATGTCATGCCACAGTGATATATGTGCACCAATGTTTGTAACAGCACAATTTGTAAGAGTTAAATCTTGGAAACAACTCAGATATCTATCAACTGAGGAATGGATAAAAAGATGTGGTGTTTTTATACAGTGGAATATTACTGAGCTCTAAAGGAGGATAAACTTGAGGATTTATTGGTAAATGGATGCAATTAGAGACCATATTCATAAGTGAAATAAATCATAAGTGACCATATGGTCACTTATAATTCATAAAGACCATATTCATAAGTGAAATAAATAAGACTTGCACACTTAAATATTGTATTGTCTCCCCGGTGTAAATAAAAACAAAAAAGCAAATAAGACTGAAAATGTACAATTGACATTGTGAAAATGAAAGGAAAATAAAGTGCTCAGAAAGAAAGAACTAGGATGGGGAAAGGAGGAAAGAAAAAAGGGAAAAGATTATATATATACATATACATGCTTATGTGTGTGTGTATATATATATGAGTATGTAAATATATACAAGATACTATACTACTATTCTCTGTTAGTTCATCAAAAAGAACAGTTTGTGTTTTCATTGACTGTCTAATCTTTTTTCCTGCCTAAATGTTGTAATCTGAACAACTTTTGAGATATCAATGTGTAATATATTAACAAGCATTAATTTCCTTTTTTTGAAATTCTGTATCATTTTTATATGTTTTTACTTTTAAAATTAAAAATCCAGGGAAATGAGAGACATGAGGAATTGTATTGAAGAAGATGAAGCAAAGAGACACACAATGCCATGTGCTAGTGAAGGTGTGGAGGAGTTGGAACCGCCACACACTGCTGGGAAAGAGTTACTGCTCTGAAAAAGTTTGGCAGTCTCTCAACTATTAAGACAAAATAATTCTATTCCTAAAGATATAGGGAAACTCAAGCATGCATATTTACAGAAACATTATTCAAATGGACCAAATGTGAAAACCATCCAAATGTCGACCCACTAATTAATGGATAAATAAAATGTGACACATACATCCATAAGTGACATACCATAGAACCATAGAAAGGAATCAGGTCCTGATACATACTACCACATTGATACAGCCCAAAAATATGATGCTAAGTGAAAAGAACCAGTCCCAAGAGGCCATTATCTGTATGAGTCATTTTCATGAAATGTCAGAAGACACAAATCTATGACAGAAAGTTTATTTATAGCTGCCTAGGGCTGGGGCAATGGAACCAAAGATGGGGAGTGACTGCTTAAGGGTACAGTGCTTCTTTTGGGATAATGAAAATGTTTCTTAATTGATGATGATTACATAACTGGGTAAATATCCCACAAGTCATTGAACTGTTTATTCCAGATGAAGGAATTATATATTATAATTTCAACTCCATAAAAGAGTTGAAAACAGAAAAAAGAATAGGAAAGGACAATGAAGAACCCTATTAAAGGACTGTTTCTGGAGATTAGCTGAGGCAATCCTTGAGAGACACGCAGTAGATCCTTAGCATTCACAGCTTCTGCCCTCACAGTTTTGTTATTCGCCAGGTCCCTTTGTCATGTCCCTGAGACACACATTGAAATATCTCATCCTCAAGGATGCCTTCAAGGAGGAGCAAGACTTTTCTGAAATGTTGTGTTCTTCCTCCTTAACTGTACCATGCACTACAACTGTGTTCATTCTACGGCCAGATGATGAATGCTTTGTCTCTGGGAAGAAAGTGACACTCCAAAAATATAAAACTGCAAAGACTGGTGAAGACAGTAAAGAGAGAATAAAAAAGTATGTGTTGTAACAGTAGGTCTTCTATAAAGAATGGCAAAAATCTTAGAAAACAGACTTCCAGAATGACAAAGATTCACTTCAATTGAAATAGATAAATTTAGAGAAGCAGAAAATAGGCCAGGAGCACAAAAATGTAGCAAAATGACAATTAAGAAAATCACATTTCCTAGCAGTCCTCCTCAATGCATGCTCTTAGCACCGTTCAACCAATTGCACAAGACACAGAAATCCAGGTCATCCTGACAGCCAGGCACTTGTAACAAAAGACTCAAAGGTTTGAATATTAAAGTGGGAATACAAGAGAAATAGGACTGCAGAAGAGCATTAGAAGAGATACCACACACAAGGCATGATTAATTGCAAATGAGTTGAGTGGCTGCAAGACCTCAGAGGCAGAAGAGGTTATTTCAGGGCAGGCTTAAGGCTACAGACAGAAGCAGCAATTTGAGCAAGATAAATTCAGGAGTTTTAAGAAGTCTGGCATAGAAACACTTTGCCCTTTGATACTTTTTAGATGAGCTTCTCCCTTTCACAGATTCAGTTCCTTTGCATGGAACCCGAGGTCCTTTTGGCAGCCTGGACTTCCTAGGTCTCTGTGAGCTGATCACTTCTTAAAAGGGAACAACTCAGGGAGGGGGATTGTATTAGCCCCAGCACCTGTCTCCCATCCAAGATTGCTGCTGCCTCCCCATCACTGTCCATCACTTCCTTGCGAAAATGGTCTAGCTAACCTCCCTCTGATATCTTGCTGCCCTCCCCTAAGTTCATAGGCACTTTCATTAAAACAACTTGTGATAATGTGAGTCTTCATGAAACCAGTAAAACCTAGTCTCAGGGAATGATTCCTCCTGGAAAAGGCAATATGAATAGAGAAGTGGTCTTAGGGAAGACAGGATAGTTATCTTAGTCCTTGGCTGAGTAGCCAGATCAGCAATCACTGAACAAGGCTAATTCCATAAAGAAGTAGCCTGTGACTTGCTCTGAGGTAGTGTGTTGGGGAAACATTCAGAGAAGTAGAGGAAAAGGAATCGTTTATGTTCCAGATATTTCTACATCCTTTATGTACTCTTCTAATCTTCACAATAACCTACAAGTAAAATGAAATTATCCACATTTTACAGCTGCTAAAACAGGTTTAGAGTCAGTAAATAGCTTGCAGAAAACCACACAACTGAGTATTTGGATTATAACCTCAGGTTTGTCTTATCTTCAAAATCATCTTCTCACTATTTTATTAAACTGCCCTGCTCTGACTTCCCATCAAACTTCATCTTTGGCTTTCCTGAAGAAATCAATAAAAATGAACATTATTATAACATCAGTTAATATTGTTCTAGGTCAAGTGCTGTGTCAAGGATTCACTTGTATTATTGCTAAACTTCAAAAAAGAAAGCTGTCAGGGAACGATTGCTTTTCTTACCACTATGGGAGTTGAAGATGTTATTAGTGAGGTTGGGCAAAGCTCTACGACATATAATGGCCACATCTCTCCTAAAAGTAGCTGCACAAAATCAGTGTTTATACCTCATTCTTGTCCAAAGTGGGGGACATAGGGTCATGGAGGATTTGTTTGCCACTCACTGCAGACCGAGGCTGATGGAGGTTTTGCTATCATATAGGTTCATGATCTGGAACCTTGGATTTCCCATGATCAAGGCAGCAAAAGCCAAGCACAATTCCACCTAAATCCAACAAAATAGTCCAGAACACATACAGAGCTTTCCCTCTGCTGGGGGAAAAAAAATTCCTGATACACACAATTTAAAGAGAGAAAAGATTTATTTAGCTCATAGTTTCAGAGGTTTCAGTCTGTGACTGGCTCCAGCCATGAACATTATGGAGGAAAGGTGTGGAGTGAAATTTCTCACCTGATGGTAACAAGGAAGCAGTACAAAGTGGAAGAGTTCCTTAGAGAGAGAGGAGGAGGAAGGGAGAGAGAGAGAGACAGAGAGGCAGAGAGAGACAGAAATAGAGACAGAGACATAGAGATTGATTATCCAAAGGTATGACCCACCTCCCTCAACTTTCCCCCACTATACATTCAGCTATGAACCTTGGAGTATTAATCCACTGATGAGTGCAGCACCTCATGATTCAATTACCTTCCCTAGGAGTTCGGTTAAGTTGACAGATAAGTGGTTGTTATGGTTTATATTTGGATGCCCCCCAAGCCTCACGCAATTATGAATGCTGCTGAATCTAGCATGTGTGATTGGTTTGTTGCCTAGTGTTGGGATTGGCAATGTGAATGCTGCACCCCCCCCAAAGGCGGAGCTAGCATACAGTGTAAAGGTGAGAAGAGGGTGTGTCTTTTCTCTTTTGCTCTGTTCACACTTGGTGTTTGCAGTGGCCATGAATGGCTGCCCTGCAGTGTCTTCTTGCCTTGAAGCCAGCTGAAAAGACTGAAACCTCCACAATTCTAAGAAATAAGCCTTCCCTTCCCTAATTTTGGGTGTCAGGTATTTTGTCTCAAAAGCAAGAGAAAAGTAACCAAGATGGTGCCATAGTACAGGTGCTTGATAAGAAATAAATACCTGCCACAATTCTTAATTAGGTTAATAACAGTATGCTAAACCACAGAGTTGAAACTTGAAACTGGCCTATATCTCCAAGATTCCTGTCTCACTGTGGGATGTAGGACAGTGACTTTGCTAAATCTATCAGAACTGCTATGTGGAATTAGATTTTGGTGCAACCTGTTTCGGATTTAGTGTCTACAACAAATATCCAGGCTTATGAGAAAGTACAAATGTCCTCATTACCTTCAATTGTAGACTGTCACAGTAACCCACAGATTGCTTCTCAAATCTCCACTACAATGCTCTCATCTTTGCAGAAACTTTTCTTTTCATCCCAGCTTCTAAAGAGTTGCACTAATTCCTGGCTTGCATTGCCTCCACAATCAAAGTTTTATGTTAGGGGCTACTGATTTAGCTCAGTAGCATAAGCTCCTGCCTGGCAACTATGAGGTCATGAGTTCAATCCCCAGTACAAAAAAAAAAAAAAGTTTTATGTTAATTATCACTTCCAACAATGAATTGCTGCAGCATAACAAAAAAAGTGTAGAAAATAAATTTGAAAAATTAAGTCAAAAATGATATCATATAAAATGTACACTGTGAGGTTCTGTGCAAAATTGGACTAATTAAACATGTTTTGTAAGATTCCAAGCAGCCAGTGAGAGAGTGAAACAGATACTACATAAGCTATTAGCATATGCAAAAGATAAAAATTCAGTTAAATATTTAGAAAAAGCCCACTCATTCCTAGGGCTCACACTAATAAAAAACATTCCATGGATCTATGACAGGAGACATCATAAGAAGGTGGAGAGAGGACAAAAGCTTGGAAGACAATTCCAGAAAATGGAAGACACAGCTTAGCCCTTAATGAAATTCTGAAGCATAGTGGGAATCTTGGAACATGGTTTGGTTGGAGTAAGAAAGCCTCCTCTGCAGCAGGAAGAAATCATTTCCACTAGAACAGGGAACCATCTAGCAAAAATACATTAGTTACTGTGAAATGGGAAGAAACTATTCAAAAAGAAAGAGAAGCTAGGATATGGGAAGGAGAAAAAAAGGAAGGAAACAGGGAGATATATATATATATATATATATTAAAGTTAGTTATACTACTAATTGCTATTAGTTCATTGAAAAGTTTCTACCTATATTGTCTGATCCATTTTTCATGCCTACATTTTGTAATCTGAGCAGCTACTTTGAAGATAAAAATATGCTATATACTAAAGGTCATTATTCTCCTATAATCTTATTTTGAAATTTTGTACCATTGTTTTTATTGTTTTCCCCTTTAAAATAAAAAAATAGGTTAGTGAAAAAAAGAAAACAATGGACATCTCACACAAAATTCAATAATCTCTGCTTCTTTTGATGGAATAGAATTAAGCATAGCTGCGTGAAAAACTAAATTCAGAAATAAAAAACAAACATTATGGCAGCTAGAAACTTCTTTATAGATCTCAGAGTCCAAACTGGCAGAAATAAAACTGCCCCATGAGGACTGAGAACAAGTACTGAAAGCTTAGAGTCAAAACCTAAACTCCTGTCATACTCAAATACAGAAGTCAGCTGACTACATTATGAACACATTCGCTTTAACAAAGGAATCTCTGCACAATTCATCTATCAGCCACCAAATACACTTTGCCTTCTCTCTGTTTGTTAATGAAATTCTGTAGAAAATCTTAACCCTAAATGTGATTTTCTCAAGAAATAGAGAAAAAGAACAGGTCACAGAAAGCATGACTGGAGGATTAGGAAAGTGATATGCATTACCTTTGATCCACATCCAAATCCAAATAGTAAAGAGTATTACTTTCCAGTGACTTGCACTATAATGACTATAAAGAACTGTGCTTGGAATGACAAGTAACTAGAATAATATTATACATCTTTTAAGTGGGGTACCAAGAATTCTAACTTACAACTGGGTAACTGTACCCATTAATAACATAATACTGGGGCTGGGGATTTAGCTCAGCGGCATAAGCACCTGCCTTGCAAGCAGGTGGTCATGAGTTCGATCGTCGGTACTGATAAAAAAGAAAAAGACAAAAAAAATAATAACATAATACTTCCTCTTGATAAGAAACTTGAAGAAGTAAAAATTGATATAAAAGATGCATTGAAATCCCAATTTTAAAAACTGAATGTATACTTCTACATTTATTTTCCTTTATCTCCCTAAAATAATAAAAAGTAAATTTTTGAAAAATCTGTAAACCCATGAAGTGAGAGAGCACAGAAAATACAACCACTGACTCAAATGAGTGGGAACTGGTATAAAAAATTCCAAGAATGCAGAATCTTTAGCTTGCAGTATTAGTAGGGAAATCAGAAAGCACCTGAATTACCCAGCATAAGTCCTAAAAGATTCAGGAGTTAGAGATGTCTGATACCTCTGGAAGTTGGTAGAAATTAGTAAAAACTTACATTAAAAAATAATTAAAACTCTACATAAAAGCAGATAATCTGATCCCTCCCCAGTTGTACCCAACTCAGACAGTTATCCCCTCACCAGTCAGAAGCCTAGAGATTTGTTCTCCAGAAGAAATCAAACAAAAGGTTCTTGCACCAAGGGGGAGAAACTACTTTCCTAAAGACTGATAAATCAGACTTTTTGTTATGGTTTGTGTCTAAATATCTCTCCAAAGCCTAATGAACTTTTAAATGGGAATTTTCAGAGGCAGCTGAATCTAGAATTTGTGATTGATTCATAGTTTAATGCTGGGATTAAAGCTGGATGTTTGCTGGGTCAGTCCACTGAGTGGATTGGCACTGCCCTAGCCCTAGCAGTTTCAGTAAGATAAAAGGGGCCAAAAGAGGTTGTTTTGCTCTTATTGCTTTTGGTATCTTCCACCACCGTGCAGTGTTGTCCCTCGGCCATGCCACCCTGCTTTAAAGGCAGCCAATTGTAGACTGAAATCTCTGCAAACTGTAAGCTAAATAAACCTTTCCTCCTTTAACCTTGGGCTTAGGTATTTTGTCTCACCTATAACATAAATGTAACTAAGACACTTTTACAAATAGAATTCAGAAGTTCAAAAAATGGTAGAGTACTTGCTCCTGTCAGCTAGGTGCAAATCCTTTAAACAAGCAAGAAAAAAAAAGAAAGGAAAAAGAAAAGAAAAGGAAGAAAGAAAAGGGTCATTCTCGGACTACAGAGGAAGAGAACCAGGTCTCATGGGAGGAGACTTTCTTCCAGAAAGCAGCACCACACACAGGCCACTGCCAGCTTGGGAAGAGCCACTCCCAAGCCTCTCCCCCGGGGTCAGCACCATTAATGGACTGCGAAGGGAGAGAACCAGGCCTCACATTTAGGAGATCCCCACCCAGAAACCATATCACTTTTATTGTCTTGTTGGGTTAGGTTTTTGTCTTCTTTTGATTTATGTTAACGCTGATGGAATGAGCAGCTCTTTGAAAGATAGCAAGGCATGTTATAGAAGCCATTCTGCATTTACTACTGGTTTGTTTTGATCTTTATTGCATTCATTGTTTTGTTTTTATTGCTTCTATTCTGTTCTGTTTGATTTTTTAATATGTCTGAAGGTGATATCTGCAGCTATTTTGAAGACAACAAAGGCCTTATGGTAACTATTGTTGACTTCATAAGGTTTGGAAGTCCTGTGTCACTTATTCTGATTTATTTTAATTGATTTTATTGTTTTATTTTCCTTGGTTTTAATCTCTTTAAGATAAAAAAAATGATGACCTTAAAGAAAGAAAGGAAAAAAGAAAGAAAGGTTCTGTGAAAAAGACCCAAAGATATTGACATCAGAAGTTCCCTCCTGGAATGGCCCAGCCAGAACAACTTAGTTCCATTCCCACTCACAACATGCAAATGGCCTGTCAATCTTCTGTTCCCCACTACTGATGGTGAATAAATGGTGAAGTCACCACGCTTTTGGGGGAAAACACCAGGATAGACAACAGACAGCGCACACAGTAAAATAAACCAGAAGGCTCAAGGGCTGTGTGAGGGAAAATGGCACAAGAACCAACTTTCATTAAATCCTCAGACAAATAAGATAATGTCTGTGAAACAAAAATAGGATTTTCAAATTTATCATTCAGGGAATTTAGATCCTTTGGAAATTAAAGATAGGAAAGCATATATGAAAAATATAATAGAATTTTTGTAAAATAAAATTAAGGAAATAATCCATGGTAGAACTGGAAAATAGAGAGTAAGAGATGTGAAAAGATAGCATGCTAAAATGACTACACATCACAGATTTTATTTAATTTATCAGTGAAGGAATCAGCCATGTTACAGATGGTTCCATTGAGAAATCAAAGAACAGGCAAATTAATACAAGGAAACAAACGTGTCAATAGATGCAAAATCATTTGCTTGGGGAAAAGAAGAAATAATTTTCATCCGCAAAACTTATTTGCATCTCTGTGGAAAAGAATCATGTCAGTTTCTGCAAGTTACAGTTGAAAACAACTCAAAGACAATGAAAAGCAGAAGCCTTACAGAATCAGACAATGCAGCCAGGTGTGACAGCACACACTTATAATCTCAGCATTCTTGGGAGGCTGAGGCAGGACAATCATTAATTTGAGATCAGCCTGGAAAATTTAGCAACTTAGCAGGCCCTGTCTCAAAAATAAAAAATAACTGGGATATAGAACAGTGCAAAAGCCCTGGGTTCCATACCCAGTATCATAGGCACACACACACACACACACACACACACACACACACACACACATATCAAATAGTCTACTAATGTACACAAAACACTTTTTCCTGACAGAAATAAAAGACAAGAAAATTATATCACTCCAGGAATTTCCAAAGTCCAGAAACAGAACAAATGGTGGAGGAAAATATCACCGAAGTAATAATTCTAGAAAATGTGCCAGCTAAGACCTTCAGGTCCATTTCTAAACACTTATCAAAACTCATGAAACTACCATGACTTTTAAATATTTGCATCCATTGTATACAAGCTAAACCTCAGTAAAGTTGACCTTTTAATTTTAAAGAGAAAAAAACAATAAAAACAGTAAAAGCCGGATGTGATGGATAATTCCAGTACTTGGGAGCTTGTACAAGTACAGTAAAAGCTGGATAATTCCAGTACTTGGGAGCCTGAAGAAGAAGGATTGCAGTAAGTCCAATGATAATTTGGGCTACAAAGTGAGTTCAAGGCCTGTCTGCATTGCATAAGGAAACTTTGATTCAAAAACAAAATAAATTAGTGACAGAGATAATAAGATAATAGGAAATTAGCAATGGCTAATATATTCAGTATTGTTATCTTCAAAGTAATTGCTCAGATTGCAAGACACAGACATGCAAAATGGATCAAACAATATAAGCACATTCCATTCTTTTCAATGAACTGAAAGAAATTAGTAGTATAATTATCTTAGTTAATATATAGTATATAACTATTTGTAAAAGGACAGTACATAAACATTAACTAGTGATTTCTTACCATATATTTTTTCTCTAAATGTATGTATTATTTCTACCCATTTTATGTTTTGTTTAGTCTTTCTTTAAGTAAAATTTTAATATATATATATATATATATATATATATATAGTGTGTATATATATCTTTTTTCTTTTCCCTTTATCTTCTCCATTCTCCCATCCCAGTTGTTCTTTCCTTTTGAACAGTTCTCTTTCTGTCATGATATATCTATTGTAAATTTTGGATCTTATTCACTCTTTCAGTTTTTTATACTAGGGAAACAATACAATGCTTACACACATGGGTCTGATTTATTTTACTTATGGGTAAGGTCTCTAGTTGCACCCACTTACCTATAAAAGCCTCAAGTTTGTTCTTCTTTAGAGCAGAGTAGTATTCCATTGTATAAAAATATCACATCTTTTTTATTCATCCCTTGATTGAGGGACATTTTGGTTGTTTTCAAGATTTAGGTATTACAAAGTAGGCTGCTATAAACATGGGTGCACATATATTGCTGGGGTGTGTTTTTAATTTTTCTGGGAAAATATCCAGAAAAGTAAAAACTGGGTCAAATGGAACCTCTAAACCTAGTTTTTTTCTTTTTTTATTTATTAAAAGAGAAAAAACAAAAAAATGATACATGGAGAAAAAAAGTATAGAAATAATACAGAATTACAGAAAAATAAACCATAGAAATCACCAGTTGATAAGTTACAGATTGTCATCTTAGAAATAGTTGTTCAGGTTACAAAATTAAAGTATGTAAAGTGACATTCAAATAGTGACACTGCCAACAGTTCTGCTCAATGGCCTAATAAAAACTCAGTAATATGGTTATCAGTCCTACACATTTGTTTTTTATCTTAAAGAGGGTAAGATTAAACATATCAAAACAGAACAAAACAGTTCAAAAAGAAACAATTTAAAGAAATACAGATTTCAAAGCAAGTCCACTGGAGATCTTCACTGTTTATCTAATTGTCTCTAGTTATCTTCCAAATAGTTGTCCCCACCTTCACACACATTAAATACATACTGCATATTATAGAACTAATCAAATCATTATAGGATGATGAAGGCTTTTTAGGTCTTCAAGATCTGACATTGGGGAAGACAATAATGACTACCATAGTGTCTCTCATTCTCTTTGTAGTAGCTGTCCTTATCTTTACAGATACTGAAACTGAACTTAAGAGACTAGATTAATATCACTCTGAACAGTGAATAATAGTATTGCTAGATTTTATATCATAATGCTACAGAATTAGCATTGGGTTTCTTAGTGTCTCTTCTTCTTCAGCGTATCTGTTCATTTTATCTTGGATTTTATAATCTGTTCCCGTAAATAGTTTAAAAAATTCTTCTCATGTGTGAATTTCTACATGTATATATATCGTCTCTGTATTATAGGGGAAAAAATCATAACAAGACAGCAAAACAAATTCCTAGAAAAACATGCAATAAAAAAAACACATAAGACCACAATATTAGGTGATCTACCATAGTTACTATGCTTTCTCTTGTTATTTTCTTTTTTTATTGTTGTTTGTTTGTTTGTTTGTTTTCCTTTTTATCAGTACCGGGGATTGAACTCACAACTGCCTGCTTGCAAGGCAGGCGCTTATGCCGCTGAGCTAAATCCCCAGGCCCTCTCTTGTTATTTTCAATAGACTTGTCCATATCATCAGGCTTAATATAGTTAAGCATAGTATTATATAGCTATTTTTATAAAAACACAACTTTGAAAACATTGTAGGTCTTGAGAACTGTTAATAATCAAAACTGGTATGGATATCTTTTACATCTTGTCATCTTCAGAGTAGTTGCCTCTACTTTTAGAGTTGATACTATCAAGCATACCAAATTCAAATAAAATCAGCCAAGGCAAAACTGCAGTCTAATGAATCTGAATCAAATAAGATCAGTCATAGTAAGACAATGTAAGTAATGCAGGGTTTCAGTTTAAGTTAATAGGAAATTAAGGATAGTTACCATGGTATAACCTGCTATTTTTGGGTCAGATGTCTGTGCCCTCAAATCTGATATGAGTGGACAGACCAGAACAAAATAAATTCAAACTAAATAGAGCGATAAGACTACCATGACTTTTAAATCCTGATACACTATTAACAATGACCTCTGCCTTTTTTATAGTGTATCAAAGCTATCTATACTAAAGATTATAGCTTACTGTCCCTGCCTCATGTCTGCTACTCCACTTTACTACTATAATTTATCTACCTTACTCCTTCATTCCACTGTCTGCCCTGTTCATTGAGGCCTCTCTGCCACTGTTGCTGGAATCCTGGTATCCCTTCCTCTCTCTCTCTGGAATGTCCTTCAGCACTCTCTGTAGGGTTGGGTTGGTGGCCATGAACTCCCATAGTTCCTCCTTGTCTTGGAAACATCTTATTTCTCCATTAATTTTGACAGAGAATTTTTCTGGGTATATCAGTCTTGGTTGCAAATTATTTTCTTTCAGAGCTTGGAATATTTCTCCCTAGGCCCTTCTTGATTTGAGAGTTTGTGTTGATAAGTCTGTTGTTATTTTGATAATTTTCCCATTGTAGGTTATCTGCTTCTTTTCCCTGGCTGCTTTTAGTATTCTGTTCTTTTCTGGAATCTTGATTATTATATGTCTGGGTGTAGATCTGTTTGGGTTGTAAGTGGCTGGAGTTCTGTATGCCTCATTTATCTGGATAACATTTTTTTCCTATGCTTGGGAAGTTTTCCTTTAATATATCTGTGAACATTGTATTTCATTTTTGGTTGCTCCTGCTTCCTCACTCACATGCTTTATTCTTAAGTTATGTATCCTTTTGTCATCTTCTAATTGTTTCTTTCTGGTTCCTCATTATTTTTAAAAGGTCTTTTCTTTCACACTCATATATCGTAAATCTCTCTTCAAGTTTCAAAAGGCTAACTTTAGTTTCTGTCAAGGCATTTTGCCAGTTTTCAATGGATTTTTTAGTTTCCTGGTAATCTCTTTGGATCTCTTTCATGTATTCTAGGTTATATTTAAATTCTTCATCAGAGGTTTCTCTTTCTTTTCTGATTTCCTCCATTCTTCCATCTGTGTTCTCTTGGATGGAACTTACAATTTCTTTAATTAATCTCTTTATATCTTGCCTCACTTGGATCAGAAGTACAGTTTTAAATTCGTCTATGAGGTCATGAAGGTATTTCTTTATTTTGGCTGATGCTGTGTCTAGTATTGGATGGTTACTGTGCTGGTTCTCTTCTGTGTTTACTTCTCCTGGGCTTATTTTTCCAGGTTCGGCAGCTGGAGTTTTTTTTTTTTTTTTATTTCTATTTCTTGTCATGTTCCTGGTTTCTTTCAGACTGGTGTGTCCTGGGGGTCTGTTGTAGTCAGGAGTTGTACACAGAGAACAATTAGAATTAGACATGGAATTTATAATATTTTTATAATGGTCACCAGGAGTTAACACAGGAAAATGCAGGAAATCTATCCACAACACCAAAGACATAGATTATTTAGTCAAGAGCCTAAACCCCATGGCAATGTCCCACATGAGTCCAGATAAAAAACCAGAGCTCAGGAAAATGCCTTCCACGAGTCCAACTGGAGGTCCAGAGCTCACAAGAAGGACTCACACAAGTCTCTTTTACGGATCCGTGCTGGGAAGACCCAAGGGTCAGCAACGGAAGCCAGAAAGTCTATGCTAGCAGGATAAAGGAGCTGTGCTAGTGGGATGAGAGTTCTATGCTGGAGCCAAGAAGTCACACTCACAACAAAGACCAGGGCTATCCTGGAAGGCACCACAGCCATTCTCAGCAACACAGAGGCCCCAAGCTCCTCCAATGACAAGCACAGTCGGGTACATGCCAGGAAGCAGAGTGACGAGTTCATCCTGGAGACCAAGGAGCACATCTTCCCCTCCAGAGCCAGGAAGCAATGCTCAATGTAAGGACCAAAGCCTCTCCAGGAGAACCAACAGCTCAGACAGCAACTCATAGGAGAACCCACAATGCCTCCTTAATGCCTCAACCTTCCACACCTCCTTCTTCTCCACCTATTTATCCTGACAACTTTTCTCAGGTGGAGCATCTATGCTCAATGCCATGCTGATGTAATCCAGTTGGCATTAAGTTGACCACCAATTGTTAATCCATAATGGTCTCTGGCCCTCTCCATGTTTCTTAGGGTCTTTCCAAAGCATGCTGACTGGAGTTGTTGCTGCCCTCCCCAATTTGCTGTTATCTGAGGTAGGCAGGGATGCAGGGACGGTGCATGCTAGCCCCCATCCTCTGTGCCAGTCAATCCACAAGTTAGGCTGTACCTTGTGGATGTCACAGAGTCGTGACTATTTTGTATCTGCTTATTGGGTCCCAACCAGAGTCGTGGTTCAGCCCCAGCAGACCCTGCCAGTTCTCTCTGTGCCACAAGCAGCTGATTGATGTCACTGCGGTGCAGGGCTCTGCCCAAGTCCCAGCTGTCCTCTACCAGACCTCTCTGTGCCAGGGGCAATTATCTGATGTCACCACAGCACCAAGGTCTGGCCAATTCCAAGATGTCCTCCACCAATCCTCTCTGTGTCACTGATGCCACCGTGGTGCCAAGCTCTGCTCAATTCCAAGATGTTCTCCAGCCAGCGACAGCAGCCATGGACCCAGTCCCTAGTACTCACCGGGGACTCAGTGCAGATCTTCCTCTTGGGTCCGCTGCACATTGCACTGCTTATCTTTGCTGTGTTCCCAGCACAGTGTGGATTGGTCAGAAAATTGCGCCGTGTCTGGCTTCGGAGCTCCGGAGCTTCTCACAGTCCCCTCCTTCAAGATTTCTACCTACTTTCTCTTCCAATAGATTTAATGTTTCCATTTTTGTTTTGTACTAGAAATCAAGCTCACAACCTCATGCTTGCCAGGCAGGCACTTATGCCACTGAGCTAAATCCCATAAGTGTTTCCATTTTAACATTTCGATCTTTGGGGCTGGGGATCTAGCTCAGCAGCATAAGTGCCTGCCTTGCAAGCAGGCAGTCATGAGTTCGATCCCCAGTACTGATAAAAAGGAAAAAGACCAAAAAAAATTTTTGATCTTTGATCCATTTCGACTTTAGTGCATTGTGATACATACAATCTAGTTTTAGTCCTTGGCATATGGAAAGCCAGTTATTCTGGCACTATTTAAGAGGCTAGCTTTCTTCCAGTGAACAAGAGGGTTCAATTAATGCTTATCATGGTGGATGAACTAAGACTCACACAGAGACATTTCATTCAAAAATCTCAACTCTTTGTGTACATAAAGAGTACTCTACAAACTTTCATAGAATAAAACTTCTCCCAAAAAAAGGATGGATGTGGGCAAGGATGAGGTTGTGAAACAGATAACAACATAGGAAAACATTTTCATTTTCTACAGCACAAGAAAATGACTACAGTTCAATAAATTGTTATATAGCTTATAAAGAGTTGGAAGAGAGGTATTCAAAGGTTCCCAACACAAAAAAAAGTCAATCATTGAAACACATGGAAATGCTAATTACCTTGATTTGATTATTACACATTGTGTACATATATCTAATTATCACATTGTAACTCATGAACAAGCACACTTTTATGTCAAACAACATGATAAATCACTGAACTCAAGTAGGTCAAGTCTGAATTTGACCAGAATAGGTATATACTCACAAGAAAAGCCTTGGGCTTCAGGACAAGGAGGACGATGATGATGTAGAGAAACCTCACAATGCTGTGTGCACTAGTTGCAAAGGGCAGCTAGTCTATATTGAAGCCACTCAGCTTTGAAATTTTGTTTTATTTTTGCATATGAAAGAATTTATGGAAAACCAACAATATGTTAAGCACTCACAGGGGTTCTAAGAATACAAGTTTATAAAAGACTTCTTTATAGATATATCACCATGATAATGGTAGTAACACCCACATTTGCTTACCACTCATGTACCAGGCACTGCCCTGATCATGTGATACATATTATTGTTAATCTTTTTCTTTATTTAAAGAAAAAAATAAAACAGTAAAAGGGTACAAGTAATACAGAATTTTAAAAAAAACAATAATAAATCTCTAGTTAATACACTACATATTGTCATCTTAGAAATAGTTGTTCAGTTACAAAATTAAAGCATACAAAGTGGACATTCAAACAGGGAGACTGCAAACAGTTGTGTTCAATGATCCAACAAAAGCATAGTAATATGGTCATCTATCTTACACACCTAAACACACTTGCAGTTGTACCATTTAGAGCATTTTATTTTCCTCTCTTTTTTACAATAACATTTACACATTTTGGGTTTATTACTCCCACAGTTCTTATTACCTTTTTTGGAAGACAATAAAATCAAATGTGACAAAACAACACAGAGTCAGTCAAAACAAAGAATGGACATAGTACATGATATAAAAACAGAATACAAGGTAATCAACAATGGTTACCATAATGCCTCTTTCTACCTTAAAAAGAATTGCCTATATCATCAGGTATAAAAAATTGAACAAAGCAGTACAGAACAAAAACAGTAAAACCTAAACATTGGAGGCCTTACAGGACTTCAAAGAAGATAATAGTCAAACCAGAATGGGCATCATAGTGAATCTTTTTGCCTTCAAAGTAGTTGCCTATACCCTTAAACTTGATACTATCAAAAAAACAGAATAAACTCAGTCAAAACAAGATGGTAAGAGCAATACAGGGCTTCAAATCAAGTTAATAAGAAATCAAAAAAAGTTAGTATAATATAGCATGCTGATTTTTTATTAATTTTCCCTTAATTAAAAAATAATTTAAAAAAAAATTTTTTAAAAAGGGGGAGATTGAGATAAAAGAGGACATAACAACATAACAATACAGGTCAGGACAGAAAAATTTAAGCAACATAGTGTTTCACCACAAGATAACCTGACTTAATAGTAGTTACAATAGTGTCTCATCCCTTGAAATATTTGAGTATAACTTTGTATACTATAGCGTCTAACATATCAAGACAGTGTGAAACCATTCAAGAGGATGAAAGTATTAACAGGGTATTTAGAACCAGCTAACAGAAAAAAAACAAAGGTTTCTATATTATCTCTTCACCTATAAAAAATTTTGTTTATACTACACATATAATAAAATTCAGTAAGATATAACATGATAAAAACAATGGAGGAAGAAGAACAACACTTTGATGGAACTTCAAAACAAGATGATATTAAATCAGCACTAGCTATTACGATGTCTTTTCTTCAAAATAGCTGTTCATAACATCATAGACAATAAAATCAAACAGCCCAGAATAAAACCATTCCAATTAATGAGTGAAAACTTTATAAGGCTTCAAAGCCATATAATGGGGAATCATGATTACCACATATTTTTATGTATTGTTATCATTTCTTACACTAGGGAAACTATTCAGTATTCATACATGTGAGTTTGATTTATTTCACTTACAAGCATGGTCTCAAGCTGCACCCATTTATTTATAAATATCTCAATGTGATCCTTCTTTATACCTGAGCAGTACTCCATTGTATAAAAATACCACAACTTTTTATCCATTCCTCAATTGATGGACACTTAGGTTGTTTCCAAGATCTGGATATTACAAATTGTGCTGCTATAAACATGGGTGTACATATATCACTGTGGTATGATGCTTTCAGTTCTTCTGGGAATATGCCTAGAAGTGGGATAGCTGGAACAAATAGGACTTCCAATCCAAGATTTTTGAGAAATCTCCAGACTGACTTCCACAAATGGGACTTCCAATCTGAGATTTTTGAGAAACCTCCAGACTGACTTCCACAAATGGGACTTCCAATCCAAGATTTTTGAGAAATCTCCAGACTGACTTCCACAATGGTTGCACCAGTCTACACTCCCTCTAACAGCACAAGAGAGTTCCTTTTTCCCCACAGTCTCTCCAGCATTTGTTGTTGGTGGTTTTCTTGATCCTGACATTCTTTCTGGAGTGAGATGAAATCTCAGTGTGATTTTAATTTGCATTTCTCTAATGACTAATGATGATGAGTATTTTTTCATGTATTTATTTGCCATTTGTATTTCTTCATCTGAGAAGTGTGTATTTATTTCAAATGCCCATTTTTGGATTGGATCTTTCAATTTCGGGGGTCTGATTTTTTTTAATTCTCTATATGTTTTAGACAGAAGTCCTTTGTCTGAGGGACGGTTCACTAAGTTTTTTCCCAGTTTGTGGATTTTCTTTTCCCTATGCTGGAGATTTCTTTTGACATGTAGAAACTTTTTAGTAAGAGGTGATCCCAGTTATTGATTCTGGGAAGTATTTCCCATGCAGTTTGAGTCCTGTTCATGAATTCTCTATCTACACTTATGTCTCCAAGGTTTTTACCCAATTTGTCTTCCAATAGATTTAGTGTTTCTGTTTTAATATCCACATTATGATCCATTTGGATTTTAATTTAGTATATGGTGATAAGTATGGGTCTAGTTTTAGTTTTTGGCCTGTGGAAAGCCAGTTTTTTCAACACCATTTATTAAAGAGACTGTCGTTCTTCCAGTGAACATGTTTGGCCCCTTTATCAAAGATAAGGTGGTTGAGTGTGTTGGTAGTTATGGCTGTATCTTCTAATCTGTTCCAATGATCTTTGGCTCTGTTTTGATTCCAGTACCATGTAGATTTTACTACAGTTGCTTTGTAGTTTAACTTCAGGTCAGGAATTGTCATGCCTCCTGCCTTGCCTTTGCTGCTTAGAACTGTCTTTGCTATTCTAGGTCTCTTCTGGTTCCAGATGAACTTGAGGAGTGGTTTCTCTAGATCTATAAAGTATGTTGATGGTATTTTATTGGGATTGCATTGAAACTGTATACAATTTTTGGGAAAACAGCCAATTTCACAATATTTATTCTTCCTATCCATGAGCAAGGGATATCTTTCCGTTTTCTGAGATCCTCTTCAATTTCTTTTTTCAGTGTATTATAATTTTGCCTATATAGGTCTTTCACTTCTTTCATGAGAATAATTCCTAAATATTCATTGTTTTGGTAACTAGCGTGAAGTGTTTGGCTTGTCTTATTTCTCCCTCTGTGAGTTTGTTGCCATTATATAGAAATGCTATTGTTTTTGAGTATTGATTTTGTATCCAGCTACATTGCTGAGTTTATTTATTCTATATAGGAGTCTTTCAATGGAGTTTTGGGGGTCTTCTGTGTACAGTATCATGTCATCCACAAATAATGATAATTTAATTTCTTCTCTTCCTACCTTTACCCCTTTTATTTCTCTCTCTTGTCTAATTGCTCTGGCTAGTATTTCGAGTACTATATTAAATAGGAGCATTGACAAGGGACATCGTTCTCTTGTGCCTGATTTTAAAGTAAAGGTTTTCAATTTTTGGTTGTTGGTTTGTCATAGATGGCATTTATTATATTGAGGTAAAGACAATCTAGTCCAATTTTCTGTAAAGTTATAAATGAATGTTGGACCTTATCAAAGACTTTTTCTACATATATAGAAATGATCATGTGATTCTCACTTTTGGCTTTATTGATATGGTGGACTAGATTTATTGATTTATATATGTTGAACCATCCCTGCATGCCTGGGATGAATCCCACTTGGTCATGGTGAATAATCATCTTGATGATTTGCTGCATCCTGTTTGCCAATATTATATTGAGGATTTTTGCATCTGTGTCCATTAGGGAGATTGATCTATAGTTCTCTTTTTTAGCTGAGTCTTTCTCATGTTTTGGTACTAGAGTAATATTTGCTTCCAGGAATGACTTAGAAAGGATTGCTTCCCTTTCAATTTCATTGAAGAGTTTGAGGATTGTGAGGATTAAGTCTTCTTGTATTTCTTGTAGAATTCTGCAGTGAATCCGTGTGGGCCTGGGATCTTCTTTGTAGGTAAGGACTTAATTCCATTTTCAATTTCATTAATAGAAATTGGGTTATTCAGCAGTTTTACATCTTCTTGACCTAGTGTTGGTATTTCACATGTTTCTAGGAATCTGTCTATTTCTTCTGTGTTATCAAACCTTTGAGAGTAGAGGTTTTTGAAATAGGTGTTGATGCTCTTCTGTATTTCTATAGAGTCTAAAGTGATTTTGCCTTTTTCATTCCTTGTTGCATGAATTTGAGCTTTTTCTTCCCTTTTTTAAATAAGGCTGGCTAGGGGCTTATCAATTTTATTTATTCTTTCAAAGAACCAACTCTTTGATTCATTGATTCTTTGGATTGTTTTCTTAGTCTCTATTGCATTGATTTCTGCTCTGATTTTTATAATTTCCTCTCTTCTTTTGGCTTGGGGCTTGATTTGCTCTTCTTTTTCTAGATGTTTGAGGCATAACATCAGGTTATTTATTTGTATTCATTCTGTTTTCCTGATGTGGGAACTCAGTGCAATAAATTTTCCTCTGAGATGGCTTTCATTGCATCCCACAAAGTCTGGTAAGTTGTATTTGTATTTTTGTTTTCTTGTAGGTATTGATTAATTTCTTCTTTAATTTCCCCTGTGACCCACTGATTACTCAAGAGAGTGTTATTCAGTTTCCGTGTGTTTGTGGGATTTTTGCAGTATCTCTTATCATTAATTTCTAATTTCACAGTGCTATGATCCAATAACATGCAAATGATAATTTCAACTCCTCTGCATTTATTTAAATGTTCTGTGAGCTAATATATGGTCTATTTTAGAGAATGACCCATGTACTGCTCAGAAGAATGTGTATTCTGATGTTGTTAGATGGAACACTCTGTAAATGTCTATCAAGTCCATTTGTTCACAGGTGTAATGCAGTTCTGTTATTTCTTTACTTATCTTATGTCTGGCTGATCTGTCCCTTGGTGTCAATGGTGTGTTAAGGTCTCCTGTTGTGATTGTGTTACTGATAATTTGGTTTTTCATTTCTGTTAATACTTGTTTTATATAACTGGGCACTCTGGAATTTGGTGCATATTTGGTGCATAGTTATCTCTTCCTCTTATAGTTTTCCCCTAACCAGTATGTAGTGACCTTCTTTATATCTTCTTCTCATTATTGGTTTAAAGTTCACATTGTCTGCAAACAGAATAGCTACTCCCACTTTTTTTTTTTTTTTTTTTTTTTTTGCGTTCCTGTTGCATGAAGTATTGTTTTCCATCCTTTGACTTTCAGTCTGTGAGTTTTCTTCTGGATTAGATGGGTTTCTTGTAGACAGTATATGGTTGGATGTTGTTTCTTGATCCATTCTGCCAGTCTGTTTTTTTTAATTGGTGCGTTGAGACTATTTACATTAATGGTTATAACTCTTATATGTTGGCTCATTGTTGATATGTTATCTTGCTGCTGTTGCATCTTTATTTTTCCATTCTGTTTATCTGCTTTGCTTAGTAGTTTTTTCCAAAGTGTATCTAAACTGTCTTTCAATATTCTTTGCAGGGTTGGCTTGGTGATCATGAAGTTCTTCAGCTGTTCTTTGTCATGGAAGTATCTTATTTCTCCACCAATTTTGAAGGACAGTTTTTCAGGGTACATCAGTGTAGGTTGGAAATCATTTTCCTTTGAGATCTGAAATACTTCACTCCATGCTCTTCTTGACTTAATTGTTTGTGCTGAGAAGTCTGCTGTGATTCTGATAGGTTTTCCTTTATAAGTGATCTGACTTTTCTGTCTGACAGCTTTTTATATTCTATTCTTATGTTGGATTTCTGGAATGGTGATTGTTATATGTCTGTGTGTAGTTTTATTTTGGTTATGACTATTTTGAGTTCTATATGCTTCACTGATCCTGATGCCAGTTTCTGATCTCATGCAGCATCTCTTTGCAGCATCTTGTTGAATTGTTATTTCCTGGTTCCTTGTTATTTTTAAAAGATCTTTCCTGTTCATTAGCTGCAATCTTGACTTTGAGGTCTGACATTCTATCTTCACTTTCACTGAGGCAGTTTTTACAGTTTTAATGGAATTTTTGATTTCCTGTCTATCTCTCTGCATCTGTTTTATGTATTCTGTTTGTTTCTTATATTGCTCATCCAGGGATTCTATCTTTCTGTTTATTTCCTCCAATTTTTTCATTGTGTCTTCTTTAGATATCTTCAGCATCTCCTTCATTTCTTTTATCATTTCTTCTTTTACCTGGGAGATTCTTTCTAGTTTGAATTCCTTTAAAGCTTACCAGAGTTGCTTCTTTATTTCAGTTGCTACTATGTCTGATATTTCAGGTGTATGGTATATATTTTCTTCTATGTACATAGCTCCTAAGGTTTCTTGAGGTGGGCTGAAGGTTTGAGATTTTAATTTGGTCTTTTGTTTTGTCATTTTCCTATATTTCTGTTTCAAATGTTATTCCAAAGCTTCCCCAGGGTCTGTTGGAAATCCTCTTCTATGCCCTCATCTCTTGGAACTCTGGCCACCCAGTTCCCCAGATTGAGAGAGAGTCAGTGGAGGTGGGGCAGGCCAGCTCAAGTCCAGCCTCTGGAACCAATGGCACCCATCTGCTTAGAACTCCAAAATCTGCCAAGCATGGCCTGTAGCTGGGAGCCCCATTGTAGGCCTGCTCAGGACCCACCCCACTGGTCCAGTGCACCCTGAAACTGCAAAGTTCCCTGTCCCGGGCCAAGAGAGTGTCCCATACTAGCTGGGCTTGGGGGAAAGTGTGGGGGCACTTACCCCAGGCCGCCCAGCCTCTGGAACCAATGGTGCCCACCTGCTTGCTTAGAACTCCAGAGTCTGCCAAGCATGGCTGGGTAGATTTCAATGTCAATAAACATTCTCTGTGAGACTTCAGTAAAGACTTTTGTTTTTTCCTTGTCAAAACCTTGGAGAAATAGTTTACATAGGGCAAATTGCATTCATTTAAAGAGTACAATTTGATGAGTTAGGATAGTTTTTATACATCCCAGAAACCTCTCCTACAGTTCAAGATACAGAACATTTCAATCACTTTCAAAAAATTATCCATGCCCTTTCACACTTCCCTTAACTTCTGTCCTCAGGCAACCACTGAGCATTTTGTCACTATAAACTCAGTAGCATTTAATATAACTGGTATTGTACAGAGTGACTTTTTTGTACCTGGCTCTTTTCACTAGGCATTGGGACACCTGGGTTGTGGGGGTACTGACAGTTCTTATTCACTGCTGAATGACTTTCCATTGTCTAAAGAGACCACATTTGTATACCAACTTGGATAATTCCAGGTTTTAGCCTTTGTGAACAAAGCTACTGTGTCCGAGATTTTGTGTGGATGCAAGTTTTATTTCTCTTTCATAAATACATAATAGTATGATATCTGGATCATATCAGAGATGAATGAAGAATTTCCTTTCTATGTTTATCATCAATCCTAAGATTCTTTTAAATGATGCACTGGGGTTCTAAAGACGTCTGTCAAAGTTTGATCAGCAAGAATCAAGTGAATACCAAAGGCTAATAAATGATTCTATGTATCTCTAAATATCATTAATTGTTATGACAATACTTATTTTGCCTTATCAGGAGATAAGTAAATCCATATACTTTCTAAAAGTTAAATTTTCTAAAAGCTAAAACTTATCCTTTCAATCTCCTACTTTTACATTCTTGAAAGCATTCTTCATCCTCTAGAAACCTCTTTGGAACTTTTATAGCATGGATGTCCAACATCCAGGCTTCTCTGGGCCACACTGACTGAAGAGGTATTGCCTTAAGGTGTATGTAAATTATATGATATGGTCAATGTATGCAAATAATGGCCACATATTTACAGTGTAGTTCTGCTGCATGGTAAATTTGAATCAATAAATTGGAGCTAGCAGGGTCTTTGTATTGTTCCCTCTAGAGACTGAACTTTTCCAGCCCTTCCAGCAGTGCATGTCTGGAAGAATCAGACTTTGCAGAAACTATAGCATTTTGGTACAGTGTCTGTACCAGAGAACATTCATGCTGGACATCCCTGCAGAGAAGTAACACAAAGCAAAAGCACTGAACCATGCCACTTTGAATTCAGCTCTCTCAGTACATGCAGCTCCACATTCAGAATTATACAGCATCAAAGAAAACTACAGAAAAACCAAATCCTTTCCTCACTCTGGAAAGAGACCTGCTCCTGGAAAAGAACACTCTCATCCCCTGGAGTTTTCATAATCAATGAGAAAATGCTGAATTGAGAGTCCTACCCCAGTGAGGCCACAACTCTGCCTTCCCATTAACTTGATTTCCTTACATCTGGCTGTGAATTAACTCCACAGCACTGAGTGCTACCACTGAGTGGCAGGCCTTCAGCCTCTTTGATTAAATTCTATTCAAAAAGTCCTGCATCTAAGAGGAACAATATAGACTGCTCTAAATTATATTAATTTTATAAAATTGTGTGTTTAGAACAGAGTGTAATTTAAAGGCCTTTCAAGTTATAAGAGTTCATTAGACTGGTGTGCCCACATTGAAAAACTGTCTGACAGCTCCAGTGAAGATTAAATATACAGTGTCGACCCCAGCAATTCCACTCCTACATAGATCTCTAAAGAAAATGAAAACAAGTATTCACACAAAAACTTATAACTGAATGGTCATAGAAACATTATTTGTATTAGCCAAAATGTGGAAACAACACCAATATCCATCCTCTGATAAATAAAATATGCTATTGTATACCCATAAAATAGAATATTTTTCCATCACAGTGAACTCCTGACATGAGCTGCAATGTGATGAGACTTAAAATCAATATCCCAAGTGAAAAGAGCCAAACACAAAAGATCATACATTATATGGCATTATGTGATACTTACATGAATTGTCTTTGGATTAGACAAATTCATAAGCACAGAAAGGAGATTTGTGAGTTCCTAGGGCTGGGAGATGAGGATAGGTTTGGTGGATTATATTGGTCTGCCTTTCTGTTGCTAGGACTCAATGGCCAACACCCACAACTTAAAGGAGAAAAGGTTTAATTTAGCTCACGTTTCAGAGGATTCAGTCCATGGTCAGCTGGCTCCAGTGCAAAATCTTCGTGTGGAAGAACATGCCAGAGCAAAATAGCTTAGTGTATGGCAGCAAAGATGCAGAGCAGGGGAAAAAATGCAGAAAGGATCCATTGAGGTGCCATTTATAGTACCCAAGGCCATGCTTCAATGACACACAGATGTACCCAGGGAAATGGTTTAACTGTCATAGAAATGATGTTCTGAATTTGATTGTGGTGATGATTGCATAAATCTATGAATACTCTAAAAACCACTGAACAGTATACTTTGCACAAATTATAAGGTGAGAGAGAGACAGATTTTGAAGAACTCTTTGGGGGTAAGCTCTAGCTTACCTTCACTCTAGTCTCAAGATAATTATCCCTAGACATTAGCTAGAATAGAAAACAAAAGTTATGCCATTCATTTTCTGCCAGGCACTCTCATTAATGCCTGGTACTGTTCATGTACTGGGGATACAGATGAATGATTGCCTTGGGAAGTATCCATTCTATTTATGTGGAAAGGCAATCACAAACAAGAAAATGTATCTATCTCAGATGGCAATAAGTAATTCTGTACAAAGAAAAATAAATTCAACTAAGTAGGGAGGGTCAAAAGAGGGTGCAATTGCTAGTTTTCAGAGTAATCAGGGGACTTTGCTGGACAAGTGTCACCAGAGCAAAGGCTGCAAGTAACAGCCTACCTGTGTGGTCTAAGGAAAGAGAAACAACAGTAGAGGTGAAGGCAGGACAAAGGCCCTCAAGTAGAAGTGAAACTACTATGTGCAAGGGACAACAGGAATCTTGTGCTGTTGAAGAGGAAAAGTGTAGAAGGAGAGTGTAGGGAAAATGTCCAGAGTGGTACTGGGACAAATCCCACAATAAATCCAACAACAAGGTGTCAAGATGGAATTAAGTGTAGGAGGCAATTATTGCGAGCAATGCCTGAGGGACACCAGGGAAAGGAGCAGATGTGGGCAGTGTCCTCAGTCCAAAAGGCTGGTGTAATTCTCTCAAAAAGAGGGGAAGGAAGGAACTGCATGGTAGAAGGAACAGGCAGTTGTGCAGACTGGCCTTGGTCAGGTTGAGATGATCCTGACTGATAACCCATTGGAGGAACCCTGTCTCCAGTGAAAATGGGATGGCTGGCTCTAATAACCCCACCATGCAGAGTGACCAGCTGGAGCAGCCTTCAAGAGGGTGCACTCAGTTGAATGTTCTGGCAAATTAAAGGTGCAACAAAGGCAAATCAGAGGCATCCCAAGCTGCTCTCACACAGCAGGTTCTGTTGGTGGGAAACCATACAGATGGTGATGACCACAGCATTGCAAGGACTTTGGCTTTTGCTGGAAGTGGGGTGCCATTGAAGGTTTTAAGTATGAAAGTGACATGTTATCACAGAAGACCATCTGCTGCTAAACTGAGACTTCAACCATAAATGGGCCCAGTTTGTTGGCTCTTCCAGAAACCTGGAGAAAGAAGATGGTAGTTCAGTCCATCAAACCATCAGAGAGCAGCACTAATGATTAATACAGGTCAAATCCCAGAATTCTTCTGAAAAGCAGATCTCATTCTATCTGCTGATAGAACAGATGTATGTTGCTGAGAGAAAGAAGAAAGCCATGGAGGAATCCAGAATGTAGGCCTCAGCAGCAGAACTGCAGTTTTTCTGGAAATCAGAGGCTCACTTTAGAAAATATCTCTGAGAAACATGTGAGACAACAACATGACATTGTGTGGGCAGCTAGCTAGGAAAATATGTCATTCAAGAGAGACATTCATGGCTACAGGGATTGAATGGAAAGTGTTCAGCTTTTTAATGGTCTTTGAAACCAGGAAACCAAAATAAGAGCATTTTTGGATGAATATAAGTAAAGATAGGTTTCCCAAATCAAACTTAAAGTGGGCTTTGAGCTCTTCAGTATTGAGAAATAAGAAAGATGAGTGGAAACAATCATGGAGGCAGGGAGCTACCTGGGGAAGAGAAAGAAAACAAAAGAAAGTCACATGTGGATGTCAAGGAAAGACAGATCTGAAAGAGTGACCCTTTGTGCAGAAACTGCTGATGGACTATGTAAGATGATTAGTGGGACTGGGCCAGAGGAGGTCTTCTTGACAAGAACAGTCTCAGTGGGATATATGGGCAAATAGCTGGCTAGGGTAAGATCAAGAAAAAATTGAAGGCTGTAGGCATCTAAAAAAGGATATTCTTTGAGGTGGCCTCAAAGAAAATTATTCGCACTATCATGAATGGTATTGCACAGTGGTGTTCCACAGATGGGAAGAGTCAGATAATGAAGAGCAGCGATAGGAGCATTAGGATTAGAATACAACTTTCCTACTGCTGCTGGAGCAAATCACTACTAGAGTAGTTGAGAACAGCATAAATATATATTCTTACATTTCCAGAAGCAGAAGCGCAAAATAACTCTTGCAGTGCCGATGTCAAGGTGTTGGCAAGCCTGTGTTTCTTCTGGAAGATCTAAAGGAAATTTCTTTGTTTCTTTGGCTTTTACAGTTTCTTTATCAAGACCACAGAGAGCAGTCACTTCTCTCCTTCACTGTAAAAGAGCACATTTCATCAAAATGAAAATGGTAAAAATAGTAGTGGTGGTGACAAGGGTGATGACAGTGCCAGAAGTGATGAGTACAATGATGGTGGCAGTCACAGTGATGATGGTGGTGGTGTTGGCAGTGATCAGTCCAATAATGGTGGTGATAATAATGGTAATAGTGACAATAATGTACCATGTATCCTATATTTAATAACTATTAAGCATTTTATGCCTTTGCTCTAAGCATTATAATAACCATTTTTTAATAACATGAGTCAAGAGATTTAAAAACTTTCATAAATTTACATCCTCCTCCTCATAAGCCTCATAGTTGGTGCTACTCAGAGCCCATGGTAGAAGTGTGGAGCACTAGGATTCCTCTCCCAGTTGGTCACTAGTGTCTGGACAATGTGGCACTGGGGAAAGGAAAGAAAAAGAAGCAGATAGTGGTGGATTTGCACACTGACTGTTTTCAGAAGGGGAATGACTGCAAAGAAATGTCTTCTCAGAACTCATGTATTGCTTTTACCTAAAAAGTTGATGTGAGCAGAAAAGGTAAAACTATACAGATAGCACTTCGGTGTGATGCTGTGGGGATGAGAACAAGGGTTAACTGTAAATGGGGACAAGGGACCTTATTGGGAGAAATGAAGAAGTTCTAAAACTGGATTATTGTAATGACTGAACAACACAGTAACTTTACTAAAGCTCACTGAATTTTACACCTAAAAAAGTGAATTTTATAGCACTTAAATTATATCTTAATGAATTGGTTTATAAGAAAAGTTTGCAACATTGTGAAGGGTCAGGTGGCAATAGTTTTAAAACATGGCTGAAAATTCTTTGACACTCCTTCAATGGAGAGGTGTCAATCCAAACATATCACAAAGTGTGATAACCTAGATAGTCAGTTTGACAGACTTGAGAGCTACCCAGGGAATTAATAGAGTACACTTGGGTGGGACATGGAAGGGTGACTTTGGCTACTATTTCTGGTCCCTGGCCTGTTCCTCTCCAATACCATTCACCTGTGCTGCTTCCCTGTCACCACGAGGTGAGTAGCTTTCCTGTGCCAAGCCCTTCTACCATGACGTTCTGGCCTTATAAGCCAGCTGGCCATGGACTGAATACTCTGAAACTGTGAGTATAATTAAACCATTCCTTCTTTAAATTGTGGGCATCAAGTATTGTCAACAGTGATGAAAAATTGACTCATACAGAGAATCTCTGAGGAATGATGATATTTATTTGGGAGTAGCAGAGCATTACAATTGGCATGTACATATTATAGTAAACTAGAGGTGTATTCAAAGAGGTTGAGTGAGGGAAAGTATTCAAAGACAAGATGCTATAGTTTATATATCTACATGTCCCCCCAAAGCCTCATGTGCACATAATGGGGTTTGAGGAAGGTGACTGAGTCATGAGTGTGCAATACTCATCATGGATTAGTCCACTAATGAGTTTAAACCTGGGTATAGTGTTGGGAGGTAAAGTCTGGTGGAAGAAGGAGGGTCACTGTGGGCATGGCCTTAGAAGGATATATATCCCTTCTCCTTTCTTGATTCCTCCCTACTTCCCCCCACCTGCCATGCCATGAACTGTTTCTTCTCTGCCATGCCACCCTGCATTGGGACCAGCTGACTATGGAATGAAATCTCTACAAACTATGAGCCAAAATTAAAGTTTTCTTCTTTAATTTGTGGCTATTGGATATTGTGTCTCAGTGATGAGACAGTAACTAAGATCCAAGAATTAGGAGGACTATCTCAGATATTAAGCCACGTAGATCACCTTCTTAGCTACTTAACAATTTCATCATTATTTTAATGTGTTCCCCACTGTATTTTAACCTCCTTAGGAAAGGAGGTTAAAAATGGCAGATAGATAAGCAGCAGAATACAGCGGCTCCTTGAACAGACAACTCAGATGCTAGAATAAAACATTGTGGGAAAGTCCATACAGAGGGAGATGGATCCTCTCGACCCAGGAAGAAACTAAAAGGAAAAAAAACGGTCAAGCATGCAGTCCCTGGGCTACCATTGGAACTAAGATTAGTGGCCATGGTACCCTCGCCGCAGTGCCCAAACTTGCGTGGCTGTGACTCGCCAAGCCGCCCAAACTCCTGCCACTTCGCCTGAGCAGCCTGAACTCCCACTGCCGCAACTCACCGGATGAAGTTGGAGGTCAGTGAGCCCACTGCACAACGGAGCTGGCAAGGGACCTGCATTGACCTGTGTGGTAAGTGCTGGATAAGACCTTCCCATGGGAGAGGGGCAACCAACTGGATGAAATGTTGGAAACAGGTGGGTGTACAGGAACAAGCAACAGTAGTGACTTCAGTCAGTTGTTCCCTTCCCAGACCAGATTGGTGGGATATGCTTGGCCTGGGTCAGCCTCTGGCCGAGATCCAATAAGTCACCCCAAACCAATTCCATAGGTGTGGTGCACAGTAACTCTTCAAGTTGACTGACCCAAAGGGGAGGGGCTAGCATACACCACCCCTGCTTGCACCTCAGTGACCAATAGTAAACTGGAGAGGGCAGAAATCCCTAGCCAGCGCACTTCAGAAGAATCATAACCAACAAGGAAAGAAGCTGGAACCTCCTCCATGCACCTTTTGGAACAAACCAAAAACATGACAAGAGAAAGAAACAAGAAAAAGTCCCCAGCCCCCATCCCTGAGAACATTGATCCAGGAGAGGTAAATACAAAAGTGACTGAGGGCAACAAACATGCAATATCAGACACAGCATCAGTGACATAAAAAGATATCTTCAGGACCTCATAGATGAGCTCAAAAGTGAAACATTTGATCAAGTAAAGCAAGATATAAGTAGATTAATAAAAGAAATGCTAATCACCTCTCAAGAAGATACAGATAGAAGAATGGAGGAACACCAAAAAAGGAGAGAAATGTTTGAAGAAGAATATAAAGAAAACCTAGAATACATGAAGCAGGTTCAAAGAGATTAGCAGGAAATAAAAATAGTCAAAATACTTGAAAGCTGGCAAAACTGCTTGAAAGAACTATCTTCAAGGTTTGATAGCCCTGTATAACTTATACTGTTTTACCCTGACTGATTTTAGTTGAATCTGGTTTGTTAGATTGCTGTTTGGTATTGACGGATTTTATTCAAAACTGTTATGATTGATAGTATCAAGTCTGAGAGTATAGACAACTACACTGAAGATAACAAGATTCACTATGATACCCATTCTGATTTATTACTTGTTTTTGAAGCTTTACACTATCTACAATATTTTGTTTTTATTGTTATATACTGCTATATTCAATTATATTATGCCTGATGATATAGACATTTCTATTGAAGATAGCAAGAGACAACACAGTAACCATTATAGAACACCTTGTACTGTGGCTTTATATGACTTTTTCATTTCATGTGTTTCTAGGAATGTGTTTTGTTTTGTCTTGCTTTGTTTTGCTTCTCCCTCTAATATAGAAAGCATAGAAATACATGTAGAGACTCATGTATTTGTAGAACCTATAAACAGTTTATGAGAACCGATCTTCTAACACATGATGAAGTGAACAACTACTTTGAAGAAAAAGAGAAACTACAGTACCCAGTGCTGATCCCGTAGTGTCATGATGTGAAATCCAGCAATACTATTATTCTTTGTTCAGAGTAATTTTAGCCTTCTTTGGTTTGTTAAATCTTAACATACATGAAGATATGGATAGCTGCATACATGTTTAAGTGTATAGGATTATTAACCATATTACTAAGTTTTTGTTGGATAGTTGAACAGCACTGTTTGCAATCTTGCTGTTTGAATGTCCACTTTGTATGCTTTACTTTTGTAGCTCAAACAACTATTTGTAAGAGGACAATATGTAATTATCAACTTGTGATTTCTTACTGTTTATTTTTTCTTTGAAATTATGTATTATTTCTACCTTTTTTCTGTTTTTGTTCTTCCTTTAAATAAAAAAGGAAATCTGTTTTATAGTTATTCTAAGTACTTGATAAATATGTACCAAGTGACTGATTTACAATGCAGAGTGATAACCTCTCTAACACAGGTCCAAACAGGATCCATGGCATACTGTGGATTATATGACCTTTCATAGCAAGCCAAGCCAATGGGAAGGTGCTCAGAGGAGAAATTAAACACCTGGAAAGGGTGGACGATGTAATAACTCCCTCCCAGGACCAGCGCATCACCCACCTGCTCTATATTCACTCTGGTTTAGACCTGATGTGATTACATGGGCTCTGCTTCATCCTTTCCTTGGCTTTCTGACGAAGAGGAATAGATGAGACCCACCTGGACACAGGTAGCACTAAAATTAATTGGTACTTGTTTACACCAACTTCAGGAACAGAACTCAAAAACCATGAATAATCTCTCCCACCTATGTTTTTTATTCATAACAAATCCCTAGATTTCTAACCATGTCTCTGAAGAACATTCTTGTTCTCATTCTAAAATCCCAGCTGTTTCAAACTGGATGGGGACAGGCTCCCGCTGGTGGCCCAGGTCTGGTTAGCAAACTCCATTTGTGAGTTTATGAGCCTCACACCTCTCCACATTGTCCTAAACCTAGAGCAGCAGCATGCTCACAGTCTGAACTCAGACCACAGCCTTGTTGGCTTCTCCTTCCATCATTTTTATCTGTTAGATTTTACAGACTTCGTAGGAATCAGAAATGAGGGAAGCAGCCTGAGATGTGCCAGGGGGAAATCCACATTCATGGTCCTGTGAGGCTGCAATAAAGCTCCGGGGTAGCCAAGGTGAGAAGGGCCCTGCATTTGCAGCCGTGTCTGTAGTCGATTCTACCCAGGTCTTCCGCAGACCCCAAGGGCAAAGATAACAAACGCTGCCAGCACTCGACAGGCGTGGGCAGGCTTCGTGCTTTTTCTTTTTGGTCTGGCGTTCGGTATATCTTCTGCTATAATTAGATCACTAGAGACTTGGCCAATGAAAATGAGATTTATTCTGGCCTCCTCTCCTTTGTTAGCTGTTCCTGGGGACTCAGGTTTGGCTGCTTAATCCCGAGAATCAGAACTCCTCCCTGAACTTGAAATGAGAAAGTAGGGCCAGGAGATATTTTCTTCTAAGAAGTTCCTCTCCTTTCACTCACTATAAGGTGCCTCCTGGATACAAAGGGAAACTTCCTTCTCATTTTGATTTTTTTTAAATTGTTTTAAATTTTTTTTAATTGCTATCTTAAAGGTGTTTTTAAGGAGAAATTTTGGAAAAGTCAGGAAGAGTTAAAGGCTTGTGAACTCTATAATCATGTGTTAGACTTTCTTTTGGTTCTTTTTGTGTCCGTGGTCTGCAGACTGAGTCACTGGCTGTCTTTGTTCATCTCAGTAGTCTGAATCCCTTCACCCTACTGCCCCTGGCCATAGGGGCAGGAGCCTGGCAGGGACAGGGAGGGTTCTGAGGCAGACCTGGCTCATGAACTCAACTGATTCACCCTCTGTGAGCCTCGGTTTCTCCATCAGAAGTTATCAAGTTCAGAAAGGTAAAGACAAAGCTGTCTCCAAGGTAACACTGAGAGCATCGGCACCAAGCATGGTGCATGTGCCTGTAGCCTCTGCTATTTGGAGCTGAGGCAAAATGATTGCAAGTTTGAGTCCACCTTGGACAACTTAACAAGACTGTCTCAAAATGAAAAAAAAAAAAAAACAGCTTTTTAAAACTCCACCCCATTTTTTTCCATCTTCATTCTTCACTCTTTCTCATGAGCATATATGACATCTCAGCAGAACGTATGTGGAGGCAGAGATAAAAATCCAACCATCCTCTATTAAGCCTGACATTAAAAGCATAAAATTGGTTTATAGCTATTTTCCAATAAATTTGTTTACATTTGTTTACAATTTTAAATTCTAAAATCAGTAATTACCAATAAATATAACACATTAAATAAAATTTCTTTGGGATCTCAATACTTTTTTAAGGTATAAAGAGCTCCTGAGGCCAAAACATTTTGAGAACCACCATTTTAAGGGAATGAAGAAAACAAAAGAAATTCCTGATGAAGACATGAAATTTTGTCAGGTGTCATGACACATGCCTGTAATCCCAGTACCCAGGGAGGCTGAGGCAGGAGACTTGCAAATTTGACCTTTGTCTCACAGTAAAACATAAAAAGGACTGAGGCTGTAACTCAGCGCAAATGCTCTGAGTTAAGTCCTGTGTGCCACACCACAAGAAACAAGAAGACATAAAGTTTTATCACTGGACCAACCAAAAGCTTAGGACCCTCAACTGAGAAACAGCAGGACCCCAGCCAGCCTTATCTGGGCTTTCTCCCCTCCCTGTAGCCTAAGTCCTATATTCTGCTGTACAGAACATGGCAGAAATGGCCACTCAGGTCTTCCATGTCCATCATCACAGAAACTACCCTGATGCCCAATGGCGTTAACCCTGTCCATCAAAGAAAGCCATTCTCAGAGAAGCAGTTGTGATAAGCTGAAGAAACTCCAAAAGCTGCATATTTTAGTTATTCAGTACTGGCTTAACTAATGGGCAACTTGGAACACCTAACTGAACTGAGCACATCCTTGTTCAGTGACACACAGCAAATGATCAGCATGGTTCGGAGTTCTTCCTCAGATAGGAAAACCCACATGAGGATTGTCGCCAATAGCATAAAAAGAGAATTGGAAGGGAAGATGGTGTGCTGCTGATTCTCCTGGAGAAGCTTATCACACTGGTTTTCCTGATATGAACTTGACTGTTCTCATTGTTGGCGGAGCTCTGGCCCTCAGTGTTGCTGAGAATGGCTGCTGTTCTGTTTGGGGGAGCTGTGGTATTCACCTTCTGGGTTCCAGTGTAGATCTCTCAGACTGCTGGCACAGATCCTTCATCCCACTGGTGCAGACTTTCCAGCTTCCATCACTGACCTTTGGGCCTTCCCAGGGCAGATCTTGGTACAGACTTATGTGAGATATTGTCATGGGCTCTAGGCATGCAGTGGAAATCATGGAGGACACTGCCATGGGCAGTGGACCTGTGCAGGATATTGCCATGGGATCCATGCCTTCAACTGGATTCTTTGGGTCTCTAATGCATTGACAGACTTCTTACATTTTTCTGTATTTGTCTCTTTGGGTAAATGTTATAAAATAATCCTATTTGTCCTGTATTAAACCTATTCCTGGGAGAAGCAAAGATGGTGGATAGATAACAGCTGGCTACAGAGGCTCCCTGAGATAGTCAACTTAGAACTCAACCTAATACAGAGTGGGGAGCCCCAAACAAAGGGAGATGAATTTTCTCATTCCAAGAAGAAATTAAGGTGACTTGCCGAGCATCCGAGGTCCCACCACAACTGGCCGACCCCATGAATTGCCAGGGTCCCACTGTGACTGGCCGAGGTCCCGCTGCAACTTGCCGGGGTTCTACCACGACTGCCTGGGGTCCCGCCGTGACTTGCCAGGGTTGCGCTGTGACTTGCCAAGGTCCCGCCATGACTTGGCCAGCCATCCGAGGTCCCGCCGCTTCAACTCACTGGAGGCCCAGTTACATTGAGTTCAGGGGTCAGTGAGCCAAATGGAGAGCTGAGTTGGCAGGGAGCCTACATCGACCTGTGGTGAGTGACAGGAGTAGAGCTATTCCATAAATAGGGGGGCTCCAGCAGATGACTTTCTGGGACCGAGCAGGACTGGCAAGTACAAGGGGCATCAGTGACTTTAGTCAATTGTTCCCTTCCTGAACGAGATTGGTGGAGTAAGTTGGGCCTGGGACATGTGATCTGGCTGAGACCCAATAGGTTATCCGATGTCAAGTCCCTACACTGGTGGCACACACTAACCACACTGGCCCAGTGGGGACTCAGAGGTTTGGCTGGTACGGAGGGGAGGCAGCATAAAGTAATACAGTAGTGCAGGCCACAGCAGCTTGACTGATCTGAAGGGGAGGGGCCGACATACGCTGTCCCTGTCTGCAACTCACTAGCACACTGCACTGGGAAGGGTCATCTAGCCAGCATGCTTCAGAAGAATTGTAACCAACAAAGAAACTGGGGCCTCCTGGAAGAAGCAAAAAAGATGGGAAGAGAAGCAATAATAAAAAGTCCCCAGGTCCCAACCCTCAGAATATTGACCCAGGACAGGTAAATACAAAGGAGAATGAGAACAGCAACATGGAATATCAGACACAGCACCATGCCTCATATATCAGAATATCAGTAGACATAAAGAGATATATTCAGGACCTCATAGATGAGTTCAAAAGTGAAATATTTAGCCGAATAAAGCAAGATATAAGAAGATTAATAAAAGAGATACTAAGCACCCCTCAAGCAGATACAGATGGAAGAAGGGAGGAACTCAAACACAGGAGAAAACCATTTGGTGAAGAATATAAAAAATATATAGAATACATGAAGCAGACTCAAAGGGATCACCAGGAAACTAAAAACTTTATGGGAAGATGGCAAATCAGCTTGAAAGAACTGAGGATAGATTATCCAAACTGGAGGACAACTTTGCAATGTGTGAGTATGACAGGGAAAACTTTTTAAAAATAACAAGGAAACAAGCAGTAACAATACAAAGGCTTAAAGATGACAAGAGGATCTACAACTTGAGAATAAAGAATGTGAATGAAGAAGCTGGGGTACAAACAAAGGAACTATAAAGGCTAGTCACAGAAATAGTTAAGGAAAACTTCCCAAACATAGGAAAAGGAAATGATATTCTGATATATGAGGCATACAGAACTCCAGCCAACCAAAACAGAGCTACACCCAGGCATATAATAATCAAGATCCCAGAAATTCAATATAAGAACAGATTATTAAAAGCTGTCAGAGACAAGAAACAGATAACCCACAGAGGAAGGCCCATCAGAGTAATGGCAGACATTTCAACACAAATCCTCAAGTCAAGAAGACCCTGGAGTGAAATATTCCAAGCCCTGAAAGAAAATAACCTCCAGCCCAGATTGATATACCTTGATAAACTGTCTCTAGAAATGAATGGAGAAACAAGATGCTTCCAAGACAAAGAGGAACTTGGGAAATTTGCAACCACCAATCCAACTCTACAGAGAATACTCCAGGGCATTCTAGAGAGAGAGAAAAGTACTAGGATTCCAAAAACAGTGGCAGAGAGGCCTCAATGAATGGAGCAGAAAACAGAATGAAGAAGATAAGCAGACAACTGATAGCAAAAAAAGAGCATAACAGAAATGAGGCAGAGAAGATTTTATTCAAAACTGATATGATTGATAGTATCAAGTCTGAGAGTATAGGCAACTACACTGAGGATGACAAGACTCAATGATATACATTCTGGTTTGATAACTGCCAGTTTTTGAAGTTCTATACTATATACAAAGCTGTGTTTTTATTAATGTTATGTACTGATATATTCAATTACACTGTGTCTGATGATATAGCCAATTCTATTGGAGATAACAAGAGACAACACAGAAACTATGGTAGAACGATTTGTACAATGGTCTTATATGTTTATTTCATTTCATGTGTTTATAGGAATATGTTTTGTTTTGCCTTGCTTTGTTTTGTTTCTCCCTCTAATATAGAAAGGATAGAAATACATATTAAGAATCATGCATGTATAGAATCTATAAACAGTTTATGAGAACTGAACATATGACACATGATGAAATGAACAGATACTTTGAAGAAAAAGAGACACTAAAATACCCAGTGCTGATCCTGGAGTGTCATAATGTGAAACCCAGAAATAGTATTATTCTTTGTTCAGAGTGATATTAGCCTGCTTGGGTTTATTCAACCTCAACCTAATTGAAGATATGGATACCTGCATGTATGTTTAAGTGTATATGATTGATAACCATATTTCTAAGTTTTTGTTGGATAGTTGAACAGAACTGGTTGCAATCTCACTGTTTGAATCCCTACTTTATAAGCTCCACTTTAGTATCTTGAATAACTATTTGTAAGAAGACAATCTGTAATCATCAACTAGTGATTTTTTACTGCTTTTTTTTCTTTCAAATTATGTATTATTTCTACCCATTTTCTGTTTTGTTTAGCCTTTCTTTAAATTAAATTTTAAAAAAGAAAGACACGACAGTAACCAGTGACGATCACGGAGTGTCATGATGTGAAATCCAGCAATACTATTATTCTTTGTTCAGAATGATTTTAACCTGCTTTAGTTTGTTTAATCTAAACATAAATGAAGATATGGATAACTGCATGTATGTTTAAGTGTACAGGATTGACAACCATGTTATTAAGATTTTGTTGGATAGTTGAACAGAACTGTTTGCACTCTTGCTGTCTGAATTCCCACTTTACATGTTCCACTTTTGTATCTTGCACAACTATTTGTAAAATGACAATATGTAAACATCAACTAGTGATTTCTTACTGTTTATTTTTTCTCTGAACATATGTATTATTTCTACCTATTTTCTGTTTTGTTTAGTCTTTCTTTAAATAAAATTTAAAAAAAAAAAAACTATTCCCTTGAAAACCCTGACTACAACACATTTGATTCACCTGGGGTCTTGAGGACTGACCCAAGTGTTCATCAAACACTTGAATGGACTCTTCATTTGGAAATCCTGGCTTTTAAGGCTTCCCACCAGATCACCCTCATACCAAGTCCCTTACTCTTCTTTCCAGAGTCTATTCACCAGCTGCAGAGCACAGCAAATTCTGAAATTCCTCTCGTCGCTGTCCCAGGTTGGTGAGCCCATGAGGTGCTTAAAGGTGAGGCCTGCACAGCAGCATGTGGCCTCTGGACCACCTGCTGCCCAATGCAGCTCTTCTACATAACTATTCCCAAGCTGCATCCTGTATAAGCAATCACTAAAGTACATGGCTGTGTGTCACTGAACAAGGATGTACTCAGAAAGACCTCACAAGGGTTGTGCTGTCACATGGCCATCAGAGTAGACTTACACATACCTAGACACTAGAGCCTGTGCTACTCCAAGGCCACAGTTTTACCTTAAAGAACCACAGTTGCATACATACTCCATCACTGAACAACAGGGAGCTATGTGACTGTGAAGTGTTTTCCTGAGTCCTGTGAGCTCTTCTAGCAAATGATCACACCTCAGAGGTGGAGGGTCCTGGGAATTCCAGAATGGGTAGCAGCTGGTGACAATTGTGAGTGGACCTGGGACTTGTCACTGGCATCTGAAGTGAGGTCAGTCTTGTGGGTTTTGATACAAACTCCAGGAGGTAGTGTCAGAAGCAGATTGCACTATGGCCAACCCACCATGCTGTAGCACAGTGAGACTTTCTAGTTGTATCTGTTCATTGGTTCTTGTTATACAACCTCCTACTATAAGTTATTATACATTTTACAAATAACTAGAAAGGAGGAGTGCAAACTCTCCAAACGCAAAGTAATGATAAGGAAATAAAACATTCATTATCCTAATTTGATCAGGACTGTATATTTGACAGTTACACTGGCCAGATGTGCTTGGTGGTAACACCTGTGATCCCACCACTCAAGAGGCTGAGGCAGGATGATTGCCTTAAATTTGAGGATACATACTGAGTTAAAGATCAGCTCAAACTACAGAGCAAGACTCCATTTAAAAGAATAAAACAAAAACACTGTACTCCATATATATGTGCAATTATTACATATTGATTTAAAAATTTTTGAAGTAAACATTTAAAGAGATGATAATGTTAACCACTGTGATTTGATCATTATACATGTATTGAATTACCACACTCTACCCCATAACAGTATAAAATTAAAAAGTTTTAAAAAGAACTGAACTGTCGAAACTGCATGGTGTTGCAGAATTCCTCAATTGGTGTGAAAAAAAAAAACACATTTGGTATCAGAAACAAGGTCAATCCCTTTTGTGTGTCTCCAGGAACTGCCCTGAGATCTTTTTTGGGGGTCTCCAACATATGTGCAGTGGAGTGGGGAGATGTGAAGCAGGGAGGAGCCAATACTGATGTCATAGGAGTTGGGGCACAGACACCGAGCCTGGTCCAACAGTGCTGGGCCCCACAGTACTAGGGAATGCTGCTTTCCTCTGGGCTTCCTGTGCACAATGAAGAACTGAGACCTGTAACCTCCAAGCCCTTTTCATATCTAAAATGACTCATCTCCGACTGTGTGTTTTACCTCTTTCCAGTGTTCTCCAGTGTTTTGTCTATGCACAAACAGGAAAAGGGGAGAAATGGCATTCAAAAGATCACTGGTCAGTTTTCAAAAAGAAATTACTAACAGTTTTTAAAACTGTACCAACTCTTTAAAGAACTGAATCCAACCGAGGGAAGGTTTTCCTCCTAAATAAGCAAAGAGTTCATCATTAAATCTCTACTGAGTTTTCTCCATCCCAGGAAATTTCCTCTTCCTTGTTGCCTGCATATTTTCAACCTTCTAATTTGGAATTCATTTGTCAGTCCTCCCCACTGTGGCTCCCAGCCAGAATCATTTGTGAGTTTAATGAAGGCACTGTTGGCTTCTCTGTTCTGGAGCACTAATAATGTGACTTGGGAATGCCAAGGTTCTGCAGGTGCCCTCAGCATGACAGGTAACTGTTGATCTTCACCCATTTCCTCCACTCTTCTGAGTTCCTAAATCATATAATCATTTTCCTCATAACATAACCTGTAGAAGCCACCATTTCTCAGGCAATTCCCAAGGAGCACTTCCCTTCCAGCAACATCTGTCCCTTCCCCCTAACCCTACCACATTTGTTTCACCAGACCTCTGATCACTCAATCTCCAGTTTTCCACCTCTCCCTGTCTTTCTAACTTCTAACAATGAAACTAGAGCAACTAACTGGCCCCTTGGGAAAAATCTAAATGCTATTTTTCAGTGATGCCCCATGTTATTTTCCGTTCCTTGTCTGTTAGTAAAATCCACACTCCAGACACCCCAGAGCTCTCAAAATGACTCAGGTGGCAGCATCAACCAGAGACAGCCAATCCCTGAGTTCATACAGGGGGAAAAGCAAACACAAGATTGAATATGCCAGGCAGGAATGGTATTGTAGCAAGAGAAGCACATCTTCATACTGTAAGTTACCAGGGTTTGGAAAATATTATATCACCAGTGCCAGGCTACCAGGTGCCCAGAGGGGCCCTTCTCAGGCAGCCCCAGAGTCCTCACTTGCCCAGAATGAGCTCCTGCCCCCTAGCCAGACATACTGGAGGATAGCCAAACTGAATAAGCCTTCCACACCCCCAACCATGTCATCTTAAAACTCCAGAGTAGTTACACTGGGTACTTGAAACACTGCCAACGGCAAGTTTCTAATATCCAAGTTCTGGGGAGCATAATGCACTCACCACCAGCCCCTGTTGTGGCTCAGATTAGAAACTAATAACTGGGCAGTGCACATACCCAACCTCACTGCATCTGGAGTTCGCACAAACCATGACTTTAATTTCAGGGCTTAGGGAAATCTGAGCACAGTGAAACTAGCCATGGACAACATCCAACAGAAGAGAAGAGGAGAGGAAGGGAGGGGAGGGGAAGAGAGGGGAAGGGAGGGGAGAGGAGGGAGGGGAGGGGTGAAGGACAGCTCCATGTTCAAAGAGACTGGGACCCTGGAAACATAGGAGAGAGAGAGAAAGAGAGACAGAGAAAGGGCCTGGGCCTCTATACCACCACAGAATCAATAATCCAGTTCCCTTGTCTCACCCCAGGCACTGCAGCCTCTGGAGGGCAGAGGGCTCCCCAGCTGGAGCTCCAGCTGTCCACTGCCTGGCTCAAACACGAATCCTGAATGACGCTGAGTTGAACTGCAGCATCAAGGAGGCAGTGCCTTCCAGCCTTTCCTGCTCTCAACCCTGTGAATGTTCCCCCTGTAGAAACACAAATTCGAGCTGAGCCTCTGCACAGCATAGAGCTAGGCTGGTGTTCTTCCACAGATTAAGCTGCATGGGCTACAGCATCCTGGAGGAAGCAGCATTCTAGAAAGTGTTGCAACTCATGCTTCTCCTGAGGTTCTTGGGAGAAGGACCGTGAGAGGATAAGAAAAAGAAAAAGCTGGGGTCAGGTGGAGCCCTTACTCTCCTGATGGGAGGAAAGGTACTGCTCAACCAATGCAGCATAGTTATTTATATACTGGGAAGGACAATGTCAACTTCAGCCCCTCTGCCTAGCAACCCATTGCTTGGATTGTCTAGGAGCTTGGTGTTTTTTTTCTGGACTGTAGCAACTTCTTCACAAGGCCCACCCAGGCACTCTTTGTTTTTTGATAGGGTCATGTCTTGTCATGCCCTATGTCAATTTCAAGCCTCAATGGCTCCCAACAGGAAAGGACAGGTAGAGCTTTGAAAACACACAAAAAAGTGGTTCAGTCTCCAATATAAGTTGCTTTTGCTGATCCTCTGAACCTCAGCTTTCCTAGGCACAAAATATGGATAGGTAATTACTGCCTGTCTTGCAAGATTCTTAGGATGCTAGGTTCAGCCATGCCCCAAGCCTGGCTTTTGCTCATAGTAAATTCTTTGTGAGCAATGTCTAAGAGCTGCTAGCTGAATTCCTGGGGGAGTACATCTCCTGAAACCTCCTCTTCAACCACCCAGTCCACCACACAATTCCATCCTCATGTCTCTCACCAATGACTTGAAGAACAAAGTGACATTCTAGATGTTCTGAAAGTAGGTGAAGCTCAGAGCTTCCACATTTATCGATAAAAATACAGGATGCCCAGTTCCGTCCAAAGTTACATGGGATGTGCTCATTCTAAAAAATTTATCAATGACTATATGAAATTTGAATGGAAAAGCAGATCCTATGTTTATCTGGAAATGTTGGTGTAGCTCTCATTTGATAACATCTGATCTTGGTTGGGTTAGTTTTTCTGAAGGTCCCAACCAGATAATCATGGCAAGAACATCCTGAAGCTATGGTGGGAGATTCTCCAATGTCTTTGTAACTGGATTAAAGAGGAAGCTCAATGCATGGAGTATAAGCAAAAAGCTTTCATTTACCCAGGACATGCCACTACCATTTGACAAGCTCACATACAGCTGCACCCCATATCCCACTGGGGAGCAGTTCTGTTAATGACATCACAGTTGGACCCCTAATTTTGTGGTTACTTTCAGTTAATTAAAGCAGTTTCATCCTAGCTTTAAATGTTCAATATTATTCATTTCAGAATTCCAACCTAATTTTCAATCCAAAGCCCAACTCACTCCCAGCATAGGTCAAGTTTATGAGTATTAGCACTGGGGGTGAGAGGAGTGCAAACCTCCTCTTCTTCTTCCCCATACCTAGATATCTGGGATGGGGTGGGAAAGAGAACATCTGCCTCTTGTAAAACCATCCTGAAGAGCAACAGTTCTCTCCTGGCCTCACATTGCTCCAGTTAAGAAGTATCAGGCCTCCTATGAAAGCACACCTTCCACCTAAATCCCAAATAAGTCACACTCCTCAAAATTTATGTTCTGGCAGCACTCAACCTCATTCCCAGACTGAGATACTGGCCAGACAAACGTGTCCCATCTGTGCCCCTGGGGCCTACAGACATGAGCTGTTGTAGCAAAACAGTTTGGGGAAAGAACGACGCCTAAGGAAGTCAGGAGGTAATGAACAACTTACTTTACACTCGTGGCCCTGGCTGGAATAACTTCCATCAAAAGTCAGGCAGCCCAGTGTCTGTGAGCCAGAATTTTATATGAGGCATAAGCAGGGTTTACAAAAGTGGGACAGAACAGCCTGGCAGTTCTTATTAGTAGCAGGGTGAGATCATTGGTTACTGGGCTAGATTAATGACTGTTAGTTACAAGACTAGATTAATGACCACAAAGCTTAGTACAGTCAGGTTTGGTTATGCTCTAATGATTACAAAGATCAAGAAAATAATTACAAAACCATGAGGCAGTTACAGAACTAGGCAGTTTCAAAAAACCAAAGTTATAGAAAGAACAATTTCTTTTTAGTTTTTCCCCTTGAAAACAATACTCAGCCCTTGCCTCTCAGGACTCAGAGAAGGGATCTTGGCCCTATTAACCAGTTGTCCCCCAACAATCTCACAGGTCAACACTCCAGCAGCATCAGGCACCAGGATGGATCAGTTCGCCAGAAACAGAAAGGTGAACACATGGCCAAGAAAGGAAATGGTGATCCAGGAAGGGGGAGGGGGAAATCAGCCCCATCCCATCCTGTGGAAGGAAGGACCAGCGGAGCAGGGGTCAAGAAATTGAAGCCATGGGAGGCAAGGCCAGTTCCCTGTCTGTTTTTGTATGATCCATGAGTTAAAGGTGACTTTTGGACCTTTTAAAAACAAAATGTAAAATCTTCAGGCTCCTTTGATTTTCTCTCAATCTACAAAACCTAAAATAATTCTCCTTGTCCCTTTACAGAATCCTGGGCAATACAAAATACTTATTTAGATCCTGATTTGAACAAAGTCTGTAAGATATATGTTATGGGAAAATGTTACACTAGTAGTGATATTAGGGAATATGTTAGTATGCTTAATTATTTAGGGTTGAAATGTCATGATGATTGTAATTTACTCTAAATACTTCAATAAAGCAGACAAGGCAAATGTTAATGATCATTAACTCTATGTGATGGATTTCCTTACACCATTCTCATTACTGTATGTCTGAAATTTTTACAATTAAAAATTACAAACTTAATATCTATCCTTCACTTTGTCACCTTCTGGATCAAATTCATCATCCAAGTCATGTCACTCTTACTCTTTAAATTGTTCCCAAATGTCTATATCTTTCTATTTCCTGCTACCATAGTTTATTGTCCCAGCCCTCATCAAAGGCCACACAGCCATGCATATCATTTCCTATACTGGTAAAACAGTCAACATGATCCTGCCTTTCAACAAGTATTTAAAAAGTGTCTGTGAGCCCAGATATGAGACAGCAAATCTCAGAAACCTCCTTCTAGACAGAGCAAGCCTCCTCATAGGAGCCCATGGTGATGTACCTGAGCTATTAAGATCATATCACAGCTTGGTGTATCTAGTACAGAAATATGTGGGTTTGTATCATCTGCTCCAGAAAGATTTCCAGAAAATAGTTTTCATATCTTCTGTATTGGTGGGTGTCATGGTTTATGTCTGTGTCCCCCAGGCCTCATGAGTTTGAATTGTGCATTTGTTATTCATTCATTGTCTAGTGCCTGGATTGATGGTGTCAGTGCTACACCCACAAAAGGGTGGAGCCAGGATGTGATGTAATGGCAGGAAGAAGGTGTGTCTTGCTCTTTGCTGGTTCTTGTTTGCGGTTTGCAGCCGCCATGAACTGTGGCCTAGCCATGCCTGCCTGCCTTGGAGCCAACTGAGTGTGGAATGAAACATCCAAAAACGGTAAGAAATAAACCTTTCCTTTCCCAACTTGGACTTCAGGTATTTTGTCTCAGCGATGAGTAAAAAGTAACTAAGACAATTTGATACCGAGGAATGGGTTCATTTGCTGTGACTGTACCTGACCATGTTTTTTGAGAGGCTTTGGAAATGACTTGTGGGCAGAGTTTGGAAAGGTTCGGACATGTCACCTGAATGCATAGAGCTGGAGCAGCTTAGGCTGCTCTGTAAAGGAGATTCTGGTCAGAGCTCAGGAGACCAGAAGGCTGATAGAAAGCCTGATGGTAAAGACCAGGCTTGAGAGGCTTCTGCTGGGAAGAAAGACTACATTGGTTGTTGGACTCCACATGATGTGTGTTATGGCTTGGCAGAAAGTTTGTCTGCATTTTGCTCCTGCCCAGAGACTTTGCCTGAGACTGAGACAAAGGGCAATGGATTGATTAATCTTGAAAAAGAAATTAAAAAGCAATTGAACATTGAGGCTGTGGCATGGCTATTGTTGAGAGCTTTCAGCCAGCTATATGTTTCAAATCAAGAGCAAAGAGCCCAGCAGGATAATTTACAAGGCTTTGAGCTTGGCCAGAAGGAAAATTCCAGGAAGGCTGTGGATTGCAAAGATAGAGTTGAGATTTTGATTGTTGATGGGAAACAGAGAAATAAGAAAGATGGCCCCGGGTCATACCAGGAAGCAGGTCCCCACCCATGCAGCCTCACTGCAAAGGTGAAAGAATTTGCTCAGAGGGAAAAGCTGCAGAGCGCCATGTTCCAGAATGGCTACAGCGGCCACATGAGGTTCCAGAATGGTGGCAATGTAGAGAAGCTTTTTCTCACAATCAGGTAAACAGAGCCCTGCGATCCAAGCAACTGACCCCTACAGCCAAGAGAGAGAAAAGCCTGGCTATTGCTTCAGCTGGCAGCAGACCTTGGTGGCATCCACAAGATGCTGATTTTAGGTGCAAGGAAAATGCATGAATTCTGAGGGTAAGACGGCTTCCACCTCGATTGCAAAGGACCTGGGAGGCCAAGCAATGTGCTCCTGGGAGTACAATTTGTGAAGATGTAAAAGGGGAAGCGAAAGGTGCAGTGGAGACCCCAGAAGTTGGGGAAAGCCAGGAATGTGGGGGATCCAAGGAAAGCTGCAAAAAGCGAGCAGAGAGGATTTAAGAGAGCAAGCTGCAGGAGCTGAAATCCCTGGAAGTGCCCTGGGAGTGAAATCACCCAAGCCTTTTGGAGCTTGCAACCAGAATGCTTCAGAGCTGAGCATGGAACTCTAGGACTTAATGTTTGTCCTGCTGGATGTTGGACTTGCTTTGTTTCTTTTGGAATGGTAATGTTTATCTTGTACCTTTGCATTTCAGAAATGTTTAACCTTGTTTCATTTGTACAGGGGGTTACAGTTAAGAGTTTGCCATAGATCTTGGAGGAGACTTGGGACTTGGGCTATTCAGCAATGCTGAAACTGTTAGGATTTTGGCAACTCTTGGAGGTGGACTAAATATCTTTTATATAAAGGATGTACATGAGTCCTGGGGGCCAAGGGTGGAATGTCATGGTTTATGTCTGTGTCCCCCAGGCCTCATGATTTTGCATTGTGCATTTGTTATTCATTCATTGTCTAGTGCCTGGATTGATGGTGTCAGTGCTACACCCACAGAGGGATGGAGCCAGGATGTGATGTAATGGCAGAAAGAAAGTGTGTCTTGCTGTTTGCTGGTTCCTGTTTGCTGTTTGCAGCCACCATGAACTGTGGCCCAGCCATGCCCACCTGCCTTGGAGCCACCTGAGGGTGGATTGAAACCTCCAAAAACTAAGAAATAAACCTTTCCTTTCCCAACTTGGGCTTCAGGTATTTTGTCTCAGTCATGAGTAAAAAGTAACTAAGACAATGGGTACTAAAAGTCGGTGCTCTTTCTCCTACTCCAAAAGGATGCATCATCTTTCCAGGGCTGAGCTCTTGGGTACCCCCATCTCCACATGCTCCATTTTTCTATACAGTGTTACATTAGTAAAATGTTACTAGCTGGATTCCTAGAAAGAGAAAAAAAGTTCCAATTTGTGTATTTGACACTTTCCTTGGTTTGATATTTCCATTTACACCAAATTACTAATGTGACATCTGGAGACACAAGGCAGGGGAGTAGGCCAGTAGCATACACAGTCTTTTTCATTGCACAGTTACAGTCAATGTAAATAACTCCAGAGCAAATATAATAGCCAAATAATTAGAAAGTGATGACCTTTAAATATTTATTACCTTTTAAAATATAGCTTATGTAATTGGTTTATATCATTTCCTTTTTCATAAGGGACAAGTCTAACAACTAGCCTGCAAAATCTTTGAGTTCTTAGTGATAGGTTTTCATAGGCTGCCATGAGCCTATCCTGTGCTCCACTAAATAGCAAGCAGACATTGTGAGAACAAGCTAACTAGTACAGAGCTGGGTTAAATTGAGGTCTAATTTGAACTGAGTTATCTCAGCTCAGCACCTTGACCCCCAAACTGGGCCAGCCAGAGCCAGGGTCTCCCTTATCTCCTGAGTTATCTTGGAAAGTTCCCTAATCTTGCTTCCCATTCACATCTGAATCAAGCAAACCTAAAGCCTGCCTTTTGGGACAGACATAAAGAATTGGATTGAATTTCCAGGTAGATGGTAAACAGCAACAAATCTGCCTCTCCAAGATTCACAATCCAGACCCTGGAAAATAACTTGAGGAAGAAAATAAGGAGGGAGTTGAATCCCTAGGATCCAGGAATGATATTATGGGAAAATTGGAGTCTACAGAGCAGTTAAAGAGACAGACCACATTGTCCAAAAAGCAATGGGTGTGGGAAACATCTGCTGAGAAATGAGGCCCCTTTCCTGTATCCTTAACTGACTTTTACTTAAGCCCTACTCATAGAGATATGCAGAGCTGGCTATATAGAAGCAGATGTCACCTAAAGTGGTCAAAAGAGTGTGATCAAGTCCATCTGAGATGCCAGTGTGTCTCACTGCAGCACATAGGCAAGAATTACAACTCCCGCTTTCCCCTATCCTGCCACCACCACCATTGAACTGCCACTGATGTCTGGAATGTGGGCTTGAGCAACACCCTGTGAGATACAAGGTCTAAGACAGGAGATAACATCGCAGCTGAGATCCTAAAGCCCAAAAAGAATTATACCTTCCTGGTTATAAAAGTGTCAGCCTCACGTACATCGGCTATCTGTGGCTTTGCTAAATGGAGGACCTCAGTGCCTGATACAAAATTGCTCTTTTCTCCTTATAGCCAATGCCTGCAAAGTTTCTTTCCATTAGCATTCTGCCTTGACAACACCCACCTTCCTGACTGATATCAATAATAGTCTTGAACTGTTGGACTTGTGATCTTTTGTTCCACAGAGAACACTGGTCATCTCAGAGCTCCTCATCTGCAGAACTTTCTCTCTTTGTCTTTATTTTGCATCCATGTGCCATTTTGAGATGAGGGAGACCTAAACCCTACCCAGGGGCTTCAGTAAAGGGGAAAGCTTCACTTCCCTTTAGCTACTGACTCATGGCTTGCAATACAGGGAACCAGTATAAGCAAATGATCCCAGAGGCCTTCAGACGTACCCCTATGGCCTAGAGAAATGAAAGCAGTGCGCTACAACACCTGGTGAGTGATTCCAGTTCACACATCTGCCATATTCCCTGGAAAGGTTCCTTAATAGACACCATTCTAGGTAGGGGCCAACTGAAGCTGGAACTCAAAGTAGCTATGGGTTGGCTTCATCTCAGTGCTCCCAGTGTTAAAACCTACAATGACTGGGTGAGGGAAAACCAGGGGAGATGTTCATGGCAAAAGATCCATAGTTAGGCTGGCAAAATCACCCAGATTTTTGCAAGCCAAATGTGACTTAGGTCCCAACTCCAAGACCAGAGGCCAGGTCTGGCCCCAGTTCCTATGAGTTTGAAAGTCCCAGAACCAACACCCTATTCTCTGCTGTATTGCTGGTGATGACCCAAAATGCATCTGGGCTCTGACTGCTGCCTTTTTCTACCAGTGAGAGCAGAGACATCTCTTGAATAGGATACTAATGCAAAACTATAGATCCCAGAAGATAGTCATAGACTTGAAATAACAAAGAAATTTCTTTTCTTTTCCCCTTGCTTTTTAAAAAATTTTTGTTCATTTGGCATTTTTTAGCATTTGTTTTTGGATTTTGAGAGTGTAAATGCTGGTTTTTTTTTGGGGGGGGGGGTCTGTTTCTGTTTTGTCTTCTTTCCTTCCTTCCTGTCTTCTTAAACAGTTTCCTGAGGCTATGATCCTCTTCCTTTATCCTTCAGTCTTGCTTCTAAATCTCTTTTTATTCTTTCATTTTCCTTCATTTTCTCTTTCAACTTTCTCCGCTTAATTATTTTTCTCTTATTTATACTCAGTATAATCTTTCTCTTTCTTCTTCTTCTTCTTTTGTCTTTTATTTCTTACCAGCTTTTAATCCCACCTTTACCAATTCTATAGGCATCCAGACTCCCCAATAAGCACCTTTTACATTTCTTTTTCCTCTTCATATCATAAAGTTTAAGGTTTCGGTTTTCCTTAGGCACCTCCATTCCCAAAACCTAAATGATTAAAGGTATAATCACAAATTCTTGTTAATTTTTTTTATTTTGAAAAGAATAAAACCAATGGCGCCTGGCCAAGGAACTTTGCGGCTTCCTCCTGGACTGGACTAGCTCAGCTGGTATTGAGCCCACCTGCAACAACTGCCCAGCTCCCTGCAATGCTTGTCAGGCAATAGGGTCCCTGGCCTGCTGGCACCCTCAGTTCCAGAGGCTGAGAAGCCTGCAGTGAGTGTACCTGCACTATCCCACAAACAAGGAGTTTGGGACCATTGCTCCAACCAATCAAGGAACTTCACAGCTTCCTGTCAAATCCACCTGCACCATAGGGCTTGGGCCTGCCTGCTCAACCCCCAGTGGTCCTCTCTCAATCCGGGGAACTGGGAACCAGGGTCCCAGGAGCTGAGGGCATAGAAGAGTATTTCCAACAGGCCCTGGGGAAGCCATGAAATAACACTTGAAACACAGAAATATAGGAAAGTGACAAAACGAAAGACCAAAATACAATCTCAAAACTCCAGCCCATCCCAAGAAATCTTAAGAGCTATGTAAACAGAAGAAAAATATATGCCATACAACTGACATAATAGCAAATGAAATAAACAAGCAACTCCGGGAAGCTGTAAAGGAATTCAGACTAGAAATAATCTCCCAAATAAAAGAAGAAATGATAAAAGAAATGTTGAATGTATCTAAAGAAGACACAGTTAAAAAATTGGAGGAACTAAACAAAAAGGTAGAATCCCTGGATGAACAATAAAAGAAACAAACAGAATACATAAAGCAGATGCAAGGAAATATACAGGAAATCAAAAATTCCACAGAAAGTTGTAAAAACTACCTCAGTGAAACTGAAGATAGAATTTCACACCTCAAAGACAAGATTGCAGTGAGTGAATAGGAAAGGAAAAATATTTTAAAAATAACAAGGAATCAGGAAATAATTCAACAGCTGCAAGATGATGCAATGAAAAACAACATACAATTGATAGGGAGGGACAAATGAAAAAGAAGGGGACAACATAAAGGATGTCAAGATGATATTTAGAGAAGAAATAGTTGAAAATTTGCCAAACATGGAAATGGAAACTGATATGAGGATCTTTAAAGCATGTAGAACTGCAAATTGCCATAACCAAAATAAAACTACATCCAGACATATAATAATCACCATTCAGGAAATCCAACATAAGGATAGAATACTAAAAGCTGTCAGAGAAAAGAGACAGATCACCCATAAAGGAAAACCTATCAGAATCACAGCAGACTTGTCAGCACAAACAATTAAGTCAAGAAGTGAATGGAGACATGGCCCGCCCTCTTGGTAAGCATCTGCAATGCGGGCCAGAAGGAGAAAAAAGTTCCAGAGTTCCGGCCCTGGAGGGATTTGGGCAGCTTATTCACCCGCCCTCTTGATAAGCACCTGCAGCTTGGGCCTGGAGAAGAACCATTAACTGTGAGCCTACTTCCACGCAAGCTGAAAATCAAGCACCCTTCTTCCACCTGCCCCCTCCCCCCTTACCTACTGGGGATAGATATTTCAACATCTCTTGGGAGGATGACCATAAGCAGTATAGCAAATATGGGGCATTTCCTTCTATCTTCTGTTTGAAGGCATAGGTTATTTTCACTTTTTGTTATATTTCTTTTGCTCTATTCAGTATTCTCAATTCATTTTACAATTATTCTATTTCTGGTTTGATTTACCAATATGTAATTGACTGGATAGCTATTGTGAAATTAAAGAGATATACCATAGTACTTAGTTCTACTATCCCAGTATCCTACTGTGAAATCCTGTACCAGTTTCACAGCATTGTCTTGATTGGCTTTGTTCTGTCTTACGCTGTTGCACAAATTCTACTTTCAAAATTAAAAAAAAAAATACATGTTAAGACCCATGCATGTGTAGAATCTATGAACAGTCTATGAGAACTGATCTTATGACAATTGATGAAATGAACAGATACTTTGAAGAAAAGGAGACACTAAAATACCAAGTGCTGATCCTGGAGTGTCATAATGGGAAACCCAGCAACAGTGTTATTCTTTGTTCAGAGTGATATTAGCCTGCTTGGGTTTATTGAAAGTCAACATAATTGAAGATATGGGTAACTGCATGTATGTTTAAGTGTATAGGATTGATAACCGTATTTCTAAGTTTTTGTTGGATAGTTGAACAGAACTGGTTGCAGTCTCACTGTTTGAATCCCCACTTTATATGCTCCACTTTAGTATCTTGAATAACTATTTGTAAGAGGACAATCTGTAATCATCTAGTAGTGGTTTCTTACTGTTTATTTTTCTTTGAAAGTACGTATTATTACTACCCATTTTCTGTTTTTTCAGTCTTTCTTTAAATTCAGTTTTAAAAAGAAGACACTACAGTACCCAGTGCTGATCTTGGAGTGTCATGAAGTGAAATCCAGCAATACTATTATTCTTTATTCCAAATGATTTTAACCTGCTTTAGTTTGTTTAATCTAAACATAAATGAAGATATGGATAACTGCATGTATGTTTAAATGTATAGGGTTGATAACCATGTTACTAGGTTTTTGTTGGACAGTTGATTAGAACTTTTTGCAATCTCTCTGAGTTCCCATATTACATGTTCCATTTTTGTACCTTGAACAACTATTTGTAAAATGACAACATCAACTAGTGATTTCTTACTCTTTTTTTTCTCTGAATGTATGTACTATTTCTACCTATTTTCTGTTTTGTTTAATCTTTATTTAAATAATTAATAAATAAATAAATAAATAAAAAGAAGAGAATGGAATGAAGTATTTCAGATCTTAAAGGAAAATGACTTCCAACCTAGACTGGTGTACCCTGAAAAACTGTCCTTCAAAGTTGATGGAGAAATAAGACACTTCCATGACAAAAAACAGCTGAAGAACGTCATGATCACCAAGCCAACCTTGCAAAGAATATTAAAAGAGTGATTAGATACACATAGGAAAAAAGCACTAAGCAAAGCAGACAACTAAACAGAACAGAAAAAGAAGCAACAGCAACAAGATAACATGTCAACAATAAACCAACATATGAGTTATAACCATTAATGTAAGTGGTCTCAATGCACCAATTATAAGAAACAGACTAGCAGAATGGATCAAGAAACAACATTCAACCACATGCTGCCTACAAGAAACCAAGCTAACCCAAAAGGAAACTCACAGACTGAAAGTCAAAGAATGGAAAACAATACTACATGCAACAGGAACCCAAAAAAAGTAGGGGTAGTTATTCTGTTTGCAGACAATGTGAACTTTAAACAAATCATGATCAGAAGACATAAAGAAGGTCATTACATACTGGTTAGGGGAAAACTTGAAAAAGAACAGAAAACAACCTTAAATATATATGCACCAAATTCCAGAGTAACCAGTTATATAAAGCAAGTATTACCAGAAATGAAAAACCAAATTAGCAGTAACACAATTATAACAGCAGACCTTCACACCACTGACACGAGGGGACAGATCAACCAGACAGAAAATCAGCAAAGAAATAACAGAAATGAATCACACATGTGAATGAATGGACTTGATAGACATATACAAAGTGTTCTATCCAACAACAACAGAATACACATTCTTCTCAGCAGCACATGGGACATTCTCTAAAATAGATCATATATTAGCCCACAGAACATATATAAAAATAAATGGAAAAGAGTTGAAATTATCCCATGCATGTTATTGGATCATAGCACAATGAAATTAGAAATTAATGATAAAAGAATGATACATCAAAAATCCCACAAACACATGAAAAGTGAATAACACACTCTTGAGTAATCAGTGGGTCACAGGAGAAATTAAAGAAGAAATTAAGCAATACCTACAAGCAAACGAAAATATAAATACAACCTAAAGGAATCTGTGGAATGCAATGAAAGCTGTCCTTGGAGGAAAATTTATTGCAATGATATGTTAATATATATGTTTTCCCATATCAGGAAAACAGAACAAATACAAATAAATAACTTGATGCTACACCTCAAACATCTAAACAAAGAAGAGCAAGTCAAGCCCAAAGCCAAAAGGAGGGAGGAAATTATAAAAATCAGAGCAGAAATTAAAGCAATAGAGACTAAGAAAACAATCCAATGAATCAGAGAATTGCTTCTTTGAAAGAATAAATAAACACTGATAAGCCTTAGCCAGCCTTATTTTAAAAAGGGGATAAAAAGCTCAAATTCGTGCAATAAGGAATGAAAAAGGTGAAGTCACTTCAGACTCTATAGAAATACAGAAGATCATCAGCACCTATTTTGACAACCTCTACTCTCATAGGCTGGATAACACAGAGCAAACAGATATATTCCTAGAAACATATAAAGTTCCAAAGCTAGGTCAAGAAGATGTAAAACTGCTGAATAACCCAATTTCTATTAATGAAATTGAAAATGGAATTAAGTCCTTATCTACAAAAAGAGCCCAGGACCAGATGGATTCACTGCAGAATTCTACAAGAAATACAAAGAAGACTTAATATCAACACTCCTCAAACTCTTCAATGAAATTGAAAAGTAAACAATCTTTCCTAAGTCATTCCTGGAAGCAAATATTACTCTAGTACCAAAATCTGAGAAAGACCCAACTAAAAAAGTGAACTATAGACCAATCTCTCTAATGAACACAGATGCAAAAATCCTCAATAAAATATTGGCAAATAGGATGCAGCAAATCATCAAGAAGATTATACACCATGAATAAGTGAGATTCATCCCAGGCATGCAGGGAGGGATCAACATATGTAAATCAATAAATGTAATCCACCATATCAGTAGAGCAAAAAGTAAGAATCACGTGATCATTTCTATAGATGCAGAAAAAGCTTTTAATAAGGTCCACCATTCATTTATGATAAGAACCTTACAGAAAATTAAAATAGATGCTCTTTACCTCAATATAATAAAGGCCATCTATGACAAACCAACAGCCAGTATCATACTAAATGGCCAAAAACTGAGTGCCTTTACTTTAAAATCAGGCACAAGACAAGGATGTCCCTTATCACCGCTCCTATTTAATATGGTACTGGAAATACTAGTGAGAGCAATTAGATGAGAGAGAAATAAAAGGGGTAAAGATAGGAAGAGAAAAAATTAAATTATCATTATTTGTGGATGACATGATGCTTTACATAGAAGACCCACAAAACTCCTATATAGAAATAATAAATTCATGAATGTAGCTGGATACAAAATCAATACTCAAAAATCAGTAGCATTTCTATATATTGACAACCAACTCACAGAGAGAGAAATAAGAGAAGCCAAACACTTCACACTAGTAACCAAAAAAAAGGAATATTTAGGGATTATTCTAATGAAAGAAGTGAAAGATCTATACAGAGAAAATTATAATACACTGAAAAAAGAAATTGAAGAGAATCTCAGAAAATGGAAAGACATCCCTTGCCCATAGATAGGAAGAATAAATATTGTGAAAATGGCTGTTCTCCCAAAACTGCTATACAGATTCAATGCAATCCCAATAAAAATACCATCAACATACCTTATGGATCTAGAGAAATCACTCCTCAAATTCATCTGAAACCAGAAGAGATCTAGAATAGCAAAGAGTTCTAAGCAGCAAAGGCAAGACTGGAGGCATCACAATCCCTGACTTGAAGTTATACTACAAAGCAACTGCAATAAAATCAACATGGTACTGGAATCAAAACAGAGCCGAAGGTCAATGGAATAGATTAGAAGATACAGCCATAACTACCAACACACTCAAACACCTTATCTTTGATAAAGGGGCCAAACATGTTCACTGGAAGAACAACAGTCTCTTTAATAAATGGTGTTGAAAAAACTGGCTCTCCATATGCCAAAAACTAAAACTAGACCCATGCTTATCCCCATATATTAATTAAAATACAAATGGATCATGATCTGAATATTAAAACAGAAACACTAAATCTTTTGGAAAACAAATTGGGTAAAAACCTTGAATATATAGGGTAGGGTAGAGAATTCATGAACAGGAATCAAACCACATGGGAAATATGTCCCCGAATCAATAGCTGGGATCACCTCTTATTAAAAAGTTTTGGCAATAGAAATCCCCAGCATAGTGAAAAGAACAGAAATCAAAAGAAATCTCCAGCATAGTGAAAAGAAAACCCACAAACTGAGAAAAAATCTTAGTGAACTGTCCCTCAGACAAAGGACTTCTGTCTAAAATATAAAGAATTTTAAAAATCAGACCCCCAAAATTCAAAGATACAATCCAAAAATGGGCATCTGAGATGAATACACACTTCTCAGATGAAGAAATACAAATGGCAAATAAATACATGAAAAAATTTTCATCATCATTACTCATTAGAGAAATGTAAATTAAAACAACATTGAGATTCCATCTCACTCTTGAAAAAATGGCCAAGATCAAGAAAACTACCAACAACAAATGCTGAAGAGGCTGTGGGGAAAAGGAACTCTACTGCACTGTTGGTGGGAGTGTAGGCTGGTGCAACCATTGTGGAGGTCAGTCTGGAGATTTCTCAAAAAGCTGGGATTGGAAGTCCCACTTGTTCCAGCTTTTCCACTTCAAGGCATATTCCCAGAAAAACTGAAAACATCATACCACAGTGACATATGTGCACCCATGTTTATAGCAGCACAATTTGTAATACCCAGATCTTGGAAACAATCTAAGTGTAAATCAACTGAGGAATGGATGAAAAAGTTGTGGTATTTTTATACAATAGAGTACTACTCAGGTATAAGAATGCTCTCATTGAGATATTTATAAATAAATGGATGCAGCTTGAGACCATACTCATAAGTGAAATAAATCAAACTCACATGTATAAATACCAAATAGTTTCCCTAGTGTAAGAAATGGTAAGAATACATAAAAGTATGTGGTAAACATGATTCCCCATTATATTGCTTTGAAGCCTGATAATGTTTTCATTTATTAATTGGGATAGTTTTATTCTGGGTTGTTTGATTTTATTGTCTGTGATGGTATGAACAGTTATTTTGAAGAAAACAAGACAATATAATAACTAATGCTGATTTAATATCATCTTCTTTTGAAGTCCCATGAAGCTTTTGTTCTTCTGTCTCCGTTGGTCTTATCATGTTGTGTCTTATTGGATTTTATTATATGTGATAGGATAAACAAAGTTTTTTATAGACAAGGAGAAAATATAGAAACCATTGTTCGTTTTCTGTTAGTTGGTTCTAAATGCCCTGTAATACTTTCATTCTCTTGAATGGTTTTACACTGTCATGTTGTGTTTGATGCTATAATATACAAAGTTATACTCAAATATTTCAAAGAAAGACACACTATGGTAGCTAGGTGTTATGTCAGGTTATCTTTTGGGGACACACTATGTTGCTTGAATTGTTCTGTTCTGATCTGTGTTATTATGTTGTTATGTCCTCTTTTAACTTAATCTCCTTCTTTCTTTTAATTTTTTTAACAAAACTGTGCTGCTATAAATATGGGTGCACCTATATCACTGTGGTATGATGTTTTCAGTTCTTCTGGGAATATGCCTAGAAGTGGATTAGCTGGGTCAAATGGGACTTCAAATCCCAGTTTTTTGCATAATCTCTAGACTGACCTTCACAGTGGTTGCACCAGCCTAGATTTCCACCAACAGTGAAGGCACATTCTTTTTTCCCTCACAGCCGCTCCAGCATTAGTTGTTGGTAGTTTTCTTGATCCTAGCCATTCTTTCTGGAGTGAAATGGAACTCAGAATTATTTTAATTTATTATTTTGATTCTATATCTCATATCTTAGTGTTAATTTGTTATTTTAATGAGTAATGATGATGAACATTTTTTCATGTATTTGCCACTTGTATTTCTTCATCTGAGAAGTGTGCATTCATCTCAGATGCCATTTTTGGATTGGGCCCTTGAATTTCAGGGGTCTGATATTTTAAAAGTCTTTATAATGTTTTAGACAGAAGTTCTTTTTCTGAAAGATAGTTCACTAAGTTTTTTCCAAATGTGTGGGTTTTCTTTTCACTATGCTGGAGCTTTCTCTTCACATGCAGAAACCTTTTAATAAGACATGATCCCAGTTATTGATTCTGGGAAGTATTTCCTGTGCAGTTTGATTCCTGTTCATGAATTCTCTACCTAACCCTATGTCTGCAAGATTTTTACCTATTTTGTCTTCCAACAGATTTAGTGTTTCTGTTTTAATTTTCGATCTTTGATACATTTAAATTTTAGTTTAGCATATTGTTATAGGTATGGGTCTAGTTTTAGTTTTTGGCATATGGAGAGCCAGTTTTTCTGGCACCATTTATTAAAGAGACTGTCTTTCTTCCAGTGAACATGTTTGGCCACTTTATCAAAGATAAGGTGGTTGAGTGTGTTTGTAGTTCTGGTTGTATCTTCTAATCTATTCCATTGATCTTCAGATGTTTTTATTACAGTACCATGTTGATTTTATTACAGTAGCTTTGTAGTATAACTTCAAGTCAGGGTTTGTGATGCCTCCTGCCTTGTCTTTGCTGCTTAGAATTGCCTTTGCTATTCTAGGTCTCTTCTGGTTCCAAATGAATTTCAGGAGTGATTTCTCTAGATCTATGAAGTATGTTGATGGTGTTTTCAGTGGGATTTCATTGAATCTGTATAACAGTTTTGGGAGAATTTTCACAATATTTATTCTTTCTATCCATGAACAAGGGATATATTTCATTTTCTGAGATACTCTTCAATTTCTTTTTCAGGGTATTATAATTTTGCCTGTATAGATATTTTATTTCTTTCATGAGATTAATTACTAAGTATTTAATTTTTCTGGATGTTAGTGTAAAGGATGTGGCTTCTCTCATTTCTCTCTCAGTGATTTTGCTGTTAGTGTATAGAAATGCTATTGATTTTTGAGTACTGATTTTGTATCCAGCTACATTGCTGAATTTATTTATATCTAAAGTCTTTCAATGGATTTTTGGGGTCTCCTATGTGGAGTATCTTGTCATCTGCAAATAGTGAAAATTTAACTTCCTCTTTTCCTATCTTTACCCTTTTTATTTCTCTCTCTTGTCTAATTGCTCTGGCTAGTATTTCCAGTACTATGTTAAATAGAAGTGTTGATAAGGGACATCCTTGTCTTGTGCTTGATTTTAAGGTAAAGACCTTCAGATTTTGGCCATTTAGTATGATACTGGCTGTTGGTTTGTCATAGATGGCCTTTATTATATTGAGGTAAAGACCATCTATTCCAATTTTCTGTAAAGTTCTTATCATGAATGAATGTTGGACCTTATTAAAAGCTTTTTCTGCTTCTATAGAAATGATCATGTGATTCTTACTTTTGGCTTTATTGATATGGTGGATTACATTTATTGATTTACATATATTGATCCATCCCTACATGCCTGGGATGAATCCCACTTGGTCATGATGTATAATCTTCTTGATGATTTGCTGCATCCTGTTTGCCAATATTTTACTGAGGATTTTTGCATCTGTGTTCATTAGAGAGATTGGCCTGAAGTCCTCTTTTTCAGTTGGGTCTTTCCAGGGTTTGGTACTAGAGTAATATTTGCTTCCAGGAATGACTTAGGAAAGATTGCTTCCTTTTCAATTTCATTGAAGAGTTTGAGGAGTGTTGGTATTAAGTCTTCTTTGTATTTCTTGTAGAATTCTGCAGTGAATCCATCTGGGCCTGGACTCTTCTGTGTAGGTAAGGATTTAATTTCATTAATAGGAATTGGGTTACTCAGCAGTTGTACATCTTCATGACTCAGCTTTGGTATTTCATATGTTTCTAGGAATCTGTCCAGTTGTCCTGTTATTGAACCTATGAGAGTAGAGTTTTTTGAAATAGGTGTTGATGATCTTCTGTATTTCCACACAGTCTGTAGTACTTTTTTCATTCCTTGTTACATGAATTTGAGATTTTTCTTTCCTTTTTTTTAATAATGTTGGCTAGGGATTATCAATTTTATTTATTCTTTCAAAGAGCTACTCTTTGATTCATTGATTCTTTGGATTGTTTTCTTAATCTCTATTGCATTAATTTCTGCTCTGATTTTTATAATTTACCTCCTTCTTTTGTCTTTGAGCTGGACTTGCTCTTCTTTGTCTAGATGTTTGAAGTGTAGCATCCGGTTGTTTATTTCTATTCATTCTGTTTTTTTGATGTGGGAACTCAGTGCAATAAATTTTCCTCTGAGGACAACTTTCATTGCATCCCACAGATTCCAGTAAATTTTATTTGTATTTTCATTTGCTTTTATGTATTGTTTAGTTCCTCCTCTAAATTACCCTGTGTCCCACTGATTGCTCAAGAATGTAATATTCAATTTCCATGTGTTTGTTGGGTTTCTACTTTCTTTTGTCCTTAATTTCTAGTTTCATGGCAGTATGATCTGATAACATGCATGGGATAATTTCAATTTTTTGCATTTATTTAAATATGATCTGTAGCTAGTATATGGTCTATTTCAGAGAATGTCCCATGTACTCCTGAGAAGAATGTGTATTCTGTTGTTGTTGGATGGAACACTCTGTATATGTCTATCAAGTGCATTTATTCACAGATGTGATTCATTTGTTATTTCTTTGCTGATTTTCTGTCTGGTTGATCTGTCCCTTGGTGACAATTGTGTGTTAAGGTGTCCTTTGATAATTGTGTTAATGCTAATTTGATATTTCATTTCTATCAATACTTATTTTGAGGGGCTGGGGATTTAGCTCAGTGGCATAAGAACCTGCCTTGCAAGCAGGGGGTCATGAGTTTGATCCGGGGAACCAATAAAAAAAATACTTATTTTGTATAGCTGTGTGCTCTGGAATTTGGTGAATATATATACTTAAGATTGTTAACTCTTCCTCTTGAAGTTTTCCCTTAACCAATATGTAGTGACCTTATTTTTCTCTTTGGATCATTCTTGGTTTGAAGTTCATATTGTCTGCAAATAGAATAGCTACCCCCACTTGTTTCTCAGTTCCTGTTTCATGAAGTATTGTTTTCCAACCTTTGACTTTCAGTCTGTGAGTTTCCTTTTGGGTTAGATGGTGTCATGGTTTATTTCTGTGTCCCCCAGGCCTCATGAGTTTGAATTGTGCATTTGTTATTGGTTCATTGCCTAGTGCTTGGATTGATTATGTCAGTGCTCCACCCACAAAGGGGTGAAGCCAGGATGTGATGTAATGGCAGGAATAAGATGTGTCTTGGTTTTTGCTGGTTCCTGTTTGCTGTTTGCAGCCACCATGAACTGTGGCCCAGCTATGCCCACCTGCCTTGGAGCCAACTGAGTGTGGACTGAAACCTCCAAAAACTGTAAGAAATAAACCTTTCTTTTCCCAACTTGGGTTCCAGTATTTTGTCTCAGCAATGAGTAAAAAGTAACTAAGACAGATGGGTTTCTTGTAGACAGCACATGGTTGGATTTTGTTTCTTGATCCATTCTGCCAGTCTGTTACTTTTAATTGATAAATTGAGATCATTTACATTAATGGTTATAACTGTTATGTATTGGTTTATTGTTGACATGTTATCTTTCTGCTGTTGCATCTTTATCTTTCTGTTCTGTTTAATTATCTGCCTTGCTTAGTGGTTTTTTCCTATGTGTATCTAAACTGTCTTTCAGTATTCTAGGCAGGGCTGGTGTGGGGATCATGAAGTTCTTCAGCTGTTCTTTGTCATGGAAGTATCTTATTTCTCCATCAAATTTGAAGGACAGTTTTTCAGGATACATCAGTCTAGGTTGGAAATCATTTTCCTTTGAGATCTGAAATAATTCACTCCATGCTCTTCTTGAGCTCATTGTTTGTGTTGAGTAGTCTGCTGTGATTCTGATAGGTTTTCCTTTATAGGTGATCTGTCTTTTTTCTCTAACAGCTTTTAGTATTCTGTTCTTATGTTGGATTTCTGGGATGTTGATTATTATATGTCTTGGGCGTAGTTTTATTTTGGTTATGGCTATTTTATGCTTTATTAATCTGTATGTCAGTTTCCATTCTCATGTTTGGGAAATTTCCAGCTATTACTTCTGTAAAGAGTTTCTTGATATCATTTGTGTTATCTCCTTCTTTTTCATTTATTCCTATCAATCTTATGTTGTTTTTCTTTGAATCATCTTGCAGCTGTTGAATTGTTATTTGCTGATTCCTTGTTATTTTTAAAGATCTTTTTTTCCTGTTCACTAGCTGGAATCTTGTCTTCAAGGTCTGAAATTCTATCTTCACTTTCATTGAGGCAGTTTTTGCAACTTTCAATAGAATTTTTGATATCCTTTTTATATCTCTTTGAATCTGCTTCATGTATTCTGTTTGTTTCTTATATTTTTCATCTAGTGATTCTTTTTCTTTTGTTCCTCTAATTTTTAACTGTGTCTTCTTTAGATATGTTCAGCATCTTTCATTACTTTTTTCTTCTTTTACCTGGGAGATTATTTCTAGTTTGAATTCCTTTAAAGCTTCCTGGAGTTGCTTCTTTATTTAAGTTGCTATTATTTCAGGTATTTCAGCTGTATGACATCTATTTTCTTCTAAGTTCATGGCTCCTAGCCTATATTGGGATGAGCTGGAAGTTTTAGATTGTCTTTTGGTCTTTTGCTTTGTCACTTTCCTATATTTCCATGTTTCAAGTGTTGTTCCAAGGCTTCCCCTGGACATGTTGGAAATCATCTCGTATGCCCTTGGCTCCTGATACTGAATGGAGGCTGCTGAGTGTGGTCCAGTCAGGAGCACAGGACCTCCCGTGACACCTCCAGTGTTCCAGAAAGCTAGGGTGGCACCTAACCACTGTGAATGCTGGTCCAAAGCTCTCACCAGGCAAGGACCAATGGGCTAGAATTCACTTCATGTGCTCTCAACTCTCCTGATTGAAGGTCACTGGATGTAATCTTGTCAGGCCTCAAAACCTCCCAATCCTAGTCTAGTGTGGTGGCAAGCTGGGGGGGGGGTCCTTTATCACTGGGAGCAATGATCTTACACTCTCCCAGGGCTCAGGATGGTGAGCAGGACCTCACATGTGCCAGGATCCCAGTTCCCTCCTCTGGCAGCACAGTTTCCCAGATTGAAAGAAGGTCACTGGGCATGGCCCAGGGCAGACCCAAAACCTGCAGAGCCCAGTCTAGTGTGACTGGAAGTGGGGTAGGTCCTTGGCCAATGACCTTAAACTCTCCTGGGGCTCGGGATGGTGTGCAGGATCTCACCTTCTCCAGCAGCACAGTTCCCTCCTCAGTAACTATTGTTGATTTTGTATTGTTTTGAAGTCCTGTGTCACTTTCACTGGTTTGTTTTGATTGGCTTTATTTTGTTTTATGTTGCCTGGTCTTAGTCTCTTTAAAATAAAGAAAAATTAAAAATTTAGCAGAAAAGAAAACTCAAATATGCAGCATACAAGAAACATATTTAATTGAAAAACATACTCATAGATTAAAAATCAAAGGATGGAAAACCATTTCACACAATGTAAACTCAGAGGAAAAAAAGCAGTTGCTACTTTAATTTTAAAATGGCTTTTAAACTAATACTATTGGAGAGACAAAAAAGGTCTCTGCATATTAGTTAAGGGAGCCAAGGATATAGTTCTTAGACACAAGCACCTGCCTGGCAAGCATAAGGTCCTGAATTTGATTCCTGGAACCTAAATAAATAAATATTAGTCAAAGGAACAATTAACAGGAAAAGTTAACAATTATAAACATATTTTCACTAAATACCAGCACACTACACTTTATAAAATAAACACTAAAGAATATGAAAAATCACATAAACACAAATGCAATAATAATGGGAAATCTCTACACTCCATTGTCACAAATAAATGAATCACCTAGATGAAAGAACAACAAAAAAATATCAAAACTAAGCCAAACCATTGAAAAAACATAGTAGATATCTACAGAGTGTTCCACTCCAAAACAACAGAATATGTATACTTCTCAGCAGAGAGTGGAACTTTCTCCAAAATAGAGCACATATAAAATACTTAAACACAAAAGAATTGAAATTATCTCATACATATTATCATATCAGAGTGCAATGAAGCCAGAAATTAATATCAAAGGAAATCACATAAACTATTCAAACACATGAAAATTAAGCACTTCCTGAATAATCAGTGAGCCATAGATGAAATTAAAGATTCTACAATCAAATAATAATGCCAGTATTACATACTAGGACTTATGGAGTGCAATAAAAGCATCACTAGGAGGGAATGTCATACCAGTAAATCCCCATATCAGAAAAACAATGAGCTAAAATAAATAATCAGTGATGCAATGTAAGGTTCCCAGAAAAACAAGAGCCACCAAAGCTGAAGAAAAGATGGTGAATAGATAGCAGCAACTATAGAAGCTCTCCGAGATAGCCAGCTTAGATTCCAGGAATGGTGCAGTGTGGGGAATCCTAAGCAGAGGGATACATACCCTGCTAACCCAGGAACGATCTAAGCTGAAAGAAACCAATTGAAAATGCACTCAGGGTGCTCTGATTGGAGCAGCTAAAGTCTTGGTGCCACTGCCAGAACTTGCAGATTGAACTCGCTGCCACTGCTGTGCCTGAATTGGTTTCAACTCACTGGAGACATGAATGCTCTGAGAGAAGGAATCAGTGAACCGAATTGAGAGCAGAGCTGGTGGGGAATCCTGGATTGACCTGCAGTGAGTGAGAGGAATAGGGACCTTTCCATAGACAAAGAGGCTCCAACAGAGGACACTCTGTGACCAGGAAGACTGGCTGGAAGAGGGCGCTACAGTGACTTCAGTCACATATTACCTTCTCAAGTGGGAATGGTGGGGAGCGCTTGACCTGGGTGACACCATGGACTGAGTCCCAAAAGGCTAGCCCAAATCAAGTCCCTGCAACTGGCAGTGCATCCTAACACAGTGAAGCCTTCGGTAGGTTGACCTGGAAGGATGCGCCCATCATAGGCTGCCCAGGTCTGTACCTCCTAGTACCCTGCAGTGGGCAGGACCACCTAGTCAATACGCTTCAGACAAACTGAAACTGACAAAGAAAGAAACTGAGCCTCCTATATACACCTTATGGAAGGGAACAAAAAATATGAGAAGAGGAGGCAACAAGAAAGGGTCCTCAGTCCCTAATCCTGAGAACACTGATCCAGGAAAGGTAAATGCAAAGGAGAATGAGGACAGAAAACATGCAATATCAGGCATGGCACCAATAGACATAAAGCGATATCTTCAGGACCTCATAAATGAGTTCAAAAGTGAAGTACTTAATCAAGTAAAGCAAGATATAAGTAGAATAGTTAAACAAATGCTAAGCACCTCCTAAGAAAAAAACAGATGGTAGAATGGAAGAACAAAAAAAGGGGAGAACTGTTTGGAGAAAATAGAGAAAACATAGAATACATGAAGCAGGTTCAAAGAGATTACCAGGAAACTAAAATCTCTATTGAAAGCTGGCATAACAGCTTGAAAGAAAATAAGGATAGATTATCTGAACTGGAGGACAGGTTTCTAATATGGGAACATGAAAGGAAAGACTTCTTAAAAATAACAAGGAAACAAGCAGTAACAACACAAAGGCTAGAAGATGACAAGAGAATCTATTAACTTAAGAATAAAGAATGTAAATGAAGAAATGGGTACAAACAAAGGAACCGCAAAGGCTATTCACAGAAATAATCAAGGAAAACTTCCCAAATATAGGAAAAGATAAGGATGCTCAGCTGTATGAGGCATACAGAACTCCAGCCACTACAACCAAAACAGAACTACACCCAGGCATATAATAAAGATTCCAGGAATCCAATGTAAGAACAGAATATTAAAAACTGTCAGAGACAAGAAACAGATCACTTCTGTTTCTTCTTGGCACAAACCTCTTGGCACAAACCATCAAATCTCAAAGAGCATGGGGCAAAATAATCCAAGCTTTGAAACACAATAACCTCCAGCCAAGATTGATATATCCTGCACAACTGTTCCTAGAAATTAATGGAGAAACAAGGTGCTTCCAAGATAAAGAAGAACTGGGGGAATTCGCAATCACCAATCCAACTCTACAGAGAATACTGCAGAACATTCTAAAGAGAGAGGATTCCAGAAACAGTGGCAGAGAAGTCACAATAAATGGAGGATAAAGCAAAATGAAGAAGACAAACAGACTACTAATGACAGAAAAAGAGCTCAACAGAAATGAGGCAAAGAAGGTTGGATATAATTTCTAATACAGATGGCCTAGATACACTAACTTAAGGGAAAAAAGAGAGAATCACAGGCAGAGTGGATCAAGAGGTAGGGTCCTCCAAGAGGCTCTTTATAGGAAATATAATTAGCCTGAAGAAGGTTATAGGGACCAAAATCAAACATGAGAAAATGGAACTCGATGTGATAGGGAACCAGAGAGTAATAGGGGTTACTAGACCAGTATTTACAGATAGGTTGAAAAAACAAGCTTTAATAAATGAACGAATATAACTAGAAATCCAGCCCGTGAGTGAGGAAGTTTGGAAACACTTAGGTAAATAGCAGGTTGCCCCCCAGTACAAAACCGTGAGTGTTGGGGAGACTCAAAAATACACAGTTCACTCTGGGGGAGTAAAGGGGAGGAATAGTCTTCAAAAAAACAGCAGAAGATATAGCTAATAGTGTATCAGGAATTAAAACCCTTATTACTCGCACCACTCTGCTTGATTGGAACTTGTTCCATCCTAGTTTGTATACAAGCATTGGATCTGAGGGCACAGACAGCTGTCCCAAAGATATCAGAACACAGCACAGTGGTCATCTTTAATTTCCTATTAGCTCAATCAACATCCCTGTATGACTTATACTTTTGTATCATGACTGATCTTAGTTAAATCTGACTTGTTTGATTGCTGCTTATTATTGTCAGATTTTATTCAAACTGTTAGGTTTCTGGTATCAAGTTGAGGAGTATGGACAACTATACTGAAAATGACAATGATTCACCATGATATCCATTCTGGTTTGATTACTACCTGTTTTTGTAGCTCTACACTATCTACAAAGTTGTATTTCTGTTAATCCTGTTATATACCAACATGTTCAATTATACTTTATCTGATGATATAGCCAATTCTGTTGATGATAACAAGAAACAGCACGGTGATCATGGTAGAACTCCTTATACAGCAGATTTATATGTCTTTTTAATTTTATGTGTCTATAGTAAAAAGTTTAGTTCTGTCCTATTTTGTTCTGTTTCTCCCTCTAATATAGAAAGTACAGAAATACATGTTAAGACTCATGCTTGCGTAAAACCTATAAACAGTTTATGAGAACTGATCTTATGACACATGATGAAATGAACAAATACTTTGAAGGAAAGAAAGGGGCACTGCAGTACCCAGTGCTGTATCTGGAGTGTTATGATGTGAAATCCAGCAATATTATTAATCTTTGTTCAGAAGGATTTTAATCTAATAAGTTTTGTTAGGTCTCAACATAAATGAAGATATGGATAAATGTGTACATATCTAAATGTATAGGAATGACAGCCATAATAACTTAGTTTTTGTTGGATAGTTGAACAGAACTGTATGCAGTCTCCCTGGTTGAATTCCCATTTATATGTTCCACTTTTGTATCTTGAACAACTATTTGTGGGGGGACAATATGTATACATCAACTAGTGATTTATTACTGTTTATTTCTTTTCTTTGAAAGTGTGAGCTATTTCTGCCCATTTTCTACTTTGTTTTGTCTTTCTTTAAATTAAAAAAAAGCAAGAGAAACCCAAACCCAAAGCTAATGTGAGGAAAGAAATTATAAAGATCAAAGCAGAAATTAATGAAATTGAAACTAAAAAACTTACAAGAATCAATGTCTAGAACAATAGGTTCTTTGAAAGATTAAACAAATATTTAAAAATCCTTAGCTAATCTTGCCAAAATAAGGATCAGAAAAGTTTTGCATACCAAGTATAGGTTCTTTGAGTTACCAAAACATCCACTATAAACCCCAAATTGAAACCTTTCAAAATTATCAGCACCCACCCCCCTAGGTTTCCTTACATTGCTGATCCTCTTCTCTCAAAGTAAGAAAGCTCATCTCCCCTTATGTCCATAACCCTTCAAACCTTGACCTTCAGAGACAGAACAAGTATAAGCCCCACATTTCTGAGGGACTTACACTTCTGTCTCTATTTCAGCTCTGTACATCAATTCATACCACAAAAACAGGGCAAGCCTTGCTTCAGGTATGTGTTAGGCGTAGTTAAGCAGAATGAAAATCACTTTCCTTTTCCCCAAAAGCTCTTTGATTCTATAGGGTCCCCAAGGGGGAAGGATGAGACTCAGGAACTGTGGAATCAGAAACAGCCTTCATTATGTAGCAAAATTCAGCCCTCATTAAGCAAATCTATATTTAGGGATGTATATTCTTCAGGGTAAACACCTGTTCTGCACCTGTTTGGCATAAAGAAAGAAATGAAATGTTGGTGTAAGTATGGCTAAAGGCTCCAGCCCCAGGATATAATCACCAAAATTGTCTCCAGATAATGTCAACATCCCCTGGGCAAAATTACCCCCAGACAGAGCCATCACTCCATTATTCCTATGTTATTCCTACCCTGACACTAGCACAGAAATTTGGTCAGAAAAATGCCACTGTGAAAAAATTGAACTAAGACTTTCTTATCCTAAATCCAAAACATCCAAGACTTTCCAAGTAACCCATAGCCCCATGAAGTTCATTTACCACTTCTCTGGGTGTATGTAATGGGCCAAAGAAATTGACTATCTTATGCACATCAAGGCAAAAGGAGTCAAAAGAACCTGCTTTCTCACCCACTTTTGACCGAAGACCTACAGCTAGCCCAATTACAGAAGGCCACTGGCGTGGGGAAGCTGTTAGGCAGTTCTGAGATGGGTTAGACTTATGCTAGAGGTTCAGTCCAGATCTCCTTTGCAGACTTTGCCCTCTGAGTAGTTACATTTATGGTGCTGAGTAATGGTATGTCCTTTAGGAGCACCCTAAGGAGTAACCTCTTCATTGCATCAATGGCACCTCCACACCTCTCATGGAGTAATTAAGGGTTCTTTCTTACTGCCTATCGGGCACAGCTCCTGGCCAAGCAACTGGAAGATGTGTGTGGCTCTAGAAAAGAAGTCAGTGCCCCTTTGCTCACAGTAGGGAGATGAACAGCAGTCTGGAGATAAGCCAGCTTCCAAGTTCCTGTCTCTGAAATGATGAAGTCTGAATCCCTTAGCTGGGTCTCTAGGGTCCTGTGTCTCTCTAACCTGTCACTCATCTCACCCCGTTGCACCCCAAGAATGAACAACACCATCACACATCTGATCATGTTTTTCCCAACATCAAAACACCTTGTCCACCTGTGGCTCTCCTGCTGGCAAATACCACACAGTTTAAGACTCTACTCCAAGTCCCTCCTAGTGTACCACAGGTGAAAGTGCCCCCTCCTGATACCTCTCAGAAAGTGCTGCCAGCTGCCATATCTTTGTCTGCTCATCTCCTCATCCATTTGCCCTGCCCCAGCACAGACCATGAGCCCCAGAAGGGCAGTGACCCTGCCACCCTCCTCCTGCCGACTGCAGTACAGGCACAAGCTAGGAACAGAGCAGGCACTTGTGTTTGTGGAATATATGACATTGATCCTTGTTCTCTCACTAGGTTTCCACATATATCTGGTGAGTGACTCTTCCTATCTGAGGTACAAAAGGCTAACAGCATGAATGCCCAACCTCAGGTAACTGAGACATTCTACAAGACTTAAGCACCTTTGTACAGAAAAGGAGTCAGATGTGTGTGCAGTGTGGGGGTCCTCTGGACTGACACTGTGAGGCAGATGGCTGTGATTTACTCCTTCCCACCCTGCTACATGGATGATGGCTGCTTCTTGGGACAGATGAGGCTTGGACAGATGTTAACAGCCTTAGGAAGAAAAGTTCAGGGGTCTCCTCTGGAGTCTGGAGTGGGGATGAACTCAGCAACTGTTTAGTGATAAATGTTGGGAGCTCCTTGTGGGGGTGCTTGGCAGACTATAACAGAGTAAGGATGATGCTGTAAATGATTGACTCCAAGGAAAGAGTTGAGCTTCCCTTGGGTAACTGACAAGATGGCAGGGCACCTTGGAAGAATTTTTGGTGAGAAATACAACCAGGTGACAGACAGTGTAGAGGTGAAACAGTTCATGCCATGGGATTGTTTGGGTTCTTTTTGTTATTGTTTGCTTGTTTGTTTGTTTTAAGACAGGGTCTCACTGTGTAGCCCAGGCTGACCTGAACTCACTATGTGGCCCAAGTTGGCCTCAAATTCACAAGACTCCTGCCTGTGGAGTTACATTTGTGCATCACCATGTCTGGTTGAGTCTTTTTTTTTTTAATAACCTCTTTTACAAGGAATGATGAATGAGAAGTAGAAGGCTCCCAGTGGAGATGATGTCTCTAGAAGACAAAGGAAACAAAGAAAAATGTGCCTCAATGGTAACCCCAGGACCTGATGCCAGGGTGCAATTGACAACATCATACCAAAAGTGGTGCCAGGACCATGTTATGCATCCCAATGACTCATACCTCCATGAGGTCAGCGACTCCCAACAGTGATCTACTCATTGACTAAGTTGTCAGTCAGCCTCCTCTAAGCCCTCCTTTCCATTAGACTTTGTCCTGGCCTGCTAAATCCAGGTTTAGCAAAGAAACCAGGCTTTGATATCCAATAAAGCATCTCATCCTCCACCCCTGATGTCTAGTTTGTTTCTCTTATTGTTCTCCATCCAGTCTCTCACCTTGCCCTTGAGCTCAAGTTTCCTCTTGCCCATGCTGTATTCAGAGTTCAAGTCCATCTCTTTCCCCTACTGCAATATACACTTCCATCTTCTTCTATATACTGTTTTCAGCAAGTGTCAGAATAATTTCTTTTGTGCGTCCTGTTTTTATATACCACAGATTGCACCAGACAGGGTAGGGCCTCCTTGTACCTATCCCCTAAAGTAATTCATAAATAAATACTAGGTAAGTATCTACAAATTTCATTTATAAGTGAAGCATTTTTTTGGCTATAGGGAATAGGGGACAGAGGAATAGATGATGTAAAAAGAATGGTACCAATGGGTCAATTTACAAGGAAACGTCCTGTGGGGCAGGGGGAAGCCTCATGGTTTCTTTCACCTGATAACTATTTCCTACTTAGTGACTTTGGATCTAGTCATATCTTGGAGTGTTAAAGAGTACCTGCCTGCTGTCCCAACTTACAGATGAAAACAAGGGACAAACTTTATGTAAGTGGAGAAATAAAAGCCCACTCTAAATTGAAAACAAGGCGTATCTCAGTGTTTATATTACACACAAGGGAAACAATACCCTTCCTGAATCTCTAATCAGAGAACAATTTCTTCAAGCATAAATACCAAGAAAGTCTGCATAAATGTGAAGAGCACTATTTTAAATAGGACAAACCCCTAAGGATTGAACTAGAAATTCCCAGACACCAAAAGGGGACATCAGCTGCTACTGGGATGTCCTGGTCAAGAAGGTGAGAGATGAAGCAGGGAGAGGTGACAGAAGCTGAGGAAGATCAGGGCCTGATGCTCAAGTGAAGTGGAGCTGACACAGCAAGAAAAATATGAACTAGAGATACTCTACAGAGAAGACCCAGAAACTCCATTGAAAGACTGCTAGAGGTAATAAACAAATTCAGCAGTGTAGTTGGATACAAAGTCAATGCTCAAAAATCAATAGCATTCCTGTACACAAATAAAAGCTCATTGAGAGAAAAATTATGGAAATATCACTTTTCACAATAGCCTCTAAAAGATGAAATACTTAGGAATCAAACTAACCAAGAATGTAAATGACCTATATGCTGAAAATTATACGACTCTAAAAAAGGAGATTGAAGATTATTAGAAAATGGAAGGATATTCCTTGCTGTTGGTTAGGAAGAACCAACATTGTGAAAATGGCCATACTCCCAAAACTGTTATACAGATTCAATGCAATCCTAATCAAAATACCATTAACATACCTCACAGGTCTAGAGAAAACACTCCTAAAATTCATTTGGAAACAAAAGAAACCTAAAGAGCAAAGCAATTCTGGGCAACAAAAGCAAAGCAGGAGGCATCTCAATTCCTGGCTTGAAACTATACTACAAAGCCACTGTGATAAAATCAGCATGGTACTTACTGGCAAAGAAATAGACTTGAGGATCGATGGAACAGATTAGAAGATACAAACACAACTACAAAGACACTTAGTTACCTTATATTTGACAAAGGGTCTAAACATGTTCACTGAAAAAAAATAGCCTCTTTAATAAGTGGTGTTAGGAAAATTGGCTTTCTACACTCAGGTCTTTCATCATGAACTAAAGTCAAAATAGATCTAAGATCTAAATATTAAAACAGAAACACTAAATCTACTGGAAGACAAGGTAGGTAGAAATCTTGGAGACATAAGGGTAGGCAGAGCACTCTGTCAAACAAAACACGAACCTCACAGGAAACACTTTAAAGAATCAACAATTGGGCTTTCACATTACTAAAAAGTTTTTGCACTTCAAAAGAAATCACCAACAAAGTGAAAAGGAAACCCACAGAATGGGAAAGAAGTTTAGCCAGCAGTCCCTCAGACAAAGGACTTATCTCCAGAACATATAAAGAATTGAAAAACATCAAGCCTCCCAAATTCAAAGACCTACTTCAAAAATGGGCATCAGAGACGAACACACAGTCCTCAGATGAAGAAATACAAATGGAAAATAAATACATGAAAAAATGTTTACCATCACTGGTCATTCAAGAAATGCAAATTAAAACAATACTGAGATTTCATCTCACCCCAGAAAGAATGACTGCCATCAAGAAATCGACTGATAACAAATGTTGGCGAGGCTTTGGGGAAAAAGGAACACTTCCCCACTGTTGGTGGAAATGTAGACTGGTACAGCCACTATGGAAGTCAGTATGAAGATTCCTCAACAAACCAAGATGGCAAGTTCTATTCAACCCAGCTGTTCCCTCCGGGTATTTTCCCAGAAAAATTGAAAAGACCATGTCAAAGTGATATATGTACACCCATGTTTATAGCAGCACAATTTGTAATAGCTAAATCTTAGAAACCACCAAAATGCCCATCAATTGCAGAGTGGATGAAAAAGATGTAGTATTTTTATACAATGGAATATTACTGAGCTATAAAAACGATGATCTTGAGACCTTTATAAGTAAATGTAGACAACTTGAGACTATCCTCATAAGTGAGATAAAGAAGACTCACATTAGTAAATATCACATTGTCTCTCTAGTATAAAAAATAATAAAAACTGAAAGAGTAATAAGATCTAAAATGTATAATAGATATTATAAAAATGAAAGGGAAGTAAAGTGCTCTAAAGGATATAACTGTATGTATAAGTGTGTAAGATAGATGACCTTATTAAGTTTTTGTTGGATCATTGAACAGAATGGTTTACACTGTCAATGTCTGAGTGTCATTTTTTATGCTTTGATTTTGTAACTTGCACAACTATCTATAAGATGACAATATGTAATTTATCAACTACTGATTTCTTAGTGTTAATTTTTTTGGAATTCTGTATTATTTCTACCTTTTTTGTCTTATTTTGTTTTGTTTTGTTTTTCTTTAAATAAAAAAATATAAACTAGAATAAAAATCTTGCCAACTCCCACTGGTAATTTTTTTTTAAATTTAGCTTAGACTTAAGGTAGAAAATAAATAGAGAGATACATAGATATTTTCCAGGGAATTTATAATTTAAAAACTTCCTTCACATAGATTTTGGGCTCAAAATTATATAATCTAAGTTGATCTGGGAATCCCCAAGCTTTCAAAAGCAACATACAACTAGATTCTCAGCTAATGATGCTCCAGGAGACTTGGCAAAAGCAACAGTCTGGGTCAGATATATGATTAGAAGACCTAACATTATGAACATGTCTGTTCACTCCAAATAGATTCATAGATTCAATAGAGTCCCAGTCAAAATCCCAGCAGGTATTTTTATAGAAATCAATAAGCTGATACTAATAATGTATATTTAAATGTAAAAGACAAAAAAAATCACCAAAGGAGAACAAAGATTTAAAATGGTGAAGTAAAGGCTATCTGAAAAATGTAACCTGGGAACCTGGAACTCAGATACTTGAAAAACAACAACTTAGTGAAGAAAAAGAAAGAAATAGATTTCCAGAAAAAAGAAAGAGTAAACAAGAAAATCACAAACTACAGAAAACTGGAAAAACTGAACGCAATGAAGAGAAAGAATGAAGCAGCCTGGAAAGCTGAGTCCACTTCCCAGGGAAAGAGACCAATTTCCACTAACTCAAAGTAAGCCAAGAGAGTTGGGGGATCCAAGGAGAAACAATGAAGCAGGCCGGCGGTGCTAGCCCCAAGGAAAACCCCTTATTGTAAACTTCAGAAACAGCATAGAGTTTTACTCAGAAAGTAACTCCTTCTGAAGACTAGAGTTGGAGAAGAAACCCAGTGCAACAACAACTATATGTGAAAATGATTAATCAATACTCATGTTGTAAACAGGTTAAGATAGGGCTACACACGGAACAACCACACCTTAGGGTTTTGAAGTCACTCCTCCAGTAGGACGAGGTGGGAGCCAGCCACAAGAAGTAGTCATGGAGATGGTGTGGTCTAGACCGTGAAGTTAAAGCTCAGGCTTGAAAGGATACAAGAGTCCAGCCTTCCATATTGAGATGCTAGGCGCATTGTGTATGGCTTTCAGAGGGTGCTGGGTCTGATGGTCCCAGCACTAAGTCCAGTAGACTGCTTGACATCATCACCACCCTTGCTTCTCTGCTGACTACATCCAGCACAGATTCAGTGGTCTGTTTGCTTTTCCCATCTACCAGCATGATCAGGCATATACCTCAGACTGGACATTGCCATAGCCATAGGTATATGAACACACGTATATGGAGCCCCTGAGGTGGGGGACTACCTTACAGACCAACAGGCTGAAAAGCTGTGTAGAGAAAACAGTAAGCTGAGGTGAACAGAGGGACACAGAAACTGGGAGCACCTAGAGTGAATAGAGCCCTAAGGTAAGTGCCACTGACCACCCACACCTAGCAGGAAAGGTGAGGCAAGACTCAAAGTTTACATATGACAACACGAGCTGAACAAAATGAGAATTAATAGTGACTCACTATTCCTATCCTATATCTGACATATTCCAAAATTGGAGATCCTGGGAAAACAGTCTTTCAAAAACATGGAGGAATTCTTTGAACTCATTTCTCTCTTTGTTTTGCTCTTCTCACTTCTCTTTCTTGTTTCTGGAGGTTAGGTTTAGATTTCTGGGAGTTTTTTTCTTACATGTTTTTAATTTTTATTTTTTTCCTCTTTTTATTTGGTTTTTTTGTTACTTTTATTGAATACTATTAATTTAATTTTATTTCTTAATAGGATACTTTGTCTCACATTTTTCCCTTTCAACTCATCTTCCTTTTCTTTATTTTTCAAATTTTATTTCTTTTATTTTCTCCTCCCCCAACTCATACATTTTTATTAGTATTACTATTAAGCTTTATTGATATTTAGATATTTAGTTGATTCTGTTACCCTAGTTGAATTCCAATCTATTGTTAATGTCAGGATATCTGTTGCGTTAATAGGTTTTTAACCTACATCAATCTTTTATTTTCCTCAGGTCCAATATTACTCTGCAGATCTATTTTTATTGTTAAGAGTGGTTTGACTATTATCTTTTTTGAAATCCTCTAAGGTCTCCAGTGTAGGTTTTATTGATCTTGTTCTGTACTGTTTTGATCAATTCTATTATACCTGATGATATAGGCAACTTTTTTAAAAAATAGCAAGAGGCACAATGGAAACCATTTTAGATCACCTGATATTCTATTTTTACATCATGTACTATGCCCATCCTTTTGTTCTAACCAACTCTGTTTTGTTTAACCACATTAGATTTTATTCTCTCAAAAAAAATAATAAGAATTGTGGGAGTAAAAAAAACCCAAAAAAGTGTAATTGTTATTAAAAAGAGAGGAAAGGAAGGTGGTCTAAGGGATATAACTGCATGTATGTTTGAATGTGTAGGATGGAAATCCATATTACTGAACTTTTGTTGGGTCATTGATCGGCACTGTTTGCAATCTCATTGTATGAATGTTCACTTTACATGCTTTAATTTTATAATTTGGACAACTATTTCAAAGATGACAATATGTAAACTATTAACTAGTGATATCTTACTGTATTTTTTTTCCTTGAAATTCTGTATTATTTTACTCTTTTACTGCTTTGTTTTTTTTTAATTTTATTTCCTTTTTTCTCTCTCTCTTTAAATAAAAAAAAAGAATGCTACAGTGGTGACTTTTATCATTTCTTGCGGTATGTCAATATCCAACTTATCTTTGACCATATTATTGTTGTTGATTTTATTGCTATTTCCAGAGTAACATAACTCTTGCTATTAATTGGGGGTTTTTATTGGTTTTTACTAGATGTAAATATCTGTATTGTCTTTGTGTTATCAACAATATGGTGATTTTCAGAGAACAGGGTGCTCAGCCAACTTCACCGCATCTTCCTCTCCCCAAATTAATGGAGCTGGTTCCATGTTAGCACAAAAGCAAATCTCTACACTTAGCCATACCCAAAGAGCATCGTAGGAGAGCAGACACCAACTAAAAAGATTTCCATACTCCCAATAAACTATTTCACTATAATCAACCCTCAACCCTCAGGACAAAACAAAGAGAAAAAAAATGCAAAGAGAACAAGTCAATAAATGACTCCAAAGCCTTCCTATTCTGCCAAAGCTAATTCATGGGGCTTACGTGGGGAAAAAATCAAAAGCCAGAAACCTGAATTAAGTGATAAAAGAGGAGACAAAAATGGATCAATCTGTTCCTCAGCAAGTTTACAGATGATTCAACATAAAAAATTTAGAAATCTAATGCTACTACTCCTTGAATTCTAATGAAATGGAGAGGGAAACAATAGCTCTAAACTCATTCCTGGAAGCAAGCATTTCTCTGATAACAAAGCCAGAGAAGGATCCAACCAAAAAGGAAAGCTAAAGGCAATCTCCCTAATGAACACAATGCAAAAATTCTCAAGGTACTGGCAAACAGAATACAGCAAGTCATGAAGAAAATTATGCACCATGACCAAGTAGGACTCATCTGAGGGATGCAGGAATGGTTCAACATTCACAGATCATAGACCTGTGAATAGATAAATTGATATACCATATTAGCAGAACCACGGACAAAAACCACACGCTCATCTCAATAGATGCAGAAAAAGCATGTGACAAAGACCTACACCCATTCATGATAAAAGCCCTACAGAAAATTGGAATAGATGGTCTTTATTTCAATCTAATAAAAGCCATCTATGATAAACCAACAGTCAACATCATACTAACTGATCAAAAACTGAAAATTTTCACTGTAAAATCAGGAAAAAGATGAAAATGTCCACTATCACTACACTTATTCAATATAATTCTGGAAACATTAGTCAAAACAATTAGACAAGAGAAAGAAATAAAAAGAATAAGTATTGGGGTCTGTACCTGGACCCTCAATCTCCCAAAAAGTGCATGGCAAAGGCCCAAAACAATGAGACAAGTAGTACAATCTTTAGGGCTCCAGGAGGACCAAACCCTCTGCAGAGTTCTTAACTCTGGTGGCTGAGACAGACAATGTCTCTGGGCAGCCTGTATTTATTTAGTATTCAGACAAGGAAGGGGTTAGGGTAGAAAATTCAGACAACATGAGCAGGACCTTGGGAAGTGTTCAAGGAGCCCTCCAGGCAACAGACAATGCTAATTAAGGAGAACTAGCCTAGGAGAAAGTCTCCAGGTGTCCTTGGCTGTGGCCTGTCTTGCCCCCTGAGGCATCTCCTCATTCTCAGTTCAGCCAAGCCTAGGTCATGCCACAGTCCTGCAGGTGTACTCAGCTTCAATGGCTCCAACAAATAAGGATAGGAAAGGCCAAAGTTAAATTATCCTCCTTTGTGGGTGACATGAAACTCCACATAGAAGACCCCAAAAGTTCCATCAAAAGACTCCTAGATTTAGTACCAAATTCAGTTGCATAGCCAGATACAAAGTCAGCACTCAAAAATCAATAGCATTCTGTACACAAACAATGAACTCACTGAGAGAGAAATTAGGGAAACCACACCCTTCACAATAGCACCCAAAAAAATCAAATACTTAGGAATCAACCTAGTGAAGGAAGTAAAAGACCTTCATAGTGAAAGCTATAGTACTCTGAAAAAGGAGATTGAAGAGAATATCAGAAAATGGAAAGATATCCCTTGTTCTTGGATAGGAAGAACCAATATAATAAACATGGTCATACTGCTAAAATTGTTATGCAGATTTAATGCAATCCCAATTAAAATATCAATTGCAGAATTAAGAGAAAACAATCCTAAAATTCCTTTGGAATCTGAAGAGAGGTAGAATAGTAAAAACAGTTCTGGGTAACAAAGGCTAGGTAAGGGGTATCACAATTCCTAATTTGTAATTATACTACAAAGCTACAGTGATAAATACAACTTGGTACTGGCAAAGAAAACAGACCTCAATATCAAAGGAATAGATTAGAAGATGCAGAAAAAACTCTAAACACATTCAATCATCTCAGCTTTGATAAAGATGCCAAATACCTTCACTGGAAAACAGCCTCTTCAACAAATGGCAGTAGAGCCAAGTGTGGCAGTACACACCTGTAACACCAGCATTTGGAAGGTTGAGGCAGGATGGCTTTGAGTTCAAGGCCAGCCTGGACTACATTATGAGTTCAGGACTCTCCTGAACCATATAGTGAGACTGTGCCTCAAAAAAATAAATAAATAAATAAATAATAAAAATAACAAATGGTGATGGGAAAACTGGCTTTCCACATACCAAAGACTATATAACTAGATCCATATCTCTTACCATGCACTAAACTAAAATCAAAATGGGTCAAATATCTGAACACTAAAACAGAAACACTAAATCTTCTGGGTAGAACTCTTGAAGACATAGGTATAGGCAAAGACTTTAAGAACAAACCCCAAATTACACAGGAAAAATCACAAAGTATCTTATTAAAAAGTTTTTTGTTCATGAAAGAGCAACCATTCAAGTGAAAAGATAACTCACAGTGTGGAAAAAATATGCAAATATATTGAAATTAAACAATGCCCTCTTGAATAATCAATGAGTAATGGAAGAAATCAAGAATGAAATTAGGCAGTTCCTAGAATCTAATGATAATGTCAGAATAATATATCAGAATGTATTAAATACAATGAAAGCAATCCTTCAAGGGAAGTTTATAATCATGAATGCCCAAATAAAAACACAGCAAGTCCAAATTATCTAAAGATGTATCTCAAGCTTCTAGAGAAAAAGAACAATTGAGATCTAAAACTAGTACAAAGAAATCGTAAAGATAAAAAAGTTAATGAAATTAAGACAATAAAAAATACAAAAAACAATGAATTGAAAAGTTGGTTCTTTGAAATAATCAAAAAACAAATCCTTAGTCATCTTACTTAAGAAAGGAAATACACATCCAAAGCAATGCATTCAGAAATGAAAAAAATGATTACACTTAACAGTGCCAAAATCCAGAATATTATTAGGAACTACTTCAAAAATATCTCAAATAATTGGAAAATATAGAAGAAATTCATAGGTTCCTAGATACAGATGAATTATCAATACAACCAAGAGGAGATAAAAACCCTTATAATCCAATAATAGGCAATAAAATTGAGACAGGAAAAAATATCCTAAGAAAAAGCTCAGGACCTGATGGATTCACTATTGAATTCTAATAAGAACTTCAAGAAGATCTAACGACGATACTCCTTCAACTCTTTAATGAAAATGAAAAGGAAGGAGCACTACCAAACTCACTCCTGAAAGTTAGCATTTCCTTGATTTCAAAATACAACCAGATATGGCCTCAACTAAAAAAGAAAATTGCAGGCAAATCCCTTTAATGATCATAGTTACAAAAGTCCTGTGCAAGACACTAGCAGGTAGAATGCAACAATACATCACTAAAAAGATGACACATCATGAACAAGTAGGGTTCATGCCAGGGATGCACAATGACTCAACATACAAAAATCAGTAAATGTAATGCATCACATAAACAGAAGCCAGAACAAAAATTACATGATCATCTCAATAGATGAAGGCCTTCAACAAAATTCATTCACAAAAAGCATGAAGAAATAAGTATAGAGTGACCTTGTCTCAATCTGATAAAAGACATTATGGCAAACCTACTGCCAAAAAGTATTAAATGAGGAAAAACTGAAATCTTTTCCTCCAAAATCAGGAACAAGACAAAGGTATCCACAATTACCATTCCTTCTCAGTACAGTACTCTAACCATTAGCCAGAGCAATCAGGCAATGAAAGAAATAAAAGGGATACTTAAAGGAAAAAAAAGTCAAACTATGTTTATTCACAGATGACATGATCCTTTACATAGAAGGCCCCAAAAATTAATACCGAAAGACTACTAGAGCTAAAAAAAAAAAAAAATTAGCAAGATAACAGGATACAAAATAACACAAAAAAACAATAGCATTTCTGTGTGCCAATAATGACTAGAGGAGATGTCCAAGGCAAAGACTGGACATCTGAAGAAACAGAAGTAAGTTTTCCTTCTTTATTTCTCTTTTATTCCATTTAGACCACTCACATCCAGGGTGGATCATCTGTTTTCAGTAAATCCCTGTAGCCACACCAGGGATTCACATCAGAACCAGGCTGATCCAATTTAGTTGGCCATTTCTTACTCAAATTGATAGAACAAATTTGTCACAGTCACCAAGTCACTAAATAGCCCAGGCTGGGCTCAAACTTGCAATCCTCCTGCCTTAGTCTACCCTACCTAACACCGTATAAGAGAAAACTCCAAATGAGTTCTAAATCTAAGTATAAAAGATATGGCAATCATATTTCCAGAAACTATTACAGGCAACTACCTTCATGGTTTGGGAGTGAGCAAAGATTTTATAGCATGACACAAAAAAGCACTATTAATCATAAGAAGTGCCTTAGTTCACTTTCTGTAGCTGTAATAGAATACCACATACTGAGTCATTTTAAAGAATACAAATTCAGTTCTCATCATTCTGGAGAATGGAAAGTGATAACCCGTAGTGAGAGGCTTCTTGCCATGTCATAGCATGGAGGAAGCATCGCCTGGTGACAACATGGAGCATAAAATTCAGGTCTAGCTTCCTCTTCTTATGAAGCCACTAATCTCGACATGTGGATCCCACTGTAGGACCTCATTTAATCCTCATTGCCTCCCAACAACCCAACCCCTGCCAAGACACCACAAATATGTGAATCTGGAGATTAAATCTGCAATATACAAATTTTTTTAAAGATAGTAAAACAACAAAACAAGACAGAACAAAGCCAATCAAAACAGTGCAGCAAAGTTGGTACAGAACTCAGAGCAGGATACCGGGAAAACAGTAATAGCTACCATAGTGTATCTTGTTTTGTTTTGTTTTGTTTTTTACCGGGAATTGAACTCATGACCTCACGCTTGCCAGGCAGGCACTTATGCCATTGAGCTAAATTCCCGCCCAATAGTATATCTTGTTGTCTTCATAATAGTTGTTGATTCCATTAGGTATAGCAAAATCAAACCAAAAACAAAACACTATAAAGCCTATCAAGACAGAATATTGAATAGAGCAAGATAATTAATCAGAACAATGAAAACAATATTGGACTTCAAATATATGATAGAAGGGAACCCCCTATGTTTGCTATATTGTGTACTGTCATCCTCCCAAGAGATGCTCAGACTGCTGGCCCCAGGCCTGCATAATCAACCAAACAATGCAAGCATTTAGCTGCTATAGGTACCGTAGTGGCTGTCAACTCAGGGTGTTCTGGGAACCATCTGGTCACAAATGCGGTGTTGATTCTCAGCCTGCATGCCAGTAGGCTCACAGGAGGTGCAGGTTTTTATCTCCCTGTTGTTTATGGCCTGCGCTGTTTACCAGGAAGGCTGGACAACTGATTTCTTAGTTGGTCCTCCAAGTCCCAGCATGGCAGATTCACAGGAGACACTGGTTTTTTCTCTCCCTGGTACATATGCAGCTTGTGTGTGGACCAGGCAGGCTGGATAATTGATTTCTTGGTTGGTCCCCTAAGTCCCAGCATGGCAGACTCTCAAAGATGCTGGCTTTTCTCTCCATCCAATATTTTAAAAGACATATTTAAACCATAGTAAGGGGGAAATCAAGAAATTGAACTACACCAAATCCAGAATTTCTAGAATTGGATAACAGGTAAACCACAGAGTATGAGAAGATATTTGGGATACATTTCTCTTGTAAAACATTCTTATCTAGAATAATAAAGAACTCCTACAAATAAACAAGAAAAAAGTCCAATAGAAAAACAGACAAAAGCCTTGAACAAGTACTTCATGAAAGAGGATATTCAGATGACAATAAGCATAGGAAACTGCTAAATTCATTAGTCATCAGAGAATAAAAGTTAAACCACAGTTCAACACTTCTAATTGCTTGTGCCTGAAGGGAGAAATACAGAAAACACCAAGTGTTGGTAGGATTAAAGCAGAAAGAAGACTTGCACATTGCTGGTGGAGATGTGAACTGGCACAGTCACTTTGCAATACTAACAGTACCTACAAATGCTGAATACACGTATACCTCTAGGGCCCAACAAGGCCACTCCTAGTCCCACACAAGTCCTTCATGGGTGCACAAAAGACATGAACAAGAACATTCACAGCAGAGTTATTTGTAGAAATCAAAACCAAGAAGCAACCCAAATTTTCATCATCCATAGATTGGAAGGAAGCATTCGAACAATGAAAACTGTATAGTAACAAAACAAAAGGTCAAATTGCTTTCACATTCACTAGTGTAAACTGAGTGCAAGCAGCCAGGAGATAGCAGGCAGATACTGTATGACAGTAGTCTATAACCTATTACCTCTGGGCCTGTTATAACCCAGCCCACAGAGTAGGAGGTGACGCACAGGCAAGTGAGTAAAACTTTGTCTGTATTCACAGCTGTTCCCTCCACCTTTCTCATGTTTCCTCCTGAGCGCCACCACCTGTCAGATCAGCATCCACATCAGATTCTTACAAGAGCAAGAACTCTACTGTGAATTACACATGTAACAGATGGAAGTTGTGTGCTTATGAGAATCTAATGTCCAGTGACCTAAGGTGGAGGTGAGGCAGTGACGCTAGCACTAAAGGGCAGTTGCACATACAAATGAACATTAGCAGAGAGGTCTGATTGCACAGAGACAAAAATAAGTCAACTGTTTTCAAATTCATATCAAAGTTCCATCAGTGAGTGGCAAGTGATAAGCTGCATCTTGTAGTGGGCCAAAGTGATATTTTGGAGTAAACTAAACATAAGCAACATATTTCAGATCCCATCATCTCTCATCGTCTCCAGGAAAACAAGCTCATGGGTCCCACTGAGTCTGCATCATACTGAGTTATATAATTATTTTATTATATATTACATTGCAATCATAATAGAAGTAAAGCACACAACAAATGCACAAATGTCATCACAAAACCACTCCACTCCATCTCATCCATGGAACAACTGTCTGCTGCAAAACCAGTCCTTGGTACCAAAAAGTTTGAGGATTGCTGCTATATGATTCCATGTATCTGAAGTTGAAAGGCAGCACAGCAAAGTGAATCTGTGCTTCTGTAAGTCACAGTACTAGTTACCATTAGGATGTATCAACTAGAATTGGATATAAGGAAAATTCAAAGGAGGTGATGACGCTCTGTTCCTTGACTGAGGGGTGACTACACACAGATCAAGAGATTTTTTTGAAGATACACTATTACATTACTTACAATGCATGCATTTTTCCATATGATGTTATACTTCAATAAAAAGTTTACTAAAAAATTTGTTGAAATCTTCTCACAGAACTATGCTGTCCACCCATCTCGTACAGGGCTGACTGCTGGAAACAAAGCTCTGGGGAAAAGGATCTGAGTAATCAAAGTTACAAAATTACTCAAGGGAAATGATCTACTCTGAGTAACAACTCAGCAAAAAAAAGGAGGGAGAATAACAGGATTAGACTTCCAAGAACCATCAAAAGAGGATTAGGCAATGCAAGGTCAGGAGTTTCCAAATTAGGTCTGTAGGCTAGAAGTGAGAGCATCACCTCAGACAGAGGATGCAGGGCTGCCTAACATGCAAAAGGCCTTGAGTCCAATCCCTAGCAAAAAATAAAATAAAATAAAACTTTTGAAGGTGTGTTTTTGCTTTGTTTTGTTATTTGTTTTTTGTTTGTTTGCTTGCTTGTTTTTGTTTTGATACCAGGGATCAAATTCATGAAGGTGTGTTTTGGAAAATGGTTACAGCTCCTTGCCTCTGCTTAATTCAGCCTAATACTGGGTTATTCCTCATTTTATGCTGTGCTCCTGCTGCATAAAGGAATCTTATCTCCTCCCTAAAAAAAATCTATAAGCTTCTGGATACCAAGAGCAGAGTAGAAACCGACATGGCAATGGGTTACCTCCTGGAAGAGCAGTCTATCTGACTTTCTCCCTCCAAATGAACAAAGCAGCAGCCCCCAATGCTACATAAGCACTGGTAGAGGCTGAGTGGTGTCTAGAACCCACTCAAGTAGTGCTGTTTCCACTTTATGATCCTTTGTGGGTAGATCCCGAACAGTGTTACTCCTAAAACAGTGTCCTTAGTGCCTGATAAGGTCCCTGGCTCCATTCTTCTGCTACCCACTGGAACAACCCAACGCAAGACATAGAGTCATTCTATTCTTCAGGCTCACTTTCCAGAGTTCAAGAATAATCAATTATTTTTCTTACATGAATGTGTTCCTCTTGGTGGTTAGAACTGAGTGAAAAACAGAAAATAGTCTGTACTTATTATCTTTTCCAGCACTTACTTGAGAATCATTGCTACAAGACACAGGAACAAAAACACTTAATTTTCTTCAATTTGAAGCTTATGAACCTCTTGTATGAAAAAAATATTTTAAGTGCTCTAGGCTTTAGTGAAAAATTGTTGTGGCTAATAGCATACTAAATGGTCAAAAATTGGAAGCTTTTACTCTAAAATCAGGAACAAGACAACGATGTCCACTGTCACCATTCCTATTCAATATAGTTCTGGAATCATTAGCCAGAGCAATTAAACAAGAGAGATAAATAAAAGGATTAAAGATAAAAAAGGAAGAAGTTAAATTATCATATTTGCAGATGACATGATACTCTACAGAGCAGACTCTGAAAACTCCACCAAAAGACTTCTAGATTTAATAAGCAAATTCAGTAATGTAGCTGGATACAAAGTCAACACCCAAAAATCAATAGCATTCCTGTACACAAAAAAAAACTCACTGAGAGAGAAATAGGGGAAAGCAAACACTTCACAATAGCATTCAAAAAACTGAAATACTAAGGAATCAAACTAACAAAAGTTGTACAAGATCTTTACAGTGAAAATTACAGTACCCTTTAAAAAGGAGATTGAAGAGGCTATCAGAAAATAGAAAGATATTCCTCATTCTTGGATAGAAAGAACCAACATAGTGAAAATGGTCATACTCCTAAAATTGTTATACAGATTTAATGCAATCCCAATCAAAACACCATTAGCATCCCCCACAGATCTAGAGAAAACACTTCTAAAATTCATTTGGAAACAGAAGACACTTAGAATAGCAAAGGCAATTCCAGGCAAAAAAGGCAAGTCAGGGGACATCCCAATATCAGATCTGAAATTATACTACAAAGCTACTGTGATAAAAATCAGCATGATATTGGTGAAAGAAAAGGGGGAAAAAGGTCTGAATATCAACAAAACAGAACAGAAAGTACAGATGCAACTCTAAACACACACACAGCCATCCTACCCTTGACAAAGGAACCAAACATGTTAACTCAAAGAAAGACACCCTCTTTAACAAACAGTGCTGGGAAAACTAGCTTTCCAAATGCTGAAGACTAAAACTACACCCGTGTCTATCACTATGCCCTAAACTAAAGTCAAAATGGATCAAAGATCTAAATAGTAAAATAGAAACAGTAAATTTACTGGAAGAGAAAATAGGTAGAAATCTCAAGAATATAGGTGTAGGCAGAGATTTTATGAACAAATCCCAAACTACAAGAGAAACATTATAAAGAATCAATAAATGGAATATTACCTTGTTGAAAAGTTTTTACACAGCAAATCACCAACAGAGTGAAAAGGCAACACACAAAGTGGGAAAAAATTATAGCCATTTGTCCCTCAGTTAAAGGACTTATATCTAAAACATATAAAGAACTGAAAAAAATCAGACCTCACAAATTCAAAGACCCAATCCAAACTGGGTATCTGAGATGAACACACACTTCTCAGATGAATAAATACAAATGGAAAATACATGAAAAAATATTCAACATCATTAGTCATTCAAGGGATGCAAACAACACTGAGATTCCTTCTCATCCCAGAAAGAATGGCTATCATCAAAAAATCAACGGATAACAAATGCTGCAGGGGCTGTAGAAACAAAGGAATCTTTCACCATAAGATACTTAAGGTAGTTATATAGCTAGTTTCTCTTAGTTCATTGAAAAGAAGTTTGTAGGGGCTGGGGATTTAGCTCAGCGGCATAAGCACCTGCCTTGCAAGCAGGCAATCATGAGTTCAATCCCCAGTACTGATAACAAAATAAATAAATAGGCACACTGCAGCTGCCCACCTGGAGAAGTGAGCTGGGCTGAGCCGCGGGACCCTTCCCCCGCCTTGCTGACTGCCTCTCTCCACCTTCTCTCACCCAGAGTACACACCACAGCTGCCTGCCTGGAGGAGTGAGCTGGGCCAAGCTGTGGGACCCCGCTTCGGCCTTGCTGACCACCTTCCCTCACCCAGAGGGCACACGGCAGCTGCCCCACCTGAAAGAGGGAACTGGGCCAAGCTGCAGAAACCTGCTCCAGCCTTGCCTGCGACCTTCTTTCAATCTGCAGAGTATCAGCACTACTGCCACCACCTGGAGGAAGGAGCAGGCCTGCTGAGGAGGTTTGAAGCCTACCTAGGCCATAGGGGGACCTTCTATCAGCCTGGGGAGCTTTGCCATCCAAGGAGATGGATGGTTACACAACATCCAATCCCCAGGAGAGTATGAGACCCTTGCTCTAGGGGGTGGGGGCCTGCTGGGCTTGCGGCCACACTAGATTGGGTTTAGTGGGATTTGGGATTGCCTGGACCAAACCAGGTGGCCTTCTTTCCCTCAGAGGAGCTTTGCTGCCAGAGGGGTAAGCTGTGTAGCTTGAGGATGCTTTAGGTCTACCTGAGAGGAGCCTGGCAACCTTCTTTTAATCCAGGGCCTCACTACCCAAGGAGGGAGCTATGTTACCAGAGGAGTCTCAGGAGCCCAGGACATAGGAGACAATTTCCAACACACCCAGGGGAAGCTTTGGAACAACACTTGAAACACGGAAATATAGGAAAATGACAAAACAAAAGACAAAAATGCAATCTCAAACATCCAGCCCATCCCAAGAAAGCCTAGGAGCCATGTGCATAGAAGAAAACATGTGCCACATAACTGAAATACCTGAAATAATAGTAACTGAAATAAAGAAGCAACTCTGGGAAGCCTTAAAGGAATTCAAACTAGAAATAATCACTCAGATAAAAGAAGAAATGATAAAAGAAATGGAGCAGATGCTAAACATAGCTAAAGAAGACACAGTTAAAAAATTGGAGGAAATAAACAAAAAGATAGAAGCCCTGGATGACCAAAATAAGAAACAAACAGAATACATAAAGCAGATGCAAAGAGATATACAAGAAATCAAAAATTCCATTGAAAGTTGTAAAAACCACCTCAATGAATGTGAATATAGAATTTCAGACCTCAAAGACAAGATTGCAGCCAGTGAACAGGAAAGGAAACATCTTTTAAAAATAACAAGAAATCAGGAAATAACAATTCAACACCTGCAAGATGACACAAAGACAAAAAACATAAGGTTGCTAGGGATAAATGAAAAAGAAGGGGACAACATAAAGGATGTCAAGAGGATATTTATAGAAGTAATAGCTGAAAATTCCCCAAACATGAGATTTGAAACTGATATCAGGATCAATGAAGCATACAGAACTCCAAATAGCCATAAGCAAAATAAAATTACACCCAGACATATAATAATCACCATCCCAGAAATCAAACAAAAGAATAGAATATTAAAAGCTGTGAGAGAAGGGGCTGGGGATTTAGCTCAGTGGCATAAGCGCCTTGTAAGCAGACAATGGTGGGTTCGATCCCGGTACTGATAAAAGGGAAAAAGACAAAAAAAAAAAAAAAAAAAAAAAAAAAGCTCTGAGAGAGAAAAGACATTACCTACAAAGGAAAACCTATCAGAATCACAGAGACTTCTCAGCACAAACAATAAAGTCAAGAAGAGCACAGAGTGAAGTATTCCAGATCCTAAAGGAAAATGATTTCCAACCTAGACTGAGGTACTCTGAAAAACTGTCCTCCAAAATTGATGGAGAAATAAGATACTTCCATGACAAAGAACAGCTGAAGAACTTCATCATCATCAAGTCAACCCTGCAAAGAATTCTGAAAGACAGTTTAGATACACTTAGGAAAAAACCATTAAAGAAGCAGACAATTAAACAGAACAGAAAGATAAAGATGCAACAGCAGAAAGATAACATGTCAACAATAAACCAACATATAACAGTTATAACGATTAATGTAAATGGACTCAATGCACCAATTAAAAGAAACAGACTGGCAGAATGGATCAAGAAACAAAATCCAACTATATGCTGTCTACAAGAAATCCATCTAACCCAAAAGGAAACTCACAGACTGAAAGTCAAAGGATGGAAAACAATACTTCATGCAACAAGAACCCAAAAAAAAGTGGGGGTAGCTACTCTGTTTGCAGACAATGTGAACTAAAAACCAAGAATGTTCCAAAGAGATAAAAAAAAGGTCACTACATACAGGTTAGGGGAAAACTTCAAGAGGAAGAGATAACTATCTTAAATATATATGAACCAAATTCCAGAGCACCCAGTTATATGAAACAAGTATTAACAGAAATAAAAAACCAAAATAGCAGTAATAGAATTATAAGAGATGTTAACACACCATTGACACCAATGTACAGATCAACCAGACAGAAAACCAGCAAAGAAATAAAAGAACTGAATCAAACCTGTGAACAAGTGGACTTGATAGACATATACAGAGTATCCACCCAACAACAACAGAATACATATTCTTCTCAGCAGTACATGGGTAATTCTCTGAAATACACCATATATTAACTCACAAATGTGTTTAAATAAATGCAAAAGGTTGAAATTATCCCTTGCAGGGCTGGACATTTAACTCAGAGGCATAAGCACCTGCCTTGTGAGCAGGCAGTTGTAAGTTCGATCCGTGGTACCGGTAAAAAAAAGAAAGAAAGAAATTATCCCTTGCATGTTATCAGATCATAGGACTATGAAATTAGAAATTAATGATAAAAGATACTGCAAAAATCCCACAAACACATGGAAACTGAGTAACACTCTCTTGAGTACTCAGTGGGTCACAGAGGAAATTAAAGAAGAAATTAAACAATACCTACAAACAAATGAAAACACAAATACAACTTTCCAGAATCTGTGGGATGCAATGAAAGCTATCCTCAGAGGAAAATTTATTACAGTGAGTTCCCATATCAGGAAAACAACCTGATGTTACACCTCAAACATCTAGAAAAAGAAGAGCAAGTCAAGCCCAAAGCCAAAAGAAGAGAGGAAATTATAAAAATCAGAGCAGAAATCAATGCAATAGAGACTAACAAAACAATCCAAAAAAATCAGTGAATCAAAGAATAAATAAAATCCATAAGCCCCTAGCCTTATTTTTAAAAAGGGAAGAAAAAGCTCACATTCAGGCATAAGGAATGAAAAAGGCAAAATAACTACAGATCCTATAGAAATACAGAAGATCATCAACACCTATTTTGAAAACCGCTACTCTCAAAGGTTAGATAACACAGAAGAAATAGACATATTCCTAGAAGCATATGAAGTACCAAAGCTAGGTCAAGAAGATGTAAAACTGCTGAAAACCCCAATTTCTATTAATGAAATCAAAAATGTAATAAAGTCCTTACCTACAAAGAAGAGCCCAGGCCCAGACAGATTCACTGCAGAATTCCACAAGAAATACAAAGAAGACCTAATGCTGACACTCCTCAAATTCTTCAGTGAAATTGAAAGGGAAGCAATCCTTCATAAGTCATTCCTGGAAGCAAATATTACTCTAGTACCAAAACCTGAGAAGGACCCAACTGAAAAAGAGAACTACAGACCAATCTTTCTAATGAACACTGATGCAAAAATCCTCAATAAGATATTGGCAAATAGGATGCAGCAAAGTGTCAAGAAGATTATACAACATGCCCAAGTGGGATTATACAACATGCCAAGATGGGATCCCAGGCATGCAGAGATGGTTCAACATACATAAATCAATAAATGTAATCTACCACATCGACAAAACCAAAAGTAAGAATCACATGATCGTTTCTATAGATGCAGAAAAAGCTTTTAGTAAGGTCGGAATAGATGGTTTTTACTTCAATATAATAACGGCCATCTATGACAAACCAACTGCCAGTATCACACTAAATGGCCAAAAATTGAAAGCCTTTACTTTAAAATCAGGCACAAGACAAGGATGTGCCCTATCACTGCTCCTATTTAATATAGTACTGGAAATACTAGCCAGAGCAATTAGACAAGAGAGAAGAATAAAAGGGGTAAATATATGAAAAGAAGTTAAATATCATTATTTGCAGATGACATGATACTCTACATAGAAGACCCCCAAAACTGCATTGAAAGACTCCTGGATATAATAAACAAATTCAGTAATGTAGCTGGATACAAAATCAATACTCAAAAATCAATAGCATTTCTCTACACTAACAGCAAAATCACTGAGAGAGAAATAAGCAAAGCCAGGCCCTTCACACCAGCAACCAAAAAAATGAAATATTTAGGAATTACTCTCACGAAAGAAATTAAAGACCTATACAGGGAAAATTATGATACACTGAAAAATGAAATTCAAGAAGATCTCAAAAAATGGAAAGACATCCCTTGCTCATGGATAGGAAGAACAAACATTGTGAAAACGGACGTTCTCCCAAAACTGTTATACAGATTCAATGCAATCCTGATAAAAAATACCATCAACATACCTCATAGATCTCAAGAAATCACTTCTAAAATTTATCTGGAGCGAGAAGAGACATAGAATAGCAAAGACAGTTCTAAGCAGCAAAGGCAAGGCAGGAGGCATCACAATTCCTGACTTGAAGTTATACTACAAAGCAACCATAGTAAAATCAACATGGTACTGGAACCAAAACAGATCTGAAAATAAGTGGAATAGATTAGAAGATACAATCAGAACTACAAACACACTCAACCACCTTATCTTTGATAAAGGGGCCAAACATGTTCACTGGAAGAATGACAGTCTCTTTAATAAATGGTGTTGGAAAAACTGGCTCTCCATAGGCTGAAAACTAAAACTAGCCCCATGCCTATCACCATGTACTAAAATAAAAACTAAATGGATCAAAGATCTGAATATTAAAACAGAAACACTAAATCTATTTGAAGACAAATTCGGTAAAAACCTGGAAGACATAGGAGTAGGTAGAGAATTCATGAACAGGACTCAAACCACACAGGAAATACTTCCCAGAATCAATAACTGGGATCACCTCTTATTAAAAACTTTCTGCACATCAAAAGAAATCTCCAGCAGAGTGAAAAGAAAAGCCCACAAATGGGGAAAAAATCTTAGTGAACTGCCGCTCAGACAAAGGACTTCTGTCTACAACATATAAAGAATTTTTAAAAATCATACCCCCAAAATTCAAAGATCCAATCCAAATTTGGCATCTGAGATGAATACACAATTCTCAGATGAAGAAATAAATGGCAAATAAATACATGAAAAAATGTTCATCCTCATTAGTCATTAGAGAAATGCAAATTAAAACCACACTGAGACTTCATCTCACTCCTCAAAGAGTGGCCAAGATCAAGAAAACCACCAACAACAAATGCTGGAGAGGCTGTGGGGAAAAAGTAACTCTCCTGCACTGTTGGTGGCAGTGTAGACTGGTACAACCATTGTGAAGGTCAGTCTGGAGATTTCTCCAAAAGCTGGGATTGGAAGTCCCATTTGACCCTATTCCACTTCTAGGCATATTCCCAGAAGAACTGAAAGCATCATACCATAGTGATAAATGTGCACCCATGTTTATAGCAGCACAATTTGTAATAGCCAGATCTTGGAAACAACCTAAGTGTCTGTCAACTGAGGAATGGATAAAAAAGTTGTGGTATTTTTATATAATGGAATACTACTCAGCTATAAAGAAGGATCACATTGAGATATTTATAAATAAATGGGTGCAGCTTGATTCAATACTCATAAGTGAAATAAATCAAACTCACATGTATAAATACCAAATAGTTTTCCTATTGTAAGAAATTATAAGAATGCATAAAAGTATGTGGTAATCATGATTCCCCATTATATGGCTTTGAAGCCATATAAAGTTTTCACTCATTAATTGGAATGGTTTTAATCTGGATTGTTTGATTTTATTGTCTGTGATAGTCCAAATAGCTATTTTGAAGAAAACAAGACATCATAATGGCTAGTGCTGATTTAATATCATCTTATTTTGAAGTCCCATCAAGCTGTTGTTCACGGATAGGATGTTAAAACCCATCATTGGTATTAACATGTTGTATCTTATTGTATTTTAATATATGTGATAGTATAAACAAAAATTTTTATAGGCAAAGATATAATATAGAAACCATTGTTCATTTTCTGTTAGCTGGTTCTAAATACATTGTAATATTTTCATTCTCTTGAATGGTTTCACACTGTCTTGATATGTTGGATGCTATAGTATACGAAGTTATACTCATATTTCAAGGAAAGTGACACTATAGTAACTACCATTGTGTCAGGTTATCTGGTAGTGAAACAGTATGATGCTTAAATTGTTCCATTCTGATCTGTGTTGTTTTGTTATGTCCTCTTTTATCTCAATCTCCCCTTTTTTTTCTTTTTTTAATTAATTTTTATTATTTTTTAATTAAGTGAAAAGATAAATTAAAAAATAGCGGGATATACTATAGTAGCTTTTTTGTTTCCCTATTAACCTGATTTGAACCCCTGTATTGCTCTCCCCATCTTATTTTGACTAATTTTATTCTATTCTGTTTTGTTTGATAGTATCAAGTTTGAGGGTATAGGCAAGCATTTTGAAGGCAATAAGATTCACTATGATGCCCATTCCGGTTTGACTATTATCTTCTTTTGAAGTCCTGTAAGGTCTAAAATGTTTAGGTTTTATTGGTTTTGTTCTGTACTGTTTTGTTCAATTCTATTATATCTCATAATATAGGCAACTCTTTTTAAGATAGCAAGAGACATAATGTAACCATTGTTGATCACTTGGTATTCTGTTTTTGCATCATGTACTATGTTCATCCTTTGGTTCTAACTGACTGTTTTGCTTTGTCATATTTGGTTTTATTCTCTTCAAAAAAAAAGTAGTGAGGACTGTGGATATCTCAGCAAGCTGGGAAGGATCGCAGGTTCCAGAGGCACCACGGCCTGTGGTGAGTGCTCAGCGCACTCTGCTCAAATCCCAGACTGTTCGGGACCCTCCAGGCTTCCGGGTGCAGTGAAATGGAGAAGTGGGTATGAGGCCTCTACATCCACCACCCCATCCTGGCTGCACTTGGAGAACTGCGGAGCTTCCAACGGGTAGGCGGGCCCACGCTATCCCCGGAGCCCAGCCTGTTTGGGATTCCCGCACCTAGCCATAGGTGTGCAGAAGAGGGGCTGGGCGGATCTGGGGCACCTGCATCAGCCTCCCCGTGTGTCTGGAGGACTGTGGATATCTCAGCAAGCAGGAAAGGATCACAGGTTCCAGAGGCACCATGGCCTGTGGTGAGTGCTCAGCACACTCTGCCCAAATCCCAGACTGTTCGGGACCCTCCAGGCTTCTGGGTGCAGTGAAGTGGAGAAGTGGGTTTGAGGCCTCTACATCCACCTCCCCATCCTGTCTGCACTTGGAGAATTGCGGAGATTCCAACGGGTAGGCGGGCCCACGCTATCCCCCGAGCGCAGCCTGTTTGAGACTCCCACACCTAGCCATAGGTGTGCAGAAGAGGGGCTGGGCAAATCTGGGGCACCTACATCAGCCTCCCAGTGTGTCTGGAGGACTGTGGATGTCTCAGCAGGCAGTGGAGCATCGCAGGTTCCAGAGGCCCTGCAGCCTGTGGTGAATGCTCAGCACACTCTGCCCAAAGCCCAGACTGTTCGGGTCCTTCCAGGCTTCATGGTGCAGTGAAGTGGAGAGGTGGGTTTGAGGCATCTACATCCACCTCCACATCCCGGCTGCGATTGGAGAGCTGTGGAGCTTCCAACAGGTGGGTGGGCACACAGTGTCCCTGAGGCCCAGCTTATCTGGAACTGCAGAGTTCTGAACAGGCAGAGGAGGGCCATTGGTTCTGCAGGCCCAATGGCTTGGGGTAGCGTGGTGCCAGAGTCTCAGTAGCTGCAAACATAGAAGGGGATTTCCAACAGATCCTGAGGAAGCTTTCAAATAACACTTGAAACACAGAAATACAGGAAAATGACAAAACAAAAGACCAAATTACAACCTCAAACCTCCAGCCCATTTCAAGAAACCATAGGAGCAATGTATATAGAAGAAAATATATGCCATTCACCTCAAATATCGGACACAGTAGCAACTGAAATTAACAAGCAACTCCAGGAAGCTTTAAAGAAATTCAAACTCGAAATAATCTCCCAGGTAAAAGAAGAAATGATAAAAGAAATGAAAAAGATTCTGCATATATCTAAAGAAAACACAGATAAAAAATTGGAGGAACTAAACAAAAAGATAGAATCCCTAGACGAGCAATATAAGAACAAACAGAATACATAATGCAGATGCACAGAGATATACAGGAAATAAAAAACTCCACTGAAAGCTGTAAAAACCGCCTTAATGAAAGTGAAGATAGAATTTCAGACCTTGAAGACAGGATTGCAGCTAGTGAACAGGAAAGGAAAGATCTTTTAAAAATAACAAGGAATCAGGAAACAACAATTCAACAACTGCAAGATGATGCAAAGAAGAATAACATAAGAATGATAGGGATTAATGAAAAAGAAGGAGACAACATAAAGGATTTCAAGAGGATATTTAGAGAAGCAATAGCTGAAAACTTCCCAAGCATGAGATCAGAAACTGACATCAGGATCAGTGAAGCATATAGAACTCCAAATAGTCATAACCAAAATAAAACTACACCCAGACATATAATAATCACCATCCCAGAAATCCAACACAAGAATAGATTATTAAAAGCTGTCAGAGAGAAAAGACAGATCACTTATAAAGGAAAACCTATCAGAATCACAGCAGACTTCTCATCACAAACAATAAAGTCAAGAAGAGCATGGAGTGAAGTATTCCAGATCCTAAAGCAAAATGATTTCCAACCTAGATTGATGTACCCTGAAAAACTATCATTCAAAATTGATGGTGAAATACGATACCTCCATGACAAAGAACAGCTGAAGAACTTCATGAACACCAAACCAACCCTGCAAAAAATATTGAAAGACAGTTTAGATACACAAAGGAAAACACCACTAAGCAAAGCAGATAATTAAACAGAACAGAAAGATACAGATGCAACAGCAGAGAGATAACATGTCAACAATAAACCAGCATTTAACAATAATAACCATTAATGTAAATGGTCTCAATGCACCAATCAAAAGAAACAGACTAGCAGATGGATCAAGAAACAAAATCCAACCATAGGCTGTTTACAGGAAACACATCTAACCCAGAAGGATACTCACAGACTGAAAGTCAAAGGATGGAAAAAAATACTTCATGCAGCAGGAATCCAAAAAAAGGCAGGAGTAGCCATTCTGTTTGCAGACAACGTGAACTTTAAACCAACAATGACCATAAAGGACAAAGAAGGTCACTACATACTCTTAAGGGGAAAACTCCAAGAGGAAGAGATAACAATCTTAAATATATATGCACCAAACTCCAGAGCACCCAGTTATATAAAACAACTATTAACAGAAATGAAAACTCAAATTATCAGTAACACAATTGTAACAGGAGCCCTTAATATGCCATTGACACCAAGGGACAGATCAACCAGACAGAAAATGAGCAAAGAAATAACAGAACTGAATCACACCTGCGAACAAATGGATTTCATAGACATATACAGAATGTTCCACCGAACAACATCAGAATACACATTCTTCTCAGCAGTACATGGATCATTCTCTAAAATAGACCATATATTAGCTCACAGAACATACTTAAACAAATGCAAAAGAGTTGAAATCATCCCTTGCATGATATTGGATCATAGCGCTCTGAAATTAGAAATTAATGATAAAAGATACTGCAAAAATCCCACAAACACATGCAAACTGAATAACACACTCTTGAGTAATCAGTGGGTCAAACAAAATTAAAGAAGAAATTAAACAATACCTAAAAGAAAATGAAAATGCAGATACAACTTACCGGAATTTGTGGTATGCAATGAAAGCCATCCTCAGAGGAAAATTTATTGCACTGAGTTCCCACATCAGCAAAACAGAACGAAAAAAAATAAATAACTTGATGCTACACCTCAAACAGCCAGAAAAAGAAGAGCAAGTCAAGCCCAAAGCCAAAAGAAGAGAGGAAATTATAAAAATCAGAGCAGAAATCAACGCAATAGAGACTAAGAAAACAATCCAAAGAATCAACAAATCAAAGAGATGGTTCTTTGAAAGAATAAATAAAATCGATAAGCCCCTAGCCAACCTTATTTCAAAAAGGGAAGAAAAAGCTCAAATTCATGCAATAAGAAATGAAAAAGGTGAAATCACAACAGACCCAATAGAAATACAGAAGCTCATCAACACCTATTTCGAAAACCTCTACTCTCAAAAGTTTGGTAACACAGAAGAAATAGAAAGATTCTTAAAAACATATGAAGTACCAAAGCTAGATCAAGAGGATGTAAAACTGTTGAATAACCCAATCTCTGTTAATGAAATTGAAAATGTAATTAAGTCCTTACCTACAAAGAAGAGCCCAGGCCCAGATGGATTCACCGCAGAATTCTACAAGAAATACAAAGAAGACCTAATGCCAACACTTCTCAAACTATTCAATGAAATTGAAAGGGAAGCAATCCTTCATAAGTCATTCCTGGAAGCAAATATTACTCTAGTACCAAAACCTGAGAAAGACCCAACTAAAGAAGAGAACTATAGACCGATCTCCCTAATGAACACAGATGCAAAAATACTCAATAAAATATTGGCAAATAGGATCCAGCAAATCATCAAGAAGATTATACACCATGACCAAGTGGGATTCATCCCAGGAATGCAAGGATGGTTCAACATACGTAAATCAATAAATGTAACCCACCATATCAATAAAGCCAAAAATAAGAATCACATGATCATTTCTATAGATGCAGAAAAAGCCTTCGATAAGGTCCAACATTTATTCATGATAAGAACTTTACAGAAAATTGGAATAGATGGTCTTTACCTCAATATAATAAAGGCCATTTATGACAAACCAACAACCAGCATCATACTAAATGGCCAAAAATTGAAAGCCTTTACTTTAAAATCAGGCACAAGACAAGGATGTCCTTTATCACCATTCCTATTTAATATAGTACTGGAAGTACTAGCCAGAGCAATTAGGCAAGAACAAGAAATAAAAGGGGTAAAGATAGGAAAAGAAGAAGTTAAGTTATCATTGTTTGCAGATGACATGATACTCTACATAGAAGACCCCCTAAACTCCATTGAAAGACTCTGGGATACAATAAATAAATTCAGTAATGTGGCTGGATACAAAATCAGTACTCAGAAATCAATAGCATTCCTATACATGAACAACAAAATCACAGAGAGGGAAATAAGAGAAACTACACTCTTCACATTAGCAACCAAAAAAATGAAATACTTAGGAATTACTCTTACGAAAGAAGTGAAAGACTTATACAGTGTAAATTATAATACACTGAAAAAAGTAATTGAAGATGATCTCAGAAAATGGAAAGACATCCCTTGCTCATGGATAGGAAGAACAAACATTGTGAAAATGGCCATTCTCCCAAAACTGTTATACAGATTCAGTGCAATCCCAATAAACATACCGTCAACATACCTTATAGATCTAGAGAAATCACTCCTAAATTTCATCTGGAACCAGAAGAGACTTAGGATAGCAAAGGCAATTCTAAGCAGCAAAGATAAAGCAGGAGGCATCACAATCCCTGACTTGAAGTTATACTACAAAGCAACAGTAGTAAAATCAACATGGCATTGGAATCAACACAGAGCCGAATATCAGTAGAATAGATTAGAAGATACAAGCACAACTACAAACACACTCAACCACCTTATCTTTGAAAAAGGAGCCAAGCAGGTTCACTGGAAGAATGACAGTCTCTTTAATAAATGGTGCTGGAAAAACTGGCTCTCCATTTGATGAAAACTAAAGCTAGACCCATGTCTATCACCATATACTAAATTAAAATCTAAATGGGTCAAAGATCTGAATATTAAAACAGAAACACTAAATCTATGGGAAGACAAATTGGGTAGAAACCTTGGAGACATAGGAGTAGGTAGAGAACTCATGAACAGGACTCAAACCGCACGGGAAATACTTCCCAGAATCAATAACTGGGACCACTTCTTATTAAAAAGTTTCTGCATGTCAAAAGAAATCTCCAGCATAGTGAAAAGAAAACCCACAAACTGGGAAAAGATTTTAGTGAACTCTCTCTCAGACAAGGGACTCTTGTCTAAAACATATAAAGAATTAAAAAAACTCAGACCTCCAAAATTCAAAGATCCAATCCAAAAATGGGCATCTGAGATGAATACGCAATTCTCAGATGAAGAAATGCAAATGGCAAATAAATACATGAAAAAATGCTCATCATCATTGGTCATTAGAGAAATGCAAATTAAAACCACACTGAGATACCATCTCACTCCTGAAAGAATGGCCAGGATCAAGAAAACCAACAACAACAAATGCTGAAGAGTCTGTGGGGAAAAAGGAACTCTCCTGCACTGTTGGTGGGAGTGTAGACTGGTGCAGCCTTTGTGGAGGTCAGTCTGGAGATTTCTCAAAAAGCTGGGATTGGAAGTCCCATTTATTCCAGCTATCCCACTTCTAGGCGTATTCCCAGAAGAACTGAAAGCATCATACCACAGTGATATATGTGCACTTATGTTTATAGCAGCACAATTTGTAATCGCCAGATATTGGAAACAACCCAAGTGTCCATCAACTGAGGAATGAATAAAAAAGTTGTGGTATTTCTATACAATGGAGTATTATTCAGCTATAAAGAAGGATCACATTGAGATATTTATCAATAAATGGGCGCAGCTTGAGACCATACTCATAAGTGAAATAAATCAATCTCGCATGTGTGAATACCGAATAGTTTCCCTAATGTAAGTAATGATTCAAATATATAAAAATATGTGGTAATCATGATTCCCCATTATGTGGCCTTGAAGCCTTATAATGTTTTCACTTATTAATTGGAAAGGCTTTATTCTGGGCTTCTTGATATGGAAATATTTGAAGCTATAGTATATGAAGTTTTATTCAGACATTTCAAGGAAAAAGACAGACACTATGGTAACTACTAGTAAGCTGGGTTATTTGGTGGTAAAGCACTAGGTTGCTGAAACAGTCATGCTTTGACCTGTATTGTTATATTGTTATGTCCTCTTTTATCTCAATCTCTCCCTTATTCATTAAAAAAATTATTTAGTTATTTTTATGGTTTTTTTAATTAAGGGGAAAATTTTTAAAAATTAGCAGGATATATAATAGTAACTTTTTTATTTCCTATTAACTTGTTTTGAAGTCCTGTAATACTCCCATGATCTTGTTTTGACTGATTAGACTCTGTTCCATTCTGTATGATAGTATCAAGTTTGAGGGTATAGGCAACTACTTTGAAGGCAGTAAGATTCATTAAGATGCCCATTCTGGTTTGATTATTGTCTCCTTTGGAAGTCCTGTAATGTTTACAATGCTTAAGTTTTATTGGTCTTGTTCTCTACTGTTTTGTTCAACTTTATAATATCTAATGAGATAGACAATTCTTTTTAAGGAAACAAGAGACATTGTTGATAACCACTGTTGATAACCTTGTACTCTGTTTTTCATCATGTGCTATGTCTATCCTTGGTTTTGACTGACAGCTTTGTTTTGCCATATTTGACTTTATTCTCTCCCCCCCAAAAAAATTAATAAGAACTAAGGAGTAATAAAACCCAAAATGTGTAAATTTTGTTGTAAAAAAGAGAGGGGGAAAAAAAGAGCTCTAAAGGATACAACCGCAAGTATGTTTAGGAGTGTTAAATAGCTGACCATGTTAATGTTTTTGGTTGGATCACTGAACACAACTGTTTGCAGTCTCACTGTTTGAATGTCCACTTTGTATGCTTTGATACTGTGATTTGAGCAGCTATCTCTAAGATGATAATATGTAATCTATTAACTGGTGATTTCTTACTGTTGGTTTTTTTTTTTTTTTTTGTAGTTCTGTATTACTTGTACCCTTACACCGCTTTGTTTTGTTTTGTGTTTTTCTCTTTTCCTTTTAAATAAAATTTTTTTAAAAAGTAGTAAGAACTGTGGGAGTAATAAAACCCAACATGTGTAATTGTTATTGTAAAAAAGAGGAAAAGAAAGTGATCTAAAGGATATAACTGCATGTATATTTAAGTGTGTAAGATAGAAAACCATATTACTAAGTTTTTGTTGGATTATTGAACAGAACTGTTTGCAATCTCACTGTTTGAATGTCCACTTTGTATGCTTTAACTTTGTAACCCTGGACAACTGTTTCTGAGATGACAATATGTAATCTATTAACTAGTGATTTCTTACTGTATATTTTTCTTGAAATTCTGTATTTACTTGTACCCTTTTATTGTTTTGGGTTTTTTTCTCTTTAAATAAAAATAAAATAAAAAAGAAGAAAAGAAGTTTGTGCTGATATTGTTTGGACAAAGTATCATGCCTATATCTTGTACTCTGAATAACTTCCATAAAGACAATAATATGCAATGTATTATTATAACTCTCGCTTAGGGAGTGCCAGACCCAAGCCTTTCTCTGTGAGTCAGCACCATTTGTAGATTGCGGAGGGAGAGAACCAGGCCCCATGGCAGGAGATCCCTGCCTGTAAACCATATCATTTTCATTGTTGGGGTGGGATTTTATTTTCTTTTGTTTTCTTTATATTAACTCTGATGGCTTGAGGAGCTATTTAAAAGATAGCAAGACATGTTATGGAAGCCATTAGTGATTTACTATTGGCATGTTTTGATTGTCCTTCATTGTTTTGTTTGTATTGTTTCTATTCTGTTCTGCTCTGTTTTGGGGGGTTTTTTTGGTTTTTGGTTTTTTAGTTTGTGTGTGTGTGTGTATGTGTGTGTGTGTGTGTGTGTGTTTTGTTTTGTTTTGTTTTTGGTACTGGGGATCCAACTCACAACCAGGTGCTCATAGGGCAGGTGCTTATGCTGCTGAGCTAAATTCCAGGCCCCTGTTTACTTTTTATTATGTCCAAAGGTGGTATCTGCAGCTGTTTTAAAGACAATTAAGGTATTGTGGCAACTATTGCTGATTTCATAAGGCTTAGAAGTCCTATATCACTTATTCCAGTTTACTTTGATTGATTTTATTGTTCTATTTTCTTTGGCTTTTTCCTCTTTAAAATAAAAAAAATTAAAAATTATTGTAACTCTCCTACGAATCTGTTTTGAAACTGTTTTACTGTTATTTTTTTCTCTCTCTCTTTAAAATAAAAAGAAAGCAAGTTGTTGTTTTCTTAAGTGTGGAGTCACGGGGCCTAAAGGTGCTGCTGGGACCAGGATGATGGGCAGAGGGATCAGTCTGAGAATGGATAAGATAGTAAAATAGATCAATAATTCCTTGTGTGCTGAATCTTAAGAGCTGTAAACATTTTTCAAAAATGTTTCACTGTGATACTACATATCAATTTTCTGCCCAATGGAAAGCTTGTTTTTCAACTTGGATCCCTAACAGCAGTTTATCCTTCCAGCAGTTGGAAGACAACATAATCCTTCCCAGTGTCATGCCATATTGAACATAAACCTCAACCAGGAGCAGAGTTGGTAGATGCAGGGAGACCTACGGCACCACAGAGCCATGGAAAAGACTGGAAACCATTCCCTGATTAATAAAGAGAGTGAATCCCACCTCTGTGAACTCTCCCTGATCACCCATGTCTACTGCACATTCCTCAGTTTCCTCTCTCCTGGGATCCCATTGCCCAGAAGGAACTCCTTCTTTTTTTTTTTAATTTAAGAGGAAAAAGAGAAAAACACAAAACAAAACAAAGCAGTGTAAGGTTACACATAATACAGAACTACAAAAAAAAAAAAAACATAACAGTAAGAAATCACCTGTTAATAGATTACATATTATCATCTTGGAAATAGTTGCTCAAATCACAGTATCAAAGAATACAAAGTAGACATTCAAACAGAGAGACTGCAAACAGCTGTGTTCAATGATCCAAAAACATTAATATAGTCAGCTATTTAACATCCCTAAACACACTTGCTGTTATATCCGTTAGAGCTCTTTTTTTTTTCCTCCCTCTCTTTTTTACAACAAAATTTACACATTTTGGATTTTATTACTCCTTAGTTCTTATTACTTTTTTGGGGGGGAGAGAATAAAGTCAAATATGGCAAAACAAAGCTGTAAGTCAAAACCAAGGATAGACATAGCACATGATGTAGAACAGAGTACAAGGTTATTAACAATGGTTATCAACATTGTCTATTGTTTCCTTAAAAGGAATTGTCTATCTCATTAGATATTATAAAGTTGGACAAAACAGTGGAGAACAAGACCAATAAAACTTAGGCATTGTGAACATTACAGGAATTCCAAAAGAGACAATAGTCAAACCAGAATGGGCATCTTTGTGAATCTTATTGCCTTCAAAGTAGTTGCCTATACCCTCAGACTTGCTACTATCGCACAGAATGGAACAGAGTCTAATCAGTCAAAACAAGATCTTGGGAGTATTACAGGACTTCAAAACAAGTTAATAGGAGATCAAAAAGAGTTACTACTATATATCCTAATTTTTTTAATTTTTCCCTTAATTAAAATAAACATAAGAAATAGCTAAATATTTTTTTAAAGATTAGTAGTTACCATAGTGTCTGTCTTTTTCCTTAAAATATTTGGATAAAACTTCATATACTATAGCTTCAAATATTTCCATATCTAAAAGCCCAGAATAAAGCCTTTCTAATTAATAAGTGAAAATTTTATAAGGCTTCAAGGCCACATAATGGGGAATCATGATTATCACATATTTTTATACATTTGAATCATTACTTACATTAGGGAAACTATTCGGTATTCATACATGCGAGATTGATTTATTTCACTTATGAGTATGGTCTCAAGCTGCGCCCATTTATTGATAAATATCTCAATGTGATCCTTCTTTGTAGCTGAATAATACTCCATTGTATAGAAATACCACAACTTTTTTATCCATTCCTCAGTTGATGGACACTTGGGTTGTTTCTAAGATCTGGCGATTACAAATTGTGCTGCTATAAACATAGGTGCACATATATCCCTGTGGTATGATGCTTTCAGTTCTTCTGGGAATATGCCTAGAAGTGGAATAGCTGGAATAAATGGGATTTCCAATCCCAACTTTTTGAGAAACCTCCAGACAGACCTCCACAAAGGCTGCACCAGTCTACACTCCCACCAACAGTGCAGGAGAGTTCCTTTTTCCCCACAGCCTCTCCAGCATTTGTTGTTGTTGGTTTTCTTGATCCTGGCCATTCTTTCAGGAGTGAGATGGTATCTCAGTGTGGTTCTAATTTGCATTTCTCTAATGACCAATGATGATGAGCATTTTTTCATGTATTTATTTGCCATTTGCATTTCTTCATCTGAGAATTGCGTATTCATCTCAGATGCCCATTTTTGGATTGGATCTTTGAATTTTGGAGGTCTGAGTTTTTTTAATTCTTTATATGTTTTAGACAAGAGTCCCTTGTCTGAGAGAGAGTTCACTAAAATCTTTTCCCAGTTTGTGGGTTTTCTTTTCACTATGCTGGAGATTTCTTTTGACATGCAAAAACTTTTTTAATAAGAAGTGGTCCCAGTTATTGATTCTGGGAAGTATTTCCCGTGCAGTTTGAGTCCTATTCATGAATTCTCTACCTACTCCTATGTCTCCAAGGTTTCTACCCAATTTGTCTTCCAATAGATTTAACGTTTCTGTTTTAATATTCAGATCTTTGACCCATTTAGATTTTAATTTAGTACATGGTGATAGACATGGGTCTAGCTTTAGTTTTTGGCAAATGGAGAGCCAGTTTTTCCAGCACCATTTATTAAAGAGACTGTCGTTCTTCCAGTGAACCTGCTTGGCTCCTTTATCAAAGATAAGGTGGTTGAGTGTGTTTGTAGTTGTGGTTGTATCTTCTAATCTATTCCATTGATCTTCAGCTCTGTTTTGATTCCAATACCATGTTGATTTTACTACTGTTGCTTTGTAGTATAATTTCAAGTCAGGGATTGTGATGCCTCCTGCTTTGTCTTTGCTGCTTAGAATTGCTTTTGCGATTCTAGGTCTCTTCTGGTTCCAGATGAAATTTAGGAGTGATTTCTCTAGATCTATAAGGTATGTTGATGGTATTTCTATTGGGATTGCATTGAATCTGTATAAGAGTTTTGGGAGAATGGCCATCTTCACAATGTTTGTTCTTCCTATCCATGAGCAAGGGATGTCTTTCCATTTTCTGAGATCATTTTCAATTTCCTTTTTCAGTGTAATATAGTTTTCACTGTATAAGTCTTTCACTTCTTTCGTAAGAGTAATTCCTAAATATTTCATTTTTTTGCTTGCTAATGTGAATAGTCCAGTTTCCCTTATTTCCCTCTCTGTGGTTTTGTTGTTTGTGTATAGGAATGCTATTGATTTCTGAGTATTGATTTTGTATCCAGCCACATTACTGAATTTATTTATTGTATCTAAGAGTCTTTCAATGGAGCTTAGGGGGTCTTCTATGTAGAGTATCATGTCATCTGCAAACAATGACAACTTAACTTCTTCTTTTCCTATCTTTACCCCTTTTATTTCTCTTTCTTGCCTAATTGCTCTGGCTAGTACTTCCAGTACTATATTAAATAGGAGTGGTGATAAAGGACATCCTTGTCTTGTGCCTGATTTTAAAGTAAAGGCTTTCAATTTTTGGCCATTTAGTATGATGCTGGCTGTTGGTTTGTCATAAATGGCCTTTATTATATTGAGGTAAAGACCATCTATTCCAATTTTCTGTAGAGTTTTTATCATGAATAAATGTTGGACCTTATCGAAGGCTTTTTCTGCATCTATAGAAATGATCATGTGATTCTTATTTTTGGCTTTATTGATATGGTGGATTACATTTATTGATTTGCGTATGTTGAACCATCCTTGCATTCCTGGGATGAATCCCACTTGGTCATGGTGTATAATCTTCTTGATGATTTGCTGGATCCTATTTGCCAATATTTTATTGAGGATTTTTGCATCTGTGTTCATTAGGGAGATCGGTCTATAGTTCTCTTTTTTAGTTGGGTCTTTCTCAGGTTTTGGTACTAGAGTGATATTTGCTTCCAGGAATGACTTAGGAAGGATTGCTTCCCTTTCAATTTCATTGAATAGTTTGAGGAGTGTTGGCATTAGGTCTTCTTTGTATTTCTTGTAGAATTCTGCAGTGAATCCATCTGGGCCTGGGCTCTTCTTGGTGGGTAAGGACTTAATTACATTTTCAATTTCAGTAACCGAGATTGGGTTATTCAACAATTTTACATCCTCTTGATCTAGCTTTGGCACTTCATATGCTTCTAAGAAACTGTCTATTTCGGGACCGGAAAATGGCGGCGAGCTAGGGGATCAAGCGAAGAGTCTCTCCAGAGAATTCAAACTCAAAGCTAAAAAAAAGACAGCATGGAGAGGACCAGACAAATCGATAGCGATTCTTATTAACCAAGACAGTACAGCTGGAGGATTTAAAGTCGTGCTGAGACCAGAGGCTGCAAATCCCACACCCTTAAATCAACAAACAGACTCGTGGACCCAGCACGAAAAGCTGAGTTGCTTTTGGGGACTGCAGGAAACTGAGACCCAGATCGAGACTCCAAGTAGCAGCCAGTTCTGCACCGCTGCACCAGAGCAGATGTACAAAGCTCTGGCGTTTCAAATCTAAATGGTGCACAGAAATCTGACCGGTCAGCGCTGAGCCGCGAGTGGGGGAAAAGTGGACAGCTTGGTGTGCGGTGGTCCCGGAACAAGGACTTGCACCGGACTCTGGTGAGTACAGAAAACCCCACAGCTGCTGGGTTTGGCCAGAGAACAGCTGGCCCGCCACCACGGGGAAATCAATAACACAGAGTCTGGTGCAGACATATTAGCCTGGCGGCAGAAACCGCAGCTTGGTGACATCACCAGGTCCCCCTGTAGGGAGGGCTGGTGGAAGACATCTTGAGTCCTGGCAGAGCCTGATTACTTGCTGGCTTCAGCTCCACACAGAGAACTTAGTGGGAGCCATCTTGGTTTTGGGCAGATCTGCTTTTCTGGTGCTCCTATCACAGAGAGGTTTGGAAGAGAACGGCTGGGACCTGGGCAGAATCCTGTGCCATTACTCAGCTGCTTCTGATTCAAAGAGAACTGGCAGGAGCTACTGGGGCTAAACCAAGCCTCTGCTTGGGGCCCAATAAGCAGATACAAAATAGTCACAACTCAGTGACAACCAGAAAGTACAGCCTAATTTATGAACTAACTGACACAGAGGCTAGAGACTAGACTGTACCGCCCCTACATCCCAGCCTACCCCAGATAACAGCAAATTGGGGAGGACAGCAAAAACTCAAGCCAGCACGCTTCTGAAAGGCCCTAAGCAATTTGGAGAGGGCCAGAGAACTCCAGGACAGTCTGAAAGAAACCAGAAACATGACAAGAGATAAAAATTTAAAAAAAATCTCCAGCTGTTCAACAGGAGAAATTAAACCCAAGAGAACTAAACACTGAAGAGAACAAACACAGTAACCATCCTCTACTCGACACAGCACCAGCCGAAATTAAAAAGTACTTACATGATCTCATAGAGGAATTTAAAGATGTACTCCTGATCCAAGTGAGGCAAGATATAAAGAGATTAATTAAAGAAATGACAAGCCCCGCCCAAGAGAACACAGATGGAAGAACTGAGGAAATCAGAAAAGAAAGAGAAGCATCTGAAGAAGAATTTAAGCATAACTTAGAATACATGAAACAGATCCAAAGAGAATATCAGGAAACTAAAAACTCCATTGAATATTGGCAAAATGCCTTGACAGAAACTAAAGACAACCTTCTGAAACTTGAAGAGAGATTTAGGGCTTATGAACGTGAAAGAAAAAGCCTCTTAAAAATAACAAGGAACCAGAAAGAAGCAATTCTAAAACTGGAAGATGATAAAAAGATACATAACCTAAGAATAAAGAATGTGAGTGAGGAAGCAGGAACATCCAAAAATGAAATACAAAAAATATTCACAGAGATATTAAAGCAAAATTTCCCACATATAGCAAAAAGAAATGATATCCAGATAAAAGAAGCATACAGAACGCCAGCTACCTACAACCAAAACAGATCTACACCTAGGCATATAATAATCGAGATCCCAGAAATCCACCAAAAAAACAGAATATTAAAAGCAGCCAGAGAAAAGATGCAGGTTACCTATAATGGGAAATCTATCAAAATAACAGCAGACTTATCAACACAAACTCTTAAGTCAAGAAGGGAGTGGGGAGAAATATTCCAAGTCCTGAAGGAAAAAAATATGCAACCTAAGTTCATATATCCGTCAAAACTCTCTCTAAAAATTAATGAAGAAATAAGATACTTTCAAGACAAGGAGGAACTGTGGGAGTTCGTGGCCACCAATCCAACCCTACAGAGAGCGCTGAAGGACATTACAGAGAAAGAGAGGAAGAGATATCAGGATTACAGCTACAGTGGCAGAGAGGCCTCAGTGAACGGGGCAGACCATGGAATGAGGGAATAAGGTGGACAAATTATAGCAGAAAAGTGGAGTAGCAGACATGAGGCAGAGACGGTAAGCTAGTCTTTAGTAGAGACAGCTCTGAAACTATATTTTAAAAAAAAAAAGCAGAGGTCATTGCTAATGGTGTATGACGATTTAAAAGACACAGTAGTCCTAGTGCCATATTTAGATTGAATTAAATTTGTTCTGGTCTGTCCACTCATATCAGATTTGAGGACACAGACCTCTAGAACCAAAAACAGCAGGTTATACCATGGTAACTATCCTTACTTTCCTATTGACTTAGGCTGAAATCCTGTATTACTTACATTGTCTTACTATGACTGATCTTAATTGTATCTGAATCATAAGACTATTGGTTGGCCTTGAATGATCCTATTTGAAATCGGTATGCGTGTTAGAATCAACCCTAAAAGTAGAGGAAACTACTCTGAGCATGACAAGATGTAAAGGATATCCATACTGGTATGAATCAGTAACAGCTCTCAAATATTACAATGCAGTCAAAGATAAGTTTTTATAAAAATAGGTGATAGTATGTTTAACTATAATAAGCCAGTGTTGTCGACAAATCTATTGAAAATAACAAGAGAAAACATAGTAGCTACGGAAGATCATTTATATTATAGTTTTATAAGTCTTATCCATTGCATGTTTATCTAGGAAATTGTTTCGCTGTCTTCTTATGACTTGGTTTTCCCTATAATACAGAGAGGATAGGAACAAATACTCTGAGGAAGAGACCTGAAAAACCCGAGGCTTATTTTGTAGCATTATAATATAAATTCTAGCAATCTATTGCTTGCTGATTAAAATGACTCTGGACTGGTTTCTTCAGCTCAACTTCAGCATATGCAGAGATGGGGACGGCTATCACAAAGAGAATGAGAGATGCGATGGCAGTTGGTATTGTCTTCCCTAATTTGGAACTTGAGGACCTAAAAAGACTCCATCATCCTGTAATGATTTGATTAGTTCTATAATATGCAATAAGTATAGAAAGTGGGTGAAGTTAGGGACAGCTATTTGTAAGAAGCTAGAGACAGTTAGATAAGGTAGATCTCCAGTGGACTTGCTTTGAAATCTGTATTTCTTTAAATTGTTTTTTATTTTTTTTAAATGTTCTGTTCTGTTTTGATATGGTTAACCTTATTCTCTTAGAGATGTAAAACAAATAGGTGGGACTGATAATCATATTATGGAGCTTTTGTTCGGCCATAGAGCAGAATGGTTTGTAGGGTCACTTTTTTGAATGTCATTCTAAATACTTTAATTCTATAACCTGAACAGCCATTTCGAAGATGACAATTTGTAACTTATCAACTGGCAATTTCTTACCTTTTGTTTGTCTGTAATTTAGTATTATTTCTACCTTTTTTTTAAATCTCCATGCATTTTTTTTTCGTTTCCTTTTCTTTAAATAAAAAAAAAGAAACTGTCTATTTCTTCTGTGTTATCAAACTTTTGAGAGTAGAGGTTTTCGAAATAGGTGTTGATGATCTTCTGTATTTCTATTGGGTCTGTAGTGACTTCTCCTTTTTCATTTCTTATTGCATGAATTTGAGCTTTTTCTTCCCTTTTTTTTAATAAGGTTGGCTAGGGGCTTATCGATTTTATTTATTCTTTCAAAGAACCAACTCTTTGATTTGTTGATCCTTTGGATTGTTTTCTTAGTCTCTATTGCATTGATTTCTGCTCTGATTTTTATAATTTCCTCTCTTCTTTTGGCTTTGGGCTTGACTTGCTCTTCTTTTTCTAGCTGTTTGAGGTGTAGCATCAAGTTATTTATTTGTATTCGTTCTGTTTTCCTGATGTGGGAACTCAGTGCAATAAATTTTCCTCTCAGGACGGCTTTCATTGCATCCCACAGATTCCGGTACGTTGTATCTGCATTTTCATTTTCTTTTAGGTATTGTTTGATTTCTTCTTTAATTTCTTCTGTGACCCACTGATTACTCAAGAGTGTGTTATTCAGTTTCCATGTGTTTGTGGGATTTTTGCAGTATCTTTTACCGTTAATTTCTAATTTCAGAGTGCTGTGATCCGATAACATGCAAGGGATGATTTCAGCTCTTTTGCACTTGTTTAAATATGTTCTGTGAGCTAATATATGGTCTATTTTAGAAAATGATCCATGTACTGCTGAGAAGAATGTGTATTCTGATGTTGTTCGGTGGAACATTCTGTATATGTCTATCAAACCCATTTGTTCACAGGTATGATTCAGTTCTGTTATTTCTTTACTCATTTTCTGTCTGGTCAATCTGTCCCTTGGTGTCAATGGTGTATTAAGGTCTCCTGTTACAATTGTGTTACTGATAATTTGAGTTTTCATTTCTGTTAATAATTGTTTTATGTAACTGGGCGCTCTGGAGTTTGGTGCGTATATATTTAAGATAGTTATCTCTTCCTCTTGGAGTTTTCCCCTTATGAGTATGTAGTGACCTTCTTTATCCTTTATGGTCATTGTTGGTTTAAAGTTCACGTTGTCTGCAAACAGAATGGCTACTCCTGCCTTTTTTTGGATTCCTGCTGCATGAAGAATTGTTTTCCATCCTTTGACTTTCAGTCTGTGAGTATCCTTCTGGGTTAGATGGGTTTCCTGTAAACAGCATATGGTTGGATTTTGTTTCTTGATCCATTCTGCTAGTCTGTTTCTTTTGATTGGTGCATTGAGACCATTTACATTAATGGTTATTACTGTTAAATGTTGGTTAATTGTAGGATTCTTATCTCTCTGCTGTTGCATCTTTATCTTTCTGGTCTGTTTAATTATTTGCTTTGCTTAGTGGTGTTTTCCTTTGTGTATCTAAACTGTCTTTCAATATTTTTTGCAGGGTTGGTTTGGTGTTCATGAAGTTCTTCAGCTGTTCTTTGTCATGGAAGTATCGTATTTCACCATCTATTTTAAATGATAGTTTTGCAGGATATATCAGTCTAGGTTGGAAATCATTTTGCTTTAGGATCTGGAATACTTCACTCCATGCTCTTCTTGACTTTATTGTTTGTGATGAGAAGTCTGCTGTGATTCTGATAGGTTTTCCTTTATAAGTGATCTGTCTTTTCTCTCTGACAGCTTTTAATAATCTATTCTTGTGTTGGATTTCTGGGATGGTGATTATTATATGTCTGGGTGTAGTTTTATTTTGGTTATGACTATTTGGAGTTCTATATGCTTCACTGATCCTGATGTCAGTTTCTGATCTCATGCTTGGGAAGTTTTCAGCTATTGCTTCTCTAAATATCCTCTTGATATCCTTTATGTTGTCTCCTTCTTTTTCATTAATCCCTATCATTCTTATGTTATTCTTCTTTGCATCATCTTGCAGTTGTTGAATTGTTGTTTCCTGATTCCTTGTTATTTTTAAAAGATCTTTCCTTTCCTGTTCACTAGCTGCAATCCTGTCTTCAAGGTCTGAAATTCTATCTTCACTTTCATTAAGGCGGTTTTTACAACTTTCAGTGGAGTTTTTTATTTCCTGTATATCTCTGTGCATCTGCATTATGTATTCTGTTTGTTTCTTATATTGCTCATCTAGGGATTCTATCTTTTTGTTTAGTTCCTCCAATTTTTTATCTGTGTTTTCTTTAGATATATTTAGAATCTCTTTCATTTCTTTTATCATTTCTTCTTTTATCTGGGATATTATTTCGAGTTTGAATTTCTTTAAAGCTTCCTGGAGTTGCTTGTCAACTTCAGTAGCTATTGTGTCTGATATATGAGGAGGATGGGATATATTTTCTTCTAAATACATTTCTCCTAGGGTTTCCTGAGATGGGCTGGAGGTTTGAGGTTGTAATTTGGTCTTTCGTTTTGTCATTTTCCTATATTTCTGTGTTTCAAGTGTTATTTGAAAGCCTCCTCAGGATCTGTTGAAAATCCCCTTCTATGTTTGCAGCTACTGAGACTCTGGCACCACTCTACCCCAGGCCATTGGGCCTGCAGAACCAATGGCCCTCCTCTGCTTGTTCAGAACTCCGCGGTTCCATACAAGCTGGGCCTCAGGGACACTGTGCGCCCACCTGCCCCTTGGTAGATCCACAGCTCTTGGATCGCAGCCGGATTAGGGTACTCACCACAGGCCGCAGTGCCTCAGGAGCCTGTGATCCCTCCCTGCTTGCAGAGATATCCACAGTCCTCCAGACAAAGGAAGGGCCTCCTGCGGGCACTCCGGATCCACCCAGCTCCTCCTCTGCATGCAGATGGCTATGCGCGGCTGGGCACAGGCCGAGGTGCCTCAGGAACCTGGGATCCCTCCTCCTCCAGACAAAGGAAGGGGCTTCTGCAGGCGCTCCAGATCCGCGCAGCTCCTCCTCTGCACACCGATGGCTAGGCGCGGCTGGGCACAGGCCGAGGTGCCTCAGGAACCTGGATCCCTCCTCCTCCAGACAAAGGAAGGGGCTTCTGCAGGCGCTCCGGATCCGCGCAGCTCCTCCTCTGCACACCGATGGCTAGGCGCGGCTGGGCACAGGCCGAGGTGCCTCAGGAACCTGGGATCCCTCCTCCTCCAGACAAAGGAAGGGGCTTCTCAGAAGGAACTCCTTCTAACTGATCAGATGGGACTGGCTGGTTCAAATGTATCCCATGATCATGAATTTCTCCATCCCTGAATTTCAGTACTCTAAATAGCAGGTGGAGAATATGGATTTGGATTCAAATGGATCAGAGTTTAGATCCAGATTCATCACTCATCCTCTGCAACTTCTGGCAATTTATCTCACCTTATCGGGCCCCAGTTCCTCAAGGGTAGAATGAGAATCACACTGGTCCTGCCTCACAGGTAAAGTTAAATTGCACAATTAAGAAGTAAAAAATAAGGTACAAGTAAGTTGCACAATTATCCCTCAGTGTCTAAAGAAGATCAATTCCAAGACCCTTCAGATACCAAAGTCTACAAATGCTCAAATCCCTTGTATAAAATGGCCTCGTGTTTGTATACAACCTACGCATATCTTCCAATATACCTTAAACCATCTCTAGATGACTTACGTTTAATACAGTGAAAATGCTATACAAACATGTATTATACTAAATTAAGGGAATAATGACAAGAAAAAAGTCTGTACACAGTACAGTTTTTTAAGATGATTTCAATCCATAAATAGTTTATCCACAAAGACAGAGGGCCAACTGTATTTTAAAAGCACCTAGAATAATGTCGAATCCATAACAAGCATTGAGTGAATATTAGCAATTAATAAGAGGAGTTATTAGTTCAATAAATGTTTGTTATTTTTGCTTCTGCTGCTGTTACCAAACAGGAGCAGAGCATATCTGAGGAATATGTTACAGAGCATATCTGAAGGAACAAACCTCCACAGAAAAAAGTAAAGATCACACTTAAAAAAAATATTTGAGCAGCCCCTATAATACTCCAAATGGAGACGGCACAAATTAGAAAAAAGGTTTCCACAAGACACATTACTACAATTTGCCAAAAACTTGTTATAGCAATTCCCCAGATCTACAAGGCCAGCAGTTTCCAGCACAGCCCCGGAGGGTTAATGAAGGATGTGGTCTGGGAGTGACCACTGAAGAGCATCCAGAGTCAGGAGGCTGAGGCCTGGTGTCCCTTGGGAGCACAGCCATTGCCCAGTCCCACAGCAGACAACAACTACTCAACAGATACACCGAGTGGAACCACAGAAAACAGAGTCAAAGCAGGCTTCTTAGCCTTCTTCAAAGGTCTGCCCTCTTCACCAAAGATTTTCTATTTTTCTGTTAGGGTTCTGCAAATTGAGCATTTTCTCAGCAAATATTTTATGTAGTCCTCTCCTTAGAAAGGCAACCAGAGAACCACAAGTTCTAGCAAAATGAATAAATCCAGGTAAACCCTTCCACTCAAATACGATGTTATGGCTTGTATCTAGATGGCCTCTGAAAACCTCATGGGGCTTTTGGGAGGTGGCTACATCTAGGATGTGTGAATGCAGATAAAGGGTGTGTGAATATGAACTAACATGTGAGAAGCAGATCAGTCTACTGATTGGTATAGCATCGTGAGGGTGTGGGAGATGAAAAGCCCCACCCTGGGTGAGAGCTGCACACCCAAAAGGTTTAGAGCCTGGATGGGATAAAAGGAAAGATGAAAAGCAGGCTGCCCTCCTTGTTGCTTGCTGCCCACCTTGTCATGCAGTGTCTCCTACCTGCATGCCCCTCTCCCGCGCCTCCCTGCCGTGCAGCCAGCTGACTACAGACTGAAACCTCCACAAACGAAGCCGAAGGGACATTTCCGCCTTTAACTTTGAGTGCTATGTATTTTGTCCCTGCAATAGAGAAGTAACTAAAACATACAGTAATGAGTCATTTATAATTGTCATCTTTCTAAAAAATACACCCTTGGATGATTTCATCAATGTGGGAATATCAGAATGTGTACTTACACAACTAGGACAGGTCAATAGCACCAGGTGATTTAGTCTTACAAGATTGTGGTCATAATATATATATATAATTAGTTCTTGATCAAATTACTGCTATACCATACATGACTGTACATAAAAATTCTAAATATATTTAATCAACTATTTTTTAAATTTCCCATGATTAAAATAAATATTAATTAGAAATCCCATTCCCAAATGCTACTGAGCAGAAAAAGCACCAAGGAAAAATAAGTACCATGGCAAATGAGTGGGAGGAGGACAATTATGTCCTGATCTAATCAGCAGAAATGTGAAAACCTCCACCAGGTGAGCAGCAGCAAGTGGTCCGAGTCTTTCACCTTTTTGCTGCAAAAGTCACACAGCATGACTTCTTTTTTTAAGCGCCAGGTGTACACAGAACCTGATTTGAGAAAGGAAGGGAGTCTGGTCTCTGTAAATGTCCCAGGCTGGTCGTGCAGTCATCAATGCAAACTGCTCACCCTCCCAGTGGGCTGAGGCTTTAATGAACACTTGTCAAAAGCAGAACAGGGAGCTGCTCACAAAGTGCCCTTTTAAGGGCTTTCCTGCCCAAAAATACTTTCACCACTACATAATGGTAGCCTGAGATGTCACCAACAACATTCATTATTTGGGGTTAAGCATTTAAAAGGCAAAAGGAGAGCAGGGTTGGGGTGTCTGACTGCCTTTCAGTTCTATAGGAGCAGGAGGAGGGGAAGGGCTGTGAGAAGGGGCAGGTGGCTGCTGAATTGGAAATGCCTGAAACAGCTCCAGGAGAAGGTGTGAAGTCAAGGCCCAGAGTAAATCAGAAGAGAGAAAATAAAGGGGATCGATAAAAGAGTTTAATGAAACATAAACAGGTTCAGGGAGGGCTTAAATAAATTCAGGGCCAATCCATAGCAGGGAGTTAAGGAGCAGCCCTGGCTATTGAAAGTTTGATGTTGTAGAAAACAACTGTCCCTCCTCCTCCATCGTCCCCAGAGATGGTGGCAGACACTGAAATCCTGGCTATAGGAGCCCAGGACTGACCTACAGGGTAGTCAGAATGGGGTCTGGGTGGCTGTCCCCAAAACTCTGGCAAGCAACACTTGCAATGCTGCAAGATGCTGATTTGAAGAGTGGAACTAGAAAGCTGGCCCAGCTCGCCTGTGATTTGCAAGTGCTGAAACCCTGGAGGCAGAGAGCAGGCAGGATGCATTTCCACTGCTCCCACTGGACCACCCCTGCCATGGGATCCAAGCCACGGCAAACCAGGCATGCCAACTCAGACCCTGTTCCCCCATGTCATCTTACACTGATGCAGATACTCCAGGTGGCACTGGAAAGGGTGTCCCACCTCCACACCAGGGAGGACAGCAAAGCCCTAAGGAATGCTGCCTTCACCCTCTCCAAAGTCCCCAGGCTGCGTGGGGGACTGTTAACAGGAAAGGGGACCCAGCCTCCATCTCCCAGTGGGTTCTGTCCTTTTCCCCAGAACAGTGCCTGACTTTGCCCTGGACTTCCTAGGTTAGGCAGCCTATTGACATCTCAGATTCACACCAATGGGTCTCACAGGAACAGTCTCTTTGTGACCACCCACTGAGACCCAGCCACTCCTCCAAACATGTCTCTCAAGCCCAAGTTTCCATTTCAACAGCCAGGTTGGCCCCTCCCCTTTAAAACTGCCTTTAAAAGGCTGGGGATTTAGCTCAGTGGCTTAAGCGCCTGCCTGGCAAGCACAAAGTAATGAGTTCAATCCCTGGTACCACAAAAAAAAAAAAAAACATGCCTGTAAAGCATCTCCAGCCTGATAAGCATCTTTCAGTAACTTTCCTTGCTCTTATTTCTTTCCCTCTAGAAACTCCCAGGAACCTGCCTCATCCCTCCTTTCTTCCCAGGACCCCATTCCTGACCTCTCCCATTCTTGTCTAGGGTTGTCAGCCACTCACAGTATGCACCAACACTGTGTTAGGAAGCCCTAGTAAGATTCCTAAGTCAGTATGCCTTCAGCAGGTTAAGTATAAAAGCTTTTCATTTATACTGACTGGTGATAATTTGACTTTCTATACCTTCCATCTCCTCAGTGGTCACAGATGGGGTGTCTACAAGGAGAGGACAGATAATTGAAGAAAGTTTGCTCTTCCTAGACCAAGTGGCCTTTGGTCTTTCTGGTAGTTTCTCAGCCATTTCTGATTTCAACAGTATCATTTTGGGTAAATGGCTCCTAGACAGGTAACGGAGTGGTTGTGGGCTCAAAGCCATGTCGCAGAACTGAGCAGCGGACTGCACTATGCTGAAAGCATAGGCTGCCCTCTCTCTCCTGCCCTTCCATGGGGGCCAGCTGAGCCAAACACCCCATCTTTCAGCCACAGATTGATTCCTCATCTATTTTCAGTTACAGATTAGAGAGACAACTAACACATTGTAGCAGGAACAACATAGAACGTTTAAGAGCAGAATGAGAGACAATACAACTTATCTGACTTTTCTAAAGTTGAAAAGCATGGTTTTCTTGGGACCCTTAAGCCTATATGTTGAAACAGAAGCTCCCTGATACCCCTGCACTCACAGTGACTCAGGCCTGAGTGCCAGTGTGGAATCTTCCAGCCAGCAACGAACAGTCTCCTCCGTAAACAGGGGTGATACGAGGACCTAGCTCCCGGGGCTGATGAGCACTCTCAGTGCAGATGAACATACCACACTCAACACAGAAACTGGCGTCTGCCAAGTAGAGAGTAAGTGACAGTCACTAATTTAGAGGAGAAGGACAAAGAGCTTGAGCCACCACTTCCCTATCTCCCTGCAAGCCTGTGGTGCGACAGGGACAGGGCAGGCCAGCTGGAGAAGGTAGAATGAGAAGCTGGACTGTTTTCTCATCTTTTGGTTAGTATTCCAGGCATATGCAAAAGTAAGAAAAGGATTGCTTTATAGGTCAGCTCTGCCCTTTCCTGCCCCTTCCTTTCCCCCAAGGAAATTTCTGGCCTTTGAAAGCCTGGCTTCGTGCATTTCTCTAATTCATCTCCTCAGTGGTTTGCCAGCCCTAGAGTCAGCCCCCCAAATACCTAAAGATTTCCATTTTCTTTATTGCTTTGCTCTCTTTCTCTGGACTTCATATCCCTCTCCTCTTCTCTTGTCTGGCTAAATGAAGACTTGAGGCTTATTAACACTGCTGGCCCTTCGACTTCTGCACTGAACAGCTGAGAACCAGAACATCATAACCAGGATGTCACTCAAACCTTCTCCCTACATCAGGAGTCACTCCCGAGATTCAAATAGAGTTGGAAGCAACCCAGACTGATTAATCCATATGAGGGAACATGCAGCAGGGATGTGCAAGGTCATGAGGATCTGCCTCACGGACGTGGAAGAGGTCAAAGCCCACACTGGACTCCCACAAACTCCTCCATGCCCCTAACATCTGTCCACACCAAGCTTTAGACTAAGCGCAGTATTTTCCACCGGTACCCATACCCTGGGTCAGTTCTTTTCAGCCAGGAAGAGCTCCCCTCAACCCCTGGTTTTTGTAGAAGCAGCCCTCAGCTAAACAGGTCTGGAGAAGTCAGTCCAGACACAGCCCCACACAACCCCTCCAATGAAGAGCAGCAAGTGCTATTCCTGTCTCCTACCAAAGGGATCTGCCACACTGCAGGAGAGAGGATGGGAGGAAAGGAAAGAAAGGAAGCAAAGAAAGACAAAGAGGGTCTCCTGGTCACTGGCACCAAGCTCTGCAGGGGCGGGCACATGCACAACACTCTGCCGCACAGAGAGGCAGATCCACCTCTACTCACATCTGCTGCCTGGTGACCTTTTGCAGCTGCTTTGCCCCCTCCAGTTGACTCAAAGATCAGTGATGAACCATGGGCACCATGAGAGTCATAGTCATGCTGTCCTCACCACTGCCACTGTCATGGCAGGAGGCAGGGAGTCTGGCCCATGAGAGGGTTCCCAGCCTTGCTTGTCAGCAATTCCCTTGCAGGAGCCAGATCTGCCTGGGTGGCTGAGGGTCCCTGGGAAGGTAAGAGAGGTGCTCAGGAATAGGTTAGAGCAGCAAACAGCACCATCAGTAAGGACCCTGGCTACAGGGGTCCAAGAGGTCCAAGGGTCCCAAGAGGCCCAAGAGGTCCCAGGACAGACTTACAGCAGGCATAGAGGCCCTCACCAAGATGCCTCACAGGCTGAGAATGCAATGCCTCAGATAGGAGATCCTCAGTGAAAACCTCTGCCACCAGCACCCACCCCTGCCCGCAGAGAACCCTCTAGACAGAGCTCTCAGCTGCAAGCCCAGCCAGCCTTCCACCACCACAGAGCCATTTGGTTCCTACACCCCGTATTGTTGTTTGTTGGCTTGCATTCACTCTGTTTCTTTTCCTGTTTTTGGCTTCCTCATTAACATCATGTTCTACTAAGGATTCTGTGATTTGGAAGCTTAGTGACGGACCTGGAGGCACAAGCTGAATCTGGGATTCCCCGTGTAGTGGAAAGCACAGCCACCTTGAAGCTGGGTGAAATTCTTGGTATCTAGTGTCCTCTTTTGGCCATTTTGGGGTACTGCAGCCACCGCCACTGAGGCATCAAGCTTGCTGGCCTTAAAAGCAGGGAGGAAAAAAAAAAAAAAAAAAGCCGCTTCTTCTGATTCTTCTGATTTAAGGGAAAGGCTTAACTTGGCCAAAAGTCTGAGCTGGATATCATTTTTGAATGAGCTGATGCGGTAGAGCTTTCAGATCCAGGGGGCAGAGCAACTGCTTGGCCTATTCTTGTTGAAAACTGGAAAGTTTCTTGATGGTAAGATTTAGCAAGTAGCTCAATCCTGTTTTATGGCAGTACTGGGAGGAACTCAACTTTACAAGTGAAAATGGCTCCCTGGTTTTTTTGCTGAAGAAGAGCCCAGTGGAGTGCTGCTCCAGGCCACAACCTTGGCATTTCCAGCACTTCCTGCCTGGACTCTGAGGCAGCATCCTGTCTGAGATGCTGCAGAGGTGTGTCCAGGTGACCTACTGCTCCTGGGAAGTCAGTGCCCACAAGAGATTTCTCCAGAAAAAGCCTCATCTCCCAAGGAATTGTGAATTCAGACTGCTGGACCCAACTACACCACTTCTGGGACATACACCTGTGGTGGCAATGGTATAGTTAGTTACTGGTGATGCTATCATTTTCCTTTAATTTTATTTAAAGGGAAAAAAAACAAAGCAGTATAAGGGTACAAGTAATACAGAATTTCAGAAAAACAGTAAGAAATCACTAGTTAATAGATTACATATTGTCATCTTAGAAATAGTTATTCAAGTTACAGAATTAAAGCATACAAAGTGGACATTCAAACAGTGAGACTGCAAACAGTTGTGTTCAATGATCCAACAAAAATTTAGTAATATGGTCATGTATCTTACACACCTAAACACACTTGTGGTTGTGTCCTTTAGAGCACTTTCTTTTCCTCTCTTTTTTACAATAACATTTACACATTTTGAGTTTTATTACTCCCATAGTTCTTATTACTTTTTTTTGGAAGAGAATAAAACCAAATAACAAAACAAAGTAGTCAGTCAAAACAAAGGATAGACATAGCACATGATGTAAAAACAGAATACAAGGTAATCAACAATGGTTACCATAATGCCTCTTGCTACCTTAAAAAGAATTGCCGATATCATTAGGTATAATAAAATTGAACAAAACAGTACAAAACAAGACCAATGAAACCTAAACATTGGAGACATTACAGGATTTCAGAAGAAAATAATAGTCAAACCAGAATGGGCGTGATAGTGAATCTTATAGTGTTCAAAGTAGTTGCCTATACCCTCAAACTTGATACAAAGAGAACAGAACAGAGTAAAATCAGTCAAAACAAGATGGTGGGGGCAATACAGGGCTTCAAATCAAGTTAATAAGAAATCAAAAAAGTTACTATAATATATCCTGCTAATTTTTTTTATTTTCCCCTTAATTAAAAAATAATAATAAATAAATTTTTTAAAAGGGGGAGATTGAGATAAAAGAGTACATAACAACAATACAGGTCAAAGCAGAACAATGTAAGCAACATAGTATTTCACCACAAGATAACCCGACTTAACAGTAGTTACCATGGTGTCTCTTCCCTTGAAATATTTGAGTATGACTTCATATACTATGATGCTATCATTTTCAATAGCAAAATATCAGCGATCCCTGAATGGCTCTCAACAAGCCAATATGAAATATACCTTGGTGGAATGATGCAGTGGGTTGAACCCCTAGCACTGCAAAAACAAACAAAAAATTACACTGAGCTATCAGTAGCTATGAAAAGGAGTAACACACAAAGATCTCTGGGTCCTGTTACGGAGAAAATTGCCCACTGTAGGCTGGCACACACACATAGATTATATATGCATGTGGATGCATCGCTCCCTTCTCTGTACTTCAGAGTCCTCTTTCTCCCCCCTGCCAGCTAGCGGAAGATTTGAGTTGTAATCACACTGCTGACCTTCATCTTCTCCACACCACACCTGGGTGTCAGATGTACACCACATGTAGATATATAGAATGATACAGATATTGATATAGATCCAGACACAGAAACTTAAAATGCAATCAAATATTTCTAGAATGATAATGTCACTGAACCCTTTGGGGAGGAAACCAGATAGCTTTGTAACTTTTCATTTTAAATAAAAATACAATCAACTCTCCCCTCACCACAGGTTCCAAATCCATGGATTCACCCAAATACAAATCAAAAATATTCAAAAAATTGTACAGACTTTTTATTATTTTTTCTTAATACGGTATAAGACCTGTTCATGTAACATTTATACTGTTAAGTACTACAAGTAAAGATCATAAAGGTATGTGGAGGGGGTACACAAGTTATATACAAATTTGCCCCAATTTCTCTAAGGAATTTGAGCACTAGTGGGCTTTGATATTCACAAGAGGTTCTGAGACCAATCTCCTGTGGATGCCAAGGGACGAATTACTTACTTTTTCCAAAGTATACAAAGAAAGACAATGGTCTCTGTCGTAGAGAGGCTAGTGAAGAGCTTGGAATGAAAACATCCCATGGTGCAGAACAGCAGAAAATCAGTGAGATGTGTTTTGTAAATAGATCGCATTCACTTCTCTGCACAGAGTCCCTGGCTCACCATAAGTCCTCACAATACTCATCAGAGGATTGTTAATGTAAGTTCAGCTTCCGAGTATTTTCACATAACGATGGTTTTATCATGTGGTAATCGCATTGTAAGTAGAGGCGCATCTGTATTCACTTTTATCAATTCTGGGACCTTCAGGAAAGCACTGTTTGTGAGTCAGCACTCACACTACCAGAGTACTAAGAGGAGGGTCCTGCCATCAGGGAACTTCCATTTCTTGAGGTCGGCAGTCATGTATACAGCATTGCAGTTGGTGAGTTTTTGTATCTGTTGCTAAACAGTAAAACACCAGGAAATGCAGTGGTTTAAAACAAAATTTTACCATTACCCCCACAGTTCTGTGGGTTAACTAGGATGTGCTGGGCGGCTGTTACTCAGGACTTGTCTGTGTGGCTGTCTTCTGCAGATGGCTGGAGTTGGAGCCGTCTGAAAGCCCAATGGGCTGCACACCCGAAGCCACTGTCTTCACTCGCTTTAATCTGATTCCTCACTGTGGCTCACTCCACACTACCTTCCCACAAGGTGGTTTGGCTTCCTCACCACACAGCTACCGTGGACAGCAGAGGGCTCCCTCCTTGCTGGCGGTGCAGGGCTCTCAGTGACCTTGGAAGTCACACAATCTCTTCCCACCCCTCCTATTGATCAAAACAGAGTCCCAAGGCTAGGCCTGCTGCAGGGAGAGCGGCCATGCAAGGCCATGAATATCGATGGTACAGATAATTAGGAGTCATCTCCACAGACTAAGATAAAGGCAAAGAGCTCAGAACTTGACCCTGACTGGCCACTGCCCCAGAACTTGTTCCAAACCACCTCAGAAGGATTTATGACAAAATGTTTTTGAAAAGAGAGTTTGGGGAAATTAATATTCATGACTTCATTTTCTTTTGTTTTTGAAACTATGGAGTGGAGAGGGTTTTACTATATAGCACAGGCTGGTCTTGAACTCACAGCAGTCCTCCTGCTTCAGCCTTCCAAATGCTGGGATTATAGGTGTGCACTACCATGCCCATCTGTGACTTCATTCTTTTGCGGGGATGGGTAGCTGGAGATTGAATCAAGGCCCTGTGCATGCTAAACATACACTCTGCCTCTGAGCTACCCTTCAGCCCCAACCTCAAATTGTAAGCCAAGAAGAACAATCAGAAAGATTGTAAATTTTCTTTCTTACTACAAAGACATCTGGCCAAGAGACATACTCTAGACCAGCTTTATGGAACTCAAAACTGAGGAGCTTAGCAGGGTCAAGTACAGCCTGGACCAAATAAGTAAGACCTTGTTTCAAAACAAAAGAACAACAAAAAAATGAAGAAAACAAAAAATATGTACACAGGAAATTATGAGTAGGTTATATGTAAATACTATGCCATTTGATAGGAAGGATTTCAGCACTCTTAGAACAGGAGCCGCAGCATCCTGGGGCTGATTCCCTGCAGACACTGAGGGATAACTGATTTGAGTTTCATTCTTTCTAATCCTTTCAAGTTATTCTTTTCTGGACTTAAATATTTTACAATGCTTTATAATAGCCAAAAGTCACTTGAAAAGGAATAATAAAATTTGGAAGATTTATTTTAAAAAATGAGGAGCTTGGGGAATGTTAAGGTGAAATCAAAGTCACCTAGATGACATACATTGGGGTTCTGGATGGCAAAGCCACATTGCTCCACAAAGCCCACACACACACATACGCACGCGCGTGCGCACACACACACACACACATACAATCTTATGGAATAATACCAACTTTCTCACATTCTTCTCCATCTTGTTCTTACTGAAACAAAAATCCTGTTGTGTTCTTGTTCTTCCCCCAAAAATGGACCTAAATCACAAGACAGTAATAATAAATTTTAAAATACTCTTGAATTCATCCTTACCTTCCTTTATCTAGCCAGAAAAAAAAGTAAAACAGAAATGGACTGTCTTATAGAACTAATAAAAAGTCTGTGTTTTGAGCAAGATATAGTGGCATACAAAAGTAAGATCACAGTCAAAGTTAACAGAAAAAAAGAGAAGGCACAAAACTGTCCGTTACATTTATACACACTGAAACAAAGATGAGCTGTAAATATTCACAGTGATTTTTCTCTGGTGATAAGATTATGGGAGACTTTTATCATTTATCAGTAATACATTTCTATATTTTGTGCCATGAAAACAGAGCCCTGTTACAATCAGACAATAGCTCTGTATATGCATATGGTCCTGCTCCAGTGCCTCCTCTAAAAGTCTTCTTTCTCATTTCCCAAGCCAGACCTCTCCTTGACTCTAGTAAGAGCCGACATCTGAGCCTCACCAGGACAGCAAGTGGGGTGCCAGAATGCCTCCCTGATCTTTGCAGGGAAACCAGTGGAATTTAAGTGAGTCCACATGTCCTGATCATTGACACTGGGAAGAAGGGACTGGTTAGAAGTGTGAGCCACTTGGAACAGGTGTGCGAGACAGGGCCGAAGGCTACTGTGGTGAGGAGAGCTGTTATGGAGGTAGCTCAAACAAAAGACAGATAACTGCTGAAAACAAAAGAAATTGGGCGCTTCTGCTTTCATCGGGAGCCAGTTGTTTCTGCAAGGGGAAAGCACAGCTGAGTTGTCAACATACACAAAACATTATGTCATATCCTCAGGTTTCCCTAGCAAGCCATGGAGGTTCTACCATTTTTGAAAGGGCAAATAGGCTCTCATTAATTCCATTCCATCACTTGGCATTTATGATGGCTTTGACATTCTAAAAACAACTGTATTGGCCTTAAAATATGTATTACTTGGAAGGCTGCCCAGGGAGATGGAAGAAGAGGAGAGCTGGATTGGAAGCCATCTGAATTCCAACCAGACTCCAAATCAAAAACTAGTACCCTCCCCTTTTGGGGCCTGTTTCTTAGCAGTTAAACAATGGCAGTCAGGTTATCCCAAATTCTGAAATTAGATCACCTGTCAATTCCTCTCCTCTGAAATTCCTTCTCCTCTCCACTGTTTTTTGGGAGTTTTGTTTTTGTTTTTAATTTTTATTTTAAAGAGAATAAAACCAGGGGCTGGGGATTTAGCTCAGCGGCATAAGCACCTGCCTTGCAAGTGTGCAGTCGTGAGTTCGATCCCCAGTACCGATAAAAAACAAAAAGACCAAAAAAAAAAAAAGAGAGAGAGAGAGAGAATAAAACCAAGCCCCCCTCCAAAAAAACAGAATAAAGCAAACCAAAACAAACTAATGTAAGTGACACAGGACTTCAAAACAATATGAAATCAACAATAGTTACCAGAATGCCTCTTGTTGTCTTCAAAATAGCTGCAGATACCTTCAGACATAGTACAAATTAAACAAAATATAACAGAATAGAAACCATAAAAACAAAACAATGAATGCAATAAAAGGCTTCAAAACAATACCATAGTATTTTTTACCATCTTTGAAATAGCTGCCCATGCCATGAGATATAACAAAATCAAAACAAAACAGAATAAAATCCAACCCAACAAAACAATGAAAATGATACAAAACTTCAAAAAAAGATAATAGGGAATTAACAATGGCTACTATTTTCAGAAGGAGATGCCCCTTAGATGCCACACTGCGTACCGTGATCCTCTGAATATATAATGAGACCACTGGTGCCAGACCTGCAAAGTCAGTGAAATACCAAATACTACAAACGTCAAACCGCATTTCACCTTAATAGCTATCATCAAGACTGTGTTTTTCCAGGTAAGGTGACCACTTACAGGGGGAAGGTGAGGTGGCACTTCTTGTTTCCCAGCCCACATGCCGGAAGGGCTTGGGTTCTTGCTGTCCCCTCAGCAGCCCACATGTGGCACTGATTCACAGGAAGGGCTTGCTTCTTGGTGACTTATTCTCTTCACCCACAGTCCACAAATCTTCACTGCTTTTTGTTTTGTTTTGTTGTCTTTCCACCAGAACATCAGCAAGTACAGCTTTTGTCCTCCCCACAAGGGAACTCTTTAATTTTAAATCACCTATTAACTCTAATTTTTGCAATGAGCTTAGCTGCTTAGACTAGATAGTGGAGCAATCATGGACAATATCTGTGTTCTAGCTCTGTAATTCATTAGCTACGTGACCTTAATCTTCCTGTTTCCCCAACTCTAAAATGGAGTTCATTCATGATCTCAGTGGAGCATCAGGTAGGTGGTCTTTGGGACCCTCAGGTATCTTTGAGAAGACCCTCAGGTAGATACCTTAGGATTAGGGGCTCTCTCTCACCTCCACTCCAGCAAAGAATGGAGGAGTGAAGCAAGACTGGCTCAGAACTAAAGGCCCTAGTAAGAGAAAGAGGAAGTCAGGCCACAGAAGAATAAAGAAGTCAGAAGTGAAGCAGAGGTTTATTTATAGTACTGCAAACGTGGAGGCAAAGCTGCCAGGCGGCAGGCCACAAGGCAAATGAGCTTGTCAACCTGATGTCTTTGATCTGCTCATACTTACAGGGGCAAACTGGTCCCTAAAAATAACTGTTTAACTGATTAGTTTACTTTAGGCTAGTTGGGGTCTCAGCTTTTGTTTCTGGGGTGAACCAAGGGTCATGAGGTCTAGGAATACATATAGTAAGTGCATGCAAGGTAGGCCCTAAAAATAGCTGCTTCACACCTGCAAAGGTTTTACAAAGGGTAACTTCCTCCAGTAAGCAGTTGGTCATTTTTATAACCATCTCCACATCAGCCACGCCATGTCAGTCACTTTAGGCCCTATATCCATCCCTGCCTATCTCCCCCTCTGACTTTCCCTACAACAGGAACAGTGTGAGGCTCAAATCAGACAATGCATGCAAAAGACTTAGAATAGTCCCTCTGATGCAGCAAGTGCTCCATAAACATTGCCAATAGCCTCTAATATTATTTTTATTAATGACTATTGCTCCTGTTGCTAGTCCTTCTTTGGTGGATCTCCTAGATCCTATCTATTGATGATTTTAATAAAGACATTATTATTTCTTGTATCCACGTGTCCCTCCAAAGCCTCATGCAGCCATAGGTGGGACTTTCTGGAGGAGTCTGGTTCTACAGTGTGTGATGCTGGGATTAAGGATGTGTTGCTTGGGTTGATTCACTGTGTGGTGCCAGGATTGAAGGTGCACTACCCTGGGTGTGAGTGCTACCTGCCCTAAGGTTGGGTAGCCTGGCTAGAGTATAAGGCCCAGAAAGAGGGCTGCTGCCATCACTTGCTGCCTCTTCACTTCTGCACTGCTTTGCTGCCTTCTGCCTGCCATGAACTCTTTCTCCTCTGCAGCTCCCCTCTGCCAAGCCACCATGCCTTAGTGGCAGCCAGCTATGAGTGGAGACCTCTACAAACCATAAGCTACAAATAAACATTTCTCCTTTTAACTCTGGTCTGGCTATTTTGTCTCAGCAATGAGAAATGTAACTAAAACAGCCATTTTTGAGAAGTCCACCTGCTGTGAGTAAAAGAAATAATCCCCAAGGTGGCAGTATTGGAAGGTGGTGAAATCTTTAGGAGTGAGAGCCCAGTGGGAAGTGCTGAGGGCCTTGAGAGAGTGGGATTCCTCTTCCTATCTCACTCTGCTTTGGGGGACGCAATACCACACATGCCATGACATGCTTCTACCATGACATGCTGTTCTGACAGAGGCTCAGAGCAATAAGGCCAACCTTGGACTAGAGCCTCCAAAACTATGAGCCAAAAAAACCCTTTATTTTTATGTTGTCTCGGGTATTATGTTACATTGATGAGAAACGAACTGTTCCTAGAAGGAAAGAACCAAAAAGAAAAAGGAGGTAGGGAGACGAGAAAAGAAGGAAAAAACTCAAATACTACCACCAGATACCCCAACAACAAAGAGGTCTAATCACAAGGAGAGAAAAATACCTTTAAAAGCTATAATTTTTGGCTTTAAAGAAATTATAATCATTTGAAAAAGAACACTGAACTCATGCTTTCTTAGGAGAAAAATAAACATTGCTGGAGAGTTAAAAATGATCTAATATAAAAATTTAGTTTTTTATTTGAAAAAATAATTATGTTATTTAATGTCATCCTACAAATATGTCCATAACTGGTCTGAAAGATTTTTGCTCAATTTGCTGAAGATGAATTTGGTTTCCCTGTGTAGGAAAAAGCCCAGGACCCTGATCGTTTTTCACTGGCAGCCAATTAAGCAGCAGAATGATGTCACCCAACTCAAAGTGATGGTAACATGCCTCAGGCCCCCACTTTATTGTCTTTTTATTATTTTTTTTTTGTACTGAGGATAGAACTCATGACCTTGCACTTGCCAGGTAGGCACTTACACTACTGAGCTAAATCCCTGGCCCACTTTATTATCTTATGTCTGCAAAAACACACACAGGGACTGCATGAAATACTTTCATCCTTCACAGAGAAAAAAAAATGACCCAGTCTACGCTGAAGAATTGCCTCACCATAAGTGTTTATGTATTTTTAGGACCTTTTATTCCACTTTAAAGCTAAAACATGTTTACTATAAACAGTTTAATAATATGAGAATAAAAATAACTTTATCTTAATCACTTGCCTTTTCCAATCCAATTCCATGAGCCAAAGAGAGCTGAAGTGATTCTTTCATAATTCATGAGATAGCTCTTCAACTATGTCTGCCATAGTTTGGAGTCTGGAGAAGCCCATGTGTTAAAGATTTGAGGCCCAGCCTATGGTGAATTGGGAGGTGGCAGAACCATCGAGACAGGGAACCAAATGGGAGCGAGTAATGTCATTGGGAGTATGCCATTGAAGAGGACTTAGGACCTCAGGCTGAGTCTCTCTCCTCTCTCTCTCTCTCTCTCTCTCTCTCTCTCTCTCTCTCTCTCTCTCTTCCCCCCTGCCACACACACACATGTGTATGTGCTTTCTTTTCGGCCATCAAGAGTTTAAGCACACCACATCCCCTTGCCATGATGTGCTACCTCGCCACAGGCCTGGAGTAACAGAATCAAGTCACCATGGACTTAAGCCATGAACCAAAATAAACTCTTTCCCTTATTCAATTGGTTTTCTCAGGTATTTGCTACAATGATGCAAAGCTGACTAACAATATCTATTTCCATTCAATTGTTCATAGCATACATCACAAACATAAAGACAGCATTTCAGCAACTGTGACCCTGGACAAATGAGACTTTACAAAATAAGGCAAGGTGAGGAAGGGTCCTTGTCTGCCACCCCACCTTTTGGAGATGCACTGTGACCATTGTCCTACCTAAGAATCAGAAACTGTATGGTTTAATTTTTTTATTTTATTTAATAAAGAATCAGGAACACAGTGTTGACAGCCACAACTGGCTACAATTTCTTGCTTTAGAATATTTAGAATTTTCAGGCTGCATGACAAGGACCTGATGAGACCTTCCAGAGACACCACATTACATCTTTAGGACACTTCCAGGAAGGTGCTGAACAGAAGAGAAACACCCTCTCCAAGATTTGGTGTCCAGACACTGAAATATAGCAAGGAGAAAGAAAAGGAGGAAAGTGGGTCCGTTAGACCCAATAAAGATCTGATTTGAGAATTAAAGCTCCTAGAAATGCAAATTAAAACCACACTGAGATTTCATCTCACTCCTGAAAGAATGGCCAAGATCAAGAAAACTAACAACAAATGCCGGAGAGGCTGTGGGGAAAAAGGAACTCTCCTGCACTGTTGGTGGGAGTGTAGACTGGTACAACCTTTGTGGAGGTCAGTCTGGAGATTTCTCAAAAAGCTGGGATTGGAAGTCCCATTTATTCCAGCTATTCCACTTCTAGGCATATTCCCAGAAGAACTGAAAGCATCATACCACAGTGATATATGTACACCCATGTTTATAGCAGCACAATTTGTAATATCCAGATCTTGGAAACAACCTAAGTGTCCATCAACTGAGGAATGGATAAAAAAATTGTGGTATTTTTGTACAATGGAGTACCACTCAGGTATAAAGAATGATCACAATGAGACATTTATAAATAAATAGATGCAGCTTGAAACCATACTCATAAGTGAAATAAACCAAATTCACATGTATAAATACCAAATTGTTTCCCTAGTGTAAGTAATAAGAATACATAAAAGTACATGGTAATCATGATTCTCAGTCACACTGGATTGAAGCCATATAATGTTTTCACTCATTAATTGGGATGGTTTTAATCTGTTGTTGTTTTATATTATTGTCTGTGATACTACGAATAGCTATTTTGAAGAAAATAAGACAGGGTAACAACTAGTGCTGATTTAATATCATCCTGCTTTGAAGCCCCATCAAGTTGTTGTTTGTCTGTTTCCATTAGTTTTAACATTTGGTATCTTATTATATTTTTATGTATGCAATAGTATAAGCAAAATTTTTTATAGGCAAAGAGGTAATATAGAAACCGATGTTCGGTTTCTGTTAGCTGGTTTCAAATACCCTGCAATACTTTCATTCTCTTGAATGGTTTCACACTGTCTTGATAAGTTTGATGCCATAGTACACGAGGTTAAACTCAAATATTTCAAGGAAAGAGACACTATGGTAAACTACTATTAATGTCATTCTATCTGGTGGTGAAGCACAATGATGCTTAAATTGTTCGGTTCTGACCTGTGTTGTTCTATTGATATGCTCTTTTCTATCTCAATCTCCCCCCTTTTTTTCTTTTTTTAAAAAAATTTATTTCTTAGTATCTTTTAATTAAGGGAAAACTAAATTTAAAATAGCGGGATATATTATAGTAACATTTTTATTTTCCTATTAAATTGATTTGAACCCTTGTATAGTTCTCCACATCTTGTTCTGATTTTATTATATTCTGTTTTGTTTAATAGTATCAAATTTGAAGGTATAGGCAACTACTTTGAAGGCAACCAGATACTCTATGATGCCCATTATGGTTTGACTATTATCTTCTTTGGAAGTCCTGTAAGGTCTCCAGTGTGGGTTTTATTGGTCTTGTTCTGTATTCTTTTGTTCAATTCTTTTATACCAGCTGATATAGGCAACTCTTTTTAGGATAACAAGAGGCATAATGGTAACCATTGTCGATCACCTAGTAATCTCTTTTTGCATTATATACTATGTCCATCCTGCTGTTCTAACGGACTCTGTTTTGCTTTGTCACATTGGGTTTTTCTTTTGTTCTGTTTTGTTTTGTCTTGTTTCTTGTTTTATGTTTTTTTTTCTTTTCCTCTTCAAAGAAAAAGTTATAAGAACTGTGGGCATAATGGAACCCAAAATGTGTGATTGTTAGCGTAAAAAAGGGAGGAAAGAAAGTGATCTAAAGGATATAACTGTAAGTGTATTTAAGTGTGCAGGATAGAAAACCATATTATTGAGCTTTTATTGGATCCTTGAACAGAACTGTCTGCAATCTCACTATATTAATGTCCACTTTGTATGCTTTAATTTTGTAACCTGGACAACTGTTTCTAGGATGACAATATGTAATCTATTAACTAGTGAATTCTTACTGTATATTTTTTCTCTTGAAATTCTGTATTACTTGTAGCCTTTTACTGTTTTGATTTGTTTTGGTTTCTTTTCCTCTTTAAATAAAAAAATTTAAAAAAAGAGAATTAAAGCTCCTGGGGAGAGCAAAGAGAGAAACTTTAATGAAGGAGGTGGAGGGAGGTGGCACTTTCTCCCTGAACCCAGGTTTGGTGCATAGGAGGGGTATGCAGAAGCACAGTGATTGCTGGTGACCACAGGGGCCACCACAGAAGAGCTCAGCAGTGGAACAGAGCAGTGGATGCAGCAGACTGCAGTGGCTGATGAGTTGTTCCAGTTCAGACCTCCCACAGGAGAAGCAACATCCCACAGGAGAGGCATATTGTAGAGAGGTCACCTGAGCCCAGGACTCAGAGCAGTGTTGGCTCCACCTACTGACTCCCAACTGAGTTCAAACCCACAAGTGATATATGGACTGCTGCAGGCTATATGGGTCTGGCTCCAGCCTTGCAGTTGGAGGCCAGCCTGAATTACAGTGCAAATAGGTGCTCAGGCTCACTAGAACTATCCACGGACTTGCTGTGGTGCTGCTGCTAGCTTGTTGGGATGGACTGATGTGGATGTGGATTGTCAGCCCATGCTGACTATACCTGGCAGCAGGGACACACATTGAAGTGGACATTTTATTTTCTCTTATGCTCCTTTTCTTTTTTTCTTTATTTTCTATCAACTATTTGTACATTCTTGCTTTACATGACTATGAACAAGGTGTCCAGTTTTTTGTTGTTCTTGTTCTGCTCTGTTGTTTTTATTTCTTCCCTCTCTTTCTCCTGTCTTCTACACCAGTTTCTCAAAGTTTATGTGATCCTCTTTTGTTCTTTAGCCTTGCTTCCAATCTTTTTACCTTAACCCCCTTTAAATTTTCTCCCCTGAGAGTAAAGTTTACATATTGGGGGCTAAATTTACTGCAGACAATTTTCTGGCTCATGTTAGATTTGTTATATAACTACAAATATAATTCATATGGTTAAATGTGGAAAACTAATAGCTACCCAGTTTGTCATTTTCCAGGCTGTGTTCCATGTTATTGTCATCACTGATTGTACTTTAGCCACAGTGACATCATTTTTCTAACCAGTTGTTTTTCCTGGTTTTCCAAGACTGAGATTGCCTACCAGTCATAAATAATAATATATACCAGGGCCAAAGAATAAAGGGCCGGGTCAAGTAGGCAGCAACTTCTCATTCTCAATAAATTGAAGAGGTAAGACCCTGCAAAAGACTTAAAAGGCAGTTATATCTGGAAGACACCTTTGAGAAGTAGTCATTTCGTAAAGGTTCTAAATATCAGGAATAAAGTTACTCACCATAGGAAGTTAACAAGCATCAACTCAGGAATCAAATTTAAACACACACACACACACACACACACACACACAATGAGAAGACACTTAAGATGCAACCACAAATGTCTGGCTCACTAAAGACACACCCAGGGGCAATGATATGATAAAGCCACCTGTCTTAGTTACTTTTTACTCATTGCTAAGATGAAATACCTGAAGCCCAAGTTGGGAAAGAAAAGGTTTATTTCTTACAGTTTTTGGAGGTTTAGGTCCACACTCAGTTGGCTCCAAGGCAGGCAGGCATGGCTGGGCTGCAGTTCATGGCGACTGCAAACAGCAAGCAGGAACCAGCAAAAAAACAAGACACACCTTCTTCCTTCCATTACATCATATCCTGGCTCCACCCCTATATGGGTGTAGCACTGACATCATCAATCCAATGAATCATCACAAATGCACAATGCAAACTCATGAGGCCTGGGGGCCACAGACATAAACCATGACATTCCACCCCTGGCCCCGAGGACTCATGTACATCCTTTATACAAAAGACATTTAGTCCACCTCCAAGAGTTGCCAAAGTCCTAAGTTTCTGCATTGTTGAACAGTCCAAGTCCCAAGTCTCCTCCAAGATCTATGTCAAACTTAACTGTAACCCCCTGTACAAATGAAACAAGGTTAAACATTTCTGAAATGCAAAGGCACAAGATAAACATTACCATTCCAAAAGTTACAACCAGGGAATATAAAGCATTGGAAACAAAGTCCAACATCCAGCAGGACAAGCATTAAGTCCTAGAGTTCCATGCTCAGCATCTGAAGCAAACTGGTTGCAAGCTCCAAAAGGCTTGGGTGATTCCAACCCCATGGCACTTACAGGGATTTCGGCTCCCACAGCTTTTCTCTTAAATCCTCTCTGCTCGCTTTTTGCAACTTTCCTTGGATCATCCACGTTTCTAGCTTTTCCAAACTTCTGGGGTCTCCACTGCACCTTTGGCTTCACCCTTACATCTTTACAAATTGCCCTCTCAGGGGCACACTGCTTGGCCTCCCAGGCCCTTTACAATCGAGGTGGAAGCCATCTTACCCTCAGAATTCATGGATTTTCCTTGCACCTAAAATCAGCACCTTGCAGATGCCACCAAGGTCTGCTGCCAGCTGAAGCAATAGCCAGGCCTTTCTCTCTCTTGGCTGTAGGGGTCAGTTGCCTGGATTGCAGGGCTTTGTTTACCTGATTGTGACAAAAAGCTTCTCTATGTTGCCACCATTCTGGAACCTCATGTGGCCTCTGTTGCCATTTTGGAACCTCATGTGACCTCTGTCGCCATTTTGGAACCTGGTGCTCTGCAGCTTTCTCCTCTGAGCTTTCTCCTCTTTCACCTTTGCAGTGGGGCTGCAAAGGGTGGAGACCCACTTCCTGGTAGGCCCTGGGGCTATCTTTCTTATCTCTCTGTTTCCCCTCAACAATCAAAATGTCAACTCTGTCTTTACAATCCACAGCCTTCCTGGAATTTTCCTTCTGGCCATACTCACAGCATTGTAAATTATTCTGTTGGGCTCTTTGCTCTTGATTTGCAATGTAAAGCTGGTAAAAGCCCCCAACAATAGCCATGCCACAACCTCAAGTTTTGATTGCTTTTTAATTTCTTTTTCAAGATTAATCAGTCCATTGCCCTTTGTCTCCATCTCAGGCAAAGTCTCTGGGCATGAACAAAATGCAGACAAACTTTCTGCCAAGCCATAACACAAATCATGGGGAGTCCAACAACCAATGCAGTCCTTCTTCCCAGCAGAAACCTCCCAAGCCTGGTCTTTACCATGAGGCTTTCTATCAGCCTTTTGGTCTCCTGAGCTCTGACCAGAATCTCCTCTACAGAATAGCCTAAGCTGCTCCAGTTCTATGCATCTGGGAGACATGTCCAAGCCTTTCCAAACTCTGCCCACAAGCCATTTCCAAAGCCTCTCAAAAAACATGGTCAGGTATAGTCACAGCAAACGACCCCACTCCTTGGTATCAAATTCTGTCTTAGTTACTTTTTACTCGTTGCTGAGACAAAATACCTGAAGCCCAAGTTGGGAAAGGAAAGGTTTATTTCTTACCGTTTTTGGATGTTTCAGTCCACACTCAGTTGACTCCAAGGCAGGCAGGCATGGCTGGGCTGCAGTTCATGGCAGCTGCAAACAGCAAACAGGAACCAGCAAAGAGCAAGACACACCTTCTTCCTTTCATTACATCACATCCTGGCTCCACCCCTATGTGAGTGTAGCACTGACATCATCAATCCAAGCACTAGACAATGAATCATCACAAATGCACAATGCAAACTCATGAGGTCTGGGGGCCACAGACATAAACCATGACACCACCCAACTGGACTCTGACGTGGTAAGAGTGAAAGTAACAAAGCAAATGAATAACAATCAAATTAGAACTAATTTCTCAGATGACTACAGAGATGGTGACCATAATGAAAGGCATGATTAGTGACTCTAGAGCAGATAGAGATTTAAAAAAAAAAATAGAAGTGCTTAGAAAAATTATGGAAACATGAACATCCAAAATAGGAAAAGAAATTGATTTCATAAAAGGGATTGAAACTGATATCCAAGAGGTTAAATATTTCATCAAAAGTATACACAGTAGGGCTGGGAATTTAGCTCATTGGCATAAGCATCTACCTGGCAAGTGTGAGGTCATGAGTTCAATCCCTAGTACCAAAAAAAAAAGTATACAGCAGAATGAGTTAATATGAGGACAGAATCTCAGCTATAGAAGGCAGGATTACTGCTAGTAATCACTAAAAGAATTACTTTAGAATAGCAAGAGACCATGAGAATTTGATCCAGCAGATGCTAGATGATGTAAATAAGAATAAGGTTTTTTGGAGTCAATGAAAAAGCAAAGATAACACAAATGACATAAAAAAGTTGTTCACAGATAACATGGCAGAAAACTTTCCTAGCATAGAAAAACAATTTGATATGCAGATTAGTGAGGCAAATAGAGCTCCAGTTAGCCACAACCAAAAAAAAAAGTCTGCACCAAAATATATATAATCAAAATTCCAAAAATTCAACACAAAGAGTACCAAAAGCTCTTAGAGAAAAGAAACAAATTGTCTATAACAGAAAGCCCATCAGAATCACATCAGACTTCTCAACACCACACCTCAAATCAAGGAGAGCTTGGAGTGAAGTATTTCAGGCCCTAAAAGGAAAACAGCTTTCAACTTAGACTGATGTACCCCCACAAAACTAGCTTTCAGAGTTAATGGAGAAATAAGAGACTTTCGGGACAAAGCACAACTGAGGAAATGCTTGAACACCAAGCCAGCTCTCAAAAAAAAGAGAAGTAACAACAGGAAAATAATATGACAAAAGTATATCAGTATATACCAATTATAGCTATCAATGTTAATGATCTAAATTCATCACTCAAAAGACATAGACTGACAGAATGAATCAAGAAGCAAAATCCAACAATATGCTGGTTACAAGACACATTTAATTCAAAAAGCATTCACAGACTGAAAATCAAAGAATGGAAAACAATACTCCATGTGGCAGTAATATACACCAAAAAAAGCAGGAAAAATTATTCTATTACACATAAAAATGAATTTCAAGATTAAGAGAGATTTTTTTAGAAGTTCAATACATCCTGTAGGGAACAATCCAAGAGGAAGAAATGCAACAAATACCAACACACCCAACTATATACAAATAATAACAGACATGAAAAATCAAATAAGCACTAACACAATTGTAATTGGGGCTCACAATACCCCACTCTCACAAAGAGACTTACTAGACAAACAATAAACAATGAAATAGTAGAACTGAAAGGAACTTTTGAACAAATAAACTTAGGTAAATGTCTATAAATTGTTCTACCTCACAACATCAGAATATACATTCTTCCTAGTTGCACAGAACACATTCTCATAGCACCAAATAGACCAGATACTAGCTCACAGAACATGCTATGTAATGGAATTGTAATTATCCCATGTATATTTTCAGAATATAGTGCAATGAAATTGGAAATTAATGGCAAAAGAGAGGAGGGAACAGCAACCCAGCAGGTCCTGGCATGGGTGCACACACTGGCCAAGCCCAGACTGACCAGCAACACAACAGGCTACTGTGTAGATGTACACTCTGGCCCAGGCAGGCAGGATCAGTACAGAAGAAAAGTCCAAAGCATCAGTGAGAATATCAACCAGCAGTTGTTAAGTTAGGTGAACCAATATGCTTCAGAACATAGTCACGTGGAATACAAGGTGAGGCTGTATTCCATGAGGAAGTGAGGAAGTGGGTGAGGCTGCCATTTTATATCAAAGGCTCCAGGAGAACTCCAGCAACAGAAGACCAGTTCCAGCTCCCACATTCAAGGCCAACATCAGTCCCATAACCAGTACAAATTCCACTGCAAATTTGGCTAGAGGACACAACACATTACTGGAATCCAATTTGAACCTATCACAAAACTGTAGGCACCAGAAGAATTTTACTACTTTATTTTCTGTTTGTTTGATTGGTTTTCATTTTTCTGTATAGTTCTGAGTGTTTTGTTGTTGTTGTCATTGTTATAGTTATTTGCGTGTTTGTTTCATTTTGTCTTTTTTTTTGAATCAGTACTGGGGATTGAACTCCCGACCGCCTGCTGGCAAGGCAGGTGCTTATGCCACTGAGCTAAATCCCCAACCCCACATTGTGCCTTATTTTGTGCTTGATTTTGTTTTTGGTTTTTTTTCCTCTTCTTTCTACTTTCTTCTTTTTCTTTTTCTTTCATGATTTAATTTCTTACCTTTCTTGTTGTTTTCTTCTACTTGTCTTATTCCTCTCATTCCTCCACTATCTTGCTTCATTTTATGATACTTTCATACAAGTAAATGTTGTCTCTTCTCTTTCCAGCTCCCATCAATACTCCCCTGCTTTCTCTTCCTGTGTCCTCCAGTTTCCCAAAATTTGAGTGATCATCCTTTGTCCTCCAGCTTTGCTCCCACTATATTTGATCTCATTCATCTATTTTGTTCCCTATATACTCTAATCCCACCTGACAACAGAGTAAAATCACTCCTCTAAGGAAAAATTCCTTACAAACAAGTTCCTGGTATACATTGGATTTTGTTATACAACTGTAGAACTTGTTCCTCTGGTTAAAGGTATCAGGTTAACAGTTATCACAATTTATCAGTAGCCAGGCTGTGCTTGAGACTATTGTTACTGCTGACTATAGCCAGGATGACATACCTGTTATAATCAGTTTCTCTCCCCCCATAACACTCTAATTGTATGGGGTCATAACCATCAGTGTAGTCCAGTACCAAAGGACTGGGTGCTGAGCCAAATAGCAACTTCTCAACCTTAATACTTTGGGAAGATAGGTTCCTGGAGTAGACACAAACACCAAGAACCACCTATATCTAGAAGACACTCCTCAGAAACAAACATTTCCTAGGGAAGCCTCAATACTAGAGATAAAGCTATATCTACATAAGAAATCTACAAGTATCAAGATAGGGCCTCCCAAAAATTTGCCATGCTGGGACTGGAAGGAGCTAACCAACAAGCCAAATGGCCAGCCTTTCTGGTAAATTGTGCAAGCCAGGCAAGGCCCAGGAAGAGAAAAGTCATATAGGGAATCCTGTGAGCCTATTGGCACACAGCCTGAGAATCACCAACTCCCCCAGCCCCACTTCCAACCACCAACCCAACTCTACAGAGAATACGTTAGGGCATTCAAGAGAGAGAGAAAAGTACTAGAATTCCAGGAACAGTGGCAGAGAGGCCTCAATGAATGGAGCAGAAAACAGAATGAAGAAGATAAGCAGACAACTGATAGCAAAAAAAGAACATAACAGAAATGAGGTAGAGAAGATTTTATTCAAAACTGATATGATTGATAGTATCAAGTCTGAGAGTATAGGCAACTACACTGAAGATGATAAGACTCTATGATACACATTCTAGTTTGATAACTACTGGTTTTTGAAGTTCTATACTATATACAAAGTTGTGTTTTTATTAATACTGTTATGTACTGATATATTCAATTATACTATGTCTGATGATATGGCCAATTCTATTGGAGATAACAAGAGACAACACAGGAATCATGGTAGAACTCTTTGTACAACGATCTTATATGGATTTTTTTGTGTGTTTCATGTGTTTATAGGAATATGTTTTGTTTTGCCTTGCTTTGTTTTGTTTCTCCCTCTAATATAGAAAGGATAGAAATACACGTTAAGACTCATGCATGTGTAGAATCTATAAACAGTTATGAGAACTGATCTTATGACACACGATGAAATGCACAGATACTTTGAAGAAAAAGAAACACTAAAATATCCAGTGCTGATCCTGGAGTGTTATAATGTGAAGCCCAGAAATAGTATTATTCTTTGTTCAGAGTGATATTAGCATGCTTGGGTTTATTCAATCTCAACTTAATTGAAGATATGGATAACTGCATGTATGTTTAAGTGTATAGGATTGATAACCATAATTCTAAGATTTGTTGGATAGTTGAACAGAACTGATTGCAATCTCACTGTTTGAATCCCTACTTTATAAGCTCCAATTTAGTATCTTGAATAACTATTTGTAAGAAGACAATCTGTAATCATCAACTAGTGATTTCTTACTGTTTATTTTTCTCTTTGAAATTATGTATTATTTCTACCCGTTTTCTGTTTTGTTTAGTTTTTCTTTAAATTAAATTTTAAAAAACAATACACATTCTCCTCAGAGTACATGGGATATTCTCTAAAATAGTCCATATACAAGCCCACAGAACTTATTTAAATAAATGCAAAAGAACTGAAATTATCCCATGCATGTTATCAGATCATAGCGTCATGAAACTAGAAATTAATGATAAAAGACACCACAAACACATGGAAACTGAATAACACACTCTTGAATAATCAGTGGATCACAGGGGAAATTAAAGTAGAAATTATACAATACCTACAAGCAAACAAAAATACAAATACTACTTACCGGAATCTGTGGGATGCAATGAAAGCTGTCCTTAGAGGAAAATTTATTGCACTGAGTTCCCACATCAGGAAAACAGAACAAATACAAACAAATAACCTGATGCTACACCTCAGACACCTAGAAAAAGAAAAGTAAGTCAAGCAGAAAGCCAAAAGAAGGGAGGAAATTATAAAAATCAGAGCAGAAATTAATGCAATGGAGACTAAGAAAACAATCCAAAGAATCAAGGAATCAAAGAATTGGTTCTTTGAAAGAATAAATGAAATTGATGAGCCATGAGCCAACCTTATTTTAAAAAGGTAAGAAAAAGCTCAAATTCATGTAAGGAATGAAAAAGGCAAAAACACTACAGACTCTGTAGAAATACAGAAGATCATCAATACCTATTTCAAAAACCTCTACTCTCATAGGATTGATAATACAGATATCCCTAGAAACATATGAAGTAACAAAGCTAGGTCAAGAAGATGTAAAACTGCTGAATAACCCAATTTCTATTAATGAAATTGAGAATGTAATTAAGTTTCAACAAAAAAGAAGAGGCAGGCCCAGACGGATTCACTGTAGAATTCCACAAGAAATACAAAGAAGACTTAATGCTGACACTCCTCAAACTCTTCAATGAAACCAAAAAGGAAGCAGTTCTTCCTAAGTCATTCCTGGAAGCAAATATTACTCTAATATCAAAACCTGAGAAAGACCCAACTGAAAAAAAGAGATCTACAGGCCAGTCTCTCTAATGAACACAGATGCAAAAATCCTCAATAAAATATTGGAAAACAGGATGAAGCAAATCATCAAGAAGATTATACACCAGGCCCAAGTGGGATTCATCCACAGCATGCCAGGAGGGTTCAACATACATAAATAAATAAATTTAATCCACCATATCAATAGAGCCAAAAGTAAGAAACGCATGATCATTTCTATAGATGCAGAAAAAGCTTTTGATAAGGTCCAACATTCATTCATGGTAAGAACCTTACAGAAAATTGGAATAGATGGTCTTTACCTCAATATGAGAAAGTCCATCCATGACAAACCAACAGCCAGTATCATACTAAATGGCCAAAAACTTAAAGCCTTTACCTTGAAATAAAGCACAATAAAAGGATGTCCCTTATCATTGCTCCTATTTAATATAGTACTGGAAATACTAGCCAGAGCAATTAGATGAGAGACAAATAAAAGGGGTAAAGATAGGAAGAGAAGAAGTTAAATTATCATTATTTGTGGATGACATGATACTCTACATAGAAGACCCCCAAACACTCCATTGAAAGACTCCTAGATATAATAAATAAACTCAGCAATGTAGCTGGATACAAAATCAATACTCAAAAACAATAGCATTTCTATACACTAACAAGATCACAGTGAGAAATAAGAGAAGCCACACCCTCAACACTAGCAACCAAAAAATGAAATATTTAACTATTATTCTCATGAAAGAATATAGGGAAAATTATGATACCCTGAAAAAGAAATTGGAGAGGATCTCAGAAGGTGGAAAGACATCCCTTACTCATGGAGAGGAAGAATAAATATTGTGAAAATGACCATCCTTCCAAAATTGTTATACAGATTCAATGCAATCCCAATCAAAATACGATCAACATACCTCATAGATCTAGAGAAATCACTCCTAAAATTCATCTGGAACCAGAAGAGACCTAAAATAGAAAAGGCAGTTCTAAGCAGCAAAGGCAAGACAGGAAGCATCACAATCACTGACTTGAATTTATACTATAAAGCAACTGTAGTGAAATCAACATGGTACTGGAATAAAAACAGAATTGAAGATCAGTGAAATAGATTAGAAGATACAACCACAACTACAAACACACTTAACCACCTTATATTTGATAAAGGGGCCAAAAATGTACACTGGAAGATCAATAGTCTTTTTAATAAATGGTGTTGGAAAAACTGGCTCTCCATATGCCAAACACTAAGACTAGAACCATGCTGATCACCATGTACTAAATTAAAATCTAAATGGATCAAAGATCTGAATATTAAAACAGAAACACTAAATCTATTGGAAGACAAGTTGGGTAAAACCCTTGGGGACATAGGGGTAGGTGGAAAGTTCATGAACAAGAATCAAACCACATGGAAAATACTTCCCAGAATCAACAACTGGGATCATGTCTTATTAAAAAGTTTCTGCATGTCAAAAGAAATCTCTAGCATAGTGAAAAGAAAACCTACAAACTGGGGAACAATCTTAATGAACTGTCCCTCAGACAAAGGACTTCTGTCTAAAGCATATAAGGAATTTTTTAAAAATAAGACCCTAAAATTTAAGGATCCAATCCAAAAATGGGCATCTGAGATGAATACACAGTTCTCAGATGTAATACAAATAAATACATGAAAAAATGTTTATCATCATTACTCATTAGAGAAATGCAAATTAAAACCACTGAGATTCCATCTCACTCCAGAAAGAATGGCCAAGATCAAGAAAACCAACAACAACAAATGCTGGAGAGGCTGTGGGGAAAAAGGAACTCTCCTGCACTGTTGGTGGGAGTGTAGGCTGGTGCAACCATTGTGGAGGTCAGTCTGGAGATTTCTCAAAAAGCTGGGATTGGAAGTCCCATTTATTCCAGCTATTCAACTTCTAGGCATATTCCCAGAAGAAATGAAAGCATCATACCACAGTGATATATGTACAACCATGTTTATAGCAGCACAATTTGTAATACCCAGATCTTGGAAACAACATAAGTGTCCATCAACTGAGGAATGTATAAAAAAGTTGTGGTATTTTTATACAATCGAGTACTACACAGCTATAAAGAATGATCATATTGAGATAATTATAAATAAATGTACACAACATGAGACCATACTCATAAGCAAAATAAATCAAACTCACATGTACAAATACCAAATAGTTTCCCTGGTGTAAGAAGTTGTAAGAATACATAAAAGTATTTGGTAATGATGATTCCCCATTATATTGCTTTGAAGCCTTATAATGTTTTCATTCATTAATTGGAGTGGTTTTATTCTGGGTTATTTGATTTTATTATCTATGATAGTATGAACAGCTATTTTGAAGAAAACAAGACATTATAATAGCCAGTGATGATTTAATATCATCTTGTTTTGAAGTCAGACCAATCTTTTGTTCTTCTGTCTCCATGGTGTTATCATGTTGTATCTTATTGGATTTTAGTATATGTTATAGTATAAATATAATATTTTATAGACAAGGAGATAATATAGTAATCTTTGTTCATTTTCTGTTAGTTGATTCTGAATACCCTGTAATACTTTCATTCTCTTGAATGGTTTTACACTGTCTTTTTATGTTTGATACTATAGTATAAGAAGTATATAGTATATGAAGGTGTACTCAAAGAGACTCTATGATAGCTACTGTTATGTCAGATTGTCTTGTAGTGAAACACCATGTTGCTTAAACTGTTCTGTTCTGACCTGTTACTTATGTCCTCTTTCATCTTAATCTTTTTCTAAATAAAAAAACAGAACAAGCTCAAATAATATAATATTGAACCTCAAATTTCTAGAAAAAGATGAACAAATCAAACCCAAAGCTCTAATGAGGGAGGAAATTATAAAGATAAGAGCTGAAATTAATTCAATTGTGACTAAGAAAACAATATAAAGAATCAGTGAATCTAAGAGTTCTTTGAAAGATTAAGTAAAATTGAAAAATCCTTAACCAGCCTCAACAAAGAAAGGAAATAAAAGACTCAAATTCAAGCAATTAAGAATAAAAAGGAGGAAATAACACATCCTGCAGAAATTCAGAAGAGAATTTGAGAATTCCCAAGATTTGGCCATGGTGGGACTTAGGCAGCTTATTCACCCACCCTCTTGGTAAGAGCCTGTGGTGTGGGCCTGTAGGAGAACCAGAAATCCTGAGATCCAGCTATGGTGGGACTCAGGCAGTTTATTCACCCGTCCTCTTGGTAAGTGCCTGCGGCGTGGACCTGGAGGAGAACCATTACCTGTGAGCCTACTGCCACGCAGGCTGAAAATCAAGCACCCTTCCCCCACCTGCCCCCCCCCTTGGTACTGGGGATAGATGTCTCAGTGTCTCTTGGGAGGATGACCATATGCAGTGTAGTAAATATGGGGGATTTCCTTCTATCTTCTGTTTGAAGGCAAAGGTTGTTTTCAGTTTTGTTTCATTATGTTTCTTTTTCTCTATTCAGTATTCTCAATTGGTTTTATGATGTTCTATTTTTGGTTTGATTTTGCTATACCTAATTGACTGGACAACTATTGTGAAGTTAAAGAGATATACCATAGTACCTATTACTACTATCCCAGTATCCTACTGTGAAATCCTGTACCAATTTCACTGCATTGTCTTGACTGGCTTTGTTCTGTCTTGTGCTGTTGCATTTTACTACTTTCAAAATAAAATTTAAAAAAAGAAATTCAGAATATCATCAACACCTACTTCAAGAACTTATAAGATAGAAAATACTGAGAAATGGAAAGATTCCTAGACACGCATGAATTCCCAAAACTGAATCAAGAAGATACAAAAAATTCTAAATAGACTTCCGGGAGAACGTGGCAGATAGATAACAGCAGCTACGGAGGCTCTCTGAGATACCCAGCTTAGAATCCAGGAATGGTGTGGTGTGAGGAGTCCTAAGCAAGGGGAGATATACCCTGCTGACCCAGGAATGAACTAAGCTGAGAGAAACCAACTGGAAATGCAATCCTGGTGCTATAACCAGAAGAGATAAAATTTCAGCGCAGAAGCTGGAATCCGTGCTTCTGGGAGCCGTGATTTGAATTTCCTGCTTCCGCTGCTGCATCCAAATTGGCACAACAGGGAGAGACGCACAAAAGCTCTGAGAGCTGGAATCAGCGAACAGAGTTGAGAGCAGGACTGGCTCTCAGAGCTTGCATCGACCTGTGGTGAGTGAGAGGAACAGGGACCCTTTCATAGACTAGGAGGTTCCAAAAGAGGACATTCTGGGACCGGGCAGACAAGCCAGAATAGGATGTTGCAGTGACTTTAGTTGCACATTCCCCTCTCAAGCAGGATTGGTGGGGAATGCTTGGCCTGGGTGACACGTGGACTAAGACCCAGTAGCCCAAACCAGGTCCCAGTGCCTGGTGGTGTACCCTAGCAGTGAAGCCTTCAGTAGGCTGACTGACCTGGAAGGGCGGGCCCAGCAGAGGCTGCCCAGGTTTGTGTCTCCCTAGTATACTGCAGTGGGTGGAAACACCCAGCCGGCACAATTCAAACAAACTGTAACTGATAAACAAAGAAACTGGGCCTCCTACACATGCTTGTATGGAAGGAACAAAAAGTATGGGAAGAGGGAGCAACAAGAAACTGTCCTCAGTCCCCAATCCTGAGAACACTGATCCAGGAAAGCTAAATGCAAAGGAGAATGAGGACAGAAAACATGCAATATCAGACATGGCACCAATAGACATAAAGCAATATCTCTGGAGCCTCATAGACGAGTTCAAAAGTGATGTATTTAATGAAATAAAGCAAGATATAAGTAGAATAGTTAGAGAAATGCTAAGCACCACCCAAGAAAAAACAGATGGTGGGATGGAGGAACAGAAAAAAAGGGGAGAATTGTTTGATGGAGAAAATAGAGAAAACATAGAATACGTGAAGCAGTTTCAAAGAGATTACCAGGAAACTAAAAACTCTATCAAAAGCTGGCATAACAGCTTGAAAGAAACTAAGGATAGATTATCTGAACTGGAGGGCAGATTTGTAATGTGGGAGCATGAAATGAAAAACTTCTTAAAAATAACAAGAAAACAAACAGCAATAATACAAAGGCTAGAAGATGATCAGAGGATCTATAACTTATGAATTAAGAATGTAAAAGAAGAAGTAAGGACACAAACAAATGAACTACAAAAGCCATTCACAGAAATAATCCAGGAGAATTTCCCTAATTTAGCAAAAGGTAAAGATACTCAGATGTATGAGGCATACAGGACCTCAGCCACCTACAACCCAAACAGAGCTACACCCAGCCATATAAAATCAAAATTTCAGAAATCCAATAAGAACAGAATATTAAAAGCCATCAGAGACAAGAAACAGATCACTTACAAGGGAACACCCATTAGAATTACAGCAGACTTCTCAGCACAAACCATCAAATCATGAAGAGCATGGGGGGAAATAATTCAAGGTTTGAAAGATAATAACCTCCAGCCAAGATTGATATATCCTGCACAACTGTCCCTAGAAATTGATGGAAAAACAAGGTGCTTCCAGGATAAAGAGGAACTAGGGGAATTTGCAACCACCAATTCAACTCTACAGAGAATACTGCAGGATATTCTAAAAAAGAAAAATACCAAGATTCCAGAAACAGTGGCAGAGAGGCCACAATGAATGGAGCAGAAAGCAAAATGAAGAAGACAAACTGACAACTGATGACAGAAAAAGAGCTCAACAGGAATGAGGCAGAGAAGGTTGGATGGTAGGAACAGCTATTTTGGAGAAAACAAGACATCATAATAGCTAGTGATGATTTAGTATTATCTTGTTTTGAAGTCCCATCAAGCTTTTATTCTTCTGTCTCCATTGGTCTTAACAGGTTGTATCTTATTGGATTTTATTATACGTGATAATATAAACAAAAACTTTTATAGACAAGGAAATTATACAGAAACCATTGTTCATTTTCTGATAGTTGGTTCAAAATACCCTGTAATACTGTCATTCTCTTGAATGGTTTTACATTGTCTTGATATGTTTGGTTATACTCAAAGATTTCAAGGAAAGAGATACTACAGTGTTGTAGTCAGGGGTTGTACACAGAGACCAATTCAGATCAGGACATGGAGTTTATAATATTTTTATAATGGTCACCGGAAGTTAACCCAGGAGAATGCAGGAAATCCATCCGCAACACCAACGACATAGATTATTTAGTCAAGAGTCTAAACCCCACGGCAATGTCCTACATGAGTCCAGATAAAAACCCAGAGCTCAGAACAACACCTCCACAAGTCCAACTGGAAGTCCAGAGCCCACAAGAAGGACTCATGCCAGTCTCTTTTACGGATTCGTGCTGGGAAGACCCAAGGGTCAGCGGTGGAAGCCAGAAAGTCTATGCCAGCAGGATGAAGGAGCTGTGCTAGTTGGATGAGGGTTCTACACTGGAGCCAAGAAGTCACACTCACAACAAAGAGCAGGGCTGTCCTGAAAGGCACCAGAGCTGTCCTCAGCGACACAGAGGCCCCGAGCTCCTCCAACAACAAGCACAGACAGGTACGTGCCAGGAAGCAGCGTGACAAGTTCATCCTGGAGACCAGGCAGCACATGTCTTCCCCTCCGGAGCCAGGAAGCAATGCTCGATGTGAAAACCAAAGCTTCTCCAGGAGAACCAACAGCTCAGACAGCAACTCGTAGGAGAACCAACAATGCCTCCATAACGCCTCAATTCCTCTCAACACCTCTCTTCTTCTCCACCTATTTATCCTGGCAACCCTCCTCAGGTGGAGCATCTTCTCTCAATACATGCTGATGTAATCCAGCTGGCGTTAAGTTGACCACTAGTTATCAAACCATAACATACAGTAACTACTTTTATGTCAGGATATTTTGTGGTGAAACACTATTTTGCTTAAAAGGTTATGTTTTGACCTGTGCTGTTTTGTTGTTATGCCCTCTTTTATCTCAATCTCCTTTTTTAATTACTTGTTTTATTTTTATCTTTTAATTAAAGGAAAAATAAATAAAAATAGCAGGATATATTATAGTAACCCACTTTGATTTCCTATTAACTTGATTTGAAACCCTGTATTGCTCTCACCATCTTGTTTTGACTGATTTTCCCCTATTCTGCTTTGCTTGATAGTACCAAGTTGAAAAGTATAGGCAACAACTGTGAAGACAATAAGATTCATTATGATGCCCATTCTGTTTGACTGTTATCTTCGTTTGAAGTCCTGTAATGTCTCCAATGTTTTGGTTTTATTCTTTACTGTTTTGTTCAATTTTATTATAACTAATGATATAGGCAATTCTTTTTAAGATAGCAAGAGGCAGTATGGTAACCATTGTTGATCACCTTGTATTTTGTTTTTACATTATGTATTATGTCCATCCTTTTGATTTGACTGACTGTTCTGTTACATCACATTCGGTTTTACTCTCTTCAAAAAAAAGTAATAAGAACTGTGGGAGTAATAAAACCCAAAATGTGTAATTGTCATTGTACAAAAGAGAGGAAAAGAAAGTGCTCTAAAGGATATAACTACATGTATATTTAGGTGTATAAGACAGATAACCATATTACTGAGTTTTGTTGGATCATTGAACAGAACTGTTTGCAGTCTCACTGTTTGAAAGTCCACTTTATATGCTTTAATTTTGTAACTTGAACAACAGTTTCTAAGATGACAATATGTAATCTATTAACTAGTGATTTCCTATTGTTTATTTTTTCTGAAATTCTGTATAATTTGTACCCTTTCTCTGTTTTTTTCTTTCTCCTTAAATAAAATTTTTAAAAAATTCTAAATAAACCAAATCAGTCAATGAAAGTATAATTAAAAACTTATCAACAAAGAAAAGTCCAGGTGCCAGCAGATTCACTGTTGAATTCTACAGAAATTTAGGGGAGAACTAGTGCCACTAAAGCTGAAACTCTTTGATGAAACTGAAAGGGAAGTAATACTTCTACACTCATTCCAAGAAGCAAGCATTAACCCAACACCAAATCAGAGAAGGACCCAACAAAAAAAGAGAACTACAGACTAATCTCCCTTATGAACATAGACACAAAAATACTCAATAAGGTACTGGCAAACAGAATGCATCAAATCATCAAGAACGTTATACATCATGACCAAGTAGGATTCATCCCAGGAATGTAGGGATAGTTCAACATATGCAAATCAATAAATGCAGTATACCATATCAACAGAGCCAAAGACAAAAACTATCTAATCATCTCAATAGAGGTAAAAAAGCATTTGACATAGTTGGAAATCCATCATGATAAAAACCCTACAGAAAATTGGGATATATGGTCTTTATTTCAATCTGATAAAATCCACCTATGACAAACCAATAGCTAGCATAATTCTAAATAATCAACAATTTAAAGCTTTAATTCTAAAATCAGGAACAATACAAGGATGTCCACAATCACCACATCTATAAATATAGTTCTGGGAACACTAAATAGCAATTAGACAAGAGAGAGAAATAAAAGTAATAAAGATAGTAAATGAAGAACTTAAATTATCCTTAATTGCAGATGATATGATACTCTACACAAAAGACCCCAAAAACCTCACCAAAGATTTCTAGATTTAATAACCAAATTTAGTAGCATAACTGGATATGAAGTCAACACTCAAAAATCAATAGCATACCTGTACAAAAGTAACAAACTCACTGAGGGAGAAATTAGAGAAACCACACCCTTGACAATAGCATCCAAAAAATGAAATACTTAGGCATCAGTCCAACAAAGGAAGTAAAACATCTATACATTGAAAATTACAGAACTGTGAAAAAGGAGATCAAAGAGGATCTCAAAAAATGAAAAGCTAACCTTTGCTGCTCATGGATAAGAAGAAACAACATAGTGGAAAATGGCCATACTCTCAAAATTGTTATACAGACTTAATGCAATCCAAATCAAAATGCCACTAGCATACTTCACGGAACTAGATAAAATATTCCTAAAATTCATCTGAAACAGAAGACCTAGAATAGCAAAAAACATTCTGGGCAACAAAGGCAAAGCATGAGGCACCACAATCTCTGACTTAAAATCATACTACAAAGCTACTGCAATTTAAAAAATAAAAAAACAGCATGGTACTGGCAAAAGGATCAGTGGAGTAGATTAGGAGACACAAACAAAACTACAAACACAGTCAGTCACTTTATCTTTGTCAGAGGAGCCAATCATATTCACTGGAAGAGTCTCTTTAAATGGTGTTAGATTAAAGGTTCCATTTGACTCAGATATTCCCTTCTTGGTATCTTCCTGAAAGAATTAAAAGCATCACACCACAGTGGTATATGCACATCAATCTTCAAAGCAATAGTTTGTAATAGCTAAATATTAGAAACAGCCCAATGCCCATATTGAAGAAAGGACAAATAAAATATAATTTTTAATTCAATGGAGTACTCTCAACCATAAAAGATAAACTTGAGACATTAATAGGTAAATGGATGCACCTTAAAACCATTCTCTTAAGTGAAATAAATCAGGCACACGTGTAAATATCACATTGTTTCTCTGGTGAAAGAAACTGAAAGTGTAAGTAAAGGACTAAAAGTATTGTGAAATAGGAAGAAAATGTTCAAATGGGAATAGTTAGAAGACAGCTGGGGGAGGAAGGATAAGAAGAGAAAAAAATGAGAAAAGAAAGCTTTTGTAAATCAGAAGGAAAGAAAGACAAGGCAGGGAGGGGAATGGGCCTTTGTTGCCCAGAATTGTCTTTGCTATTCTAGGTTTCTTCTGTTTCCAAATGAATTTTAGGAATATTTTCTCTAGATCTGTAAGGTATGGTAATGGTATTTTGATTAGGATTGCATTAAATCTGTATGACAGTTTTGGGCATATGACCATTTTTACAAGGTTAGTTCTTCCTAACCAAGAGCAAGGAATATCCTTCCATTTTCTAATATCCTCTTCAATCTCCTTTTTAAAGAGTAGTATAATTTTCAGCATATAGGTCTTTTATATTCTTGGTTAGGTTGATTCTAGGTATTTCATTTTTTTAGATGTTATTATGAAAGGCGATATTTCCATAATTTCTCTCTCAGTGAGTTTTTTGTGTACAGGAATGCTATTGATTTTTAAGTGTTGACTTTGTATTCAGCTATGCTTCTGAATTTGTTTATTACCTCTAGTAGTATTTTAATGGAGCTTTTTGGGTTTTCTATGTAAAGTATCATGTCATCTGCAAATAATTGCATCTTCTTTTTCTATCTTTATTTCTTTTATTTCTTTCTTTTGTTTGATTGCTCTGGCTAACATTTCCAGAAAGATACTGAATAGACTCAGTGGTGATAATGGTCATCCTTGTCTCATTCTGTCGAGTGAAGACTTTCTGTTTTTGTCCATTTAGTATAATGCTGACTGTTGATTTGTCAGAATGGCCTTTATGAGACTGAGGTAGACACCATCTATTCCAAGTTTCTGTAGTTTTTTTTTTTTAAATCATGAACAGGTATTGAACTTTATAAAGCTTTTTTTACATCTATTGAGATGATCACATAATTTTTATTTTTTTCTCTGTTGATGTGTTGTGGAACATTTATTGATTTGCGTATGTTAACAATCCCTGTATTCCTAGGATAAACCTCACTTTGTCATGATGTATAAACTTTTTGATGATTTGCTGCATTCTATTTGCTTATATTTTATTGAAAATCTTTGCATCAGTGTTCATTAGTGAAACTGGCATATACTTCTCTTTTTTGGTTGGATCTTTCTTTGGTTTTGGTAATCCTTGCCTTCTAGAATGAGTTAGGGAGTATTGCTTGTCTTTCAATTTCATTGAAGAGTTTAAAGAATATTGGCATCAAATTTTCTCTAAATTTCTTATAGAATTCAGTCATGAATCCATCAGGACCTGAGCTTTTCTTTCTTGGTAAGTTTTAATCATGTTTTTAATAGCTGATATTGGGTTATTCAAAATTGTTTTATCTTCTTGATTGAGCTTTGGTAGTTCATATGTTTCTTGAAATTTGTCCATTTCTTCGGTGTATTCCACTCCATGTGAGTAGAGATTTTCAAAGTAGACATTCATGATCTTTTGAATTTCCATGAGATCTGTAGTAATTTGCCCCTTTTCACTCCTTATTGTGTGAGTTTGGGTTTTTTCTTTCTTTTTCCTTATAAGGTTAGTGAGAGGTTTGCCAGTTTTGTTGATTCTCTCAAAAAACCAGCTTTTTATTCACTAATTCTTTGTACTGTTTGTTTAGTTTCAATTGCATTGATTTCTGCTCTAATCTTTACAATTTTCTCTCTTCTATGAGCTTTGAGTTCAACTTGCTCTTTTTTTAGAAGCTTGAGATGAAGCATTAGGTTATTTGTGTTCATTCTGTCTTCTTGATATGACAATTTATTGCTATATAGTTCCCTCTTAAGACCATTTTCATTGCATCCCACAGATTACAGTATGTTGTTTCTGCATTTTCACTAAATTGTAGGTATAGCTTTATTTCTTCTAATTTCATCTGTAGCCCACTGGTAGTTCAAATGGTTGTTATTTAATTTCCATGTATTTATGCAGGTTTTGCAATTTCTTTTGCCATTAATTTCCAATTTCAGTGCATTATGGTCAGATAGTATGCATGGGATAATTTCAATACCTTTGAAGTCACTTAAGAATTTTTTATGGGATAATATATGGTCTATTTTGGAGAATGTCCCTCTGATGGGGTTGGCTGGAACACACTGTAAACATCAACTAAGTCCAATTGCTCGCAGATATGATTCAGTTCTCTTATTTCTTTGCTGACTTTTGGTCTAGTTGATCTATCTCTTTGTGACAATGGGATGTTAAGATCCCATTACAATTGTGTTCTTATGTATTTGATTTTTCATTTCCATTAGTATCTGTCTTATATAGTTGGGTGCTCCTGTGTTCGGTGCATATATATTTATAATTGTTAGTTCTTCCTCTTGAATTTTTCCACTAACAAGTATGTAGTGACTTTATCTTTTTTAATCATTTTAGGTTTGAAGTTTCCATTGTCTGCAAATAGAATAGCTACCCCTGCTTTTTTCTGGGTTTCTGTTGCATGGAATACTGTTTTCCATCCTTTGACTTTAATATGAGTTTCCTTTTAGGTCAGATGTGTTTCTTGTATACAGCATATTGCGGGATCATGTTTCTTGATCATTCTGTCAATCTATTTCTTTCGATAGGTGAATTGAGGCCATTTACATTTATGGATATAACTGATACATACTGGCTCAACTTTGCCATGTTATTTTCCAGTTGTTTGTATTCTGCTTTTCCCCCTTGTTTAATTGCTTGTCCTACCTAGTGGTTTCTTTCTGTTGTTGTTCGGGGTATTGTGGTCATTTTTATTTCTGTCTGGTATATCTTTCAGTACTCTTTGTAGGGTTGGTTTGGTGGATGTGAATTTCTTCAGTTGTTCTTTGTCATGGAAGTATCTTGCTTCTCCATTAAATTTGAATGAAAGTTTTTCTGGGTACATCAGTCTGGGTTGAAAGTTGCTTTCTTTCAGGGCTTGAAATACCTCACCCCAGCCTCATCTTGACTTGAGGGTTTGTGCTGAAAAATCTGCTGTGATTCTAATTGGCTTTCCTTGATAGATGAGTTGTTTCTTTTTTCTAACAGCCTTTAGTATTCTGTTTTTATGCTGTATGTCTGAGATCTTAATTATTATATGTCTAGGCATATATTTATGTTGGTTGTGACTGTTTGGCATACTATGTGCCTCACTTATCTGCATATCAGATTTTTCCCCATGTTTGGGAAATTTTCTGCTATTATTTTTGTGAATATTTTAGTTATGTCATTTGTATTTACTCCTGCATCTTCACTGATGCCTATTAATCTCATATTGTTGCTCTTGGTATCATCTTGAAGCTGCTAGATTATCATTTCATGTTGCTTTGTTATTTTTAAAAGTTCTATCCTTTCATGATCACTAATTATGATCCTGCAGTCAAGGTCTGAAATCCTATCCTCAGCTTCATTTAAATGGTTTTGAATGTTTTGAATGAAATTTTTTGTTTCTTGGATGTCTCTTTGAGTTTGTTTCATGAATTCTGTTTGTTTTCTATATTGTTCATTCAAGGTTTCAATCAGTTTTCCATGTTCCTATACATTTTCCTCTATTTCTTCTTTAGCTGCACTCAACAACTCCTTTACTAAGGTTGTTATTTCTATCTTTACATGGGTGAGTATTTCTAACTTCATTTCCTCTTTTGCCTCATGGAATTATTTTTTTACTTCACTTGCTATCTTTTCAGAGATTTCCAGTATGTTACTTTTAAAGTCCTCTATTTCAGTGTCTCCTGTACTTGCTCCTGATGGACTAGATGATTGAAATTGCATTTTGCTTTTTTGTTTTGCCATTTTCCCTTTTCAAGTTAATATTTGGTCCTTTGATCCCACTAGTGTCAACTGTTGGTAGTGTGTATCTTGGGGTCATAATGTAAGGCTGATGTTTGTCCAGTTGCTGTGTCCCACAAGGAATAGGTAGGCCAGTCACCTGATTTCCCACTGCAGGGCCTGTTGGGTGAGTCTTACATTCTTCCTGGGCTGACAAGCCTAGTAGTATTGATGTAAGTCAACTTTTAGTTCCTGCTATTACTTTATTTTCAAATTATTCCAGATCACCGAATCTTCCTGACTATAGTGTTTGTGTTGGCTGAGGCCCTACTGTGTCTGTATTGTGTGCCTGTGTGTCTCATAAGCCCTTTTGATTTTCTCCAAGTTGGGGGAGTCTATACTGGCACATTCTTCACCTTGCCTGATGTTTTCTGTGTGCAGAAAGGGGTCACTCATGCTCTTGTCAGACTCACCAAGGTCTTACAATGAGCTGGAGGGAGCTTTACTACTGGCCCTATTTACCCACTGTACACTTCTATTTTAGGGGTATACTCAACACACTGACTGGAGCCTGCTGAGATCTTCTGTTTGGGTGAGGCAGTTATTGAATCTCCCTTCAAGCTAGCACAGTTAATCCACTGTAGTCCAAGGTTCTGGAAGAAAGGGTGGGAGCTGAAGATCATTATCTCATAAAAACACTTTCCAACACCAGCACCAGCCAGGAAAAATTTAAGATCATCACTCCCAGTGGTTAAAGACCTGCTCAGCTTCCAGCCACATTAGCCTGGGCTCTGCAGGTTTCCAAGCCTGGCTGGGCCACACCCAGTGACCTTCTTTCAATCTGGGGAACTAGGGTTGCCCAAGATGAGTTCCAGTACACCAGCACATGCCCCAGGAGAGTTTAAGATCATCACTCCCAGTGGTTAAGTGCCTGCCCAGATTCTAGCCACACTAGACTGGGCTCTGCAGGTTTTGTGGGCCTAGCTGGGCCACACTCAGCAACCTTCTTAAAATCTGGGGAACTGAGGCTACCAGACGTGAGTTCCAGCACACCAGCATGAGCCCCAGGAGAGTTTACGATCATCACTCCCAGTTGTTAAGGACCTGCCCTGATTTCAGCCACAGTAGACTGAGCACTGCAGGTTTCCCAGCCTGACTGGGTCATGCCCAGCGACCTTCTTTCAATCCAGGGAACTCAGGCTGCCCAAGGTGAGTTCCAGCAAAACAGTGCGGGCACAGGGAGACTTTAAGATCATTGCTCCAGCAGTTAAGTACCCACCCAGATTCCAGCCACACAAGACTAGGCTTGGGAGGTTTGCAGCCTGACTAGACCATGCCCAGCAACCTTTCTTCAATCAGGGGAGCTGAGGGCACATGAAGTGAGATCCAGCACATCGGTGTTAGCCAAGGAAGAGCTTTGAACAATCACCCACAGTGGTTAGGAGCCTGCCAAACTTTGTGGAACACTAGAGGTGGCACGGGAGGTCCTATGAGCAAGACCTGACCACACTCAGCAACCTCCAGTCAGTCCCAGGAGCCAATGGCATAGGAGACAATTTCCAACACACCCAGGGGAAGCTTTGGAACATCACTTGAAACATGGAAATACAGGAAAATGACAAGATGAAAGACCAAAATGCAATCTCAAACCTCCATCACATCCCAACAAAGCCTAGGAGCCATGAACATAGAAGAAAACACATGTATACACCTAAAATACTTGAAATAATAGTAACTGAAATAAAGGAGCAACTCTGGGAAGCTTTAAAGGAATTGAAATTAGAAATAATCTCCAAGGTAAAAGAAGAAATGATAAAAGTAATGAAAGAGATGCTGAACACATCTAAAGAAGACACAGTTAAAAAATTAGAAGAACAAAGCAAAGAGACAGAATCCCTGAATGAATAATATAAGAAAAAAACAGAATACATAAAGCAGATTCAAAGAGATATACAGGAATTCAAAAATTCCATTGAAAGTTCTCAAAACCATTTCAACAAAAATGAAGATAGATTTTCAGACCTCAAAGACAAGATTGCAGCCAGTGAACAGGAAAGGAAAGATCTTTTAAAAATAAAATGGAGTCAGGAAATAACAATTCAACAGCTGCAAGATGAATCAAAGAAAAACAATGTAAGATAGGTATAAATTTTAAAAAAGAAGGGTATGACACAAATGATATCAAGAGGCTATTTATAGAAGTAATAGCTGAAAATTTCCCAAACATGAGAATGGAAACTGACATTCAGATTAGCGAAGCCTATAGAACTCCAAATAGTCATAACCAAAATAAAACTACACCCAAACATATAATAATCACCATCACAGAAATCCAACATAAGAATAGAATATTAAAAGCTGTCAGAGAGAAAAGACAGATCACCTAAAAAGGAAAACCTAGCAGAATCACAGCACACTTCTCAACACAAAACAATGAAGTCAGGAAGAGCATGGAGTGCAGTATTTCAGATGGTAAAGGAAAACCATTTCCAACCTACACTGATGTGCCCTGAAAAACTGTCCTTCAAAATGGATGGTGAAATAAGATACATCCATGACAAAGAACAGCTGAAGAACTTGACTGCCAAACCAACCCTGCAAAGAATACTGAAAGAGTCTAGATACACATAGGAAAAATCCACTAAGCAAGGCAGACAACTAAACAGAATGGAAAGATAAAGATGCAATGGCAGAAAGATAATATGTCAACAATAAACCAATATATAACAGTTGTAATAGTCTCAATTCACCAATTAAAAGAAACAGACTGGATCAAGAAACAACATCCAACCATATGCTGTCTACAAGAAACCCATCTAACCCAAAAGGAAACTCACAGACTGAAAGTCAATGGATGGAAAACAATACTACATGCAACAGGAACCACCCAAAGAAACAGGGCTAGCTATTCTGTTTGCAGACAATTATGAACTTCAAACCAAGAATGATCCAAAGAGTTGAAGGTCACTACATACTAGTTAGGGGAAAACTTCAAGAGGAAGAGATAACAATCATAAATGTATATGTACCAAATTCCAAAGCACCCAGCTATACAAATAAAATATTAACAGAAATGAAAAATCAAATTAGCAATAGCACAATTATAATAGGGGACGTGAAAACACCATTGACACCAAGAGACAGATCAGACAGACAGAAAATCAGCAAAATAACAGAACTGAATCACACCTGTGAACAAATGGACTTGATAGACATATACAGAGTGTTCCATTGAACAACATCAGAATATACATTATTCTCAGCAGTACACAGGACATTCTCTAAAATAGACCATATACTAGCCCAAATAACATATGTAAGTAAATGCAAAAGAGTTTAAATTTTCCCATGAAAGTTATCAGATCATAGCACCATGAAACTAGAAATTAATGATAAAAGAAACAGCAAAAAGCCCACAAACACATGGAAATTGAATAATACACTCTTGAGCAATCAGTGGGTCACAGGGGAAATTAAAAAAGAAATTAAACAATACCTACAAGCAAACAAAAATACAAATACAATTTACCGGAATCTGTGGGATGCAATGAAACCAGTTCTCAGAGGAAAATGTATTGCAAAGAGTTCCTTCATGATGAAAACAGAATGAACACTTATAAACAACCTGATACCTCAAACATCTAGAAAAAGAAGAGAAAGTCAAGTCCAAAGCCAAAAGAAGGGGGAAATTATAAAAATCAGAGCAGAAATTAATGCAATAGAGATTAAGAAAACAATCCAAAGAATCAATGAATTAAAGAATTGGTTCTTTCAGGCTGAGGATTTAGCTCATCAAGCATAAGCACTTGCCCTGCAAGCAAGTGGTCGTGAGTTTGATCCCCAGTACCAGAAAAAAAAAAAAAAAAAGAATTGGTTCTTTGGAAGAATAAGTAAAATTGATAAGCCCCTAGCCAACCTTATTATAAAAAGGAAAGAAAAAGCTCAGATTCAAGCAATCAGGAATGAAAAAGGCAAAATCGCTACAGACTCTGTGGAAATACAAAAGATCATCAACACCTATTTCAAGTCTGGAGGAGGAGGGATCCCAGGTTCCTGAGGCACCTCGGCCTGTGCCCAGCCGCGCCTAGCCATTGGTGTGCAGAGGAGGAGCTGCGCGGATCTGGAGCGCCTGCAGAAGCCCCTTCCTTTGTCTGGAGGAGGGATCCCAGGTTCCTGAGGCACCTCGGCCTGTGCCCAGCCGCGCCTAGCCATTGGTGTGCAGAGGAGGAGCTGCGCGGATCCGGAGTGCCTGCAAAAGCCCCTTCCTTTGTCTGGAGGAGGAGGGATCCCAGGTTCCTGAGGCACCTCGGCCTGTGCCCAGCCGCGCCTAGCCATCGGTGTGCAGAGGAGGAGCTGTGCGGATCCGGAGCGCCTGCAGAAGCCCCTTCCTTTGTCTGGAGGAGGGATCCCAGGTTCCTGAGGCACCTCGGCCTGTGGCCAGCCGCGCCTAGCCATTGGTGTGCAGAGGAGGAGCTGCGCGGATCCGGAGCGCCTGCAGAAGCCCCCTCCTTGGTCTGGAGGAGGAGGGATCCCAGGTTCCTGAGGCACCTCGGCCTGTGCCCAGCCACGCCTAGCCATTGGTGTGCAGGGGAGGAGCTGCGCGGATCCGGAGCGCCTGCAGAAGCCCCTTCCTTTGTCTGGAGGAGGAGGGATCCCAGGTTCCTGAGGCACCTCGGCCTGTGCCCAGCCACGCCTAGCCATCGGTGTGCAGAGGAGGAGCTGTGCGGATCCGGAGCGCCTGCAGAAGCCCCTTCCTTTGTCTGGAGGAGGAGGGATCCCAGGTTCCTGAGGCACCTCGGCCTGTGCCCAGCCGCGCCTAGCCATCGGTGTGCAGAGGAGGAGCTGCGCGGATCCGGAGTGCCTGCAAAAGCCCCTTCCTTTGTCTGGAGGAGGAGGGATCCCAGGTTCCTGAGGCACCTCGGCCTGTGCCCAGCCGCGCCTAGCCATCTGCGTGCAGAGGAGGAGCTGGGTAGATCCGGAGTGCCCGCAGGAGGCCCTTCCTTTGTCTGGAGGACTGTGGATATCTCTGCAAGCAGGGAGGGATCGCAGGCTCCTGAGGCACTGCGGCCTGTGGTGAGTACCCTAACCCGGCTGCGATCCAAGAGCTGTGGATCTACCAAGGGGCAGGTGGGCGCACAGTGTCCCTGAGGCCCAGCTTGTCTGGAACCGCGGAGTTCTGAACAAGCAGAGGAGGGCCATTGGTTCTGCAGGCCCAATGGCCTGGGGTAGAGTGGTGCCAGAGTCTCAGTAGCTGCAAACATAGAAGGGGATTTTCAACAGATCCTGAGGAGGCTTTCAAATAACACTTGAAACACAGAAATATAGGAAAATGACAAAACGAAAGACCAAATTACAACCTCAAACCTCCAGCCCATCTCAGGAAACCCTAGGAGGAATGTATTTAGAAGAAAATATATCCCATCCTCCTCATATATCAGACACAATAGCTACTGAAGTTGACAAGCAACTCCAGGAAGCTTTAAAGAAATTCAAACTCGAAATAATATCCCAGATAAAAGAAGAAATCATAAAAGAAATGAAAGAGATTCTAAATATATCTAAAGAAAACACAGATAAAAAATTGGAGGAACTAAACAAAAAGATAGAATCCCTAGATGAGCAATATAAGAAACAAACAGAATACATAATGCAGATGCACAGAGATATACAGGAAATAAAAAACTCCACTGAAAGTTGTAAAAACCACCTTAATGAAAGTGAAGATAGAATTTCAGACCTTGAAGACAGGATTGCAGCTAGTGAACAGGAAAGGAAAGATCTTTTAAAAATAACAAGGAATCAGGAAACAACAATTCAACAACTGCAAGATGATGCAAAGAAGAATAACATAAGAATGATAGGGATTAATGAAAAAGAAGGAGACAACATAAAGGATATCAAGAGGATATTTAGAGAAGCAATAGCTGAAAACTTCCCAAGCATGAGATCAGAAACTGACATCAGGATCAGTGAAGCATATAGAACTCCAAATAGTCATAACCAAAATAAAACTACACCCAGACATATAATAATCACCATCCCAGAAATCCAACACAAGAATAGATTATTAAAAGCTGTCAGAGAGAAAAGACAGATCACTTATAAAGGAAAACCTATCAGAATCACAGCAGACTTCTCATCACAAACAATAAAGTCAAGAAGAGCATGGAGTGAAGTATTCCAGATCCTAAAGCAAAATGATTTCCAACCTAGATTGATGTACCCTGAAAAACTATCATTCAAAATTGATGGTGAAATACGATACCTCCATGACAAAGAACAGCTGAAGAACTTCATGAACACCAAACCAACCCTGCAAAAAATATTGAAAGACAGTTTAGATACACAAAGGAAAACACCACTAAGCAAAGCAGATAATTAAACAGAACAGAAAGATACAGATGCAACAGCAGAGAGATAACATGTCAACAATAAACCAGCATTTAACAATAATAACCATTAATGTAAATGGTCTCAATGCACCAATCAAAAGAAACAGACTAGCGGAATGGATCAAGAAACAAAATCCAACCATATGCTGTTTACAGGAAACCCATCTAACCCAGAAGGATACTCACAGACTGAAAGTCAAAGGATGGAAAACAATTCTTCATGCAGCAGGAATCCAAAAAAAGGCAGGAGTAGCCATTCTGTTTGCAGACAATGTGAACTTTAAACCAACAATGACCATAAAGGATAAAGAAGGTCACTACATACTCGTAAGGGGAAAACTCCAAGAGGAAGAGATAACTATCTTAAATATATACGCACCAAACTCCAGAGCGCCCAGTTATATAAAACAATTATTAACAGAAATGAAAACTCAAATTATCAGTAACACAATTGTAACAGGAGACCTTAATACGCCATTGACACCAAGGGACAGTTCGACCAGACAGAAAATGAGTAAAGAAATAACAGAACTGAATCATACCTGTGAACAAATGGGTTTGATAGACATATACAGAATGTTCCACCCAACAACATCAGAATACACATTCTTCTCAGCAGTACATGGATCATTTTCTAAAATAGACCATATATTAGCTCATAGAACATATTTAAACAAGTGCAAAAGAGCTGAAATCATCCCTTGCATGTTATCGGATCACAGCGCTCTGAAATTAGAAATTAACGATAAAAGATACTGCAAAAATCCCACAAACACATGGAAACTGAATAACACACTCTTGAGTAATCAGTGGGTCACAGAAGAAATTAAAGAAGAAATCAAACAATACCTAAAAGAAAATGAAAATGCAGATACAACTTACCGGAATCTGTGGGATGCAATGAAAGCCATCCTGAGAGGAAAATTTATTGCACTGAGTTCGCACATCAGGAAAACAGAACGAATACAAATAAATAACTTGATGCTACACCTCAAACAGCTAGAAAAAGAAGAGCAAGTCAAGCCCAAAGCCAAAAGAAGAGAGGAAATTATAAAAATCAGAGCAGAAATCAATGCAATAAAGACTAAGAAAACAATCCAAAGGATCAACAAATCAAAGAGTTGGTTCTTTGAAAGAATAAATAAAATCGATAAGCCCCTAGCCAACCTTATTAAAAAAAAAGGGAAGAAAAAGCTCAAATTCATGCAATAAGAAATGAAAAAGGAGAAGTCACTACAGACCCAATAGAAATACAGAAGATCATCAACACCTATTTCGAAAACCTCTACTCTCAAAAGTTTGATAACACAGAAGAAATAGACAGATTCTTAGAAGCATATGAACTGCCAAAGCTAGATCAAGAGGATGTAAAATGGTTGAATAACCCAATCTCAGTTACTGAAATTGAAAATGTAATTAAGTCCTTACCCACCAAGAAGAGCCCAGGCCCAGATGGATTCACTGCAGAATTCTACAAGAAATACAAAGAAGACCTAATGCCGACACTCCTCAAACTATTCAATGAAATTGAAAGGGAAGCAATCCTTCCTAAGTCATTCCTGGAAGCAAATATCACTCTAGTACCAAAACCTGAGAAAGACCCAACTAAAAAAGAGAACTATAGACCGATCTCCCTAATGAACACAGATGCAAAAATACTCAATAAAATATTGGCAAATAGGATCCAGCAAATCATCAAGAAGATTATACACCATGACCAAGTGGGATTCATCCCAGGAATGCAAGGATGGTTCAACATACGCAAATCAATAAATGTAATCCACCATATCAATAAAGCCAAAAATAAGAATCACATGATCATTTCTATAGATGCAGAAAAAGCCTTTGATAAGGTCCAACATTTATTCATGATAAAAACTCTACAGAAAATTGGAATAGATGGTCTTTACCTCAATATAATAAAGGCCATTTATGACAAACCAACAGCCAGCATAATACTAAATGGCCAAAAATTGAAAGCCTTTACTTTAAAATCAGGCACAAGACAAGGATGTCCTTTATCACCACTCCTATTTAATATAGTATTGGAAGTACTAGCCAGAGCAATTAGGCAAGAAAGAGAAATAAAAGGGGTAAAGATAGGAAAAGAAGAAGTTAAGTTGTCATTGTTTGCAGATGACATGATACTCTACATAGAAGACCCCCTAAGCTCCATTAAAAGACTCTTAGATATAATAAATAAATTCAGTAATGTGGCTGGATACAAAATCAATACTCAGAAATCAATAGCATTCCTATACACAAACAACAAAACCACAGAGAGGGAAATAAGGGAAACTGGACTATTCACATTAGCAAGCAAAAAAAAACAATATTTAGGAATTACTCTTACGAAAGAAGTGAAAGACTTATACAGTGAAAACTATAATACACTGAAAAAGGAAATTGAAGATGATCTCAGAAAATGGAAAGACATCCCTTGCTCATGGATAGGAAGAACAAACATTGTGAAGATGGCCATTCTCCCAAAACTCTTATACAGATTCAATGCAATCCCAATAGAAATACCATCAACATACCTTATAGATCTAGAGAAATCACTCCTAAATTTCATCTGGAACCAGAAGAGACCTAGAATCGCAAAAGCAATTCTAAGCAGCAAAGACAAAGCAGGAGGCATCACAATCCCTGACTTGAAATTATACTACAAAGCAACAGTAGTAAAATCAACATGGTATTGGAATCAAAACAGAGCTGAAGATCAATGGAATAGATTAGAAGATACAACCACAACTACAAACACACTCAACCACCTTATCTTTGAAAAAGGAGCCAAGCAGGTTCACTGGAAGAACGACAGTCTCTTTAATAAATGGTGCTGGAAAAACTGGCTCTCCATTTGCCAAAAACTAAAGCTAGACCCATGTCTATCACCATGTACTAAATTAAAATCTAAATGGGTCAAAGATCTGAATATTAAAACAGAAACGCTAAATCTATTGGAAGACAAATTGGGTAGAAACCTTGGAGACATAGGAGTAGGTAGAGAATTCATGAATAGGACTCAAACTGCACGGGAAATACTTCCCAGAATCAATAACTGGGACCACTTCTTATTAAAAAGTTTTTGCATGTCAAAAGAAATCTCCAGCATAGTGAAAAGAAAACCCACAAACTGGGAAAAGATTTTAGTGAACTCTCTCTCAGACAAGGGACTCTTGTCTAAAACAGATAAAGAATTAAAAAAACTCAGACCAGAGACAAGAAACAGACCACTTACAAGGGAACACCCATCAGAATTACAGCAGATTTCTCTGCACAAACCATCAAATCACGAAGAGCGTGGGGGGAAATAATTCAAGCTTTGAAAGATAATAATCTCCAGCCAAGATTGAGATATCCTGCACAACTGTCCCTGGAAATTGATGGAAAAACAAGGTGCTTCCAGGATAAAGAGGAACTGGGGGAATTTGCAACCACCAATTCAACTCTACAGAGAGTATTGCAGGATATTCTAAAAAAAGAAAAATACAAAGAATCCAGAAATAATGGCAGAGAGGCCGCAATGAATGGAGCAGAGAACAAAATGAAGAAGACAAACTGACAGCTACTGACAGAAAAAGAGCTCAACAGAAATGAGGCAGAGAAGATTGGATGATAGCAACAGCTATTTTGGAGAAAATGACATCTTAATAGGTAATACTGATTTAGTATCATCTTGTTTTGAAGTCTCATCTAGCTTTTGTCCTTCTGTCTCCAATGGTCTAAATAGGTTGTATCTTACTGGATTTTATTATGTACAATAGTATAAGCAAAAACCTTGTAAAGACAAGGAGATTATACAGAAACCATTGTTCATTTTCTGTTAGTCGATTCTAAATACTCTGTAATGCTGTCATTCTCTTGAATGGTTTTACATTGTTTTGATATACTTAATGCTACAGTATACGAAGTTGTACTCAAGGATTTCAAAGAAAGAGACAATATGGTAACTACTTTTAGGTTAGGATTATCTGGTGGTGAAACACTATTCTGCTTAAATGGTTATGTTTTGATCTGTGCTGTTTCGTTGTTATGCCCTCTTTTATCTCAATCTCCACTCCATTATTTACTTTTTTATCTTTATCCTTTTAATTAAAGGAAAAAAATAGCAGGATATATTATAGTAACCCACTTTGACTTTTCATTACCTTGATTTAAAGCCCTGTATTACTCTCACCATCTGGTTTTTAACTGATGTTCCCCTATTCTGTTTTGCTGGATAGTATCAGGTTCAAAAGTTTAGGCATCAGCTGTGAAGATAATGAGATTCATTATGACGCCCATTTCTGTTGACTTTTATCTACTTTTGAAGACCTACAATGTCTCCAATGTTTTGGTTTTGTCGGTTTTATTCTTTACTGTTTTGTTCAATTGTATTATAACTAACGATATAGGCAATTCTATTAGAGATAGCGGGAGGCATTATAGTAACCATTGTTGATCACCTTGTATTATGTTTTTACATTATCTATTATGTCCACCCTTTTGACTTGACCGATTCTGTTCTGTTATGTCACATTTGGTTTTACTCTCTTCCAAAAAAGTAATAAGAACCGTGGGAGCAATGAAACCCAAAATGTGTAATAGTCATGGTACAAAAGAGAGGAAAAAAAAGTGCTCCAAACTATATAACTGCATGTATATTTAAATGTATAAGATAGAAAATGATATCACAGAGTTTTATTGGATCAATGAACAGAACTGTTTGCAGTAACATTGATGGAATGTCCACTTTACAAGCTTTAATTTTGTGACTTGAACAATTATTTCTAAGATGACAATATGTAATCCATTAACTAGTGATTTCCTACTGTTCATTTTTTTTCTGTAAATCTGTATAACTTGTACCCTTTCCCTGCTTTTCTTTTCTTTTCTCCTTAAATAAAATTTAAAAAAAAAAAAAACTCAGACCTCCAAAATTCAAAGATCCAATCCAAAAATGGGCATCTGAGATGAATATGCAATTCTCAGATGAAGAAATGCAAATGGCAAATAAATACATGAAAAAATGCTCATCATCATTGGTCATTAGAGAAATGCAAATTAAAACCACACTGAGATACCATCTCACTCCTGAAAGAATGGCCAGGATCAAGAAAACCAACAACAACAAATGCTGGAGAGGCTGTGGGGAAAAAGGAACTCTCCTGCACTGTTGGTGGGAGTGTAGACTGGTGCAGCCTTTGTGGAGGTCTGTCTGGAGGTTTCTCAAAAAGTTGGGATTGGAAATCCCATTTATTCCAGCTATTCCACTTCTAGGCATATTCCCAGAAGAACTGAAAGCATCATACCACAGGGATATATGTGCGCCTATGTTTATAGCAGCACAATTTGTAATCGCCAGATCTTGGAAACAACCCAAGTGTCCATCAACTGAGGAATGGATAAAAAAGTTGTGGTATTTCTATACAATGGAGTATTATTCAGCTACAAAGAAGGATCGCATTGAGATATTTATCAATAAATGGGCGCAGCTTGAGACCATACTCATAAGTGAAATAAATCAATTTCGCATGTATGAATACCGAATAGTTTCCCTAATGTAAGTAATGATTCAAATATATAAAAATATGTGATAATCATGATTCCCCATTATGTGGCCTTGAAGCCTTATAAAATTTTCACTTATTAATTAGAAAGGCTTTATTCTGGGCTTTTTGATATGGAAATATTTGAAGCTATAGTATATGAAGTTTTATCCAAATATTTTAAGGAAAAAGACAGACACTATGGTAACTACTATTCTTTAAAAAAATTATTTAGCTATTTCTTATGTTTATTTTAATTAAGGGAAAAATTAAAAAAATTAGGATATATAATAGTAACTCTTTTCGATCTCCTATTAACTTGTTGTGAAGTCCTGTAATACTCCCAAGATCTTGTTTTGACTGATTAGACTCTGTTCCATTCTGTGCGATAGTAGCAAGTCTGAGGGTATAGGCAACTAATTTGAAGGCAATAAGATTCACAAAGATGCCCATTCTGGTTTGACTATTGTCTCCTTTGGAAGTCCTGTAATGTTCACAATGCCTAAGTTTTATTGGTCTTGTTCTCCACTGTTTTGTCCAACTTTATAATATCTAATGAGATAGACAATTCCTTTTAAGGAAACAAGAGACAACGTTGATAACCATTGTTAATAACCTTGTACTCTGTTCTACATCATGTGCTATGTCTATCCTTGGTTTTGACTTACAGCTTTGTTTTGCCATATTTGACTTTATTCTCTCCCCCCCGCAAAAAAGTAATAAGAACTAAGGAGTATAAAATCCAAAATGTGTAAATTTTGTTGTAAAAAAGAGAGGGAGGAAAAAAAAAAAGAGCTCTAACGGATATAACAGCAAGTGTGTTTAGGGGTGTTAAATAGCTGACTATATTAATGTTTTTGGATCATTGAACACAGCTGTTTGCAGTCTCTCTGTTTGAATGTCTACTTTGTATTCTTTGATACTGTGATTTGAGCAACTATTTCCAAGATGATAATATGTAATCTATTAACAGGGGATTTCTTACTGTTATGTTTTTTTTTTTGTAGTTCTGTATTATGTGTAACCTTACACTGCTTTGTTTTGTTTTGTGTTTTCCTCTTTTTCCTCTTAAATAAAAAAAAACACCTATTTCAAAAACATCTACTCTCATAGGTTGGATAACACAGAAGAAACAGACAAATTCCTAGAAACATATGAAGTACCAAGCTGGATCTAGAAGATATAAAGCTTCTGAATGATCCAATTTCTATTAATGAAATTGAAAATTGTAATTAAGTCCTTACCTACAAAGAAGAGCCCAGGCCCAGACAGATTCACTGCAGAACTCTATAAGAAATGCAAAGAAGACTTAATGATGACACTCCTCAAACTCTTCAATGAAACCAAAAGGGAAGAAGTTCTTCCTAAGTCATTCCTGGAAGCAAATATTACTCTAGCACCAAAACCTGAGAAAGACCCAACTAAAAAAGAGATCTACAGGCCAGTCTCCCTAATGAACACAGATGCAAAACTCCTCAGTAAAATATTGGCAAACAGGATGAAGCAAATCATCAAGAAGATTATACAACATGCCCAACTGAGATTCATCCTAGGCATGCAGGGATGGTTCAACATACATAAATAAATAAATTTAATCCACCATATCAATAGAGCCAAAAGTAAGAATCACATGATCATTTCTATAGATGCAGAAAAAGCTTTTGGTAAGGTCCAACACTCATTCATGATAAGAACCTTACAGAAAACTAGAATAGATGGTCTTTACTTCAATATGAGAAAGGCCATCTATGATAAACCAACAGCCAGCATCATATAAAATGGTGAAAAACTGAAGGCCTTTACCTTAAAATCAGGCACAAGACAAAGATGTCCCGTATCACCACTCCTATTCAACATAGTACTGGAAATACAAGCCAGAGCAATTAGACAAGAGAGAAAAATAAAAGGGGTAAAGATAGGAAAAGAGGAAGTTAAATTATCATTATTTGCAGATGACATGATATTCTACATTGAAAACCCCCAAAACTCAATTGAAAGACTCCTAGATATAATAAATAAATTCAGCAATGTAGCTGGATACAAAACCAATAGTCAAAAATCAATAACATTTCTATACACTAATAACAAAATCACTGAGAGGGAAATAAGAGAAGCCACACCCTTCACACTAGCATCCAGAAAAATGAAATACTTAGGAATTAAAGATCTATGCAGGGAAAATTATAATACTCTGAAAAAAGAAATTCAAGAGAGTCTCAGAAAGTGGAAAGATATCCCTTGTTCATGGATAGGAAGAATATTGTGAAAATGGCTGTTCTCCCAAAACTGTTATACAGATTTAATGCAATCCCAATGAAAATACCATCAACATACCTCATAGATCTACAGAAATCTCTCCCAAAATTCATCTGGAACCAGAAGAGACCTAGAATAGCAAAGGCAATTCTAAGCAACAAAGGCAAGGCAGGAGGCATCACAAACCCTGACTTGAAGTTATACTACAAAGCTACTGTAATAAAATCAACATGGTACTGGAATTAAAACAGATCTGAAGATCAGTGGAACAGATTAGAAGATACAACCACAGCTACAAACACACTCAACCACTTTATCTTTGATTAAGGGGACAAACATTTTCACTGGAAGAATGACAGTCTCTTTAATAAATGGTGCTGGAAAAACTGGCTCCTCATATGCCAAAAACTAAAACTAGACCCATGCCTATCACCATGTACTAAACTAAAATCTAAATGGATCAAAGATCTCAATATTAAAACATAAACACTAGATCTGTTGGAAGACAAAATAGGTAAAAATCTTGAAGACATAGGGGTAGGTAGAGAATTTATGACCAGCAATCAAACTGCATGGGAAATACTCCCCAGAATCAATAACTGGGATCACATCTTATTAAACAGTTTCTGCATATCAAAAGAAATCTCCAGAATAGTTAAAAGAAAACCCACAAACTGGGAAAAAATTTTAGTGAACTGTCCCTCAGACAAAAGATTTCTGTCTAAAACATAAAGAATTTAAAAAATCAGACCCCCAAAATTCAAAGACCCAATCCAAAAATGGGCATCTGAGATGAATACACACTTCTCAGATGAAGAAATACAAATGACAAATAAATACATGAAAAAATGTTCATCATCATTAGTCATTAGAGAAATGCAAATTAAAACCACACTAGGATTCCATCTCATTCCAGAAAGAATGGCCAGGATCAAGAAAACTACCAAAAATAAATGCTGGTAAAAAGGAATGTTCTTGCACTGTTGGTGGGAGTATAGACTGGTACAGCTACTGTGGAGGTCAGTCTAGAGATTCCTCAAAAAGCTGGGATTGGAAGTCCCATTTGACCCAGGTAATCCACTTCTAGGCATATTCCCAGAAGAAGTGAAAACATCATACCACAGAGATATATGCACACCCATGTTTATAGCAGCACAATTTGTAATAGCCAGATCTTGGAAACAACCTAAGTGTCTATCAACTGAGGAGTAAATAAAAAAGTTTTGGTATTTTTATACAACGGAGTACTACTCAGCTATAAAGAATGATCACATTAAGATATTTATAAATGAATGTACACAACCTGAGACCATACTCATAAGCAAAGTAAGTCAAACTCACATGTATAAACACTGTATAGTCTCCCTAGTATAATAAATGATGGGAGTACATAAGAGTTTACAGTCATCATGATTCTACATTACATTGCTTGAAGCCTTATAGTGTTTTCCTTCATTAGTTGGAATGTTTTTATCCTGGTTTGTTTGATTTTATTATCTGTGATGGTATGAAAAGCTATTTTGAAGAAAACAAGACATTACAATAGCCAGTGCTGATTTAGTATCATCTTGCTTTGAAGTCCTATCATGCTTTTGTTCTTCTGTTTCCATTAGTTTTATCATGTTGTATCTTATGGGATTTTATTATATGTGATAGTATAAACAAATTTTATGGGCAATGAGATAATATATTAGCCATTGTTCATTTTCCATTATTTGGTTCCAAATGCCCTGTAATACTTTCATTCTCTTGAACTGTTTTAGACTATTTTGTTATGTTTGATACTAATGTATATGAAAGTATGCTCAACTATTTCAAAGAAAGAGACATTATGGCAGCTACTGTTATGTCGGGTTGTCTTGTGAAATATTGTGTTGCTTAAATTGTTCTGTTCTGATCTGCTTTGTTATGTCCTCTTTTGTCTTAATCTCTTTAAAATTAAAAAAAAATTTAAAAGAAAAATAACATCTATTGCCACATCCATTAATTTTAATGAATAGTCAACCAAAATTTTCCCAAAAATTCTAATTTCTTCCCATAAACCACTGATTTTGTGCTCCTTTGTACCACAAAATGAGACTTGTCTCCCTTGCTTTATCTTCACATAAAATATCATCAAAATATCTCATAAATTTGATTTGAAAATTCAACACATCCAATACCCATAACACTGGCCCTCGGCAGGTCTCAACCAATGATTCCAAATGCATCTCTAGAACAATGCCTGGAAGACTTCATTAGCACAGCAGTATAAGAAAGTAACATAAAAACAAGTTATGAATAACTGATCACACTATAAAATGAGAACCACATGAACCTGATACTCAGTGTATACAAACAAATAATAATTTTCAACCTTTCCACCTAAGCAAGCTGTGAAAAGTCTGAATGACCATCCTGTTCTATTCTTTTTCCCTATCTTCTACACAAGGATGCAGTTTCCTTTACAATTACAGTACCTATTGTTATTTGCAGGAAATAACTGCTGTGATACAAAAATACATCTTATACACTGAGTACTTTATGTGACAGTAATTCTAAGGGTCACCTGCTCCAGGAGGACCTGCTCTCAGTCTTTACATTTCCTTGGGAACTAGTTTCCCACCCTCTTCTGTTACTTCACAATTATGTCCTGCTAACATGAAACAAAGAGTTTTAAATTTTGTCTGTTTTGCTAGCTGGTTACCCTAACCTCCACATTGGGATTCAAGGTAAAGATGTCTCTTCCTTCTCATAAGCTGATTCTTTCACTATGTTTTAACCACTGTCCCCATCTCCAAGGTTGCCATGGCATATCTGTGGAGCAGCTCTGCCCTACTCCTCACGTGCAGCTGCTCAGGATCTCATGGAACATATTTATAGCTGATGTCACATGTGCAACACATGCACAGAAAGTCTGAATCACAGAATTTTCTTAGAGCTGACAGAGACAGCTCTAAGATAGCTCCTCTAAACAGAAATAAGCAAACTGAGGTCCATGGGGAAAATATATTTCATTTATGTTTGCACAGACAGAGAATAGAACTCAACTTTTCTAACTCCTTAATGCCTCAAATACAGCCCATTTTGGATCTCAAACTAGCCATAGAGACTTGACAGTAGATAAGGATCCCTCTGTTCTGCTGTTCCCCTCTCAGCTCCAAACCTGCCATATATCCATGCCTTTTAAGCGCCCTTTGCATCCCTTCCCAAGCATGGCCTACATGTATCAGTGGAAATGTCCACAGCCAGGACCAGCTTCACTGGAATGTGACGTGGACTGACAACAAGGCCCAGCACTTAGGAGGGCCCTGTGCTTGGCTTAAAGCATCACTGGCACCATTTTGAAATTCTTAGATTTTAAATATGCGTTCTTACATTTTTGGAATATAGGTCTTGAAAAGTAGGTCTTTTGGAAATATGTCTTGAAAAGTACACAGCCATCCCTGTTCACAATGCATACCATGTGAAATAGTCATTGGTCAAGCTAGGAGAAAATACAAAGCTTAAAGCTCTTCCTCTGATTCTGAGCATGAAAGGAACACAGAGTGATCACCATACCATGGAGACCTCTCCCTGCATTTCTCTTCCAAGGAAAGTTAGAAGAATGAGACAGCTGATGGGTAAGAGCTAAGCATTGTGGCTCATACTTAATCTCAGCACTCTGGGGAGGCTGAGGCAGGCAGATTGCAAGTCTGAGCCCAGCCTGGCAATTTAGTGACTTAGCAAAAACCTGTGATAAAATTACAAATAAAAAATGACTAGGGTTGTAGCTCTGTACCAAGACACTGGAACCAATCTCCAATATCACCAAAAAGAAAGAAGAGAAAGAAGGAGGAGAAGAAAAGGAGAAGAGGAAGAAGAAAGAAGAGGAGGTATAAGAACCAAAAAATCATTGCTGAGTACCCTCTACAGGGGCTGCAGGATCTAGAAAAATGAGCCCTGTTTCTGAGCCCCAATATACTTACATGTGAATGTACAATAAGTACCACCTTGGGCTAATTAACTCACCTCCTTAGCCCCCATTCTTTCTTTTTTACAATTATAAAAGCAATAAATGTTTATTACAGAAAAACTAAAAAGTATAAAAACATGGAAGAAAGATCACTAATAACTTCAATGTTTGCATCTCATTACTGGTGTGCTTCTTAGGTTTTCTCCTTTCTGTGCCAAAGCTTGCTTCCTTCCCATGGGTAAGGAAAGATTACCTCCCATACCTTAGAAAGAGCATGGGGAGCTTGGGGGCTTCTCCTGCTGGTAGATGAGAAAGCCTGTTGAAGAAGCAAAAAAAAACTAGTGGCTAACTGCAAAGGTGGCAAAATGAGATAGGCACTGCTCATGTACAGTGGCTCTCTGGGGCTGGCTCTCTGGTTTGAGGAGGGGATAGCAAAAATGCAGAGAAGTAACCCAGTCCTGGCATATAACATAGATCCTATCCATCCCAAAAGCACCTTTTTCCACTAGGTCATAGCAAAGATAAAATATTTGCTATGGCTTGTGTCTAGATATCCCCCCAAAATCTCATGCAGTCATGAAAGCAAGCTTCTAGAATTTATGATTACTTCATGGTCCAATGCTGGGATTATGAGTGTGAGTGTTACACCCGCCCCCCAGCCTGCACATAATACAAGGGAAGGAAAAATTGCCCGTGTGCTCCTTCCTTTGTATGCTTGTTGCTTTTCCTGTCTTCCACCACCATGAACAGTTGCTCTTCTGCCGTGTGCCACTCTCCCTTGGAGCCAGCTGAATATGAACTGAAACCTCCACAAACTGTGAGCTAAAAACCTTTCTTCCTCTAAAACCTAGTGTCAGGTATTTTGTCCCAGCAACAAAAGAAAAGCAACCAATAGAACATCCAAGTGGTGGATGTTCTTCCCATAGCCACCACATCCCTCAGCTCCATCATCTGCTGTGGGGAGGCTAAAGTGTGGGTCCATCCAAGAACAAAACTAGATCACTGTCTTTCTGCACCTACATGTTTTGTAATCTACTAATTTTCACTTTCCTGTCATCATAAAAACAATAAGCAGTAAAGGAAAAGCAGGTCAGTGTCTTTCTGCACTTAAATGTTTTGTAACCTACTAATTTCACTTTCCTGTCATCATAAAAACAATAAACAATAAAGGAAAATCAATCCCTCAAAAAATCAGCACTGTAGGGGCTGGGGATTTAGCTCAGTGGCATAAGCACCTGCCTGGCAATTGCGAGGTCATGAGTTTGATCCCCAGTACTGCAAAAAAAAAAAAAAATCAGCACTGTCACAATGGAAGATTTAGCCAAGCTGTGTTCACTACATCTTCTTACCTACACTAATAAAGAGAAGTTCCCATAGCAACTGGAGTGTGGTGCTTGAGGCATGGAGCATAGAGCTGCTGATAATGGTGCTGACCATTCAACATGGAGAAGGGGTAAGAGGGTGGGGAAACACACCACTGAGAAAACATTGGCTGCAGATGTGGAAATCTCACTGCTTTCATGAGCTCTCTTTTGTGACCAGCCTTATGTTTGAAAGAGTGGGTAACTGTTCTGAATTGTGATCTCAAATTTGGGGCATGGGAAAACTCACTAATCCAAAAATATTAATCCCATCCTTCTCCCTCATTGTGTGTTGGGATAGGCTTTTTTCTATGCTGTTTGATGTCTTCTGTATACTTGCAAAACACTCATTTATTCTATAAGAATTCACTGAGCATCTACTATGCAAACAAATCAGATATAATCCTTGCCCTTATATAGGCAAAACCAGCATCGGAAAATTTCAGAAACTGTGATGACTGCTCTGAGGAAAACTGCAGGTGGCTACAAGAGGTATAAAGCTGAGCTGAGCTTACAATAGAAGGGCTTAGAAGTGGTCCTGAAGGAAGGGCCATTTATGTTGAGATCACAGAATGAATAGGATGCAACAGGACAACGAGCACTGTAAGCAGAAGAGAGGGTACAAAGGCTCACCTGAGAGTAGAATGTGACACATTCTAGGACCTGAGCAGCCATGGCAAAGCTCAATAAGCCAGAGGGACTATGCCCCACACCAAGGCTGGAGACAGGCAGTAGTCAATTTGCATGCAGTGTCACGGCCTTGATGATGACTTTATCCTAAGGACAATGGAGGTACTATAAGAATTTCAAAGTTGCATCATGGACAAAAAATAGAAAAGATCACAGCAGATTCAACTAAGTAATAGCATGCAAAGTGAAGAAAAAGGGATGATTTGAAATCCTTATCTAATGTGAAGGCGAGGAGTCTGATGTGAACAGAGGAATAGAAAAAAGGTAGTCAATGCTGACTCATTATAATCAAAAGGAAAAAATGTAAATAACCTTAAACATACACAAAGCTCAACCAAGTTCACAATAAGGAAAAGGCAAATTTAAACTATAGGGAGATACTATTTATCACTTGCCAAATACAAATTTATAAACTTAATAAATTCTAATATTAACACTAATAAAACACTAATAAATTCTTATATTATTGATGGGAATGCAAAATGGTGTGATCCCAATGGAGGGGGATTTGGAAATACCTAACAAAATTATATATGCATTTATCCTTCAGACCATGTAACCTGCTCTTATCCCTAAGAAACACCAACAAAAAATAACTTTAATTCCACAAAGTTATTCATCATATCACTATTCTTATTACCAAAGATGAAAACCCCCAAGTAGCCATCAATGGAGAATTGTTTGGACCACCTATGAGACATACATTAGAGTATTGTGCAAGTATAAAAATGAATGAGGGAAAGATACCTCTTGTTCTTGGTTAGAAAGAAATGACATTGTGAAAATAGCCATACTCTCAAAACTGTTATATAGATTTAATGCAATCCTAATCAAAATACCAGTAACATACCTTACAGGTTTAGAGAAAACATTCCTAAAATTTGTTTGGAAACAGAAAAAACCTAGAATAGCAAAGGCAATTCTGGGCAACAAAAGTAAGGCAGGAGATATCTCACTCCCTGACATGAAATCATACTACAAAGCTACTGTGATAAAATCAGCATGGTACTGGCAAAGAAATAGACCTGAGGATCAATGGAACAAATTAGAAGATATAAACACAACTACAAAGATACTCAGCCAACTTATATTTGACAAAGGGGCTAAAAACATGTTCACTGGAAGAAAGATAACCCCTTTAATAAATGGTGCTGGAAAAATTAGTTTCCCACATGCTAAAGACTGAAATTAGACCCATATCTATCACTGAGAACTAAACTAAAGTCCAAATGGATCAAAGATATAAATGTTAAAATAGAAACACTAAATCTACTGGAAGACAAGGTAGGCAAAAATCTTGAAGACATAGGGGTAGGCAAAGAATTCAAGAACAAAACGCAAACCACACAGGAAGTATTTCAAAGACTCAACAACTGGGATCTCATATTGCTAAAAAGTTTTTGCACTTCAAAAGAAACCACCAACAAAGTGAAAAGAAAACCCACAGAATGGGAAAGAATTTTAGCCAGCAGTCCCTTGGACAAAGGACTTATATCCAGAACATACAAAGAATTGAAAAACATCAAGCTTCCCAAGTTCAAAGACCTACTCCAAAAATGGTCATCTGAGATGAATATGGATTTCTCAAATAAATACATGAAGAAATGTTCACCATCACTGGTCATTAGAGAAATGCAAATTAAAACAGCGTTGAGATTTTATCTCACTCCAGAAAGAATGGCTTCCATCAAAAAAATCAACTGATAAAAATGCTGGCAGGGCTGGGAAGAAAAAGGAACACTTCTCCACTGTTGGTGGGAGTGCAGACTGGTGCACCCACTGTGGAAATAGCATGGCGATTCCTCAAAAAACCAGGATTGGAAGTTCCATTCAATCTAGCTACTCCCCTCCTGGGTATTTTCCCAGAAAAAAATTGAAAATATCATGTCACAGCAATAAATGTGCAGCCATGTTTATAGCAGCACAATTTGCTATAGCTAAATCCTAGAAATAACCAAAATGCCCATTAACTGCAGAATACCAAAAGATGTGGTATTTTTATACAATGCAATATTACTCCACTATAAAAAAGGATGATCTTGAGGCTTTTATAAGTAAATGGAGGCAACTGAAAATACCCTCATAAGTGAAATAAATCAGACTCACATTTGTAAATATATTGTCTCTGTAGTGTAAAAAACTAAATATAATAATAATAAAAACTGAAAGAGTAATAAAATTCAAATATACAATAAATATTGTAATAATGAAAGGGAAAGAAAATGTTCAAAGGGAAAGAACAACTTATAGGTATATACATATAACAGAATGTATGTTTAAGTGTGTAAGATAGATAATCACACTACTAATCGTTAGTTCATCAAAAAGAGTAGTTTGTGCTGTCATTGTTTGTTCATTTTTTATGCTTTGATTTTGTAACTTGAACAACTATTTCTAAGATAACAATATGTAATATATTAGTGTTGATTTCTTAGTTGTTGTCTTTTTTGTTGTTGTTGTTGTTGTTGTTGTTGTCTCTTTTGAGACGGTCTCACTATGCAGTTTAGACTGGCCTTGAGCTCACTTTGTAGCCCAGGCTGGTCTCAAACTCACAATGATCCTCCTACCTCAGCCTCCCGAGGGCTGGGATTACAGGCGTGAGCCACCACGCCCAGCTTTCTTAGTTATATTTTTGAAATTCTGTATTATTTCTACCCTTTCTTCTGTTTTGTTTTTTAAAAATAAAAAAAGAAAAAGGAATGAGGACAGTAGTCCATAATACCAATACTGAATAATCATAAGGATGTTAATAATAACAAAAAGAGTAGGTGACCAGCAGCAATTCAGGAGAGCAGCTGTCCCCCATCAACTCCGTACCCATGGATTCTGTGCCCTGGCCATGTCAAACCACCAACTCCTAGCTAGCTCTACATTTTTATTACCTCAACACAGGGCCATAGAGGTGGCAATTAACCCACCAACTTGATTATGGACAAGGTCAAAGCCCCAGGAGAGAAAGTAAGCTCCAGAGTCAGCAGTTCCATGCAGAAATAAAGGACCTGGCCATCAATAAGCGCTAGCCTAAGAAAAGCCACGCTGGTATACCCTGTAAAAACAGCATGAGGTTTTAACACAAGAGTGACTCTTTCATGATAAAAACAGGGTTTGCAGGAGAAACCAGGTCAGCACCTCCCATGTTGCCAGACAGTTTAATCAGGTGCCGTTTTGAGAAGGGATTGAGTGTATGGGTCTGAGCCACAGAACAATTACACTAAAGCTTCACTCTAGGGCTTGCAGTGTTCCCTAACACAGTGATAGGGTGAGACAGACACGGAGAAAGTGAGGTCTGGAAACAGCTCCCTGAGAAGTTCAGGCTCAGGCCAGGAAGGACATGGGACCCATACTCTGTGGGAGAAGGCCTTGTCTGGTGGCTGTGGCATTCAAAGGTGGATGGATCTGAAGGTGATGTCATTGAACCCAGTAGTCTGCTTGCACCCCCAGCGTCTGCCTACACCCTGCAGTAATCTGATTGCTTTCCCGTTTATCAACATAAATGAGATATGCTTCAGCTTGGATAACTGCCAGTCAGGAGTTTCCAGCAAAGTGGCCTCAGGAGCTGGGGCAGAGTGTATCTCACAAATACATATGCCATAAAGGTGGGCAGAGAGGACAGTGAATTGCTGGGTTACAAGACTGCAGATCCTGGAATAAACCACTCATTTAATACAAGGAATTTTTAAGCCATTTTTTTCTCGTGTGTGTGTGTGTGTGTGTGTGTGTGTGTGTGTGTGTGTTTGGGAATTGTCCCCCCCTTTTATAAAACTTCCCAAACATGGAAAATGGATCTGGCATGCAGATAAGTAAAGCATCTAGGATTCCAATTAGCCATAAACAAAGAAAATTGACACCCAGACATATAATCACCAAGATCCCAGAAATTCAGCACAGAATAGAATATTAAAAGCTATTAGAGAAAAGAGATCACCTAATAAAGAAAAACCAATCGGAATCACAGCAGACTTATCAACACAAAACCATCAAGTCAAGAAGAGCTTGGAGTGAAGTGTTTCAAACCCTGAAAGAAAAAACTCCCAACCCCAATTGATCTACCCTGCAAAACTATCTTTCAAAATTGATGGAAAAATAAGACACTTCCATGATAAAGGACAACTGAAGAAATTCATGACTACCAAACCAATCCTACAGAGAGTGCTAATGGATATTCTAGAGAGAGATAAAGATGACCATGGTTTCAGGAACAGCTGCAGGGAAGAATCACCAAACAAGACAGGCAATTGAATGACAGAGAAAAGTGGAGGACCAACAAAAGGAGGATAGCAGGGCAGAGACAAACCAATGTATATTGGTTGTAACCATTAATGTAGATGGCCTCAGGTCAGCAATAAAAAGAAACACAGGGAAAGTAGATCAAGAAACAAGATCCATCGATACACTGGATAAAAAGAAATACATTTAACTGGAAAGGAAATTCATAGACTGAAAATCAAAGAAGAGAAAATAATTGCTCCATGTGACAGTAGACAAAAAAAAAGGCAAGAGTACCTTGCCCATTAACCACAGAATGGATAAGAAAGATATGGTATTTTCCTGCAGAGGAAAGCCACCCAGCTATAAAGTAGAATAATCTCAAGGCTCCTGTAGGTAAATGGATGCAACTGGAGAACATGCTCATGGCAAAGACATTTTGAACTCATACAGGTGAACCCTAACATAGAAAACAGAAGAAGTTAATGGGATCCAAAAGCAAAATAGTTAATGTAAGAGCAAAAGTGAAGAAACACCTGGGAGGGAAAGGTGGAAACTACTGTCAATTTCTTATTGTCTTGTATTGAACTCTTGCACTGTTTACACAGTTTGTTACATTTGGTTTTGTTCTGTCTTATTTTGTTAGATTCTATGCTGTCAAATGGTAGGGACAGCTATTTTGAATATAATGGGATATTTTATGATAATCATGGATTCCTATTATATTGCTTTGAAATCTTATAATGCTTTCATTCATTTGATTGGTTTTATTCTGTTTTGTTTGATTTTATTATGTGTGATAGTATGAATAGCTCTTTTGAAGAAAACAAGACATTATGATAGCCATTGCAGCTCAGTATCATCTTGTTTTGAAGTCTTACCAAGTCTTTGTTCTTTTTTGATTGGTTCTATCCTGTTGTGGTTTATTTGATTTTATTATGTGTGATGGTATAGACAATTTTTTCTGAGGAAAATGAGATATTATAGTAGCCATTGTTCATTTCCTTTATTTGGTTTTGAAGTCCTGTAATGTTTTCATTCTTTTGAATGATTTTATACTATATTGTCATGTTTGATATTATTGTGTGTGAAGGTATGCTCAACTATTTCAAATAAAAGAAACATTGTGGTAGCTACTGTTGATGTTTGGTTGTCTGGTTGTAAAGTGCTGTGTTACTTGCATTGCTCTGTTCTAACCTGCTTTGCTCTGTTCTCTTTTATTCTCTTTAAAATAAAAAAATTTTTAAAAGAGTCAAAGATCAGTATGCACTGGTGAAGGGAACAATCAAAAAGGGTAAGATAATATAAACATATACGCATCAAACAACAACATGCCCAACTTCATAAAACAAACACTACTGTACATGAAGTATTAGAAAAGGAAGATAGGATAAGTAAAACTCCTGAAAACCTACGTGTAGGCAAAGATTTCATGTATTACAAAGAATGAACAACTTGGATCACATATTAAAATTTGTTGCATAGTAAAACAAACCAAAAGATGACCCACAAAATGGGGGGGGGGAATTATACTGGCTATTCCTCAGACAAAGGATTAATATCTAGAATATATAAAGAACAACAAAAAGAAATCAGTCCCCTCCCGTTGAAAGGACTAATCCAAAACTGGGAATATGAAACAAGACACTTCTCAGTTGAAGAAGTACAAACAGTAAATATATGAAAAAATATTCAACATCACTGATCTTTCAAGAGATGGAAACTAAAGCAATACAGAGATTCCATCTCACTCTACAAAAATGGCTATTATCAAGAAGTCAACTAACAATGAATGCTGGTAAGAGTATGAGGAAAAGAAACCCTTCTCTACTGTTGGTGGGAATGTAGACTGGTATGACCATTGTGGAAATAAGTGTGAAAATTTCTCAAAAAACTAAACCTAAAAGTTCCATTTGACTCAGCTAACTCCCTCCTTGATATCTTCCCTAAAGAGTTAAAAGAATCATACCACAGAGATACATGCATGCCCATGTTTATAGCAGCACAATTGTAATAACTAAATCTTAAAAACAGCCCATATGCTCATCAACAGATGTATGGACAAAAAAAAGTGTGGTTCCTATATACAATGGAGAATCCCAGCACTCTGGAGGCTAAGGCAGGAGGATCACTGTGAGTTTGAGGCCAGTCTGGGGTACATAGTTCAAGGATAGCTACATAGCAAGACTCTGTGACACCACCCCTCAAAAAGGGACTTCTGGGAAGATGGTGAAGTGGTAAGCAGCAGAGAAGGGGCCTCTCTGAAATGTGCTGTCCAGACACTGGAATGTAGCAACACAAGGAAAAGCAGGAGGGGAGTAGGTCCCCTGGACCTAGGAAGGATTTCAAGTGAAAGTGGACATCCACAGGGAGAGCAAAGAAACTTCAACAAAGGAGGTAGCAGGTGATGCCATGCCCCTGAATCAGGACTCACTATATAGGCAGAGTGGACATATGGTGACTGCTGGCAACGCCAGAGGCCTCCACAAAGAGATGCAGCAGTACAACAGAGGACTGGACACTGTGGACTGCATTGGCTGGTGAGTGGACTGGATATTACCATTCTGAGGGAGAGGGTAATTGGCTGGGAGCCATGTTGGAGAAGACCAACTGGGCTTAGAACTCAGAACCAACACTAGTGTTAGCTAGCAGCTCCCAGTTGAGTTCAACTCTGAAGAAGGGGCGCTGACTGCTGCAGGCTGAACAGGTCTGGTTCCAGCCTTACAGTCAGCAACCAACCTGAGCTTCAGTGGAAATAAAGGTGCAGGCTCACTAAATTATCCACCACCCCACCATAAAGCTGCTGGACACAGATCTGGACTCTCCTCCACAACTTGTATACCAGTGACAGCATTGACTTCATTTTTATGAAAGTGAACATGAGTTCTGGGTTGGTTTTTTTTTTCATGATTGTCTTTCTATTCTGTTCTTCCCTTTATTTCTTCCTTCTCTCTTTCCCTCCTGTCTTCTGTATTGGTTTCCCAAAGTTTAGGTAATCCTCCTTTGTCCTCCAACCTTGCTTCTGATCTCTTCTACTTCTTCTATTTCTCTATTTTTCCCCTAGTCCTTTTAAATTTTCTCCGCTGAGAGTAAAATTGGCATATTGAGTATTGGTATATTCTTTACTATATACAATTTTCTCGTTTTAAATTTTGTTATATAACCACAAATCTTGTTCATACAGTTAATGGTCACCTTAGTTTGTCATTTTCTAGGCTGTGTTTGATGCTACTGTTATTGCTGTTTTGTACCATTTTAGCCAAAGGGACATAACTGTTCTAACCAGCTGTTCTTCCTGGTATACCAAGACTGAGATTCCCTAAAGATCATAGAAAATACTGTGGGCCAGTGCAAAGAACCGGGGCTGGGCTAAGCAGGCAGCAATTTCTCATCCTCAAAAAATTGAAGAGATGAGATCTTACAACAGACTCAAACATCAGCTACACCTGAGAGATGCCTCTGAGAAGTAGTCATTTCCTAAGGCTTCTAAATATCCGCAATAAAGCTACTCCCCAGGGATGGAGATTTGGCTCAATAGTATAAGCGCCTGCCCGACAAGTGCAAGGTCGTGAGTTTGATCCCCAGTACAAAAAAAAAAAAAGGCTCCTCTCCATAGGAAATCAACAGGCATCAACCCAGGAATTAAACTAAAAAAAAAAGTAGAAAATGAGACAATTCTTAAACAAGATGCAACCCCAGACATCCATTCAAAAGCAAACCCTGAAGTACATAGATCCTATCTCAAAACAGCGGGGTGGGGGGCAGGGAGAGAAAGAGAAAGGAAAGAAATGAAAGAAAAAAAGAAAAGAAAAAAACAAGTTCAAGGCCATCTTGAGAAATTTAGGGTGAGTCTGTCTCAAAATTAAAATTTTTTTAAAAAACAGCTGGGGCTGGGGATTTAGCTCAGCGGCATAAGCGCCTGCCTTGCAAGCAGACAGTCGTGAGTTCGATCCCTGGTACCGATAAAAACAAAAAAGACAAAAAAGAAAAATTAAAAATAAATAAATAAATAACAGCTAAGGAAACAGCTTAGCTTGAAGGCCCTGGGTTGAATCCCAGCATCACAATTTAAAAAATTTAAAAAAAAGAGTGGGGAGAGGGGGAGAGAGAAAAGGAGAAGAGAAAAAGAAAGAAGAAAATAGAAGGAAGAAAGGAAAGGAAAGCAAGCAGGCATACAAGAGTCCAGTAACAAAGTGGACAAGCAGTTATCAGGAGCCCAGAGCCAGGATTGAGGAGGGGACTAACAGTAAATGATGAAGAAGAAACCTTTAGCATTGGTGAAAATGTTCCAGATCTTGATAGTGGTGGCAGTTATATGATTATATTCAAAGGTGCTTGCTGGGCTGGAGGTTTAGCTCAGCAGAATAAGCACCTGCCTGGCAAGCACAAGATCATGAGTTTGATCCCCGGTACCAAAAAAAAAAGAACAACAAACATATTTGGGGCTGTGAATTTAGCTCAGTGGCTTAAGCGCCTGCCTGGCAAGCATGAGGTTGTCAGTTCAATCTCCAGTACAAAAAAAAAAAAAAAAAAATCAAAGGTCTTTGCAATTATATGCTTAAAACTGGTAAATTTTATTTAAATTTTACCTTAGTAAAATTGATTCTTTAAAAAAAAAAAAGTAGGGGAAACCTTAATTGGTCACAGCTGAGGGTTGCTATGGTAACAATTCATTATTATGAAAACTGATAATTAGGGCTGATAATTGTTGCTGGAGCTCAGCAACAGAGCACCTGCCCAGCAAGCACAAGGTCTGAGATTACATCCCCAGTCCCACAATCAGTCAGTCAATGGAAAGGACTAAGCAGGGCCCACCCTCTCCTGCAGTCTTAGTTCCTACTAAACATTCAGTCTGATAAGCACACCTAGGGCCAGGCCAGCAATCAGCCCACAGAGAAAGCCATGGGGCAGGACCACAAGCAATGAGCAAGGCAGCACTGGGTTCCTCCAAACAGCTTCTCACGCCCACCTCTTCTGCTTGTCCCTGCAGCAGTCCCTGCCCAATCCTAAAGCCATCCCAAGTCTGTCCTCTCCATAGTGGACATGATACAAAAAAGTGAGACCTACACAGCACAAGAGCAGGAGCCATAGTGGGATAGAAACCTCTTGCATACATGATCAATAGCACCTATGACTGGCAAGCACATCAGGTTGTCATATCAAGAAGGGAGATCATGGCTGGGCATGGAGGCACATACCTGTACCCCAGCACTCTGGGAGCCTCAAGAGGGAGGACCACAAATTAAAGAGCACTATGGGCAAACTAACAACTTGGCAAGACCCTGCCTCCATCTAAGAGGGGAAAGAGGATGGCTGAAGTGCAAAGACCATGGGTTCAATTCTGTGTTAGAAATAAGATCCCAGACTCAAATGGTCAGTGCAAACAATAAAGCACTTAGCCATCAAGAAATTGCAACAAGGCATTCCACAGAAGGGCATAAGCACGAGGTAGCTGGCACACGGGACAAAAGAGGGTTGCCCCTTTTATCCCTAATGCAGAGGAGCAGCTGCCTTCTTTCCCATTAGCTGGTTTGGAGGTTCTTGGTCTATCTTAATTGGCTGACTCAGAAGACACGAGAGGAAAGTGAGGGGCTACCGAGGGGAAGGGAGAACAGAGAGGAGGGTTTGGAGACCAGAAAATCCTCAGTCCCTGATAAGGTATCTCTGATTTGTAGCTATGTTCCTAGGATCAGAACTGAGCAGACATTTTCTGTAACTTATCGTGTCCCTGGTGGAGTAAAGTCCAAGACGGAGACACTCCTATTTGATAGAAAAGACAGAACTTACTGTTTCCCACACCATTACCACCAGAAAGGGGGGTTGGGGGGGAAGACATGCGAAGTTTTACAATGTTTATTTTAACTTGATGTATTTAACTACTGAAAACTTTTAAATAGTAAATGCAAACAAAATATAAGAAAGCAGATTCACAATGTGTTTCTAAATTTAAAAGTAGCAAGTTACAAAGAGTATTTAGACTATGATTTGGTTTTTTTTGTTTTTCTGGGGTTTTTTGTTTTTGTTTTTGCTTTTGTTTGGCTTTTTGAAACAGGGTCTCACTATGTGTTCAAGCTGCCCTTGGGCTCACTCTGTAACCCAGGCTGGTCTCAAAGTTGCAATGACCCTTCTGCCTCAGCCTCCCAAGTGCTGGGATTACAGGCATGCACCACCATGCCTGGCAATGATCTCATTTTTATAAAATTTACAATCTCAAATACTTACTAGTGGATATTTTTAGATGCTGGTATCAAGGCAAAGATAAAAAATGAAATGGTAATAAGATTCACTAGGCCAGGTGCAGTGGCACTAGTCAGCAATCCTAGCTACTAAGGAGGCTGAGGTGGGAGAACTGTGAATTCAAGGCCAACCTGAGCAACTTAGCAAGACCCCTGTTTCAGACAAAAAAGAGGTCAGAAATTGTAGCAAAAATTCAACAATCTGAAATGATATCGTGAGTTGGAATTAGAGGCCAACCTAGACTACAGAACATAATTTTCTCTTAAAAAAAAAAAAAGAAAAAACAAAGTACCTTATCACCCTGATCTTGAACTTTCTAGACTTCCCAACCTCTAGAACTGTGAGAAATAAATTTCCTGTTGTTTCTGGCACCCAACATATGGTATACTACTACAGCAAACTGAGCTAATACATCTTTAATCTAAACTAGGACTTCCAGCAATTTATCAAGAAATGACTTAAACTAAAGACATTTATTAACACTAGTCTTTTTAATAATGAAAAACTGGAGATGGTGAAATCAACATGGCTCATTTTGTTACAGCACTGGAGACTGAATCCTTGCACATGCTAGGTGTTGTAACCTACATTTTAAAAAAAACCCTCATAAGTCTCCCCGGAGGCAAGAGAAAGATCAAAGGTAACCCTAAGAGCAGAACAGGATGTTTGCCTAATCTAAACTTGCTTGTTAGCCCACCTGAACCTTGTTCTTCCCAAGAAATGTAACCGCCACGTTCCCATTCTGTAGTGTGCCGAGAACTCTACCGCCCTGCATTCTGAAGACCAGCAGCTGTTTGTGGTTTTACAGGATAAAAACCCTGCCCTTTAGTTGTTAGGAGCGCAGTCTTCCATATTAGCTACTGGAGGCTGTATCGCCAGGCCTGTGCTTTAATAATTTTTTCCTTTCCAAATTATTTTCTCTGGCTCCTTCATACTTCAGGAAGCGGGGGACCACCACATTAGGCAAGTGCTCTACCATCAAGCTACATCCCCAGTCCTTATTTTATATTTTGAAATGGTCTAAGTTGCCCAGACTGGCAATCCCCTGACTTCCAGCTTCCAGTTGTTGGGATCAACGGTATGCACCACCATGCCCAGCTAATACAACACTTTATACTGACATAGAAAAAATGGAAAAATATAGTCCAAACTTGTACTAGTTTCCTCTAGATGGTACAAATAAATTTTTAAATTTTTTTATAAATCATTACATTTTTTGATTCACTAATGACCTCATACTGCTTTTATAATTTATGGGGAACTAAGGGGCGTGGTGGCTCACGCCTGTAATCCCAGCACTCAGGAGGCTGAGGTGGGAGGATCATTGTGAGTTCGAGACCAGCCTGGCTACAAAGTGAGCTCAAGGCCAGCCTGAACTGCATAGTGAGACCCTGTCTAAAAAAAAACAAAAGATTTTTCTAAAAACAACAGAGATAAGCCAGTGGTTTCCGCCTACTACACCCTCTGGGAAAATATAACTATTTGTGGCCCTGGACTTGACCACCAGCTCTGAGGACTAGCATATAATGAAAGAAGAGCATCTATACCTTGCTCGCATAGACATTTGGCTGGTTTAACCAAACTACATTCCTCTTGCTGGGGACAGTTCATGGGCACAGCTCTGGGGGATTCCCTCCCATGGGATCATCAGTGGATTGTGTTGTGGCCATCAGTAAGGCATACCTTTGTTACCAGCTAGTGCCCTTAGCCAGTACCAGGGAGCATTTTGATGTTGCCCTCTAGGTCAGCCTCCAAGGGGCACAGCAGAGGGGAGGAAAGTGGTGTGTAAACCCCAAAGCTGTGAGTATCAGCCCCTCACCTCAAAGGAGCAGCTCGATATAGCAATGCTGCAATTCTGAAGTCTCCTGGAGTCCAGCTCTAACTTCTTGGTATACACAAGGCCTGGATTAATCTTGTAAGAGAGTCAGTTCTCTCCTATAACAAAAAGAGATACAAACATTCTAGGATGATGATACCAAAAGTTTGAAAGCTATAGCATGGTGGACATGCCTATAATCCCAGAATTCAGGAAGCTGTGTCAGGAGAACCACCGTGAGTTGAAGGATGCTGTCAAAAAAAAAAAAAAATCAAAAAAGGAGCAAGACAAGATTTTGGAGCTAGAAGCTGATGACAATCACTGCTCTTAACCCCTAAACTGGTCTCCAAGGATTACAGATCCAAGGAGGATAACAGAAGCCCGACACTATTAGAGATGTGATCCAGAGGACTTTAGCCTGCTCCCCATAAGCCTTTGGAGCAGCGGCTGCCTTGTGGCTACTGTGTTGGGGCATGGAACCAGATTTGCAGAACAGCGATTGAAGTGCTGGAGCAGCCCTGCACATTTCCAGCAGGCTCCATGTAGGATGTAAGTCAGATTCCTATGCCCTTGCCCCCCAGTAGGTGCAAAACCCAGTGGAGAGAGTGGTATTACAGTGAGGACAAGGGGAAATCACAAGGTCAAGCGTGGACCACAGGGATGGCATGAGTCAATGAGGAAAATAAAGGCTTCCCCTTCCCCGGCAGTCAGTCCAAGCAGTGTGTAGTCACAGGCCAGTCACACACACACACACACACACACACACACACACACACTCCCTACCTTGCCACCAAACTGAGACTCAAAGTGAGATAGAGGCAAGGGAAAACAGAAATGCTGAGCTATACTCTCAGGTAAAATCACTGGAAATACCCTGAAGCCACCAAGGAAAAACAAACAGGCACTGTTTGCTAGTATCAGAGAGAAGAAATTCAAGATGGAGATTCAGTTCAGGGATAGAAAAATTAAGTTACTTTTTTGCATACCTAAGTTCACAGCACGCAAAAATCATACTTGTTACATGTCTTCTCCACAGTGTAGTCCAATACACTATGCCAAAAGGTACAAACAAAAAATGGTAAGAACAAGTCAGGTGTCCATGAGTAGCACATACATGCACTGAGATAGTACTCAGCATGGGAAAAGAAGAACACTCTAGTGGAGTAACTCCAAAGGAGAGTCGAGCCAAGTTTAGTGAGTTGATCTTTCATGGATGGAGAGGGAGATAGTGGGACAGGCTTAGGGGGGTTGAAGTGAAGGGCTGTATGAGACGCAGGGGCAAGAATGGCCAAATATAAACTATTTACGGGAACAGATTATATAATACACGATGTAATGAATGGATGCTCTAAAGAAGAGACACTAAGAAACCCAGTGCTAATTCTGTAGCATTATGACATGAAATCTAGTAATACTATCATTCACTGTTCAGAGTGATATTAGTCTAGTCTCTTATGTTCAATTTCAGCATATGTAAAGATAAAGACAGCTACTATGAAGAAACGGAGAAACATTATGGTAGACGTTATTGATTTCCCCAAAATCAGGTCTTGAGGACCAAAAAGCCTTCGTCGTCCTGTAATGATCTGATTAGTTCTATAATGTCCAGTATATATTCAATGTGTGTGAAGATGGGGACAACTATTTGGAAGAAAACTAGAGACAGTAAGATAGACAGTGAAGATCTCCAGTGGACTTGCTTTGAAATCTTTGTTTCCTTTTAAACTGTTTTGCTCTGTTTTGCTATGTTTAATCTTACCCTCTTTAAGATAAAAAACAAGTGTATAGGACTGATAACCATATTCCTAAGTTCTTGTTGGATCGTTGAGCAGAACTGTTTGCAGTGTCATTGTTTGACTATCACTTTGTATGCTTTAATTTTGTAACTCGAGCAACTATTTCTAAGATGATGGTATGTAACTTATCAACTGGTGATCTCTTACTATTTATTTTTCTGAATTCTATATTGTTTCTACCCTTTTTATCTGTTTTTTTTTCCTTTAAATAAAAAAAAAAGAAGAAAAATGGCCAAATATGTGTCCTAGCAGAGTAAACAATGTTCCCTGGGCTCAAGGGATTGGGAATCTGCCACCCCAGGAACTCAGGTGGCAGGGACGGGATACAGACATCATTTCCTGAGTGTTAAGGCTAAGAGAAATAAACCATGGTAAGAGGTTGGGCATGGAGGCAAAGGTCCTCATCAAGTTGTTTCAGGATGAGGGGGAGAAAGTTGCAGGACCAGTAGGAACAATTGGTGAGAAATAAGGCAGTGGTCACTTAAGAATCAAACCAGGACATCTACTAGACAGCATCTGAAAAAGGCAGGGACAAATGTGATTAGGGAGAGTATTGCAACAAGGAGCCCCAGAAGGAGTATAAGCCAGGAGCTCCAGGAAGTGCTCAACCAGTCCGGGACAAGGCCTGATTTTTTTTTTTTTTAAATCATGGATTGAACTCACAACCTCGTGTTTGCCAAGCAGGCACTTAGGCCGCTGAGCTAAACCCCTGGCCAAGGCCTGATTTTGTAGGGCAGTGGTTTGACCACACAGCCTCCTGATGCCATCTCTTTGAGTGCAGGCTTTTGGTGGGAAACAGGAGGTCTCCTGGAGAAAAACACAGAGCCCACATTTTTGTGGTAAGCAAGTTTAGAGCTTAGTGGTTTTGGAGCACAACAACAACCAGCGAGTCAATTTAACCTTAAAGGTTAGTGAGTTCATTAGAAAGAGGGTAGAAAAACGGTGAAGGGGAGAAGTTTCATCAGGCAAAGTGAACAGCAGCACAGCTGGAGTGGTGGGTCGAGTTCTGGGCAGTAGCAGGGAACTTGCTAGCTCTGACTTCATGTACCAGAGCAGTGAATTTTTTATTTGTTCTCAGCTGGGACCAGAGGATATCAGCATGGGCAGCTACTGAGCAGGGGGCTGGGGCTGGGGCTGACTTTTGGCCAGCTGCCAATACTTGTGGCTATTTTGATTTTTGTCAGAAAGGGAATTAACTGAAACAGTCCATGAAAATCACTGTTTGTTATGGGTAATATGGAAGCTGGATGAACAGAAAGTGGAGGCATAAGGTAAGGAAGCTGACCCAGGCTGCAATAAACTCAATGAAGGTGTCCTGGAGCCAGTGCAGTGATATAGGGAGCACAGTTAAGGTGTACAAAGCAAAGGGTAAAGCATGGAGTTCAGGGAGCAAGATGGTCCTGAGAACACAGGTAGTTTTCTGGGATAAACATGTGGGGAGGTGACAGAGTAGGGTTTTAAGGTAGTAATAAGGACAGGGTGAGAAGTACAGTAGGAATGGAAGTGGTCAGGGGGACTGTGGAAGTCTCTTTTAGGTTGGTTTGAGTGGCCTTTTGTTGGCCAACAAGATAGGGGGAGGGAACAATGAACGTGAAGGCAAGGAGGAAGAGGTAGGCTGTGTGTAGGAGAGCTCAAATGGCCTGAAGCGAGTAGGGAATGAGTGAGGAAAGTGGGGCAATTGTACACTAGTGGAAAAGGACTCAGGTCTATGGGCTCGTACATGGGAAGGGCCAGGTGTAATGAGTCTATCCACAGACAGTAGTGTTTAATGGTTGGTATCTGGGAAGAAGGGAAGAAGAAAAGCAGGGTGATTGGGGCATTTTGAAGTGTGGGTAAGAATGAGGAAGCTAGGGTAAGTGTTGGGCTGTGTGTTTTGTATGTTGTGAGGCAGTCAGCAGGAAAGTGATCGGAATCTTGAACTGGATAGGCCATGAGGGTATGGGCATTATGGGAGGCGTTATGAAGGGGTCTGGCTGCGAGGCTGAAGGTGGGGACCCAGAGGTGGAAAAGCCAACTAGGCTGAGAAATGAGTTTTTGTGAGGAGAGGAACTGTTTAAGAGTTTCATGACCCACTGTGATGGTCCACAAGGTGGGGTGAGGTGGAGCCCCAAGGAGTGATCAGTAGTCTGGACTAACTGTGCCTTAGAAGGTGAAGCACAGTATCTGAGGAGACAAGAGGTATCTGAGTGACAGTCTTGAGAAAGGAGTTGTAAATGAAAACATCATCAACATACTGGAGCACTAGAGTCCTGCCAAGGCTGAGGCTGAAAAAGTGGTTGTCCCTAAATCCTTCAGGGAGCATGGCCCGAGGCAGGCTCAGTCTACATGAGGATGAAAAGGTTTGGGGAGTTGGAATGGAGGTGAGTGGCTGGAAGGATGAATAAGAAGGACAGAATGTGGACTTTCAAAGATGACCACTGCAGAACTAGAGGAAGAGGTTTTGTTCCAGGAGGGCAACAGGGTACTGGGGAATCACTAGGAATAGTTAAATATTTCTCCAAAATGTACATAAAATTTACCATTTTATCTGTTTAAGCAAACAGTTCTGTCTGATAACAATCTTGAGATAGGACCGGGTTGCCATGGTGTGTTGGCTGGATGGTGCTGAGGATGGAGGACTTCACACGTATCAGGCAAGTGTTCCACCACTGAGTCCAGTTCTCAGGTCTCTTATGTACATCTGTAGGAGTTACAGCTGTCACAGAGACACTCATGTTTCAATTCTGAACACCACTGTTTCCACACCAATGCAGGATGTTTGGCTTGTTTTGCAACATTAGGGATTGAACCCTGGGCCTATGCATGCTAGGCAAGTGCTTGTCACTGAGTTACACTCTCACTCTTTAATTTTGAAACAGGGCCTTGCTAAGCTTCCCAATGAGTTGAAGAAATTGAGGGACAAAGGGCAAGGCAGTTTTGAACTCCTAGTGCTAAATAAAGACCAGGATTGAATAAACTGAGACACGTTTAGGAAATTAGAACACAGTAGACAAGGTCTAATTGGAGCACAAGACTACTAGAATCCTACCATTTTTGCACATCTTTCTACCCTTTCTCAAGCCAAAAGCTACATACAGGCCTCTAGGTTTGGCGTTTCTTTGCTATCCTCCCTCAAGAACCTCTCAACCAGCAAGAGCTTTCTTTTCATTCTAATACACCACACCCACTCCCATTCCCCTGAAACTGTCCTGACACCTTCATTCTTCCCTCACTCTAAGGAAGAGCCCAGAAGCAGAAAATCAGGCTGCACTTGAACCTGAAAACCTCCTGCTTCAGCCATCTTGGTAGCTGGGGTTACAAGTATGTGCCACTGTCTTCAGCCCAGGATCAGTTTTGAACTCCTAGCACTGAAGACTCCAAGAAGGGATCAGAATTCAAGGACAGGGCACTGCACTTGGCAGCACACACCTGCAATCCCAGCACTTGGGAGGCTAAGGCAGAGGGACTGCCATGCATTCGAGGTTAGGAAATTCTGATCAGCATGAGCAAGTCACAGCAGAGAGGATGGGCTGACTGAAGAAGAAGTGAAATTGCTGGGGACTTTCTTCATTCATCCAATGGTCACACAGAATGGGTCACACAGAACAGGTGAAGCTTCAAGAGTTAAACACCATGATAAATGCAAAAATCAGAAAGTAGCAATTTTTCCTACTTTCATAGGAATATCCAATTGTATGTTTACTTCATTAATGCCAGCCTTCCACATAAGGGGCAGTGTACACGTGCTGCTAAGGGGCACACGGAGCTTGATTATAGAACCGAGTGCCTCCAAGGAGCTTGCTAAAAACTGGAAACCAATGCATCCCCTTCACCTTAGAGGAGATCTTCAAAGAAAAGGGGTATTCACACAAGCAGTTCACAGGCAGTAGATGAAAATATTCTGATCAAAGTGAGTAGAATCCATAAGTATCTCAAAAAGTTCTTAAATCAGTATTGTCAGGAATATAGCTCAGTGGTGCAGTACCAGTCTGGCAAGTGTGAGGTCCCGAGTTTAATTCCTCATACCCTCCCCAAAAAATCAGTATTATATTTAAGTAACAATGTCAAAATGTATCTTTACTATTTTATAATTTCCCAATTTTCTAATTCAGTAATTTTTAATAAAACACTTGTCAAATATCCTCCAAAGTGTCTCTACCACCCCTTACTACCCCTTTAACAGAATACCAGGCAGTATCAATTACTCCCTCCCTCCTACAAAAGTATATTTTTAAACTTGGGATTGAAACCAAAGTTATGTTCTTAGCCCAAAAATGCTTGTGCCAACTGTTTTTGTTTCTCCTCAGTGAAGGTATCTGGGGAAGTATTTCCATAGTGTTCAGTTTAAAGAGAGGTTGGGCTGCTTGATGACACAAGGAACCCAAGCACACATTTGGTAACTTTTGTTAAAACAACAGAAAGTGATATCCTTGTTTTTGGAGGGGTAGGGCTGCACATAAGGCAGGAAAAGTTGACTCTGGCCACACAACCCTCCTCCCAAACAGCACTCCTGCTGGCTCCCCACTGCTGTCCACACTAGCACCTGTTCCAGAAACACTGATGGCCGAACTCTCTAAGACACAGACAAAGGAAAAGAACCATCCAACCCATCCCTGGTGGCTTTGAAGTTAATCTGGGGATACAGGAAGTAAAGCCAAAAGGATCACTCGGTTGTTTTGGTCTGGGTCTAACAACTTATCAGACAGAAAGACCCAATGCCATAGCTATGCTTCTGTCATGCCCATCACCAGCTATACAACTTGACCCTTTTTACCCAAGAGCTAGAGTTTGCTTACACTGCTCCCAGCCCAGGGTCTCTCCCCACTGACACAGACAGGATCCAAGTTGAGGGCTGTCTGGCTCCTCCCTGCTTCTTACACTGTCCTCCAAAGTCTACCATTTGAAATCCATACTCCCCAACCTCTCAATTTAGGAATTTCTAAATCTTAACAATCTGACCTTACTAGATTTTTCCCTGCATTACAATGAGTGATATTTCCATCCTCATTAAATATGTTCCTGCTTTGGTTTCAATATTCTATCCTCCCACAATGACTTTCTCCCTAGTTTCATGTTTTTCTAACTCCTACTTCTTTTACGAACTAGATCAAGCTATACCGTATATCCTAAATTCCTGTAGCAATCATTAACTTAGCAATTAGTACTATCATTATATCTCATCTATTACTGTCTTGAATTTTAATTTACAGGACTCCTCATACATCATTGTAGGAATACAAAATGGTGCAGTCACTTTGGGAAATAGGTTAGTAGTTTCTTAAAAAGCCAAACATGAAATTACCATTCTTACTGTGCTTAATAGGGCCATATCTGTCTGCGCAAAGCATTGTGAGAGTGATGTGTCAATTCTAAACCTGAAGGTGTGCAAAAATCTCCAGAGCTCCTTCCCTCCAACCACAATCAACAATGGCAATGGCTGAGCCTAGATAACGTGAAACTATGATTTTAAACCTCATTCAAAAATCTTCCTAAGACTTCTTATTGTGCTGGTCTCTGACAAGCCACTCTTCACCCTTTGCTTTGTCTGCCAAGCTCTCCAATCCTTCCTCTGCCTCTTTCCTGATGCACTCTACTCCCGCTACCCACCTGGTTAAACCATGCTTACCTTTTAGTCTCCCGGGAGAACTTACCACTTGGGACGTTCTCACCTACCTGCTCCTAGGCATCGCACAATCCACGCATCCAGCTGCTGCGGCATCACATTTCCTCCTCCATTTCCCACCTCAGTTAACAGCAGCACTTCTTCATGCAGTGGGCAACCTGGCAGGGACTTCAGTCACCATTCTCCCTCACTGTCCTCAATCAGGCAGCCCTGCCAACTCTACCTGCCTTAATCATTTGCTGTTACTTTCTAGACTATTTCTGCTTATTTAATGTTTATTATACTGTACACTAAGAAAAATTGTATCGGGCTCAAGAAATGTCATTCTTTAGTAACAGACATGGCAGTGATGCTCTATCCAAAACAAACAGTTCAGTCCAGATCAAGAAACAAGAAAGGTGTAATTGGTGAGCACACAATTATGAAACTTGGTCCATAGCAACCTTTATGGTGTCTCGTGTCTTTAGCCACCTGTTCAACAAAGGTCTCAAAACACTGATGAAGCTGTCTTTAATTACTTGTGTTATGATTTAATACAAAACAAATTCCACCAAATACTTATATCTAATTTTCTTCTTATAACTGAACCCATGAGAAAACATCCCCTCCTTCACCTCTACTTCCTCTAACCTATTTGATTTCTAAAACTGAAAAAAGTAATTCTAGGGACTGGGAATGTAGCTTGGGGTAGAACATACGCTTACCATGCACAAGTCCCAGAGGTCAGTCTGTGGCACTACAAAGGAAGAAGTTAATTCTGCTGTGTGAAACAGCACAGTACCTCAACACATTCAGCTCAAAAGCTTCCCCAATCCAATGTAGTCCCTAACCAAGACAGCCGTCCCCTGCACTTTATACTAAACTGCTCGAGAGTGGCCAGCATCCTTTGGTTAGAGTAACTATTACACCACAACACATGCTTATCATTCTTGGGTTTTCAGCCTCAAAAAAAGTCAAAATTTATTCTTCACACAGAAATGTTCTCACAGTGGTACACTTACAAAGACAAAAAAAAAAAAAAAAGTATTTTATCGCTTTACAAGCCAGCATTGAACACAACTCATTAATTGTAAACATGACACTTCTAAATTCTCAAATGGAGCAGAAGACCAGAATGCGTTCCACTTAAAAGTGGATTAAAACTGAAATTTCAGGAGCCAGGCAAGGTGGTATGCCTCTAGAGATGCAGCTGCTCAGAAGTCCGAGACAAAAGGTGGCTTAAGTCCAGAGGTTCAAGAACAGCCTGGACAACAGAGCAAGACCCCATCCCACCAGTCCTCCCTCCCGCAAAATCCACAACTTCTGGTAGGAACCTTTACTGCCTGTAACTGATCATGAAAGTATTATTTTATGTTCAAACCAGGCAATACTATTACTGTACATTTTAAGCAAGCACCCTAAGCATTTTTTACAACCTAACATCTTGGCTTTCTACAAACTCCACAAAAAGAAATCAAAAAAATTATTCTAAAGCCCAGAAGGGCAAAACTACTCATGCCTTATTTCAACTCCTTTTCTCATGATGAAAAATGCAATCAGCCCTTAACTTGGTGTGGTAAAAGTTATGAAAGCAATGCCAAAGATCCCACTGCACAAACGGGAAGCCCAAACTGGTATTAGGTAACAAATAGTTACCTAATAGTTTTAAACCCTTTGTATTATTTTGAAAACACCAGAAACTTCCTTTCAGAGTGTCAACAAACTACTGTGAATTAAGTCACCATTTGTGTGTGTGTGTGTGTGTGTGTGTGTATGTACACATGCATATGCAGGTGTGGATGTCCATTGCATGCTCAAGAGTAGAGCTTGAACCTAGGGCCTTGGGCATGGTAATGTAAGTGATGTGCCACTGAGCAACAACCCAGCGTAAATCACCATTTTAGTAATTTCAATTCAACAGCAAGTGCTACACGGCAAGGACTCATTATTATCTAAAAGTGGGGAGAAAAATGGGGCACCAATTTCTTAAGCTGATGTTTTATCTTTTTTCAAGACCAATCATAACAGTTTTCTTTAACAACACTCTCACTGAGGTATTGCTAATTAACATATGTGGATAACTTTACAGTCCCAGACCAAATCTAGAGGGCTGCTAGGAAAAAGGTTTCATAGATTAACAGTATATCACATTGTCAGTTCAAAATGTGTGTGAAGACTAAGTTTAATTGCTACAATAGCAGAATGTTAAGGCAACATCAGAAAGCAAAGATGTTTTAAAACACTAAGCCTTACTCCCCACCTGGAATAACCAAGTAAGATGTTACTAAATCCTTTAATACAAAAAAGTTCCAAAATAATCTGCGGGAGCTTGACTTTGTAATTTAATCTTTTATATTTTGATGGCAGTGAAAAAGAACCTAGCCTATAATTCCCTTTGCAAAAAATTCAACATCTGATTTACTCACAAAGCTTAAAATAAGGAAGAAAAAAGTATGCTTTCTTTGTTTGTCAACTACCCTTTTTAATTTTTATACTACATCCAGGCTACACCTGGGAATGGATGGTTAACCTGAATATAGAAAATATCAAGTGTCTCTTCTGGAAGAATCACAAACGACACATTAACTTCTCAATCAGTACATCAACAGTCAGGGTAAGCAAGAAAAAAAGGACTTTACCAAGAGACCAACATTTACACTTTTTGACAGAACTGAAATACAACAAATTACAGAGCAAATTCACCAAAACAACAATGGAAATTCTGTCCATGTAAAGGCTAATTTTAACTCCCAAAAAAGTGTTTCAATTCTGGTACTCATAGCACACAACTGGTTAAGAAAATAAAGCGCAGTGCTTAGCAACTGGGCATCCTAACTACAGAAAGAGGCACTCTGTGCTCACCCATCCCTGGCAACTGCTGGGTCAGCAAGGCCAGGAGCAGGGGGAGCCTCCTATTTTTCAACACAAGCTGCTGCTGTTTCCTTATTGAAGCCCCGGATGGAGAGATCATAAACCACCTCCTCTACTTTCTTCACATCATACTTCAAGCCGTCATAACGCTTCCTCAGAGAGTCGTTTTTGAGGTTGAGAAGGCGGAAACCGGAATCCAGCTCATTGATGAAGGTAGAGATGTGGAGAGGCCGGGAGTAGTCCCCCGCAGTCACACTGTTGACAGACAGTCTTGACTGCACAGGAAAAGAAAGATGGGCATTACAACGTGGCTCCCCCTTAGATCATCCCTGAGTCACAATAACTAGAACATCAGGCCTTGACAGCCACTCTGATGCTTTCAGCTCAGACATGCAAGCACAGACAGAAATGGAAGCTTCTCTGAAGACTTTTATGGAAGGAAACATAGCCTGCCAAATACAGGTTTAGTATGATTAATGTCTTCTAAAATTTCTCTAATGCCTTAAACTGGCTACTGTACAATAAAATGTGTTAAATTCAGCTCAGTGATATAAGCACCTGCCTGGCAAGAACAAGGTCACAAGTTCGATCCCTGGTACCCAGTATCAAAAAAAACAGTGTTAAATTATCAAGAGTCAACTCATCAGCTAATGTACTCAAGAAAGAAATGACAGTTCTGTTGTGGTGATCACAACAGTTCTAACTTTTCAAATCTAGGTCACATGATCACATTTCTAGAGCCCATCTGCTGAGCTACAACTCCAGTCACCTAAAATCACTGGACGAGAGACAGGAAAATAAGCTAAAATTAATTCAGTTCAACACTCTCTAGAACAATAGTTAAGACTAATTTCAAGATCCAACTCAAAAATGCCCCCTTTCCTCACTCTTTCAGGCTTCCCTAAAGTACCCATTTCATACAGTCACAGCACATGTGGTGTTAAAGACACCTCCCTTACCCTGCCGAAGTGTTAGAATTCAAGTTTAACGGTCAGGTGTCTCCAACAGGCCTCAGGCAAGTGGTATAGCCTGCCAGTGGACCGAAGCATCACTTCTCCTCACCATCTTCAGTTCCAATTCCTCAAATTTTCACCATACATGCCTGCCCCAATAGACTCCACTTCTTCCTGCCCTACCAACAAGGCACTAGAATTCTTGGGGTTGCTGTTGCGATGCTGGAGATGGGACTCAGGGCCTTGCACGTGCTAAGCAAGCACTCTGTCCCTCAGCTACATCCTTGGCCTCAAGGCACTAGACTGTCACATGTGAGCTGTGTGTGAAGCTTCAAACAAACATCCTTAAAGTGAGAAGGTCCACCTTTTTACCTAATTTCTTTACTACTGTCTGTAATGATGACATAAAGAGCTACAGCAAGTTATGGCACATGAGAAAGAATCTACAAGCTAAAAGGATACAAAGGCCAAAACTCAAAGCAGTATTATACTAGCCCTGGATTGCTTTTGCTTGAGCAAGACTAGGTACACTTTGTATAGATCCAGACAGTGTAACATGTTCATTTTAGCCACTGAACAGTCTCTTCCAAATACTCAAACTTTAAGTCTCAAAACTCTGAGTTTTCCTTATTCTTAGATTATTTTCATAGAAAAATTACCTAAGAGAAACTAAGGGAATCGAGAATAAGAACAACTTATAAAGGATAATACTTACACCATTATATAAATTAACTGTTCTCTAAAACCCTTACATGATAACACAGTCCTGGGAATACATGCTATCACTGCATTAAGAAGAAAGGAACCATCAACTTTTAAAACTTCACACGTTAGAGCCAGGCAGAGGTGCATTCATGGAATCCCAGCTACCTGGGAGACTGAAGCAAGAAGATGAACAAGTTCAAGCCTAGCCAGGACAACTGCTATGATTCAGATCTAAAATGTCCCCTGCAAGTCTCCAGTTCAAATGTGGGGTTCCTAAAAGATGACAGATTGTGACGTACTGTATTCATCAATGAATCAGTCCACTGATACATTCAGGGCTCACTTTGCTATTCAAAAGCAGGACCTCAAAGGACCTGGCATAGAAAGGCCTGGTCCCTGGGGGCAGACACAAAAGGGCATATGCTCATCTCTGGCTTTCCCCTTTTCTCTCTGCTGCCTGACTCTAATGATGAGAGCAGCTTTCCTCGACCAGGTTCTTCCATCATGCCATTTCTGCTTTGGAGCTGGTCAACCCTGGACTGAACCCAGTGAAACTGTGAGTCAAAAGAAACCTCTCCTCCTCTAAGTTTCAACAGGAAAGCTAACACAGCAACAGTGAGACTGTCTCAAAATTTAAAACAAATTAAAAAGGACTGGGATGTATATAACTCCATGGTGGAACACATGCCTAGCACGTGCAAGGCCCTCAGTTCAAACGCTGATCCCACAAAAAAAAATAAATAAAATGACGTATTAGTAATTTTTAGTAAAATGCAATTTATTAATCACACAGTTGTTTCATCATTTGAACAAGCATTTCTTTCTAATAAACCATAACAGAGTACAGCCAATGACTAAATGACCACCACATGACTGATAGCTTAAAAAAGAATTAAGGCTTCCTAAGTTTTAATATTCATTTTAAAAAAAGAACTAAGATTAAGAAAGCAAGCAGCAAATTGCTGACTGTCTTACCAGTTCGCTAGCAAGAATTAAAACTCCTGAGAGATAATCTTCTACATCCAGATGAAAACCTTTCTCCCGATCTGGTTCAACTAAAAAATATCAAAGATGAAGTCACAATGTGAATGCAATTTATAAGCCTAAGAATACAAATACATATTTATGTAAGTTCAAATATACATGCATGTACACACATACAAATAAAAGTTCTTTTGAAGTAAGAGAAGACATAGCAAGACCTTGTCTCCTAAAAATACCCAAAAAAATCACAAAGTAAAGAAAGGATAAATCTTTACTGGATTCTTAAAATGTCCACACCCTTGGCAAGTACACCTCACTGCAGATTTTGCAAGCATTTACCAAAATTTAATTTTTACTTCCAAAACTTCCTTTCAAAAACTAATACCAGGGGGCTGGAGGTTTAGCTCAGCGGCATAAGCGCCTGCCTTGCAAGCAGGCAGTCATGAGTTCGATCCCCGGTACCGATAAAAAGAAAAAAGACAAAAAAAAAAAAAAAAAACAAATACCAGCAAGAATATCAAGTTACATCAGAGAACATACTTCTTGTTCGAAAACACACACTAAAGCATTTTCAAAAGAAGTTATGAAATCTGCACTCTTTTCCAAATGGTTATGGAGACACACATGAAAACTGAGAAGCTTGCCAACTGCTAACAAGTAGTGAGTCTAAGCTACAATTAGGTGTTTGCTATATGATTCTTTCAACTTTTCTATATGCTAGAATTCAGGAGGAGGGACTTTGAGATAGGGTTTCACTGTAGTTGAGCCTAGCTTTGAACCCCCTATGTAGCCAAAGCTGGTCTTAAACTTGCTGAGGTCCTCCTGCCTCAGCCTCCCATGTGCTAGGATTTCAGGTATGTGCACCACACCATTTGAAATTGTTTAAACTTAAATTTAAAATTAAAAAAAGCACCCACGTATAAATGAACAAGCTACTATTTAAGATTTGGTGTTTTCAAGAAACAAGTTTTCTATTTAGTTTTTATTTGTTTTAATAAAAAGTATAAGCAACAACTCCTCCCACCAAAAAATAAACTATCATGCCTGATTTTTGATCCCACCAATAAAAACACTTACTGCCAAGAATTTCTGTAACTGCTTCTCGGGTCACTAGTGTTTCTGTTTCCAAATATACAACAAATGCTGCCAAGAAGACCAAGCGCTGCAACACAAACCTCCAGTGCTCATGAAACCTGCAGGACAGTAAGTGCGTTTACATGGTGAAGTTTGGGACCTTTAAAGACAGGTTTAATACAATCATATCTAAACAGCTTGGAAATGGAATACTTCCAAATAAAATTGTATGTGACATCCTGCTACATAAAACATGTAAAAGCAATAATACATTCAAATATACTAAATCGATTATGTATAAAATTTTACAAGTTTAAATTGGTAACATTTATTTATCAGTAACAATGAGAAGCACGATCCAATTTTGATGATTATAAAAATTTACCATTAAAGATTATGAGTGACAGGGTAATGTGCTTAGGAAGTTTGATCTGTAAGAGTAACAATATTGGGGGCTGGGGATTTAGCTCAGCGGCATAAGTGCCTGCCTTGCAAGCAGGCAGTCGTGAGTTTGATAAAAAGGAAAAAGACCAAAAAAAAAAAACAGTAACAATATTGCTTGGAGAAAAATAAACTTTGTAAGTGAAGACTAATGCCATCTACAACTGTATATAAGCCTCAACATCTAACTTATTTCTATACTTTGAGTTTAGAATATTAAGAAAATCTTGATTAACAGACAGTTTGCACACACAATACTTTGGATTCCTAGGGTACTGCTTATCAGCAAGGTAAGTGCTTGTAATCTCAGAGCTAGCAGGTTCAAGTGGAAGGCACACAAACCTAGGGGGCTCAAGACCAGTCTAGGCGACATAGCAACACTCCATTTAAGAAAAAAAAGAAAACTCAGCTCTCTGATCTCTGAACTAATAGTCTGACAAAGGGAATAGGAATCTTGTACAATGCCTCCTGATTTCAAATGTAATATATTCAAAATAATTTCTCAATACATTAAAGATCAAACTAACTTCTGAGAGCAAATCTAGCCAGAGGCCAACCTGTATGCGACTCCCACAACAGACGGTCTCTGAAGAACTCACTAGTTCAACTATCTTGCTTTTCCGCACTTCAGTCATTATTTTACAGGAAGGGCCAGCAAACTTTGTCTATAAAGGGTAAGCAGCAAACACTTCAGACTTTGCAAGCTGCTTTCACTCTGTCACATATTCTTACTTGTTTTTCTCTTAACAAACACTTAAAATGTGATAGGAATCCTTAGCTCTCAGACACAGTGGGCAACCAGTGGTTTGTCAACCCCAGCCCTAAAGTATTTTCTTGTAAAGTAATATTATCTACCACAATACACATCTTACATTAAACAAACATGTATCTTAAATGAACATCTTTTTTAGTAAGAAAACAAATAATTTATCATAGTTCATCAGTGCTCAGTTTTCCCTAGTTAAGCATCTACAAAGTCCAGATATTTAGCAACATTTTTTTATTTTCTACTAGTATATAAAGTCATGACATAAACTTAAAATTGATGGTGTTACAGACTCAATGATATAGCATAAAACATTTTCTAAGTACTGTATGTGCCATGGCAGCAAAATTCCATCTTTGAGGTAAACCTCAGCTAGACAGCCAGGCATAGTGCATGCCTGAAATTCAATCTACTCAGGACTGTAAAGTAAGAGTACTTGCAAGTTAGAGTCTGGCCTAGGCAACTTAGTGAGACACTAACTCCAAATAAAAGTTAAAAAATGCCTAGGGATGTAGTTCAAAGGTAGAGTACTTGCTTAAAATTGTACAAGACCCTAGGTTCAATCACCTGTGCACACACGCGCACGCACACACGCACACACACACATACACACACACAAAATAAAAATAAAAAACCCCAACTTATATGTATATATATACTGCCAACTAATCTCATAACTTTATAGCAGCTGGGGAAAACCTCTGGTAATGTGCCACAAAAAAGGTCTTTGTTATCACAGAAACCTCTAAAAGGTTCACTGTCACTGCTTTATAGCATATGCATAGTTCACTCAATTGCATAGGAAATCTGAGATATTCTAAAATTTTATCTTCAAACAACAGATCCTACCTCAATAGACACAGAAAAGCATTTGACAAAATCCAACACCCATTTATGGTAAAAAAAACATACAGAAAATGAGAATAGATGGTCTTTAACTCAATTGATAAAAGCTATCTATGACAAATCAACAGCTAACATCATACGAAATAATCAGAAACAAAGTTGTCACTCTGAAATCAGGAACAAGCCAAAGATGTTCACTACCATGACTCCCATTCAATATAATTTTAGAAATATTACAGCAATTAGATAAGAGAAAGCAAGCGAATAAAGATAGGAAAGGAGTAAGTTAAACTATCATTATTTGCCGATGACATAATACTCTAAATAGAAGACCCTGCAACTTTACAAAAGGACTGTTAAGATTTGATAAACAAATTCAGTGGCATACCTGGATACAATGCCAACACTCAAAAATCAGTACTATTCCTGTACAGGCACAAGAGAAATTAGGAAAACAACACCTGTCTTAGCATCAACCAAAAATGAAAAAAATTCAGAATCATACTAACAAAGGAAGTAAAATATCTTTACACTGAGAACTACAGTGCTCTGAAAGAAGAAATCAAAGATGGTATTATAAAATGAAAAGGTATCCCTTGTTCTTGAGTTGGAAGAACCAACAGTGAAAATATCCACACTCCCAAAGCTGTCATACAGATTTAATGCAATCCAAATCAAAATACCATTAGCATACTTCACAGAATTAGAGAAAACAATCCTAAAATTCATTTGGAACCAGAAGAGACCTAGAATAGAAAACACAATTCTGGGCTACAAAGGCCAAACAAAGAAATCATAAACCCTGATTTTTAAACTATATTATAATGCTATTGTGATAAAAACAGCATGGTACTGGCAAAAAAAAAAAAAAAAAAAAACAAGGATCAGTGGAACAGACTAGAAGATGCAGGAAAAACTCCAAAAACACACTCAGTCACCTTATCTTTGACAAAGTGGCCAAATAACTTCACTGGAAGATATTCTTTTTAATAAAAGGTACTGGACAGTCTACAACAGCTAAATCTTAGAAACACCAAAATGCCCATGAACCAAGGAATAGATAAAAAAAGGATATGGTTTTTTATACAATGGAATACTACTCAGCCATGAAAAGCATAAACTCGAGACATTTCTAGGCAAATGGATGCACCTTGAGACCACACATTTTAATTTAAAGTGAAAAAAATCAGACTCAAATGTGTAAATATCAGATCATTTCTCTGATACGAGACACTGAATATGTAAATAAGGACTAAAGTGTATAAAACATATTGTGAAACAGGAAAAAACTGTTCAAAAGAATAGGGAACTAGGAAGAGGGGAGGGGGAAAAAAAGGAAGAGAAAGGGAAAAAAAAAAAAGAGCCCATACTCTTGAGTGAAATAAACTGGACACACATGTTTAAATATCACATTGTTTCTCTGGTGAGAGAAACTGAAAGGGTAAGTAAGGACCAAAATGTATAAGGATACTGGGAAATAGGAACAAAATATTCAAATGGGAAAGGAAACTAGGGATGAAGGAAGGGGAAAGGAAGAAAGAGGGCAAAAAGAATAAAAGGAAGGAAATAGAAATGAAGCTCTTATAAATAAGGAGGGGAGGAGGGATTGAAGGGAAAGAGGGCTGAGGAAAAAGAAGAATCAAGAAATATCATCTATAAAAGCAAACTTCCTCTAATGAAAGTGATCATTATGTATATCTAAATTTGTACCAATAAAGTTAATTTTTAAAAAAGGGTGCTGGAAAAACTGGCTTTCCACATGCTGAAGACAAAAAGTAAATCCATCTCCCTCATCATTCATTAAACTAAAATCAAAATAGATCAAAGATCTAAATATCAAAACAAGTCATATGTGGTTGCATATGCCTTTAATCCTAGCATTTGGGAGGCTGCGGCAAGAGGATCACCATAAGTTTGAAGACACTCACCTATATACCAAGTTCAAGCCTGAAATACATAGCAAGACCCTGCCTCAAAAAACAACAAGGGGCTGGGGATTTAGCTCAGCGGCATAAGCACCTGCCTTGCAAGTGTGTGGTCGTGAGTTCGATCCCCGGTACCGATTAAAAAAAAAAACAACAACAACAACAAAAATCAAGACAGAAACACTCAATCTACTAGAAGATAAAATAGGTAGAACTCTTAAAGATACTGGGGCAGGCAAAGACTTCATGAATGAAACTCAGACCACAAAGGAAATACTAACAGAGAATCAACAACTGGGATCTCATCTTATTAAAAAGCTTTTACACGCCGGGGGATTTAGCTCAGTGGCATAAGGGCCTGCCTGGCAGGTGTGAGGTCATGAGTTCGATCCCCGATATAAAAAAAAAAAAATCAACCAATAAGAAATGCTGGTAGGGCTGTGGAGAAAAAGGAACCCTTCACCACTGCTGGTGGGACTGTAGACTGGTACAATCACAGTGGAAATCAAGTATAGACATTCCTCACAAAACTAGGACTAAAGGTTCCATTTAACCAAGTTATTCCTCTACTTAGTACAAAAGAGTTAAAAGAATCATACCACAGCAATGTATGCTCACCCATGTTTACAGCACCATAGTTTGTAATAGCTAACTCTTGGAAACAACCCAAATGCCTATCAATCAATGAATGAATAAAGAAGATGTAAGGTTTTTTATACTACAAAGTATTACTCAGCCATGAAGAATAAACATGAGACATTTATAGGTAAATAGATGAATCCTGATACTATAAAGTGAGACAAATTGAATACACATGTAAATACTGTATTGTTTCAAAGGTATGAGAAACCCAAAGTGTAAATAGGGACCAGAATGCACACTAGATATTATGAAATATGAAGAAAATGCTCAGTTAGGAAAGGAAACAAGGGTGAGGGAAGGAGAAGTGTAAAAGAAAAGAAAAAAAAAAGAGAAAAGAGGCAGAAATAGAAACAAAGCTTTGTAAATGAGAGGAAGAGGCATTAAGGGAGGATAAGCGAATAAGAGATAAGACTAGGGGAAAAAAAAAAAGAGGAATTGAGATATCATGTGCAGATACAAGTCCTTGAAATGAAAGTAGTCATTTTTTATAATATACCAAAAAATTTAATTAAAAAAAAAAAACTTCATGTCAAACAAAATTTTTTTCTTAGTCACTTTTTCATTGCAAAGTAATATGTTCCTTAAATTTTTTTCAAAAATGGAGAATAAAATTATCAATTTTGTCACCACCATTATCAGCATGCTTCTTTATATCATTTCTTCTACAGAGATTTTTACCTAGTGATAAGCAATCACCTAACATTACAAAATAATGCTATTTTTCTTACAAACCTGTAATACTGTTCAGCAGGGAACTTGGTCTTCAATGATGTTAAATGTGTTTTTACTGTGCCAAAATGTTCTCGAGCTTTCAAACACCTCTTTGGAACTGATCACGAAAGGTAATCAAACATAATAATTAAAACCTTAGTAAATTTCAAATACAGCTCTTACTAAATATTGTAGTTCACCTAGAAATTAATCAACTTTTTAAAAAAAAATCTCACAATCACACACACATAACTTGGTTGTTGAAAGACTATACCTAATTTCCCTACTGACTAACTGTACTAAAAAATAAAAACTTGCTGAAAGGGTGTGTGTTAATAAAGGCACTGGTAATTTGGGAGATGTCATAAATAACCCCATCATTAAGGGGCTGTATAACAGTTGCTGTTTTTATTCAGCTCTCAGAAGATACCTAAAATTGGACTTCTTCTAGCTCTCACATTTGGTTGAAATTTGCTTTTAAAATTATTCTCTATCAAGTCAACCATCTCCACATCACTAAATAAATGACTTGCTTCTGGCATCTGTCAGCTGTATTCCTTTCCATCTGAAAATAATTTTACTTTTTTCAGCTATGCTTATATATCTTAAAGCACAGGTGTTATGTCTAAACTTGACATCTCACTCTCACTCAAGAGGCTGACTGAAAACTCATCAGACAGCATTTATACTGGCCATCTCGTATCTACACATGCATGTAACAGTTATTCAGCTATGAGAAGGTTGGATTCAAACACACATGCTGGGTACAAAGGCATGTACACACCTGCTTAGGAAGCTGTGATAGGAAAATCACTTGATCCCAGGAGTTCGAGACCAGTCTAAACAACACAGCCAGACTTCAAACACACACACACATGCACACACACACACATGCACACATACACACAAATACCAAATAAAGCTGCTAGATATGCAAAAACTATTAAATAATTAATGTCAATAGAATTCCATCACAATATAAATCATCACTATTTAAATTACACCTGGAAAATCCAAACATGAACAATATTATAAAACTATAAAATGATTAAACCACTACATCTCCAGTTTTTCTTACTATAAACATAATCAACATTTATCATAATAAAATGATTTAAACTAGGTATGTCTTCTGGAAAGAATTCAAATAAGAGATGGATAAATTGGATAAAAGTCTTCAAACTCAAAGAACTTACTGTCCTGAAACCCAGCACCCTGATGGACCCCTTGCAGTAGAGTTAAAATCTCTCGAGCTGTTTGTTCTAAACTCTGTACAACTTTTCGGATTTCCTAGAAAAAAATTAAAATTTAAAATCAGATAAAGTCAACATATTCATTATCACACACTCATACCAATCTCTCTAGATAGTACATTTAATCTGCCACATTCATATACATTCAAACCCCCATTTTTTAAAAAAACTGGCTTAAATCCTGATTTTTCCACTTCCTTTCTCTGTGAAACCTTCTGAAAGTCACTTAAAACCCTTAAGATTCTCCTCGTAGCCTTTGACGGGTACTAGCCACTTACCCATCCCAATTATCCAACTAGAACCTACAATGACTAGAATACATAATCATACGAATGCACTGTTATAGTTAAATGCAATACAAAGGTTGAGTATTTTTCATTAACTCATTTTACAGATACTCAAGGAGCTTATTTATGTGCTTGGCACAGTATAAATACTGGGGAACCAAACAGATGGTTCCTTTCCTCTGGCACCTTAGCATGTAATAGGGAAGACAGACATCTTTTCAAAGTAATTGTAAAATTTCTTGAGAAATGAACATGCCAAAAAAAATTTTAAAAATTAACGTGCTACTAGGAAATATAACAGAAGAAGCCATTTCAGTTGCGAGATAAAGGGGACGAATATGAGATGAGGAAAAGCACAAGAAAGAAGCAAATTCCAAGAAACAGACAGTGCAAGAATCCTGAGACAGAAAACTATTTACAGCACTAGAGGAACGAAAAGGAGGTGAACAGTTCAGTAACAAAACATCAATACATTCCTTTGTACACATGCATATCCAAGAGGAAAATGAGACTGGAAAGAAATCTTGTGGACTACATGATAGTCTGTATTTTATCTACTTTGAGAAAGAAAGCCAAGGGAGAGTTTAAAGAGGGGAGTCGGACGTTCTCTCAAGATAGCAACAACAAATACAGGAAATGTGCATTGGCTGAGTCCCACGCACTATCCGAATCTTCGACATAGAAGTGCTGAAAGGAAGAAAACTGACATTCACATGAGGCAAATGATGCTGAGAAGCCAAGACCCGGACACAGAACCAGGACGAAAAGCAGAACTGGGGGCGGGAGCGGAAAGGTGCCCTAACCTGCAACTAGAGAGGAAGCAAACCACCCTCGGAGGCGTCCCCACCGCTCGAGACAGAGCGACGGAGGAGGGCCAGGCGGAGCGGCCCAGCTCGGAAGGGAGAGGGAAAGGGGATGGGAGGGAGGAGGCTCGCCTCTCGGATGTCCTGCTCGGCAGCCAAAAAGCCCTGCAGTTCTACGAAGATTTCGCTCACAGACATGGCGCCAGGTAGAAAGCAGTCAGCCAGTGTGGCAAGGGCTACCAAAGAATCGCGTTCCGCAGGATACCGGCGCAGTCAATCCCTACGACCGCCACCGCTGCGTCCACCCGGCTCTACGCCACAGCTGTCGCTAGGGTCCTCCGAGGCCCCCGGCGCGCTGTAGACAGGGCTGTCTAGCGCACTGCCTGAGGCGCCGCGCGCGGAATACCGTGCAAAAGCAGACGTCCTGACGCCTGCGAGAGGAGAGTGGGCGGGGCTTTGGACTAGTTCTTCTAAATAGGCCTCACCAAGAACAACCCCGGAAGAGGGCCTTGAGAGCACACGTGGGCCTGAGGGGGGCGGGGCGGGCGGTTGTAGCCCCCATTACTTGTGTGTTTAGCTTCTGTTCCCAGCAGGTGGGGAGAGACTGCTTCGTAGCTGGAGTGTATGCGTGAAAAGCTGGATGCAGAAGAATGTAGAAAAAATGGAATCTACATGTAGAAGGAGGGGGTCGGTGCATTCTTACACGCAGAAGATACTCAGGGAAATAAAACTGCGTGTAGGACTGTGAGAAAGGGATGAATTGGGAGTGAAATTATCCTCTTATGTGCATTCCTTTAATTTTAATGTGTCTGTATATTTCTGGCTTTTAGTTAAACTGATTTTTAAACGTGTGACATGGTGGGAAGGTTTCTCTTTTACTTACACCTAATTTCCCTTCCCTGAGGCCAGCACTGTAAAAGTGTTTTGTCCTTTAAGAGTTATTCCATGCGCCTATCTGTAAATGTGTATAATGTGCTTTCTAAATAAATTAGGGAGACTCTTATCAACCAAATGATAGTTCACTGCCTCCTTTGTGCCATCCATGTATTATCGTGAACTGTACGTGAAAGATGTTTTATTCTCGTGTCTTGTGAAGTTACCTGATAAGTAACTAGTAACAGAAATTGACCTTTCTGAGGTCTCGTGTAGCTAGGTGTTAAAGCTGGGAACCAAATGTTTCGTCTTGATCCCAGTACTATGATCCCCCTCCCACAATTTAACAATAGTAGTTACTGGTGGCTTTTAAATACCTTGTCTGACTTGATCCTCACATGGCTAGGTTGCTGGCGAAAAAAAGAATTTTAGTAACTTTTACAAAAAGGAGAGTTTTTGTTGTTTGTTTTGGGATTTTTGCCTGTGTACCTCAGACATATGTGCCATTTTGTATTCCAAAAACTTGGGCAGTAGAATCTCATAATACGCACACAAAAGTTGGTAATAGCAACAGAAACTTGCACAGATTGAATGCAATCTCAGATTTTAAAAATTCCAACAGCCTACCTCACAAAGGTAGAGAAAGCAATCCTAAAAATTCATTTGGAACCAGAAGAGACCTAGAATAGAAAAAACAATTCAAGGCAACAAAGGCAAGGCCAGGAGCATTGGAATTCCTGATTCAAAACTATACTACAAAGCTACGCTGATTTTTAAAAAAAAAATGACTCTGCCAAAAAAATCCATCAGTGGAACAGATTAGAAGATGCCAAAACACCTCCAAACATACTCAACCACCTTATCTTTGACAAAGGAGCAAAACACCTTCAGTGGGAGAAATATAGCCTGTTTGATAAATGGTGCTCAGAAACTAACATTCCACATGCTAAAGATTCAAACCAGACCCCTCCCTTTCACCATGGACTAAATCAACATGAAAATGTATCAAAGATCTAAATATTAAAAGAGAAACACTAAATCTTCTGGAAGAATGAATGGGAAGAACTTTTGAAGATATTGGTGAAGACAAAGACTTTATAAACAAAACCTCAATTGCACAGGAAATATAAAGAATAACTGGGATCTCATCTTATTAAAATACTTTTGCACAGCAAAAGAAATCCCCAACAGAGTAAAGGAACAACCCACCATGTGGGAACAACCTTTCCAACTGTTCTTTAAACAGTAATAATACGGAGAATATATAATTCAAAAAAACAGACCCCCCAAATCCAAAAATGGATATCTGAAGTGAATACATATTTCTCAGATGAAGTACAAACAGCAATTAAGTATATGAAAAACAATGTTCTGCATCTCCAGTCATTTGAGAAATATGAAGTTAAAACAATATTGAGATTCCATCTCATGAAAGAATGGCTATTATCAAGAAATCAACCAATAACAAACACTAGTAGAGTTATGGGGAAAAAGGAACACTTCTCCACTATTGGTAGGCATGCACACTGGTGCAACCCCTGTGGAAAAAAGAATGAAGATTCCTCAAAAAACTAAAACCAGAAGCTCCATTTAACCAACCACTTCTTAGTATTTTCCCAAAAGAATTAAAAGCATCATACCACAGTGTTATATACATATCCATGTTTATGGCAACACAGTTCATAACAGCTAAATCTTGGAAACAGCCCAAATGCCCAATAATACATAAATGGATAAATAGAATGTGGGGAGGTTTTATACATTGGTACTATGCCACAAAGAAGGATAAGCTGGAGGCATTTCTAGATAAATGGATTTATCTTGAGACCATACTTTTAAGTGAAATAAATCAGACACACATGTATACATGCCATGTGGTTTCTCTACTGTGAGAAACTAGAAGTATACATAAGGAATAAATACTATATTAGATATTGGAATATGAGAAGGAAATATTCAAATAAGAAGGGAATGGGGAGAATGGAGGATAAAGGAAGGAAGAGAAGAAAAAAGCGTTTAAGGATAAAAACATTTTATAAAGAGGAAAAGGGAATAATAGAAGGGAAAGATAATGGGAAACAAAAAGCAAGATATATCATGTGCAGGTACAAATTCCTTCTCATGAATGCTATCATTTTGCATAGCTGAAATTTACCAATAAAAAATAAAAATGTTTAAAAAAATTTGGGCTGAATTCAAAGCTCAAGGGTAGAGACTTTGCCTAGCGTGTGTGAGGCTCTGGGTTTGATCTTCAAACTCAACAAAGAAAGTTTTAATAACTTGCTGAGCATAACAAAATAACACAAAACATGAATGATCTGTTTAACAAAAAATTAGAATTCATGAAAATGTACCAAAGAAAAACCCTGGAGATTGAAAAAATTTTGATTGGAAATTATGGACAGCAGCAATGAGCAATGTAAGGAGATAGTCAGAACTAGAAAATAGGGGTGATGATATATTCAGAAATATCTTAAAAGAGATAATAGAAGATGGAACCAGTAACTGCTAAATGATGCAAAGAACATTCTCTAAAATTCATTGGAATTAATGAAAAATTAGAATGTAGAACAAATGGCACAAAATCTCTCCTTACAGAATTTTATTGTTGATACACTGTATCAACTTGGGAAGTTGAAAAGTTTAACTATGAGGCTTAGCAGGGAGCCAGGATCCTTACTTTGTAAATAGTCTCATCCTGTGCAAGAGGAGAACACAGAGATTTTGTGAGTGCTACATCTGGGGTGGGGGGGTTGGTGGCTGGGAGTGGCCCACATACTATATAGGGAAGGAAAGAGGCTTGCTCTGCCCTACTTTTGCTCTAGCTGCTTTTGCTTTGAAGTGTTGCCCAGATTCCACGGAAAGGCACCACGCGTTGGAGCCAACTGATTCTGGGCTTAAACCACCACAAACTGTAAACTAAATAAACCTTTCCTTCCTTCATTTTGTGTGTCACATATTTTGTCCAGTGATGAGAGAAAAGTAAACAAATACAGTAATAATAGAAATTTTTCAAAGTAAATGGAAAGAATTTAAACTACAGAGAAGTGAGCCAATAAAACCAATAGATTCACAGACTGAAAGGGGAGAAAAGGGGAGAAAATCACCAGGAAGTGATTCCCACCTGGAAACCATATCATTTTCATTGTTTTTCAGGGTTGGGTTTTGTTCTCTCTTGTTTTGTTTGATTATATTAAGTTTGGTGGCATGAGCAGCTACTTAAAAGATAGCAAGACTTTTATGGTAGCCATTGTGCATTTACTATTGGCTTATTTTGAAGCCCTTTATTGCATTTATTGTTTTGTTTTTATTGTTTCTATTCTATTCTGTTCAATTTTGACTATGTCTGAATGTATTTGCAGCTATTTTGAGAACAACAGAAGGCATTATGGTAACTATTCTTGATTTTGTAAGATTTTGAAGTTCTATATCACTTACACTGGTTTATTTTGATTGGTTTTATCTGTTTTATGTTTCTTGGTTTTATACTCTTTAAAATAAATAAATAAATCACCAATAGCCACAATCAGAAAAGTTCTTAATAACACATCATTGTCAAAATCCCAGAAATCTAACACAAAGACAGAACCTTAAAAACTGTTAGAAAAAAGCAGCAAATTACTTGTAAATTAAGTCTATTAGAATTGCTGAAGAAACCTAAACACAATTCTTAAAGGACAGGAGAGATTGGACATTAGCCAGAGAAACCAGACAAGAAAAAGAAAAAAAAAAGAGATAACATAAAGGAAACACATAAAGGAAAAAATCAAACTATTTTTATTCACAGATGATATGATCCTTTAATAGAAAACCCCAAAAAAATTCCCCATGAATTTTAAAAATTCAGATGTTAGCAGGATACAAAATCACATAAAAATTAGTAGTGTTCCTACACACCAATAGTGAACCCATTGAGAAATAAATTAGGAAAATACCCCTACTGTCAATATCATCAAGAAAAATAAAATATTTAGAAATTAACCTAGCAAAGAAAGTGAAAGACCTCTATAATGAAAACTGCTCTACTCTGAAAATGATATTGATGAGGACATCGTCATAGAAAGATTATGGCACAGAGCCTGTCTGGCAAGCACAAGGTCATGAGTTCAATCCCCAGCACAAAAAAAAAAAAGAAAAGAAAATGGAAAGCTGTCCTTGTTCCTGAATACTCAAAATCAATGTTGTCTATTGGGGATCTGAGAAAGATTCTGATCTGAGGGGGCTGGGAATTTAACTCAGTGGCACAAGCACTTGCCTGGCAAGCATGAGGTCGTGAGTTTGATCCCCAGTACTGAAAAAAAAAAAAAAAAGATTCTGACCTGTTTAGTGCTATGGCACAAGGTTGCAAACAAAAACTCAGAAACAAGGAAAAAGTGAAAGCAGGAACTGGGACGGTCAGTGGTGTGCCAGCAAAGACTCCCAACCAGCCAGGACTGTCCAACCTATAGAACAGGATGAGGAGGCCACGTCTGGTTGCTGGGGACAAAATGCCAACACAAGCAGGGCTTTCAAATGAAGAGAACAAAATATTCTTGCATCAAGAACAGAGGAGACCAGGAGTAAGTCATAGCTAATGACTGAGTTATTTTTCAAGTAAAATGAACTACCATTCTGGGAAAGGAATTTGGGGAGAGTCACTTGTCCTCAGTTACCATTATATCAGAGTCCCACAGCTTCGCATACCATATCTCTGGTCTCTACTATGGCTGTTGGCAAGCGGAAAATGCTAATCCATGTGTCATCCACAATGCTCTTATGAATCATGAAGGCTTTGGCCTCACTTACTACTTGAAACAAGCCAATTCCTAGGTTAACTCTTTATAGGCCACACTGCTTACAGCCTGCTCTGGGCATACTCAACAAGGTGGTCTCCCCCAATTGTCAAAATGACCGTACTTTCCAAGACTGATTTAATATAATTCCAACTAAAATATTAACAACATTCCTCACAGAAGTAGGAAAAAAATCCTAAAATTTAAGTAGAACCAAAATCAATTCTGTATATAAAGTCAGAGCAGTAGACATCACAACCCCAGATTTTAAGTTATATTATAAAGGTACAGTGATAAAAACAGCATAGTACTGGCACAACAGACATGTATCAGTGGGACAGATTAGAGGATGAAGAAACAAGTCCAGGAATATTCAGCCATCTGATCTTTAATAAAAGGGCCAAAAAATACATGCTTTAGGAAAGATAGCTGTATTAGTTAGGGTTTTACTAGAGAAACAGATATAACACAAGGCTTACAAATGTGTAAGAATTATAAGATTATAGTGGTCAGCCACAGAGTCGGATGAGGAAGCATGCAGAGAGTGTCTAAACAATGGAGGCTGAAGGAGTCAATCCAAGGTCTGCAGTTCACTGCAGTGTCCTGTGCAAGTCCATACTGGAGGCTTATGGATCTATGATAGAAAGCTGAAGAGTCTAGATCACAGGCCTGAAGGATGCAAGGCTGGAGCCAAAGACTCTGTGCTGGAAGCCAGGAGATGACATTCAAACCAAAGGCAAAGACTAGAGCTCCTCCAAACCACAAAACCCCATTCACCCTTCCTCCTTCCCTTTTATTCCATCCAGGTAATGAGCCCCCCTGAGGCGGGTTTTCTGCACCGTAGGATGTAGAATTGCTAAGCTGATTTAGTTCAGCTTCTAAACTTGTCAAATTAACACAATCAACTACAATAGCTTCCTTAAAAAATGATGCTGGGAAATTTTGCTATCCACAAGCAGAAAATGGAATCTAGACACATATCTTTCACCCAGTACTAATCTAAAACTGAAAAGATCAAAGATATGAATGCTAAAACAGAATCACTTAATCTACTGAAAGATAAGGCTTTTTAGCTTTTACTTTTAAAGACAAAAGCACAGTCAAGGACTTTCTGAATGGAACCACAATTGCACAAGAAATAACATCAAGAATCATCAAATGGAAAGATGTTATTATTGGCAGCTAATTGAGATAAAATTAAGATACAATTAGAAAGGAATTGAGCCTCAAGGCAATCAGCACAAATAACTAAAGACACCTGAATCCTAGCTGGAGACAAATCTAAAGAGAATCAAGTCTTGGGTTGGAAAAGCAATAGCCAGGGCTACATGTCTTCCTAAAGATAAATGGCAAGTTGAGATTATCCTGTAATTAGTCCCACCTGGTCCAGTGTGCCCAGCGAGGCATCAGACTCATAGGTTTGCAGACCAGGATATCTGGATCCATGCTCCTCTTCCTTCCTAAAAATGCCTTTGTTCTTTCCATGTATGCTTGACTCACAACTTGTTCCCTTTTGGGTCAAAATTAGCTAACCAGCTATACTTACAGTCCTATAGGTTTATTTTAGTCTGACTTATGCTGTAATTTTGCTGTATAAATTACCCTTGGCAAAAGGCTTTGGCCACCCATCTGGACCCCCTCCTGGAAACCCAGGAGCTATTCTTCCTCCCCTTATTTTCAATAAAATTCTCCAAACTTCCTCCTTTGGTTTAAGACTTCATTTCTTAATGTTATGAGACCACAAACTCAGCCTATTTTACATCTAACAAGTCAGGAGTTATATTTTTCTTATATCACTATCAAATTTAAAAACTTCTGCACAGCAAAGGAAACAATTAACAGAGTGAAGAGACAACCTACGGAATGAAAAAAAAATTTCCAGCTATTCCTTGGACAGAGGACTACCATCTACAATACATAAAGGACTCAAAAAATTAGATTCCCAAAAACAATGGGCAATTGAAAGGAAGAGACATTTCTCTCAACAAGTACAAATGGCCAACGTATACATGAAAAAATATTCAACATCCCTGGATGTTAGATAAAGGCAAAGTAAAACAAAACTAATATTCCATCTTATTCCAAAAAGAATGGCTATCATCAAGAAATCAAGTCATAACTAATGCTGTCAAGGCTACAGGGAAACAATTTTATATTGCTGGCAGGAATGTAAATTAGTACAACCACTACATAAATCAGTATGGATTTGCATCAAAAATCTAAAAATAAAGATTACATTCAATCCAGAAATTCCCCTTGGATCTTCCTGAAAGAATTAAAGATGTCATATTATAGTCACACATGTGTGCCTATGTTTATAGCAGCACAACTCTTAATAGCTAAATCTTGGGATCAGCCTATATGTCCATTAACAGGTGAATGAGTAAAGAAAATGTGGTATTTATACACACTGGAGTACTACTCAATCATAAAGATAAATAAATTTGATTCATTTGTAGGAAAATATATCCTGTGACAATGTTAAGTGAAATAAGGCAGACACATAAATTTAAATATCACATGGTTTCTCTTGTATGAGAAACTCAAATTATAAATAAAGAACAAATTAGAGCTAGGTAGTGGAAAACAGATAGATGGATCTTTTGCAAAAGGGAACAGACCAAGGACAGAGGTAGAGGAGGAGAAAGGGATGAAAAAGAAATATGGTTTTGTACATATACGAACTCCCCACAGTGAATGCAATCACTACATACTGCAAACTTGTATTAATAAAAATATAAAATTAAATTTTTAAAAGTCCCTAAGAGAGATACTCTCTAAAATTGCTCTAATAACAAAAAGCTACCTCAACAACATACTTTTTTTCTACGAGAATGATTCTAATTTTTCTCATTTAATTTTGGTACTATTCAGTGATTATACACCACCTCAGATGAAAGTGTGATAAATTATAATTTATAGGATATTTTACCACCATAGATTGTTTACATGTGAATCACACAAGTGCCTTAGTTTTATCGTTTTATCATCATGCAATCGATTATGTAACTGTAGTATTTTTGGAGTTGCTAATGTTTCACTAAGATAATAAAGAAACACTGCATCAATGTTTTGTCTTTTGAAGTATTTTTTCTCCTTTAGATTGCTTTTAAGTGTTTATACAACAGCTTACATAGAAATGTAGGACTATGATTCTTAGGATAATGTTTTATGAATGAACCTTTATAAAACTACTGATTATATAATAAACTTCCTATCTTGTTTGATTTCTACATAGTGAAGACATGTATTTCATTGATAGTTAGCAAAGTCTGTTGACCTTGCAACGCACCGGTTTTGGTCTTCTGAAATAAATTTGAAGCAGGCATGGTGCTGGCATGCCTGTAATCCTAGCTCTAGGGCAGCTGAGCCAGGAGGATCACCACAAGTTCAAGGCCTGCCTGGGCTACATGAGTTCAAACCCAATCTGAACTAAATAGGGAAGTTTTGTCTCAAAAAAACTAAAAAGTAGTAAAATAAAGTAATTTGGAATTTTCTTCCATTTAGTTCCACTGCTGCATTCAGGGGTTTATATTAATTGCTCAAACAGAAATTTAGAAAAATTGTAATTAAGATTGTATTTTATACATTGTTTATTTAAAAGTTAATTTCTTGAGTCAATTTTCTTTATTTTCCCCCCTACAATTTGTGGTCAGTTTAGGGTAGTATTTCAGTGTTTGCTGTTTCCCAAAATCCCATGATATGAATAGAAAGTCATGTTGCAGATGAACAACTGCGCTGGGAGACATTTTGTAGAGAGGACAAAAATTTTACCTCTGTCCTAGGAGTGTCTGAAAATTACACTGACATAAGAAAGATCACCAGGAGAAAAGCATACAAATTTACTTAGTACAAGCTGTATGTTACACAAGACCCAAAGACACAGAAGCAAATATATATGCCACCTGAGAGTACTAACTTGTGAAACTAGGACACCACAGAGGCATGTGGATTAAGGTGGTTAATGCCATGAAGTGGTTAGGTGGTTTAACAGAGTTTCTTTGTACAGATTTCCTTTTTTAAAGAATGACGAGGAAGTTGAGCGTGATCTTGCCCTTGCAGTTTTTCATGTGCCTATAAGTCAGCGCACTATCAGCAGTCAGAATGCCACAGCAGCATGTCCTTTCTTTTTTTTTTTTTTTTTCCTTTTATCCGTACCAGGGATCAAACTCACGACCGCCTCTTACAAGGCAGATGCTTATAGCATGTCTTTTTTTTAACTCCTTCAGTTGAAACCCACGTTCCCCGTGTAAAGAACACAAACTGACTTGACCACAGTGATGAGGCTAACATGTTTACGAAATAAGAGTTTGCTTTTTTAAAAAAATGTCAGAGGGGCTGGAGGTTTAGCTCAGCGGCATAAGCACCTGCTTTGCAAGCAGGCAGTTGTGAGTTCGATCCCCGGTACCGATAAAAAGGAAAAAGACAAAAAAAAAAAAAAAAAAAGTCAGAGCCGGGGATTTAGCTCAGTGGTTTAAGTGCTATCCTGCTAAGCGCAAGGTCTTGAGTTCGAGCGCTGGTACAAAAAAAAAAAAAAAAAAAAAAAAAAAAGGGAAACCACAAATTTTTTTAAAAAAGTCAAACTAAACAAAAAGAAAAAATCAAGCGTGGGAATCTCCTAGAGTCTACGATTTCGTCCGAGACCTGCCTCAAAAAGAAAACGAAGGGCGCACGCCTGTAACCCCAGCTACTTGGAAGCTGAGACAAGAAAGTCGCCCGTCTCGGCAACTTGGAGATTCTGTCTCCACAAAAAAGAAAGAGATAAAAAACGTGAGTGACAAAAGGAAACACTAGATAAACAAATGAATATCAAGATATCAGTGACATACTATTGTTCTGGAGTTTATTTTTAAACTCATTTTGAAATGCAATTACTTTGGACCTCGCATCTTGACAAATAGTATGCGAGAGCCGGGTGAAAAGGAGTATGACCAGCAGGGGGCGCACAAGCTCGCCGCGTGCTGGGCCCCATAGCCATCCGTACTTTCTGCCACGCCCCGGAACTCATCACTCCCCTCGCCCGCCTCTATTTCCGCTTCCCGGAAGCGGCGAGCGGTAGTGTTTCCGGCAGCGCCGCGTGGAATCTTCCTCCTGGGTTCTTTCAGCATGGCGGTGTTTTCGGGTCCCGCCGCGCCAGTTCTGTCTCTTAACGTGCAGGAAGATGCCCAGTTTCAAAAGGAGGTGGCGCGGGTTCGGCATCGCGTGGCCCAGGTGAGGCCTGGAAGGTGGCGGGCCGGCGCGTGGCTCTGGGCAGATGTGCGCCTTGCTGTTTCCTCGGGCGCCACGGGGTCGTAGTATTGAGTCGGGCCGGCTTCGGGAGCTTGGGAAGACCATGGTTTCCAAGAGAAAGGTGTGGGCTGTCAGGTGAAGAAAAGGGAATCGTCTGGGGCAGGGAGAGTGGCACCCCAGGCCGCCAGTTAGAACCCTGTTAGAGCTGTCACGCTTCCGCTATAAGGAAAGACTTAAGACCTAGCATTGGGCAGTTTTTGTGTATCCCGTACTTGTCAAGCTCTTAAAAGACATCATGTGTTAAGTTCCATTTGCTTTTGCTTGGTGTTTATTATAAAATACACTGGAAAGCAAGTTATTACAAAGGGTGAGTGTGATAACTTTATGAAGGTTATTAACAAGCCTCTTCCAATTCACTCGATTGGATGTAAACTGTAATCTTCCTTAAGAGTTAAAGGACACGTGATGAGGAATTCTCCAGGCAGAAGATTTAGTGACATACTAAGGTTTGTTTGCTAACCATTGACGAATAAATGTACAGATCTTGAGCACATACGCGGTGCTGATGCTGTGATGGGAGGCTGAGATGATGATTAATTGATGATTGTCCTTGTGGGGAGATAGACACCAAACAGCTAATTGTAAAATTATGACCCAGGTGAGGCCTGGAAGGCCGGTATCAATATAGACAAACTGGTATGATCTTGGACCAAGACCTCGGGCTTTTGAAACTTCTGCAGTGTGATTTCTGTATATTAAAAATGTTCATTTGTCTGGTCTTTTATGTTAGCGAAAAAAACGAGAAGAACTTACACCCGGAGTAATCTTTGTGGGCCACTTACCTCCAGTACTTTTTGAATCTCAAATCAAAGCATATTTCTCCCAGTTTGGCCGTATTACAAGATTCAGACTGTCCAGAAGTAAAAGGGTAAGATTTTTGTAAGCCAAACTTAATCATTTTGTTTTTCGAATGTATATAATCAGTAATACATGACAGAATATGTTCACATACTACTATCAGGCTTTGTTTGGGAAAGGAGTGGGGTAAGGTTTAGAATCTGAAAGAGCATCAAGAGCAAAAGGAACTTATGCAGGCCCCCAAATTAAATTGACACTTCTAGTAAGTGAATCATATTTATCTTGTGGCTACCTAGTGCAGGAGCAAATGAACTTCATTTTGAGCTCCAGATCTGTACAGCATCTTGTATTAACCTCAGGGAAGGGGTACCTATAAGAGCACATGTTTGTGTAGGGATAGCTAAGGACTCTGCAGCAAGACTACCTAGATTGAGGCCTGACTGTATAGCTGCCAGTTCTGTGACTGTGGATAAGTTTATGTGACCTTTCCATCTTTCTGTTTCAAACTCTGTAAAGTGTGGGTAAAATTTACAGCACCAATTTTCTGGGAATGTTTAGTCAAGGATTCATGTAGGCAGTAAGCTTAAGGTTCTTAAAATATGCATGCCACATAGTAAGCATTGTATGAATGATAGTGTTTTTGTAGTACCTGCCTCCTCGTGAATAAAAAGGTTTGTGTGACTTATTTCAAGAATAGGGGAGTGGCCCACTGTATTTAATTCCCCTGTGCATTTTTTGGCTATAGCCATAGATACCTCATTGCTTGAATCTTGTTTTTCTAAATATCGCGTATGCCATTGTCATTGGCTGCTTGTGCTAAAACTGCAGATTTTAGCTGGGCAAGGTGATGCACAACCATAATCCTAGCATTCTAGAGGCTGAGGCAGGAGAAACACCCCAAGTTTGAGGCCAGCCTAAACTGTGTAAATTGAGATTCTGCTTCCTTCCCCCTCCCCAACAGATTTTTAAATGGTAGATTCTCTAACATCTATTGAAGGACATTTCAAATTTAAAGTGTTGAAATTTCTTCTGTTCTATAAAATAGTATGTTTTCTCCATATTTCCATCTCCCTTTCCCATTTACTTGCTGTAGAGATGGTTTCCATAGATGACGTCACTTCCCTTGTCCAGTTCAGTGTTTTATTGCTGTGTATATTTCTAACTCTTTAGTAAACATTTATATGTCTATATTTGTTTCAAAGCTGTATCATATGTGTAGCTTAACCTTTTTCATTCAGATAATCTGTTTTGAACTTCATGTAACTGGTGCATTGTCACTGTTGTGTTCCTTTGTTTAAAGTCGATCTGCCCTCCTACTAGACATACTAAGATTCTTTACAATTTTTTACTCTAGGCTGCCACAGACATTCTGTGTATAGTTGTACACAGATTTTTCTAGTGTAATGTGTTTCAGACCTTGGTCTGCAGTAAGGAATAAGTTTCATAGCATGAGCTAGCATACATACGTATGTATATAAATAAATAGTTATAGGGGCATTACTTGTGTAATGATTTTTGAATTTATATTCTATACAGTTTTTTTAAAACGTTTCTCTGACTTACTAAATGGATTTTACTACCCCGAAAGGTACTGAGTTTGAAAAATGCTGCTCTAAAGCGTATCCTCAGGGTCACTGAGTCTAGAATAAGCTGTGTTATTTCTGCCTGCATTACTCTTAGTGAAATTGAATATCATATGCAAAGTAGCTGTTAAAATCCTCTCCTATGAATCATCCTTTCAAATCTTTTGTTCTTTCTTATTGTCTTTGACAAAAATTTTTCTGCCTTTGGTAGGACCTTATTTTGTAAATGTTCTAAATCTCCTAATCAAGCACATTGTCCTCCATAAGAACAATATAATAGTATATAATATATGATCTTCACATTGCTTTGGTCTCAGAACTGTTTTTAGCTGGAGTTTTGTTGTTGTTGTTTTGGTTTGTTTTTGTTTTCATACACATTCTGGGATCTGTTTCTCACTATGTAGTGCAGGCTGACCTTGAACTCACTGTGTAAGCCGGCTGGCCTCCAACTCCCAGTGATCTTCCTGCCTTAGCCTCCTGAGTGTTGGGACCACAGGCATGTGCCACCATGTCCAACTCTGGAAACTGTTTAAAGGCATGTGTTGCAGTTAGTTATATAGCTCTTCAGCCCATTTGCAGCAGTCTCCCTGTCCTTTTCTGCCTAATTAATTTTTCTAACTCTGGAGACTTTAGACTAGCTGTCATATAGAAGCTCGTTCATTGAGAAGATGTACTGGGCTGGGGATTTAGCTCAGCGGCATAAGCACCGGCCTTGCAAGCAGGCGGTCGTGAGTTCGATCCCCGGTACCAATAAAAATGAAAAAGACCAAAAAAAAAAAAAAAGAGAGAGAAGATGTACTAACTTTTAACATTTCCCACATTGTTGCATAATGAAGCCTTTCCTGCGCCAATCTGAACTATTAGCTTGGTATGTCCAGCATTCCAGGGGTATAGGGTACTGGTTAGTTGGAAGGGTAGTTTTTGACATGGCCCGTTTTCAAAGCACTTTTCAAAAGATTTGTATTAGTTTATTAGTGTGGGCCATTGAATTGGCTGTCACACAGCATCTCTTCTATCCCTTTTGAGAGTTGGGATTATAAATATATTTTGTGGCATCTTAATTTTTACCAAAATCCTGTTTGAGGTAACTGCACTGAGACTCAGAGTTGCCTAATTGAGTTGGTCATTAGTGTAACAGTCAGTGTTAGAAATGGGCTGCTTGGCTCTGAAACCATGTGACTTTAAGGTGATTTCTCATCTCCAGAGTCAAATCACAATTTCTAGTCCTACCCCAAAATAATGATTTATGAACTCTTATATGGATTGCATCCCCATGAGGGTGATTGTCATTCCCATTTGATGGAGTAAAAACAGGCTTATGAATTATGTACTCACGTACCTAAGTACATGTCAGAACCAGGATTCCAATCTAGATGTTTGAGCTCTCAGAGGTGAGAGAATCTACTCCTTGTGTTGTACTGTTCTTTTGTCCCAGCTGCAAAAGTAGCCTGAGGTAACATGAAAACAAACGATCATAGCATCTGTTTACTTTTTTGGTTTGTTTTCTGTTGTGGTTGTTTGAAATAAGGTCTCACTTGTGTACTTCAGGCTGGCCTTGAGCTCATTATGTGTCCCAGGCTGAGCTTAAACTCCTGGCAGTCTGTCTACCTCAGCCTTCCAGGTGCTGGGATTAGAGTCATGTGCCACCATCCCCAGCTTCTTTTTACTTCTTACACATAAGATGAGGTTATACTAACTTGCACTTACCTGGTGCAGCATACTGTGTAGTGATCCTATGAGTATATGACCACTGGAACTGCCAGTGAAATCAGTAAAGGTTTTCTTTGATGGAATGTTGCTATCCAATAAATTCCAGTCCTGGTAATCACATACTTAACGTGTATATAACCAAAAATCCCACAAGGACCTGAAAACTGGTTGCACATTCAGATTTTGGGGGGCCTTTTTCTCTTTTTCCCATAAGGCTCTGGAACACATGAGTTGAAGTTGGATTTAAAAGTACCATAAAATTGCCAGGTGTGTGCCTGTAATCCTAGCACTCAGGAGGCTGAGGCAGAAGGATCACTGTGAGTTTGAGGCCAGCCTGGGCTACATAATCGAGTCTAAGGCCAACGTGCGCTGCATAGCAACCTGCGCAGTCTCCAAAAACTAAACAAGAGAATAAAATAAAATTAATTGCTAAAGGGGCTAATTTGCATTATTTACATTAATGACATTTTAGGAGTTTGGTGATTTGTTAGAATTTAGTTGTCAACTCTTTTGTGATGAATTTTCCACTGCAGACAGGAAATAGCAGAGGCTATGCCTTTGTGGAGTTCCAGTCTGAAGATGTTGCCAAGATAGTCGCTGAAACGATGAACAACTACCTCTTCGGTGAAAGACTCCTGGTTTGTAAGTGCCTTTATCTTACCAGTGGGGGGGCTGTGGGTGCCCCATCTGATGGTACCTAGGATGTTCTGGGCACCTCTGTTCAGGAAGTGGGCAAGAATGAAAGTGTGTTGCTCAGGAATTTTGGCTTGTCTCCACAGTCCAGGCTGACCTAGCCTAGGCTGACCTCATACTGCTTGAACTAGCAGTCCTCCTGCCTTGGCCTTTTGTGCCTGTGTGTGAGATAAGGTCACTGGTTCAGGCTGGTGTCCTTCTCCTACCTCAGCCTGCTGCATGCAGGCATGTGCCAACACACCAGGCCTCAGCGTTTTGAGTGCTAGTGTTGTAGGTCTGTGCTACCATGCCCAGCTCAATTTAATTGAAACTTTGAAATCTTCCAGTACCAGACCTGTATTTACACTGAAGTGCAGGCGGATTAGTTACTTTGGAGGTGCATGGGAAGAACCGATAACTTGTCCTTACTGGATTTTGGCGAGCTTTCCCCAGGGAGATTGTTTCCATAAAAATCCAAAGATGCGATACGAGTGAGGATTGAGATGGCTCTGGCTGTGGCTGAGGGGACAGCAGATGCCAAACCAGAGGTGACTGGGTATGAACAAGAAGCAGATCAGATGTTGAAGAACTCAGATGAGGACATTTAGAATTTATTTTGGAGGTGAGCTAGTCATGGTGGCAGATCCCAACATTTAGGAGGCTAAGGCAGGAGGGTCACTTCAGAGATCAAGGCCAGCCTGAACTACATTGGAAGACTGTGTCTCAAAACAAAACAAAAAGGTAGAATTTATCCTGAAGGCAGGGGAGAGCCTTTAATGGGTCAGATAGGGTAGCATCTAAGGTAAGGACTCAAATTTCAGAATCAGTCTGAACGGAGCTGGCTGCAGCTTTTCTGCACAGAAGTGCGGAGTGAGTTAGAAGAGCAAGATCAGATTAGAAATTAGCAAGTGGAGCCACTGAGTCTGAACTCTGAGAATGTGTCTGTGGTTCTTCATTGTTCTTAGAGGGTCCTTCGGGCCCAGGTCCAGGTTCACACTTAGAGGTTGGCCAGCACTCCATCTCTGCCCCACTTCCTATTGCTGTGGGAAAGACCTGGCATGGATTCGTGCTCATGGTAAAACCACCGTGGTAGCATGGCACAATGATACACTCCTGTAATCACAGTTACTCAGCAGGCTGAGGCAGGAGGATCAAAGTTCAGGACCATCGTGGGCAACACTTAGACCCTGTTTCAAAAAAAAAAAACTTTTGAAGGACAGAGGATGTAGCGAAGTGGTAGAATATTTAGTATGCCAAACTCCTGGGTTCAAGCCCTTTCTGAATGGAAAAAAAAGACGACTTTTGTCAGGAGAAAATGCTGAGCAAGGCGACTGAACAGTGTCCACTCACATAATCCAGATCTGTGATTGGCCCTGTCTGACTTGTGGAAAATAACTGAAGGTTTTGAACTGTAGAATTTGTTGCATCTCAATATGAACTAGTAGCTCCATTAGGATAGAATTGGCTCGTCTGTTGCTGTAATGTGAGATAAACCACATCATTTTGATGATGATGTGAGAAATGGCACCAGGAAAACCTAAAGTTAACATTAGAAATCCTTTCTTACCCTTTGTTTAAAACTCTTTTTTTTTCTGTTTAAAAATAGGTCGTTTTATGCCACCAGAAAAAGTCCATAAAGATCTTTTTAAAGGCTGGCAAGTTCCATTTCATCATCCAGTATACCCTGCAGTGAAACGCTATAATCAAAATCGGACACTTCTACAAAAGTTACGCATGGAAGAGCGATTTAAAAGGAAAGAAAAATTACTCAGGAAAAAGTTAATTGCAAAAGGAATTGATTATAATTTTCCTTCATTGGTAAATATTTCATCATGAAATTTTGGGGTGGTTTTTCTTAGCTTTGAGCTTTGTACTGCCCTAGTAAAACATGCATCTGTGTTTTCCTGATGGTTTGTAAAGTAGCCTGGTGCTTATTGGATACTTGGTTGAGGGTGGGACTTTGCAGTGCTGGAGACAAACCCCAAGCACTTGCATGAGAAGCACTCATGGTTTTGACTAAGTGCTTGAAACGTTGCTTTGGGAGTTCTTCCTAAAAACCTAAGAGAGAATACTATCATTTCCTTTATAAAGAAGAAACTAACTTCTATTATCTGTTTTTAAATTGCTGAATAAGCCACTGTTTAACCAAAAGGTATAATGCACTTAGATTACCACTTGCAGGTGACATTACCAGGATTAAATGATGTTTGGCTTACTGTGTGCTATAAGTAAATTTAAGGGTTATATATTAATCCTTTTTATGGTACTTTAGTTATTGTTTTTTACTATGATACATGAGTGTGAATCTTTCAGGATGTTAAAATAGGAAAAAGTCTTACTAAATCTTGTTTTTGGACTTTATAGAACCTATGCACTTATTTCTAAAAAACTAATTAATTAGTTGGTAAAAGATGAGCTCTTTAACCTAGTCCAGAAATTAGATGACTGAGTTAACCTCCTTTGGCCCACTTTCTGGTTCTTATCCTTTCCTAAATACAACCACAGTCTTTAACTGTACTGGGCCTCTCTACTTTGGGAACCAGGACTTCGAACCTTGAAAGTAGGCACACAAGTATATTTCCAGTACCCGGTTTGTTGCTTAATGGAGAAACAGGCTGACTGCCAAGATTTTGAACTTAGTCAGAACAGGCCTGCAGTCTTAGCCTTTATAAATTTTTATTTATTTGAGATTTTTCCCCAAGGTGGAGAACGGACTCCACATACTAATCAGAAATCTACAAATTGCCAGGTAAAATTCTATTTATATAGGTGCCAGATAAGAGGAAGGACTGAGGACTTTGCTCAGTGGTAAAACACTTGCTTGGTATGGACAAAGCCTGGGTTTCATCATCAGTACTGAAAAAGGGAAGAGGAACATAATCAAAAATGCTGTAGGTAATGAATATGGAATGTGGAAATTGTTAAAGTCTTAAATTTATTTTAAGGTTTTATCTGCTAAGAAAAAAGAATTTTCAGACAAAAAAGAGGTTTCCACCAAAAATGAAAAGGCTTCAGGCATACCTAAAAAGAAGAAGAAAAGAGTTGCAAAAGGCCCTCCTGTCACTCCAGATAAGACTGTGGACAGCCAGGTAACATTGTCTCAATATTCTGGGCACTAGGTGTTACAGGAATAAAGCAAAGAAAAGCACTTTGTGCCAGTGTCCTTTTGTTAAGACTTCAGGTTTTAACATTGTGACACTTTGGGTTGTCCTCAACAGGTAATTCAGCAATTTTCTACCTAAAACTTAAACATTGGAATGTATTCCGATTAATGAATTTTCATACTAAGTTCAGTAAATGTCCAGGCAGATTATTTATCTGGAATTGTGTTACCAGAAGACTGCAGTGAGCCTAAAATAACACGAGGCAATTTGTCAAAGTAGAAAGGAAGTGATACTTTGGTGTAAAGTCATTCCTAATACTGTACCACATTTGTGAATTATAATCTCTGCTCATTGATCATAGAGCGCCACACCGGTTTGTACACCAACGTTTTTGGAGAAACGAAAATCTGAAGTGGCTGGAGTGAATGATGATAAAGATGATGAAATAGTCTTCAGACAACCCGTGTCCAGTGTACAAGAGACTCCAACGCCCACTCAGCCAGGGAAAAAGAGACAAAGGCGAAGAAGGAGCAAACAGTAATTCTGAATGTACTGTGTGCAGTGTGTCTCACCAAAAGTGTGATTTGTTGTAACAAGGCTTCCTGAGGAATAATGTGCTGGCTGTTCCAGGTCAGGGAGGAAAGCAGTCAGTGATTTTTGGCTCTTCGGCCCTTGCTGAGATGTCGGGTGCATCGCAGCCTACAGTGGTTGGACTCACAGTGCCTTTGTCCTGGTCTCCTCCTGTTCCATTCGTATTCTTGTTAGCTCCCCTTGGTTTACCCTGCCTAAATGTCACTATTAACTGCAGGTTCAGATACTCAAGTGTCACAGCCTTTTGTCACCAGCAAATAAAGGTTGCCAATCCTGCTTGACCATCTGCATGGTTGTTGCACATACTTAACCCCAAAAGGTACTGTTGACCTCTGGTGGCTGAAGTCCTACAGGTGAATGAGAAGGCAGTGAAGTGTTAATGCAGGCTGAGAAACGTCGCCTTTTACCAGCGTCCCATTAGTATCTGGCAGGTTAGAGTGGATGTGCAGTTACGCTTTCCATCATTGTCATCATGTGGGACTGCATTCAAAGATGCCAACAATCAGTGAGTGCACTTTTCCTATGGTAATTTGCAGGAGGGATTTAGAAACTAGATTTCCTTCCTCCCTGTAGATTTCTCAGACCCTGAAATACAGTTTCATATTAGCTAATCCAGATTTGTCAAAAACCCATCACCATCATGTGTTTTCATCGGTATTTGTTAAATCTGTGATACAAGGTACGGGAGTAGGTATTCTGGTGCAAAATGTGAAAACTAATATAAATTAGTTTTGTAGTATAAAGAGCAGACACACCTAGAATAGAATCATTCTGGACATAGGATTTCAGTTTTTATTTGAATAAATGGAAAACAGCTCCTTCCCTTTTTATACTGCCACAATTTTAGGAAAAGCACCAACGTGACATAGATGAGACCTTTCGGTTCAGTAGGGAAAAGCTGCAATCTGGAGTAGAAGCCACTTGACCACTTTTTCTGAAGGGTTTTCAGTGAGCAGTCTAACCAGAGCTACACAAAAGTGCCTTCAGTGTTGGCCTGCAGTGGGTAGAACCTAGGAGCAGGCATGTGCTGGGCAAGCAGTCCACCACCACTGAGTTGTACCTCTGGCTTCAAAATGCATCTTCTTTTTTTTTTTTTTTTTTAATGAAAGAGGTCCATAAGAACAGTAATGCTGGGAATGATACATTACTTTTCCTGGTTTTTAAAAATTAATACAGATATATGTTAAACATGAGAGGACAAAAATGGGAATCAATTGACCAGTTTTAGCTAGAGCCAGAAATTTAAGATGGAGTAGGAAATTATGAGATAAACTATAGAAGTTTACTTAAATGTCTTAGCTGATTATGTCAGCACACATAATCCCAGCATTCTGGGAAGCTGGAGCAGAAAGATTATAAGATAGAGCCAAACCTGGGCAATTTAGCAAGACCCTACCTCAAAATAATAAAAGATACCTAGGGATATAGCCCAGTTTGAAGGTCCAGAGTTCAATTTCTAGTACCACACACACACAAAAAATGAGTGAATGAATTTGTAGAAATAGATGAGTTAACTTGACAGATTTAAGGTGGAGTTTTCTGTCACCACTATTGGTATAGAGTGGCCGAGTACAGCTTGACAGAATTGTAGTGAAGCGTGAAAAATTAGGATAGTATAAGCTCCCAAACCTCATTTTAATGATCAAAGACTGTTCTTTAGGACAGGAAGCTGACTTACGTGTGATTGGCTGTGCCACAAAATGCTGGTGTTCTGCTTCCTCTAGGCAGAAGTCATCACATGGCTGGCAGCCACCTAACTTTCCAGGTCATCCTGTAGGCCATGTGGTTATAAAGTGGGTCATGGGCCAAGTCCTTGTTTCTCCATGGAAAATGGTGGTCCACAGATTTCAGTGTCCATACATTGAGTTTACTGGCCTGCTGCCACACTCCTACTTCCACACTGTCTGTGGCTACCTTGTACTGTAGAAGCTCACTTGTGACAGACCAGACCATATGTGGTTTTTTTCTGCTTAGCACTCCTGCCAAGTACTCCACATGCTGCAGTGTTGGTGTCTTAAACAGTTGTGTGGTGGTATCATATACTGGTCAGCCGTCCTTTGCTGGAATGAAACACCCCACACCCACATCTTGATTTTTGCTCACACTCTGAAAAGTTTCTGTCAGCTGCCTCTGAAGCAGAAACAATGGTAGAAGGACATGGCAGAGCAGAGCTGTTCAGCCCACGGTGTCCAAGAGGCAGCACAGAGAGGAGCGGGCCACAAACTAGGAGCAGGCCATGTGGCCACCCAGACACACACAAAGTATGCTTCACTAATGTGCTCAATGCAGTCACAGTCATTAACTCACATCATGGAACTATGAGTGTAATGTGTTTCATTATCAAACTAGGTAAAGCATTATGTTTATTTCACAGTGACTCCACCTGTGCTAGAAAAATGGGCCACTCATCCCTAACTCCCAGCCCACAAGAAAGCAGCAGAGGAGTTAGCTGCCTAATGGGGCATAGCTCAGTACATTGTTTGTTTGGGGGTTGCTGTATTTTTGAATTGTGTTTTATTTTTTGTTGTGAGACAAGCTCTGGCTGCGTAATTTAGGCTGGCCTGCATCATCCTCCCTGAGTTGCTAGGGTTACAAGTGTATTACCTTCCCCCCCATCATAGGACCCAGTTACTTGAGTTTTAAGTAAAAGTAAGCTTAAGGTTGGCTGGTTAGCCAAGCAAGGAGAGCCTTTCACCGCAACCACTTGTGTTTGATTGTAACAGCCTGAAATAAAAACTTAAAAGCACGTTAGACTTAAAGGTACACAGTTAAGGTAAGGAAACTACATCAGTAGACAAATTGTAAACAAAGGCAAATGATTTTAAGTATTTTTCATTGGTTCTGAAGGGGTTAGCCAGTGTCACCCAATACTGTCAGCTGAAATCATTCAAAAGTCAAAATGCCAGCACAGTGATGAACTGACCAGCTCATCCCAGCTTGCCTGGAACTTTTCTGGTTTTAAAATTAGAAGTCAAACATTCGGGGCATTTCTGCAGTCTCAGATTGAGACAGTCTGTCACCCTAGAAATGAACGAAGATTTAACCTCTATCAGCAATCACTGTGGAGCAACTATGGTCAAAAGTATTTTCAGGGTTGGAAAGAAAGAACTACATTCTGAACTGGAATCTGCCAAGTGCTGCAGCTGGCCGTAAAGATAAGTGTTTAGCAGAAGGATTTCACTGGAAAGACTGCTTGTTAAAGTATAAGGGAGTTAACTGGACATGGTGCCAGATGCCTGTAATCCCAGCACTTGGGAGCCTGAGGCAGTACCGTTGCGGTGAGTTTGAGGCCAGCCTGCGCTACAAGTGAGCTCAAGGCCAACCTGAACTGCGTGATGAGACCCTGTCCCAAAAAAACTATATATATATATATAAACAATTTATATATAAATAGATATACACAACAATAACTATATATAATGTATATATGGGGTTTGGCGGTTGGATAGTTCACCAGTCACAAGGTTTTATTGAAACAGTTTAGGGCCCAGGTTTACCATTTCTGAATGAGAAGCATCCTCCTTGATTACTTTCTGAAAGCAGGATGGCTTCAGGAATCTGCTGCTGCTGCAGACTGAATGTTTCTAATAAATGTAGCTTAGAATACAAGTCTGCACCAGTCAGAGTTGAAACTCAGTCTTTATTTTTTTCCTCCCTGTATTAGGGATTGAGTCTAGAGCATTCACACAGCTATGCCCCCTGGTGTAGAGTGCGAGTATGCATATGTGTGTGTGTGTGTGTGTGTGACAGTCTTGCTAAATTGCCCAGCTGGGACTTAAATTTTTTATTCTCCTGCATCAGTTTCCAGTCCTGCGATGACGAAGCCCAGCTTGTAAAGTCACTTTTAATGACCAATATTTGAATTACAAGCAATGTCAGGCTGCTTTTATATATTTCTTGTGCTGTGAGAAGTTACAGTAAAGTGAAGCCAGGTGTCGTGCACACTTGTAATCCAGTGCTGAAGAGGCTGAGGAAGGAGAATCAAGTTCTCAGTTACATAGAATAAATAAAATGAGACCCTCAGAATTTTCGAGGCATGGTAGTGCGTGCCTGTAACCCTAATTTAGAGGATCACTGAGTTAGAGGGCAGCCTGGGCTACACAGCAAAACCAAGTCTCAAATATTTTAAAAACACACGAAAGAGCCACAAAATTTGCAGCAGATCTTGTCCATAGTATAGTTTCAGTAATTTTCAAGCTTTAGTAGCAAGTACAAAAAAATTTTCTATGTAACTCTGGAATTGCAAAATTTCTGCCTTTCAGATGAAGGTGACTTATGTAATGGTATGCCAGGAAATGACAAAAGAAAGCAGGAGAATTCTACAAATGCCTTCAGAGTAAAGAACACACTCAATTATGCTTGGAAATATCAGTAATGTGTGTGAAAATATTCTATGAGATAAAAATACCTAAAATCATTACAGACCAGCATGAACAAACACCGTGATTTTGATAATTGATCCACAAAAATGAAGGCGTGAATATTCATGCTCAGTGGTTAGCTGAAGAGTTCTTACGTGTGATGCCAAAAGCATGATCCATTTTTAAAGATCGATCAGTTTACTTACTGTTATTGCTAGCTAGATACGTAGCTTCCGTGTAAAACACACACTCTAGAGTGGGTTCCAAAAACAAAACAAGAAGACCGGGTTCCATCCTTCCACAAAAAATAAAACTTGCCAGAGGACAGATACTAAGATGAAAAATTGCAGACTGGGTGAAAATCTCTGCAAAGGAGTTTTCATCCAGAACAGACCCTTTGATCAACCCACGTTGTCATAGGGAGCCCAGCTGCCTTCTGACTAGCATGAAAAGTAACACGCTACTTTAAGCACTTGTGGTCCCTTTTAAGGACTTGGCGTAGAATGAGCTGTGTGCTAATAAGCAGCATTGAGTATGTTTGCCTGTGTCAGACGCTGTTGTAAGCACCTTGAATCTATCAACACGTATTGACAACAACTTTGAAGTAAATATTACTCTTCCCATCCAACAGGAGGACGAGGAAGCCCTGTGAATTTACCTAACTTAATATGATGAACCACTTAAATTTACAGTTTAAACGGGATCCACACGAACGCCAGATGGTTGGCGATAGAGAAGACAGAGCCTCGACTTAGAGGAGACCTTGCGTTCTCTGAATTGTGCTCAGGGTCGGAAAAGATCGGGCAAGATCGGCAAGATGGCACGATCTGGGCAGGATCAGCTGCGCCGCAGGCGTGGGAGGAGGCGGCCAGCGTCTCCGGAAGCGCTGGCCTTGGAGTGACTGCCCGCAGTGCCCCGCTAGGCGGCAGTAATGCAAGCATTGAAACCCAGGAGGCCCTCGCGCTCAGACTGGCAGAAGCTTGAAACTGTTGGAGGGATTTATACTGGAATGTAAATATATTTTTAAAAACGATGTTCTCAAAAGCATTTTGGCACACACAAAAGTCACCCCGATTTCCAGGTAAGTAGAGGGCAGAAACTACCATAATCAAAGGACTCTTAAGTAATTGGATACTTTAAAAACATCGTTTTAATAATTATTGAAATGTATGCCTCAGATTACATTACTGGTAACTCGTACCATGCTGATAACTCGTACCATGGAAGATTTTAGCTTACGAAATCGTGTATAGACATAAATCCATAAAACTTTAATTGTAAAATATGAAAATTATTTTGTAATTTCATTTTCCCAGTGTATTTGAATAATTTACTTATTAATTTTTTCCAGTGCTGGGCATAGAATCTAGACCTCTAAGTATGTTAGGCATGCACTATTCTACCAAGCTGCACCCTGCCCAGTCTCTAGCTGCAATGAAAATTTCATAAAAAAGAACACTTTACTACCATAACCACAACAGTTTTTAGTCCATGGTGTAGAGTATTTCCAGTTCTTTTTTCTTTCTTTTTGTTTTTTCTGGGTATGTTTTGTTTTGCTTTTGGTACAAGGTATTGACCGGTTCTTTTCTTTTCTTCTCTCTTTTTTCCCCCCAGTACTAGAGATTAAATCTAGGGCCTTCACCCTGAACTGTATCCATGGCCTTTTTTCATTTTAGAGCAGGGTCTGTTAAGTCACTAACTTGCCCAGGTTGAGCTCAAACTTGTGATCCTCCTGCCTCAGCCTCCCAGAGTTCTGGTCACCTAGCTCAAGTTTCTCCTATTTTACACTCACTGTGCTCAATTTGCTTTTATTTATGAAGCCTGAATTAGAAGCTCAAAGTAAACACTGGAATTACTGTTTGTGCTATTTTTCTACATCATTAAATCACAATGTTTTGAGATTATTTTTCAAATTATACCTAAATGACATATTTTTGGCCTTGATTGTCTCAAAAACAAATTTTTAAAACACTATTTTGGAAATTAAGGCTTACTTAATGTCTCCTTGATCGAACTGAACAATGTTTCACACACCTACCTACAGATTTCTCCTGTCCTAGTAACCAATCTGCTTTATTAATGAAATTGTTTATTAAGTATCTCTGGCCTGTGTTGTGTCTTTGTGCTAACCGAAGGAAGTGAATTTATAGCAGTGTCATGGATACTACTCTTTTGTGTTGATAGTGACCAATTTTAGAATCTCTCTGGTTATAAATAAATGCTGTCAGCTATGATGGCCAGGAAGAGAAATTCAGACACTTGATACTTGCCAAACATAGTTTCTGCAGCAAATGTGTGTGAATAATGCTCTATCTCCCTGTGGCTCCATTTAGAGGCTGTGTAGTTTGGTTGTGCAGAAGGGATTTGGTGCATGAAAAGGTTGTTTGAGGGAAGGCAGGACTTTTGCAAGAAGAACCAAGGGATATATCCTGATTTTCTATTCCAGCAGAGAAACTGCAGTGATACAGGGCAGTTGCTGACAATTTTTTTCTACTGAAGAAATATGTCAATTTTTCCTTCTGTTTGTGTCAAAACAGGCTAGATGACAAGTACTGTGACCTTTTAACAATTATCTTCACATCTTTCTTTGTGGTGTGGGGATGGAGCCCAGGACCTCCCGTATGCTAAGCAAATGTTCTACTACTGAACTACATTCCACAGCCCTTTAATTAGCCTTCTTAAAAAATTCACAGCTGGCTGGGTGGGTGCATAAGCTTGTAATCCCAGCACTGAGGAGGCTAGGCAAGCAAATCACAGTGAATTCAAGGCCAGTTTAGGTTACATAGTAAGTTCGAGGCTAGCGTGACTGCACAGCAAGACCCTGTCTCAAACAAACAGACATGGATGCATGCCTAATATCAAAAAATAAAAAATACACTCAGTAACTGCAAACCATATTGCTAGTTCTACTTTGCAAAGTGTACTTATCAGCTGTCTGATTTAAGGTAGTGTAGACCCAGCTATGTTACAGGTGTGTGTTATTTACTTGGCTCATTATTTCCTAGTGACTTTATCCCTACTTTTTTTCAATTCAGCCTACCATCTGAATAGGTGGTGCCTGCAAATGCCAACACAATGCATGCAATGCCGAAGGTTTCAGGTGGATGGCTGGCCTCTGTTTCACGCAGCACTCACACTTCTCCCCACTGTAGCTTCTGCCCCAGTGCAGGCCACGGGAAGTGCTGCCCACCTGTGTAACTAGAGACATATAGCTTCCTCTTCACTCTCAAGCTCATTTTCTTTCTATTTCTCTTTCCCAATCTGTTATGATTTGGATATGCTTTGAGTGTGTCCCCCTAAAGTTCATACACTGGAAGGTTGGTGCCCAGTGGTAGTATGAAGGTGATAGGAGCTTTACAGGGGGAGGGGGAGACACACTAGTGGCAGTTAAGGAGGTGATTGGGGTGTTGCCTTGGAACAAAGGGACGTGGTCCTTATGTATGTAGCTGACCCCCTTCTCTTCATTGTGTCATGACACAGTCAAGGGGACCCTCATCAAAAGCCAAGTAGAGAAAGTTTTTCAGTCTAGGACTTTTACCCTAAAACTGAATTAAGTAAACCTCTTTTCTTTAGAAGTTCTTAGCCTCAGGTATTCTGTTATAGCATCAGTAAACTGACTATATGACTCCTCTTCCCAAACACACATTTCCTATGGGCAATAGTTCTCTCTTGATGGCAGTCATATCCCCATGGGTAGAAACAATGCTGACGTGTCACAGCTGAATTAATCCATTCAAAACGTATCTGTGAGTGCCTGCAATATGTTGGGCACTGGGGATTAGCAGTAAACAAACCCAAAAATGTCCCTGTTCTCATGGAACTTATGTTCAGTATTATAAGAAGCACTTGCCAAATGAAATAAGATAAAATATTCTCAGCACAATGTAGTATAAGTGCTGCGGAGGACAATAAAACAAAAGTAGATATCAGGGCTTCTGGATATCATTGTGGAATTGCCTTTCTAAGAGAGTGGTCAGAAGGCTTCCCTCGGAAGCTGACATTTGAGTGAGGGCCCCTTAAAAAGCAGAGGGAAAGAACCCTGCACAAACTTTGAAACCTGCACAAACTTGCAAGTGGAGGGGACAACAAATGCAAAGCCCAGAGGAAGGAGCAGGCTGGATTATTCTCGGAACAGTGGAGAGATCACCGTAGCTGGAGCAGAGTGGGCAAGGGGACAGGTGATGGAAGCCGAGGCATTGAGGAAAGAGGGACAGTGAGGAGGCACCAGGCAGGCAGGACTGCAGAGGCCTCCATCCTGAGCAGCGTAGGAAGCGTGCACGGGAACATTCAACAGGTACTGAAATACCACACTCATAACTATACAAAATGGTGCATCAATGGAAATACTCAAAAGATTGTTTTAGGTTAGAAAAATAGGGTCAGTATTTAATGAAAGGGTTTTGGCCCAGACAGGGCACTGTAGCCAGGAAAGCCTCAACCGGAAGCAGGAAGCCCCTATCTCCTCCGCCCCTAGGAATTAACCTGTGATGCCATCTTCCCACCCCTGGGAATTTACCTGTGGCGTGAAATCTAGGACCAATGGGCTACCCGTGCATCCCTAATGCCCGCCTTAGGTTCCACCCCAAACCGAGGCTACTTACATAGCCCCACAGCACGCGTCCACCAGAGAGATCGCCTGACGCCAGCGTTGGGGGATGCCGGCCATCTCTCTCCGTGTACTCAGAATAAAGGCCGCTTTTTGTTTTATACTTCTCATCTTTTGGAAATATTTTTCATCTTTTGGAAATAATCCTATCATTTAATATTGTAGTACTGAGAGTGGACTGTGAGAACACAGGAGGAAGCTGAAATTCTTGCAGGCAATTAGAGGATTTAGGTTGAGCCAGGGTGGTAGCCACGGTGGAGGTGAGGAGCACTCACATTCCAGCAGTGTCATTAAGGCAGCCAACAGGAACTGCTGATGATTTCAGTGTGGGCGTGGGAGGGGAGAGTCATGTTTAACACCATGGATTTTGACCGGGCAGTTGGAGCAGGGAGCTGCATTGTCTGAGATGAAGGACAGTGTGGGAAGTAGGTGTTTGGAGGAAGGGTGGGGCAGGAGTCAGATTTAGAAATGCAGTATCAGAGGAACCTGTTAGCTACCAGGTGTGGCTGGAGAGCCAGGCCTGAAGGTAAGAGGAGGGTCTGAGCAGTTCCCAAGCAGTGAGTGTCCTGGACACCCTGGTGTTTTGAGAGCAGGGCCATGAGCAGGAACCAGCAAATGATACTGAGAAACAAACATCGTGAGGAGGAAAGCCAGGGTGCAGCATTCCTGGAAGTCCAGTGAAGACAGGGTTTCAAAGGGACAAAGCGGCCATGGGGTCCCCATTCTGCTGGACAGGTTAAGTAAGATGAAGTCTGGGACCATTGTGTTGAGCAATGTGGCCACTGCACTAGGAGAGCTTAGCTTATTTCTAGACCTGAAGTTATGCAGATACAATATTAGCTTCTTTGGGTCAGATGTTTCAGATGAAACAGATAATGAAGGAAGAGCTGAGTGCAGCTATGGTGACTCCTGATCAGATGGAGCATGGAGCCTAGCAGTGGGTCTTGAGGCCGTCATTGCACTCAGCATCTTTCCATGGTGCATGAATTCTGCTTAGGTCCCTGGCTTCAAGATTGTAGTCCGGGTTCAAACTCTAGCCAGCCTGGCTACAGAATCTGTGTTCTTTTCTCCTCCGTAGATTTTTATTTCTTTTTACAGTGTGATATTTTCAGCACCAACATTTCTAGACATTGCAAATCAGTTTTCTTCATCATTTTCTCGGCTTTAAAAAGTGATAAAGCTGTACCATAGGGAAGCTTGGGCTCTTGTTGTTTTTTTAACCTTCAAATATTTTCGTGTCACTGATTGATCTCAAAGACATCATTCTTATCATCGGTGATTACATAATGCAGACATTCATGGGCAGATTAAAAGTGAGAGGATCCTATTGAAGAGAACAAGGCAGCAAAGCATCTAGACACACAAAAGGGCACCATTTGGTGTCTTATTAGACAGGATGTTTGAGTGTCCCCTCCAAAACTCATGAGGAGATTCTTTTTCATGTTGAAGTTTAGTTGTCAGCATAGTAGCATTGAGAGGTGGGGCCTTTTTTTTTTTTTTTTTTGGTCTTTTTCGTTTTTATCGGTACCAGGGATCGAACTCACTACTGCGTGCTTGTAAGGCAGGCACTTATGCCACTGAGCTAAAAATCCCCAGCCCCAAGAGAGGTGGGGCCTTTTAGCATATCTCTGATCATATGGATGAATGAATCCTGCTATCAGAAGTGGATTAGTTATAAAGGGAAAGGCTTGGATCCCTTTTATTTCCTTTTTCATTTTCTCACAAAGGCTTCACAACCCTCAGTCTAAGACTTCTCAACTTCTAGAACTGTGAGCCAAATAAATTTCTATGGCTTATAATTTACCCTGTCAGTAGTATTCAATTATAGTAGCAGAAATTGGACTGAGATGGAGCCTGTCTCAAACATCCCCAGTGATGTCTGGCATCAGACTCAGGTGACATGAATAATTCTTCTGTTTGAGTCCTTGACTTCCCTTAACCATGTGTGACAGTGAAGCTTACCTGTCAACTTGAGTGGTTTAGGAGCTGTCTAGGAGATTAATAAAGCACACTTCTATGGTGAGGGGATCATGGAGGCATGAAATTGGGGTCTATATCTGGTTTCTGGCTTCTTCCTCTCTGGCAGTGTTCCTTTACTCCACTTCCTGGTCACCATAAAATGAGCAACTTTGCCCCACCACATCCTTTCACCTGGATGTTTTAGCCCTTATAGCCAGCTTGCCATGGACTGAATCCTCAGAAACCATGAGCCAAAATACTGTAGATCATTTCCTCCTTTATGTTATGGGTATTGGATGGGTCTTGATCAGTTCTGAGCATGGCCCTTGTTCTTCTTACTCTTCTTTAGCAGTGTTGGAGACCAGGAAGTCCATGCCATAGATTTGCCACAGAAATTAATCAATGACAGGCCAAAGTACAGTTGGCAAAATTGGAACTTACTTTTTTCATGGTACGTAAAGCAATGGAGTGTTGATACCAATCACACAAAATACCCCTATCTAGCCCCTATCTGTGCGCTGAGAACCAAATCCAAGGCCCCTCTGTTTACCAGGCAAATATTCTACCATTGAGCTATATTCTCAAGCCATGGATTTCTCTTATTTTTGACCTATGACAGCCGCTTTCATTCAGCCCCTCTGCCAGCCTCCTCCCAGCACTAGAACACTCTCTGGCTTCAACAGGAAGCAGCCCCCCAAGAAGAAGCCTTAGCTCTTTGACATGGTTCTGTGAAGATTCCACAGATTCTGCCCAGCTCTGGCCAGGCAACACCTGTGAACCCAGGTGGACCACAGCTGCCCCTTTTTATCCTTGTGAAACCAGTTTGAATTCAATTTATGCATAGAAAACCAAAAATGTCCTAATACAAGCAACACATTTTTAAAAACTGGCAGATTTGAGTTGGGTGTGGTGTAATCCCAGGACTCTGGAAGGATAAGGCAGAATGATCACAGATTCAAAAACCAACCTGGGCAATTTAGTAATTTAGTGAGAATCTAGAGCTAAGCATGGTAGTTCACATCTGTAATCCCAGCACTCATGCTGAGGGAGGATCAGCATGCACTCAAGGCCAGCCTAGGCTACATGGTAAGTTTGGACTACATAGTGTGGCCCTGACTCAAAAATAGCAGACCTCTCCCAAAAAAAGAAAGAAAAAAATAACAAAAAAGAACCTACCTCAAAATTTTTTTAAAAAAAAGGCGATAGCCCAATGTGAAAGACCTAGATAATCTCAATTACTGCAACAATAAAATAAATAAAACACTTGGAAGATTTAAACCAACTTCAGGCTTAGGAAAATAAAGTCTAATTATACCATATACTGTATTCCCAGAAAATAAGACCTAGCCAGAAAATAAGCCCTAGCTTGCTTTTTCAGGATATTTGTAATATAAGCCCTCCCCCCAAAATAAGCCCCAGTTAAGATGCTCGACCGCACAAACAGTAGGATTAACATATAATTAGATATAAATAACTATTTGTTGACATTAATACTAATAATAATACTAATGCATAATGCTAATAATAAAGATGACCTTGGATGAGATGTAAATGCTACATAAATAGATGGTGAAACTGACTACACAATGAATAGAGACAGAGACACAATGCACAAATGATGCGTGCATTCGATAATGACCGGTGTAGTTGTGTCTGATGTGACTCTTCATAATTCCATGCATTGTGTGTGGTAACAATGCACTGTGGCAGGCTCCATGGACAGAAAGTGCTCATTTAAAGGGAGCTCTATCACAGAATGTGAGAGACTGGAGCCCACGGATTTATAGGAAATGGATTCACAAGAAATTCAGGCCAAACTTTGGGGTTTGGAGAGCTATGACAGTGTTCTGAAAGAAGATGACATGGCTGTATTCAAATAAGTGTAGGTATTTGTCCATGAATAAATGTAGATTGTTGTGCATTGAAAAAAAGACATTCCCTGAAAATAAAATACTGTGTTCTGTGGAGCAGAAATTACAAAAAGACCAGTCTTATTTTGCAGAAATACATAGTGTTGGGAATTATGCTGCCTGAAACGAGCTCCAGAGCCAAGAAGCGAAATACCAAAGCCGGGCCGTCTGTGGGCTGAAGCAGTCGGAGAGCAGGCTCAAGAACATTCCTGTCATCGCAGCTGACTCAGGAAATAGAAACCTCATGGTGACTTTCTGTGAGCAGGTGTCGCTGCCCTCACACAGATCTTTCCAGTCTCAGCAAGCAGAGAACAAGGGCTGTGGGAAGCCCATGGGGTGTATGGCACCTGCTTTGCTCATAAAACAGAGGCCTGCAGTAGTACCCTCAGCACCCCAGTGACCAGTGCAGACCCTTCCCCACATTGAAAGCATGTCTTGCATAATTCAGCCTCTCTTTTTTTGGTTAAGGTTACCCACAGCTGCCTGCTTGATGGAAAAATGGCCAACAAATCACCAAGCAGGTATGTGTCAGAGTAGAATTCCTCACTACCCAGCAGGGATACTGACCTTCGTTTTAGCCGGCTGGGGTGGGCGGCTGTAAAACTTACTCGTGCAGCAAGAACAGGGTTGCGATTCATTGCTCCATCCAGAAGCTACAGGTGTCAGGAAGCAGGGCTTTCTCGGATGTTAAAACAATTGGCTGTTTATTCAGTTGCCGGATCCTCTAAGTGCGCAATACAAGCCCAGTGACTAGGGTTTTCTTCACTTTTTTTCTTTCCAAAAGCCGTATTTTTAGACATGAGAAATTTATCCTGTTTTCCAATGCACCAAAGTGCTCAGCAACAAAACAGACTTTAGTGTCACTTCATATGTAGAACTTGCTGCTGGGCAGGGCGACTGTTACTTAACTCACATACCAGGTCCTGGGAGAAGTCTTTCATATGCTTATCACATATGTGGTCCCACGAGGCTGCTGGGGGGAAAGGGGGAGCAGGGAGCTCAGCCGGAGAGCGTGTGCTTAGCATGCTGGATAGAGGCTTGGCTGGGATCCTCAGCACCCCTTCGAAACATTATGTGTAATCATGAGTCTTACTTTTAATGCCAGAATATCAGACAGACACACTGAGGCTGAGCTCAGAGAAACCCAGTGAGTTTCAAGGCTGCAGAGCTGGTATGTAGGGACAGAGCACCCCCGAGCCCGTGCACCAAAACTGTTCATTGTGCCCATTGTGCCACCTGCTAAGTTGAAGGAACGGGAAGATTTTAAATTTAAGTAGAAAACAAAATTGTAAACTGACTTCCCACTTCTCCATCTACAAAATAGTTTCATCACCTCAAAGTTTCATTAGAAACCGAAAGGGTGGGACTCTGTACCCTGTGCTTGTGGAAGGATGCAGCTGTGGGTGACAGCTAACTCCTCCCCTGGCTCAGCAACTACCGACCTCATTTCTGACTCTGAGTTGCCTCTTCTATGATTTCGTATGATTGGAATCATAAAGCATGCACCCATTTTTTACTCTTTGATGACATATAGTGCTTTTGAGATTATCCAGTATCTTTAGTTAGTCCTTTCTATTGCTGGACAGTTTCCTGTGGTGTGAAGGAAGCATAGTTTGACCACTCCACAGCTGATGGACATTTGAATAGCTTCCAGTTTTACACTCTTGTTAACCAACCACTTATTATAAATAGGCATGCACAAGGCTTTGAATGAACACTGGCTTTCATTTCTCTTGCATAAATCCCTAGGAATGGCATCTCTAGGTTGCATGATACCTGTATCTGACCTTACAGAAACCTGCCTAACTACTGCCCCTGCAATGCCTGAAGCCCAGTTGTTCAACAGCTTTGCCAACATTTGCTACGGGCAGAAGCTTTGGGTTTTGGCATTTTGGGTGTTTGGTGTAGTTTTAATGTCTGCTTCCATTTTGACAGAGGCTCATAGGCAGAAGGGCCAAAGGATGGACTCTGTACCCTGTGTTTGTGGAAGGCTACAGCTGGCGGGTGACAATTCCACAAACTCAAATCAAAGTACATGGAAAAAACACTACGCTTTAGAGGAGGAGTGCACACTAGATTTGTTTCAAAGCTTTTGTAAAGACTCAGGAATGAATCCTAGGGTTCTTGATATGTTTATTTCTATGAGAAAATACCAAACTCTTCTCCAATATGACTCAGCCACTTTTGCACTCTCACCAAAGATGTAAGAGTTCCAGTTCCTCCTCATCCACACCAGAACTTGCTGTATTGGTCTTTAATTTTACCCTTTTCGGGTTGGGTTTTAATAAGATCACTCTTCCCAGAGAAAGGAAAATAAGTAGAAAGGGCCAAGAGACCAGTTAGACAGCTTTTCTAACAACCTAGGTGGGAAGCTTTGAGAGAGAGAGAGGTGAGAAATCTCTAGCCAGTTTTCATACCCACAGACATAGGGCTGCTAGAGGAGGAATAATACAAAAGAATATACCTTTGAATGTTCAGACTACACAGATGAATGTGAGCTTGGCCTGGATTGGGCTGTGTGATTTATAGAGCCTGGCAGAGCCCTGCTCCTGAACCTGCTTGGGGACTGAGGATTCTACCAATGAGAGCAGGGAGGGAACAAAGGAAAGAGACTTTTCTGTTGTTCTTGGCTAATAAATCCTCCCAAGAATGGAGTTACAATAATAATGAGTCATCTTTTGAAATAATACCATATTTCAGGACATGTTGACACACACCTGTAATTCCGGTGCTCCAGAGGCTGAGGCAAGAGGATCACTGTGAGTCTGAGGCCAGCTTGGGGGTACATAATGAGTTCAAGTTCAGCCTGAACTCAGGCTCTGTCTGCAAAAAACTGATAAATAAATAAAACTGTGTCCCAAGGCACTCAGTAAATTTAATATTAGTTAACAGAGTTGTGGCTTTTGTCAGGCTCTGCATCTGATGTGGAGGCAGAGCTGTCTCCCCACAAAATGTGCATAATTCAGGAACTGATGATCATTTCAAGCACAGTTTCCAGAGGGAACTCTGTTTCACTAACACTCTCACCTTTCTAACCTATTTATTTGTAGCCTCTTACTGAATGGGCCCCCGCCATGCCAAGGGGTAACCACAAGCCAACGCGATCATGGCTCTGTGGACAAAGTGAAGTTCACTGCACAGACTTTGCATAGTGCCTGTCTTCTGGAATCCTACAGGACATGGGGCTAAGGTCTCAGACTCAGAGTGTGCTCCATTTTCTGCTGTTCCCAGAAGCCACAGGAGCAGCCATCCTCACCCCTACTCGGAGCAGATGGAAGTGGGTACAACTCAAAGACTGTACACTGAAAGTGGCGTGGTTTGGAAAATATACCTATCCACCACGTGGCTCCCAGTCCACCAGATCTGTTCAAAGGCCAATCAGCTCTCAGCATTCCCACAGAGAAAAATACTCATTTATTGGGAGAACAGAAAGTAGAGCTTTGGCTGAAACCACTTTGCCTCTAGCAGCAACTTTTTAATCCCTTTGTCCGTTGCATGAAATCAGAATACAGAGATTATTAATAACTGCGGGACCTCTTCCCAGATGCCAGATCAATTGGCAGGAGACTCTGGTTATTTCCTTCTGGACGTTTCTATTGTTTCCTCCTTAAAACCCATAGAGATTTTTAGCCAGCCTGAGAATTATGCAGCAGCCCATGCAGCCCCCAACCCACCAAATAATCCATGAGCTGGCCTCAGCCCCTCTTGATCCTCCTTGCACTTGGCTGTCTAAGTGCGAGCTGATGTCCCTGCTTCTGCTGCAATGCTACTGTTGTCTCCACGGGAGTCCAGTGTGGACCTTACAACCCGCTGGCTCCTCACTGCCATGTGTGGTGCAGTGTTAATGGATCCAGGGAGCCAGCCAGATTTAGAAGGAGGTCACATTGAGCTGACACCTCTGTTCGTGCTTGGTAGAACGGAGAGTCAGCTGCGGCAGGTGGGGAGCAAGGCCAAGGTCTTAACCGATGGAACTTGGGGTGGACACTTCTGCTGTAATCAGCAGCTCCTGAGGTGCAAGAGTGTCAGTAAAGCCTGTCCCTCCTCTATTTTGGGGCCAGCCCATGCCTATAGCTTTACCAGACTCTAATGTGGGAAACTACAGCTGTTGTGGTTCTCATTCTCTTCCTAAGCTACAGATACCTACCTGCCCACTGGCCATATCACACGTGATTGTCCCCAGGCACCCTAAACTGAACTGAGCACAGCGAGATGGACAAGCATGTGGTCCACTTCTGGCCACAGGCATGAGCACACCTGGGAACTGAAAGCAGAAACACTCACTTTGGGAGGTTAGTTGACACTCAGAGCAACCCCAGGAGTGTAGGCACAGACAGGGACACTTGGATTAAAAGCAGTGCTGTGAGATGCCATGGCCAATTGAGTCTCTGTGAAGATCTGCTGCTCCTCCTCTGCTTCCGTCTCAGTGGCTTCAGTCCTGACACACAGCTCTCTCTCTCCGTGCTCTCTCTCTTAATTTCCCCCATGGGAGTATACTGTTCTTGGAGGCATTACAATACCAGGTCGATGCGCATAGTGGATGGAGCAAGCTCCTATTCCACCTCCCAGCTCCAAAAGCCATTTAATAGATTGTCCTCGGATAGAGGACGTATCCAATATTAAAGTGAATTGATGCTTGATCTTAGGCAAAAGGCCAAGAAGCAATGAGCACTATTTCTGCACATCTTTTTTTGCTGACCTAGGGTTTTTTTTTAATATGGTAAAGTGTAACTAAAACTTACCATTTTAAGCATTTTTAAGCTCAGTGGCATTAAGTTTTAAGTTCAGTGGCATAGCATTCACACTGCTATGCAACCACCACCTACTCCATCCAGCCATAGAACTCGAAACTCTGTACCCATTAAACACCTACCGGCTCCAGGCCCTAGTGACTACCATTCTACTTTCTATTTCTATCAACTTGGTGATTCTAATTACTTTTTATGCATGAAATCATAGATATTTTTCATTTCACGACTTGCTTATGTCATTTAGCACAATGATCTTCAGGTACATTCTCCAGGTAGGATGTATCAGAATTTCCTCCTTTTTTAGGTGGAATACTGTTTCATTCTATATTTACACACATTTTGCTTATCCGTGGGTCTATTTTTTTTTTTTTAAAGAGTATTGGTGGCTAGAGGTGTTACCTAGCAGTTATTCTTGTGAGGCCCATGGTTCCCTCTTCTGCACTGCAAGGAAAAAAAATATATAAACAAATGGAGAGGGGAGGGAAGAAGTATTCCAATAGAAAATTGACACAGTTTTTATTTTTATTGTGCAGGATACAAAACACCTGACACCCATAATGAGAAGAGAAAGGTTTATTTAGCTTACAGTTTTTGGAGATTTAAATCCATAATCAGCTGGCTCCAAGGCAGGGTGGCATGGCACAGGAACAGCTGCTCATGGGAGCGGTACCAAAGGTGACAAGAGCAAAAAAGGCAAAAGGGAAAAGCATGCCTCCTTCCCTCCCTTATATTGTGTGCCCGCTACCCGCACCTGGATGGGTACAGCACTCACACTGCCAATTCCAGCACTAGACAACAAAGCAATCACAAATGCTAGACGCAGCTGCCTCCATTACCACATGAGTCTTTGAGGGGATATCCAGACACAAACTATAACACACTGTAGTATTTTATATGACAGAAATTGTTAAAATACTTCCAATCAATTGAAGACGTAGAGTTGGCCACAAAAAGATGCAACCAGAGGACTTTCAGAACTACTCCAGAAAGTGGCAAGAAGGATGGGAGAGGTATGTAAGTAAGAGGCAGTGTTTTGAGTAGGGAGGTAATGGAAGTGTATCTTTTACTGTAATACATTTCAAATTTTTTAATCTACATAACCACCATATATGTATTTTTTTCTACCAAAGCACATCTACTTTTCAGTCCTTTTTATTTTTTATTTTGAGACAGAGTTTCACTAAATTACCCAGGATGGCCTTGAACTTGTGATCCTATTGCTTTGGCAACCTCAGTACTTAGGTTACACATGCATACAAATATTTAGTTTGTTGAAGACTTATATATTATATTCATAAAGGATACTGGTCTAGGTCGACATGATGGTACATGATGATAATCCAAGAACTTAGGGAACCCAAAGCAAGAGAATCCCAAGTTTTATTGTACTTAGGATACTTAATAAAACCCTGTCTTCAAAAAATTTTTTTGAGGGTTGGAGATATAGTTAAGTGGTAGAACACCTCTGGGTCCCAACCCCAGTACTGCAAGGAAAAAAAAGTAATATCCATTTTTGTTATTGGGGTAGTATCAGCCACATAAAACGAGTTGGGTAGCATCTACTTACAGAAGAGGACACAGGAAAATCTTCCTGGCCTCCCTGAGGACACAGCTCCGCTGGGCCTCCCAGTCTTCCCTAAATCCCTTCAGACCTCTGCTGGCTGCTGCCCCTTGGCATTTGCCTTCCTTGCAATTCTCACTGCCTGCCCTCGTTTCTGCCCAATACATCCACATTCTCAGGGTTCTCAGCCCTAGACTCTGACTTGTGGGAACCAGCCCCTAAATGCACCCAGTCTGCTGCATTTCCAAGGTGCCCAGAAAGGCCCAGGGCTCCGCCTGTCTCTCCTGGGCTGACACAAATGCGTCCTCCCTTAGAAAGGGCCCTGGATGCCCTACACCCTCCTGAACACCCACTGCTGCCCCCTGCTCCGACAGGCTGGCCCTGGGGACACACCAAGAGGAAAGCACAGTCTGTGCTGGAACTCAGAGCCAAGCCCCAGCCAAGTCTATGCTGGGGCCTAGAGGCTGACTCTGGTCCAAGGTTGGCCTGATTTCTCAGGGCCTCCATTCCAAGAGATTGGGCCATGGTTTGGTTCACAGGCTGACTGAGCAGACCCAGAGTGAAAGAAGGGAAATTAGTGTTTAACAACTGAAGGGTCCCCTAGACAAGTGCAGGACTGGCTATCGGAGTCTGTGAAACTCCCACACTGGGACAAGAGGCCTGGGTCCAGTGCATGTCTTGAAGTATTGAAGGACAGGAAGCCATGGCTTGGGATCAGAAGACCTCTCCTTGCAGCAGGGAAAGGACAGGAGCAGTTAAGTCACCATAATGCCCAGGGGTGCCACCGACACGATGGGGCTCAGACCCACAAAGCCTACCCTTGCTCCCTTGCCTGCTGTGGGTCTCTGAACCCTTTTTCTTGGGCATCTCTTAGACCCTTCCTGCCAGGTCCTATGGAGGAGGAGGTGGCTCACACTGAGGGCAGCACAAGTACATTTCATCCCTTGACCCCAGCTCCATTGTGCTTGCTTCTCAGGCCACTCTGGTGGCTAAGGGACCTGGACTCAGTGTCACCATGTGGAAATACTTTTTTGTGCTTTCTCACTAGTCAGGGAAACCAGAGGCCTTGGTTCAAAAGGGAAGGCTGCTCCTTTATCCATGGATCTATTCATTAGCAAATATTTATTAAATACTCGTGGGGTTGCATCAGGCACTCTTTGAAGTGTAATCTGAGTTTTGAAAGTATATTTATTTTTGAAGTTGTAATCAACACATAGTAATTGGACATGTTTGTGGACACAGTGTGGCACTTCAATGCATGTGTAAGGACCACGTTAAGGTAATGCCTGTCGCTTCAGACATTTTACAACTTGATTGGGTACAGACTTACGGCCAGTCCTCTTGTTACCACCATCCAAACCTCACCTTGCCCAGTCCTCCTGCTCCCAAATGCACCTGCAGGACCCCGCCCCCCAGCTTTCTTTAGAAAATGGTAGGTGTCGGATTGTTTTCTGTCACTATGAAAGAATACTGGGAACGGGGTCATGTTTAAAGTAAAGAGGTTTATTTGGCCCTTGATTCTATTGCTCTTTTTTTTTTTTTTTTTTTTGTCTTTTTCGTTTTTATTGGTACCAGAGATCGAACTCACGACTGCCTGCTTGCAAGGCAGGCGCTTATGCCGCTGAGCTAAATCCCCAGCCCCTGGCCCTTGATTCTAATACCCGGGAGCAGGATCCCTTTTCTGTATCACAGCAGGGAGGAGAAACAGAAAGGAAGACAGTTACACACACTAAGGCAGGCGGCTCTGTCTCATAACAATTGTTTTTGTGAGAAACGATTCCCTGACACCAGCATTAATCCTGTCTGATGCTGTCAGCACATGACCTAGTCTCCTTCACTAGGCTCTTTCTTTTTCTTTCCTTTTTTTTTGGGGGGGAGGGGGGTGGAGTAGGTATTGAACCCAGGCCCTTTGCATTAAACTTTATCTCCAGACCTTTTTAAGTTTTTACTTTTGAGACAGGGTCTCAGTAAGTCACTAAGTGGCACAGGCTGGGCTTGAACTAACAGCCCTCTTTCTTCAGCCTCCCAGGGTGTTGAGATCATAGGTATGTGCCACCATGCCTGGCTTCTGCCTGTTCTGCATTCCCTGGCCTTAGCATTGCCATAGTCAATCCTGCCTTCAGCATAGGACTCTGGGGGGCACACACAGACCATCTGCAAGCCACAGTAGCTGGTTATTGAGCCTTTCATTTTTTTGGCTTCCTAAATTTCAAGGATATCTCTGATTTATTGTCAAACACACACACACACTCACGCACACACACCTGCCTCATGACTTTTTTTTCTGGACCAGTGGTCTCATGCCACACTTTTCCCTGTTCTTTGTCTTCTGGATTCACACCTGCTCAGATCCTCTTGGCAGCTTTGAGTGATATTTCACACAGAAAACAGAGGTAAATTCTGGTCTTCTATATGTCGCATTTAGCTAGAATTTCCTGCTGATTTAATTTTCTCTTAAACTATTTTAATTAATGATTTATGAGTTTAGATAGTTTTAGTTATAAAGTACTATTCATTTATTTTAGAAATTGGGAAATAATATGAAAGTGTAAAGGGAAATTTGAAGGTCACACATCGTTTCAGAATTCAAGAAACAAGCTGCTCTTGACATTTTCACTGTGTCTGTATGGAGCCAGTGGAAGGTGAGTGAGTGAGTCTTAGGACACCACCTCGCAGGGACTGATCCTCGTATCAGAGTGAGAAGCAGGTTGTCGTGAAGCCAGGCCATTCCCATGGCCCATCTGCATGCCACGGGCTCACTTTGTTTCTTTTGCCTTACTGTGCTGCATGCACTCAGATGTCCTTGTTAGTAAAGGGAAAGCAGTAGCTTCTTTCCTGCTTTCTCACGATCAGTGCTAACGCTGGATGCTGCTAACTCCACTGCAGGCTGCTGCTGCTGGGGGGCGCTGTGCAGCCTGGCTTGGGTACTGAGCATTCCTTGCTTTGCTGACAGTGGTGTCTCTCATCTTCCCTCCTGTCTGTTCTTCTCCCTGTAGCTGCCATTTCACTGGATCTGTACGGGTGATTTTCATCCTAAAGCCATTTGTAAGTGAAGCCACAGGTCTCTTTTGCAGGGCCCAATCAAGGGTGACAGGGAAATGTGGGCGTCTCTGCCCAGCTGTGTTGTTCACTGCCAGTAACATCCCCCAGATCATGAGGGACCAGGAGAAGGCAGTGCGCAGTGACCTCAGTGTACCCCGCTCAGGCTGCTCCCAGGGCCTCTCCTTGTTTTCTGTCCTTTAATGTCCACATTGGAGAGCTGTGAGCTGGGGAAGAGGTGATTTGTCCCTTTTAAGCCACCACACAAACTTACATGATTCACTACCTCAGTATTAGCCAATGTTGAGGTTTTAGGTTCTGAATAGATTCCAAATAAGAAAAATGTTTGTACCAACAAAAGGTGCAAAGCAGAAAAACAAGATGTGTCCTCTTCTCAACCTTCCACCCCCAATAAATGGCAGACATTGTCCAAAAGAATCACCAGTGAACAGGAGAGCAGCCATTGCTGTCTGAGTTGCTGGCCATGCTTTTGGAAAGTAAGTTTGCAGAAAGACTCCAAAACCTTTAAAAAGTATTGGTACCTTTTGGTCTTCTAGCTGAAGGAAAGAATTCTAAATACAATGGAATTTTTCTGCATTGAATTATTAACTGCAGGATTAGTAATAAAGTGAAAAATGATAATGAAAGCCAGGCAAGATGGCAAACATCTGTAATCTCAGCACTTGGGAGACTGAGGCAGGAGGATTACCACAAATTCAAGGCCAGTTGGGGTTACACAGTGAGATCAAGACCAGTCTGAACTACACAGCAAGACCTTGTCTCAAAAAAATAAAAACCAAAACAACAACAACAACATTAATGTTTGCATTCATTAGTTGGAATGAATTTTTCTTGGTTTGTTTGATTTTATTATCTGTGATAATATGAATAGCTATTTTGAAGAAAACAAGACATTATAATAGCCAGTGCTGATTTAATATCATCTTACTCTGAAGTCCTGCTTTTGTTCTTCTGTTTCCATTGGTTCTATCATATTTTATCTTACTGGATTTTATTATGTGTGATAGTATAAACAAATTTTCCATGGAAAATGAGACAATATAGTAGCCATTGTTCGTTCTCTGTTATTTGGTTCTGAATGCCCTGTAATATTTTCATTCCTTTGAATGGTTTTATACTATTTTGTTATGTTTGATATTATTATATATGAAGTTATGCTCAACTATTTCAAAGAAAGAGATATTATGGTAGTTAACTGTTAATTATGGGTTGCTTGTGGTGAAATACTGTGTTGCTTACATTGTTCTGTTCTGGTCTGCTTTGTTATGTCCTCTGTTGTCTTAATCTCTTTAAAATAAAAAAATAAAAACAACAACAAAAAAACCCAAATGATAATGAAGGTAGGTACAGTGGTATACACCTATAATCCTCTCTGTTCGGGAGGCTGAGACAGTAGGATTGCAAGCTTAAAGCCAGCCTGGACAACTTTGTAAGATACTGTCTCAAAATGAGAAATAACTCAGTTAGGCATGGTGGTACATGCTTATAATCCCAGTTGTCTGAGAGGCTGAAGCAGGAGAACTGCAAGTTTGAACCTAGCCTGGGCAACTTAATGAGACTCTATAAAAAAAAATCCATCTGATATCTGTCTATGTATTTATCTATCTGTCTATCTATCTATCTATCTATCTATCTATCTATCATCTATCTTCCATCTCCTGGATCACAAGAAAAAGAAGGTATTGACCTAAACACTTCGTATGGGAGAATAATTTTGTGAACTATACTCATGAAAAGTATAGTTCACTCATAGCCAAGTTATTATTAATGAGATCAAAGAAAACAACTAAACCCAATGTATAATACAGGGTTTGATGATGATTGTGTCAAAATAAAATAATGTATACATTGAGAAAAGAAGGAAATACCTGACATTTTAATATTATGTATTTTCCCTCTTTTATCTCAATCCCCTTTTTTTTCTTTTTTTTTTAAATTGTTTACTTCTTTATTTTTATCTTTTTAATTAAGGGAAAAATAAATAAAAAATACAGGATACATTATAGTAACCTACTTTGATTTCCTATTAACTTGATTTGAAACCCTGTATTGCCCTCACCATCTTGCTTTGACTGATTTTTCCCTATTCTGCTTTGCTAGATAGTACCAAGTTCGAAAGTATAGGCAAAATTGTGAAGACAATAAGATTCATTATGACGCCCATTCTGGTTGACTATTATCTTCTTTTAAAATCCCGTAAAGTCTCCAATGTTTTGGTTGTATTCTCTACTGTTTTGTTCAATTTTATTATAACTGATGATATAGGCAGTTCTTCTTAAGATAGCAAGAGGCAGTATGGTAACCACTGTTGATCACCTTGTGTTTTGTTTTTACATTATCTATTATGTCCATCCTTTTGATTTGACTGACTCTGTTCTGATATGTCGCATTTGGTTTTACTCTCTTCAAAAAAAGTAATAAGAATTGTGGAAATAATAAAACCCAAAATGTGTAATTATCATTGTACAAAAGAAAAGAAGGTGCTCTAAAGGTTATAACTGCATATATGTTTGAGTGTATAAGATGGATAACCATATTACTGAGTTTTTTTGGATCATTGAACAAAACTGTTTGCAGTCTCACTGTTTGAAAGTCCACTTTATATGCTTTAATTTTGTAACTTGAACAACTATTTCTAAGATGAGAATATGTAATCTATTAACTAGTGATTTCTTACTGTTTATTTTTTAAATTTTGTATTACTTGTACCCTTTCTCTGTTTTTTTCTTTTTCTCCTTAAATAAAAAAAATTCCTAATAAAAAATATGTTATTTATTTTTGGATGGTTGGACAGAAATTTTATTTATGTATTTTTCTTTCTACTTTGTAGTTTACAAGTTTTCTACTATCCTGCATTACTTTTAAAATTGGAGAAAACAGGAATAAAGCTACTTTTATGCCCAGTGATACACTTGTTTCCTGAGAGGCCCCACAGAACCAGCAATTGGAGACTGAGACCTGACCTGGACTGGGAGAGTCTTGTGCAGCTGTGAGAACACACAGGACACTTTCCTGAGTGGCCTCTCCTACAGTCATTGACTGCTGAGTGAACCAGAGTGGCGGTGTCCCCCACCTGGTTGCACAGAGAAGCAGCTGGAGGGCGAGACTGCCACTTTATCTCAGAGTGCTCCAATTCTTTTTTTTTTTTTCTTTTTTCATTTACCCTTGTATAAGGCATGTAGAGTGCTCCCATTCTTAAATTCCAGCAGCAAAGTAGCCCCAGGGTGGCTTTAGTGCCAATGTCTGGGAGTAGATGGATTGCAGGGTTGTCTAGTCACAAGAGACAGCCAGCAGTTGGACAACAGTCTGGGGGGGACCCAACTGAGAAGTAGGAGGTAGAAGCCAGACTCCAGTCCAGGGAGTGCCAAAAGCCAGTACTTATCTCTAGCTGCAGAAGACTAGAAACAACCCCTTGCCTATGGCAGGACAAGGGCATAGCTCCCCTCTACTACATCCAAAGACACAAGCAGACAAGAGGCCTTGGCTGGTAACAGGATAAGGGGACAGCCTGCCCCCTGCCCTGTGACCTGAGGTTCAAGCAGGCAAGCAGCCTTTGATTGCACAAGAGGACCACCACCTGCCCCACGACCAATGGCAAACAGCCTTGGCTAGCGATGGACAGGATGACTCCCCTTGCCCAACCACCATTTTGTGTAAGAGGAGTTAATGGGGTGGCCAAGATCAATCACACACAGAAGTAAACCCACTACAGAGCTGGCAGAGTCATTCAGTCAGATTCCAACTTTTAGCAAGGAACTAATGCCAAACTGGGGACACTACTTTAAAATTATTTTTTCTTTTTAATATTTATTTTTAATTTGGAGAGTACTTTGATTTTTATTGTTTGGTTTGTTTTCTCTGTTCTGTCTCTCTCTTACTTTTTATTTTTAATTTTATTTTAGAGAAAATAGAACCAAGCAAAATAACACAGAATAAAGCCAATCATACAAGACAGTGATTCAGTCCCATGCCCTGAGCCTGCTCTGGTTGAAATCCAGCACACAGGGGAGCCTCGGAATGTCGCTCCCAGGCGGTAAGACCACGCCTTGCATCTGAAATCACCAGAGGACGCACAGGAGGTCCCCAAGGGCCTAACTGGCCCAAGTCCAGCGAACTCAAAGCAGCTGGCAGGGGCCTGAATTCAGTCCTGGGCACTGAATGCACATATGTTCAATCCCACCACAAGGAAGCCTTGGAATATCACTCCCAGGCTGTAAGACCACACCCCAGGTCTCAAGTCACAGGGGGACACTCAGGAGTCCCCACTGGCCTAATTGGGCCATGCCCAGAGAACTCCAAGCAGCTAGCAGTTACCTGCTGTCTGCTCTAGGAGCCAAAAGTGGGCCAGGTGATTTCCAGTGCATGGGGGAAGCTTTGAAACATCACTAAAAACTCAGAAATATAGGAAAATGATAAAATCAAAGAGCAAAATGTAATCTCAAACTCCCAGCCCAACCCAAGCAAGCCTAGGAGACATGGACATAGAAGAAAATATAAGTCATACACCTGAAATTGCTGAAAAGATAACAACTGAAGTAAATAAACAACTCCAGGAAGCTATAAAGGAAATCAAATCAGAAATAGTCTCCCAGGTAAAAGAAGAAATGATAAATTTAATGAAAGAAATGCTGAACACATCTAAAAAAGGGATAGTTTAAAAATTAGAGGAACAATGCAAAAAGATGGAAACTCTGAATGAACAATATAAGAAACAAACAGAATGCATGAAGTAGATTCAAAGAGATATACAGGAAATAAAAAATTCCATCCAAAGTTGGAAAAACTGCCTCAATGAAAGTGAAGGTAGAATTTCAGACCTTGAAGACAAGATTGCAGCTAGTGAATGGGAAAGGCAAGATCTTTTAAAAATAACAAGGAACCAGGAAATAATAATTTGACAGCTGCAAGATGATGCAAAGAAAAACAACATAAGATCGATACATATAAAAAATAAAGGAAGGTGAGAACACAAATGATATCAAGAGACTATTTACAGAAGTAAGAGCTGAAAATTTCCCAAATATAAGAATGGAAACTGGTATCAGGATCAGTAAAGCATATAGAACTCCAAATAACCATAACCAAAATAAAACTAGACATATAATAATCAACATCCCAGAAATCCAACATAAGAATAGAATATTAAAAGCTGCTGGAGAGAAGAGACAGATCATCTATAAAGGAAAGCCTATCAGAATCATAGCAGACTTCTCAACACAAACAATGAAGTCAAGAAGAGCATGGAATGAAGTATTTCAGATCCTAAAGGAAAATGACTTCCAACCCAAACTGATGTACCCTAAAAAAACTGTCCTTCAAAATGGACAGAGAAATAAGATACTTTTGTGACAAAGAGTAGCGGAAGAACTTCATGACAACCAAACTAACCCTGCAAAGAATACTGAAAGACATTCTAGACAGACAAAGGAAAAAACCAGTAAGCAAGGCAAATAATTAAACAGAGTGGAAAGGTAAAGAATTAACAGCAGAAAGATAACATGTCAAAAGTAAATCAATATATATCAGTTATAACCATTAATGCAAATGGCCTCAATTCACCAATTAAAAGACTGGCAGAATGAATCAAGAAACAACATCCAACCATATGTTACATACAGAAAACCCATCTAACCCAAAAGGAAGCTCACAGACTGAAAGTCAAAGGGTGGAAAACAATACTCCATTCAACAGGATCCCAAAAAAAGCAGGAGTAGCTTTTTTGTTTGCAGATAATGAGAACTTCAAACCAAAAATGACCCAAAGAGATAAAGAAGGCCACTATATACTAGCTAGGGGAAAACTTCAAGAGGAAGAGATAACAATCTTAAATATATATAGGTACCAACTTTGGGAGCAATAGCTACACAAAACAAATATTAACAGAAATGAAATATCAAATAAGCAATAACACAATTATAACAGGAGACCTTGACATGCCGTTGATGCAAAGGGATAGATCAACTAGACAGAAAATCAACAAAGAAATAACAGAACTGAATCACACCTGTGGACAAATGGGCTTGGTGGATGTATACACAGTGTTTCCAACATCAGAATATACATTCTTTTCAGCAGCACATGGAATGTTCTCTACAATAGACCATATACTGGCCCACAGAACATGCTTAAGTAAATGTAAAAGAATTGAAATTATTCCACGCATGTTATCAGATCATAGTGTGATGAAACTAGAAATTAATGACAAAAGAAATTGCAAAAGCCTCACAAACACATGGAAATTGAATAATAAAATCCTGAGCAATCATTGGGTGACAGAAGAAATTAAAAAAGAAATTAAACAATATTTACAGTCAAACCAAAATATAGATACATCTTACAAGAAACTATGGGATGCAATGAAAGCAGTCCTCAGAGAAAAATGTATTGCAGTGAACTCCCACATTGGGAAAACAAAATAACACAAATAAACAACCTGATACTGCACCTCAAACATCTAGAAAAAGAAGAGCAAATCAAGACCAAAGCCAAAAGAAGGGAGGAAATTATAAATGTCAGAGCAGAAATCAATGTAATAGAGACTCAGGAAACAATACAAAGAATCAATGAATCGAAGAGTTGGTTCTTTGAAAGACTAAATAAAATTGACAGGCCTGTAGCCAACCTTATTTTAAAAAGGAAAGAAAAACTCAAATTCATGCAATAAGGAATGAAAGGGGTGAAATCACTACAGATCCTGTGGAAATACAGAAGATCATCAATACCTATTTCAAAAATCTATACTCTCAAAGGCTTGATAACACAGAAGAAATGGACACACTCCTAGAAACATATGAATTACAAAATCTGGGTCAAGAAGATGTAAAACTACTGAATAACCCAATTTCTATTAATGAAATTGAAAATATAATAAAATCTCTACTAACAAATAAAAGCCAGGTCCAGATGGATTCACTGTGGAATTCTACAAGAAATTCAAAGAACATTTAATGCCAAAACTCCTCAAACTCTTCAATGAAATTGAAAGGGAAGCAATTTTCCCTAACTCATTCCTGAAAGCAAACATTACTCTAATACCAAAACCTGAGAAAGACCCCCCCCCAAAAAAAGAGAGATACAGGCCAATCTCCATAATGAACACAGATGCAAAAATTCTCAATAAAATTTTGGCAAACAGAATGCAGCAAATCATCAATAAAATTATATACCATGACCAAGTGGGATTCATCCCAGGAGTGCAGGGATGGTTCAACATATGCAAATGAATAAATGTAATCCACTATATCAACAGAGCCAAAAAAGAATCACATGATCATTTCCATAGATGCAGAAAAAGCTTTTGATAAGGTCCAACACTTATTCATGAAAAAAACCTTACAGAAATTGGAACAGATGGTCTTTGTCTCAATATAATAAAAGCCAGCTATGTCAAACCAATGCCAGTATTATATTAAATGGGCAAAAACTGAAAGCCTTTACCCTAAAATCAGGAACAAGACAAGGATGTCCATTATCGCCACTCCTAATTCAATATAGTGCTGGAAATACTAGCCAGAGTAATTAGACAAGAGAGAGACATAAAAGGACTAAAGATAGGAAAATAAGAAATTAAATTATCATTATTTGCAGGTAAAGGAATACAGCTCAAGATCAAGCTCAGGGATAAAAAGGTTCTGCACCACTTAGATAGATAATAGCTTGCCCCCTAATCTAAAAACTAAAGGAGTTAGTGGGACCCAAAATATACAAAGCACACTGAGAAAGAGAAAGAGTAGAAATTGTCTAAAAAAGGAAGGCAGAGGACATTGTTAATAGTGTATTAGGATTTAAAAGTCACATTAGTCTTATTGCTCTGTTTAGTTTGATTTTATTTTGTTCCAATCTATCTACTCATACTAGATTTGAGGGCACAGACAGCTATCCCAACAATAGCAGGATATATTATGGTAACTATCCTTAATTTCCTATTAACTTAGACTGAAGTTCTGTATCACTTACATTGTCTTACTGTGACTAATCTTATTTCAATCTGGTTTGTTAGACTGCTGTTTTATTGTGACTGATTTTATTTAAATTTGGTATGCTTGATAGTATCAAGTCTAAGAGTAGAAACACTATCTGAAGATGACAAGATGCAATAAGATACCCATTCTGGTTTGATTATTAACTACTTTTGAAGTCCTACAATGTCTCCAATATTGTGTTTTTATTAAAGTTGCTATGTAATGCTATAGTTCAACTGTATTATGCCTGATGATGCAGACAATTCTATTGAAAATAACAAGAGACAGCATAGTAACTGCTGTAGGTCATCTAATACTGTGGTTTTATATATCTTTTTCATTTCATGTTTTTCTAGGAATTTGTTTTGTTGTCTTGTTTTGATCTGTTTTTCCCTGTAATACAGAAAGGATAGGTATACATGTAGAGATTCACACATGAGGAGAATTTCTAAACAGTTTACAAGAACATATTATATAATGCACAATGTAATGAACAGATATTCTGACGAAGAGACACTAAGATACCCAGTGCTAATTCTGTAGTGTGGGAAGCCCTGTAGCTGGCTGCCACCTTATATCTGCAGGCTGCACCATTTTAACTCCCTCTAGGAGTTAAGTTTGGTAATTAAGCAGCACCTTGCCTAGCTTGTTTGGCCTGTTCAGGAATTATGTTAATCAGCCCATGCGTGGGAAATTTGAAAATTTGATTTAACTTATAACCCTCAGTCTTGTCACTGTTGCTAAGTTACCTACTGACATCTCAGAACCCAACTCCCTCCTCCCCAATACCCTATATATTTGATACTCATTCCTTGAATAAATGAGACTTGATCAGACTTCTGACTTGTCTCCATTCTTTGCATCTCTTGTACCCTTTCCTCCCCACTCCACCTCTAGGGTCTCCATGGACTTACCCACAGGCCAGGACACTGTAGCATTATGATATAAAATCTAGCAATACTATTATTCACTGTTCAGAGTGAAATTAGCCTAGTCTCTTATGTTTAATTTGAACATACGTAAAGATATGGACAGCTATTTCAAAGAGAACAAGAGACATTAAGGCAGCCATTGTTGACTTCCCTATTGTCTGTTTTTGAAGACTTAAAAAGCCTTCGTCATCCTGTTCTGAGTAGTTTAATACTATAATGTTTAGTATGTATTCACTATGTGTGAAGATGAGAGCAACTATTTGGAAGAAAACAAGAGACAGTATGATAGATGTGAAGATTTCCAGTGGTCTTGCTTTGAAATCTGTGTTTCTTAAAATTGTTTCCTTATGATCTCATTTGTTCTGTTTAATTTTACCCTCTTTAAAATAAAAAATAAAAGGAATAAATCTAACAAAAGAACCAAAAGATCTATTAAGGGAAAATAATAATATAATATATTATTATAATATAATTAAGGGAAAAAGAAATTGAAGAGGACCTCAGAACATAGAAAGACATCCCTTGATCGTGGATAGGAAGAACAAACATTGTGAAAATGGCCATTCTCCCAAAATTGTTATACAGATTTAATGCAAATCCAATAAAAATGCCTGTAGCATATCTCACAGATCTAGAGATATCACTCCTAAAATGATTCTGGAACCAGAAGAGGCCTAGAATAGCAAAGGCAATTCTAAGCAACTAAGGCAAGGCAGGAGGCATCACATTCCCTGACTTGAAGTTATACTACAAAGCTACTGTAATAAAATCAACGCAGTACTGGAATAAAACAGACCTGAAGATCAATGGAATAGATTAGAAAATACCATTACAACTACAAACACACTCAGCCACCTTATCTTTGATAAAGGAGCCAAACACATCCACTGGAAGAAAGATAGTCTCTTCAATAAATTGTGCTGGAAAAATTGGCTCTCCATATGCTGAAAACTAAAACTAGACCCATGCCTATCACCATGTACTAAACTAGAGTCTAAATGAATCAAAGAGTGAAATATTAAAACATGAACACTAAATTTGTTGGAAGACAAAGTAGGTAGAAATCTTAAAAACATAGGGGTAGGTAGAGAATTCATGAAGAAGAATCAAACTGCATGCAGAATACTTCACAAAATCAATAATAGCTGGGACTGTGTCTTATTAAAGACTTTTTGCACTTTGAAAGAAATCTTCAGAAGAGTGGGAAGAAAACCCACAAATTGCGAAAAAGATTTAGTGAACAATCCCTCACAAAAGGACTTCTGTACAGAACATTTAAAGAATTAAAAGAACTTAAAGAATTAAAGAATTTAAAAAATCAGATCCCCAAAATTCAAAGACCCATTCCAAAAATGGGCATCTGAGACAAATGCACAGTTCTCAGATGAAGAAATACAAATGGCAAGTAAATGCATGAAAAAATGTTCAGCATCATTGGTCATTGGAGAAATGCAAATTAAAATAATACTGAGGTTCCATCTCACTCCAGAAAGAAAACTACCAGCAACAAATGCTGGAGAGGCTGTGGAGTAAAAGGAACTCTCCTGCACTGTTGGTGGGAGTGTAGACTGGTGCAACCATTGTGGAGGTCAGTCTGGAGATTCCTCAGAAAGCTGGGATTGGAGGTCCCATTTGACCAGCTATTCCACTTCTGGGTATATTCCCAGAAGAACTGAAAACATCATACCACAGTGATATATGTGCATCCACGTTTATAGCAGCACAATTTGTAGTAGCCAGATCTTTTTTTTAAAATTTTATCTAAAAGGAAAAAGAGAAAATACAAAACAAAGCAAAGCAGTGTAAGGGTACAATTAATACAGAACTACAAAAAAAAAAAAAAAAAAAAAACAGTACGAAATCACCAGTTCATGGATTACAATTATCATCTTAGAGATAGTTGCTCAAGTCACAGTATCAAAGCATACAAAGTGGCCATTCAAACAGTGAGATTGCAAACAGTTGTGTTCAATGATCCAACCAAAAGCATTAATATGGTCATCTAATTAACACCCCTAAACACACTTGCAGTTGTATACTTTAGAGCACTTTTTTTTCCTCTCTTTTTTACAACAAAATTTACACATTTTGGGTTTTATTACTCCTTAGTTCTTATTACTTTTTTTTGGAAGAGAATAAAATCAAATATGGCAAAACAAAGCTGTCAGTCAAAACCAAGGATAGACATAGCACATGATGTAAAAACAGAGTACAAGGTTATCGACAATGGTTACCATAATGCCTCTTGCTTCCTTAAAAAGAATTGTCTATCTCATTAGATATTATAAAGTTGAACAAAAGAGTAGAGAACAAGACCAATAAAACCTAAACCTTGTAAACACTACAGGACTTCCAAAGAAGATAATAGTCAAACCAGAATGGGCATCATAGTGAATCTTATTGCCTTCAAAGTAGTTGCCCATACCTTCAAACTTGATACTATTATACCGAACGGAACAGAGTCTAATCAGTCAAAACAAGATAGTGGGAGTATTACAGGACCTCAAATCAAGTTAATAGGAAATCAAATAAGTTACTATAATATATCCTGCTAATTTTTTTTATTTTTCCCCTTAATTAAAAAATCATAGAAAATAACTAAATAATATTTTTAATGAATAAGGAAGAGATTGAGACAAAAGAGGACATAACAAAATAACAGTACAGGTCAAAGCATGACACTTTCAGCAACCTAGTGCTTCACCACCAAATAACCCGATTTAATAGTAGTTACCATAGTGTCTTTTTCCTTGAAATATTTGAATATAACTTCACATACTATAGCTTCAAACATATCAAGTCAGTGTAAAACCATTCAAGTGGATGAAAGCATTGTAGGGTTTTTAGAACCAACTAACAGAAAATGAACAATGGTTTCTATATTATCTCTTTGCCTATAACAATTTTTGTTTATACTATCACATATAATAAAATCCAGCAAGATACATCATGATAAAACCAATGGAGACAGAAGAGCCATAGTTTGGTGGGGCTTCAAAACAAGATGATAGTAAATCAGAACTAGCTATTATGATGACTTATTTTTCTTCAAAATAGCTGGTCATATCATCACAGGCAATAATATCAAGCAGCCCAGAATAAAGCCATTCCAATTAAAAAGTGAAAACTTTATAAGGTTTCAAGGCCACATAATGGGGAATCATGATTACCACCTACTTTCATATATTTGAATCATCACTTACATTAGGGAAACTATTCGGTATTCACACATGCAAGATTGATTTATTTCACTTATGAGTATGGTCTCAAGCTGCGCCCATTTATTGATAAATATCTCAATGTGATCCTTCTTTATAGCTGAGTAATACTCCATTGTATAGAAATTCCACAACTTTTTTATCCATTACTCAGTTGATGGACACTTGGGTTGTTTCCAAGATCGGGCGATTACAAATTGTGCTGCTATAAACATAGATGCACATGTATCACTGTGGTATGATGCTTTCAGTTCTTCTGGGAATATGCCTAGAAGTGGAATAGCTGGAACAAATGGGACTTCCAATCCCAGCTTTTTGAGAAATCTCCAGACTGACTTCCACAAAGGTTGTGCCAGTCTACACTCCCACCAACAGTGCAGGAGAGTTCCTTTTTCCCCACAGCCTCTCCAGCATTTGTTGTCGTTGGTTTTCTTGATCCTGGCCATTCTTTCAGGAGTGAGATGGAATCTCAGTGTGGTTGTAATTTGCATTTCTCAAATGACCAATGATGATGAACATTTTTTCATGTATTTATTTGCCATTTGTATTTCTTCATCTGAGAATTGTGTATTCATCTCAGATGCCCATTTTTGGATTGGATCTTTGAATTTTGGGGGTCTGAGTTTTTTTTTTAAATTCTTTATATGTTTTAGACAAAAGTCCCTTGTCTGAGGGGGTGTTCACTAAGATTTTTCCCAGCTTATGGGTTTTCTTTTCACTATGCTGGAGCTTTCTTTTGACATGCTGAAACTTTTTAATAAGAGGTGGTCCCAGTTATTGATTCTGGGAAGTATTTCCCGTGTGGTCTGAGTCCTGTTCATGAATTCTCTACCTAGCCCTATGTCTTCAAGGTTTCTACCCAATTTGTAGATTGGCCTTCCAATAGATTTAGTGTTTCTGTTTTAATATTCAGATCTTTGATCCATTTAGATTTTAATTTAGTACATGGTGATAGGCATGGGTCTAGGTTTAGTTTTCGGCAAATGGAAAGCCAGTTTTTCCAACACCATTTATTAAAGAGACTATTGTTCTTCCAATGAACCTGCTTGGTCCTTTATCAAAGATAAGGTGGTTGAGTGTGTTTGTAGTTGTGGTTGTATCTTCTAATCTATTCCAGCAATCTTCGGCTCTGTTTTGATTCCAGTACCATGTTGATTTTACTACTGTTGCTTTGTAGTATAACTTCAAGTCAGGGATTGTGATGCCTCCTGCCTTGCCTTTGCTGCTTAGAATTGCCTTTGCTATTCTAGGTTTCTTCTGGTTCCAGATGAATTTTAGGAGTGATTTCTCTAGATCTATAAGGTATGTTGATGGTATTTTTATTGGGATTGCATTGAATCTGTATAACAGTTTTGGGAGAATGGCCATTTTCACAATGTTTGTTCTTCCTATCCATAAGCAAGGGATGTCTTTCCATTTTCTGAGATCATCTTCAATTTCTTTTTTCAGTGTATTATAATTTTCCCTGTATATGTCTTTTACTTCTTTCATAAGAGTAATTGCTAAATATTTCTTTTTTTTTTTTTTGCTTACTAGTGTGAAGAGTGTGGTTTCTCTTATTTCCCTCTCTGTGATTTTGTTGTTAGTGTATAAGAATGCTATTGATTTCTGCGTATTGATTTTGTATCCAGCTACATTACTGAATTTATTTATTATATCTAAGAGTCTTTTAATGGAGTTTAGGGGGTCTTCTATGTAGAGTATCATGTCATCTGCAAACAATGATAATTTTACTTCTTCTTTTCCTGTCTTTATCACTTTTATTTCTCTCTCTTGTGTAATTGCTCTGGCTAGTACTTCTAGTACTATATTAAATAGGAGTGGTGATAAAGGACATCCTTGACTTGTGCCTGATTTTAAAGTAAAGGCTTTCAATTTTTGGCCATTTAGTATGATGCTGGCTGTTGGTTTGTCATAAATGGCCTTTATTATATTGAGGTAAAGACCATCTATTCCAATTTTCTGTAAAGTTCTTATCATGAATGAATGTTGGACCTTATCAAAGGCTTTTTTTGCATCTATAGAAATGATCACGTGATTCTTACTTTTGGCTTTATTGATAGGGTGGATTACATTTATTGATTTACATATGTTGAACCATCCCTGCACTCCTGGGATGAATCCCACTTGGTCATGGTGTATAATCTTCTCAATGATTTGCTGCATCCCATTTGCCAATATTTTATTGAGGATTTTTGCATCTGTGTTCATTAGGGAGATTGGTCTGTAGTTCTCTTTTTTAGTTGGGTCTTTCTCAGGTTTTGGTACTAGAGTAATATTTGCTTCCAGGAATGACTTAGGAAGGATTGCTTCCCTTTCAATTTCATTGAATAGTTTGAGGAGTGTCGGCATTAGGTCTTCTTTGTATTTCTTGTAGAATTCTGCAGTGAATCTATCTGGGCCTGGGCTCTTCTTTGTAAGTAAGGACCTAATTACATTTTCAATTTCATTAATACAGATTGGGTTGTTCAGCAGTTTTACATGCTCTTGATCTAGCTTTGGTACTTCATATGTTTCTAGGAATCTGTCTATTTCTTCTGTGTTATCTAACCTTTGAGAGTAGAGGTTTTCGAAATAGGTGTTGATGATTTTCTGTATTTCTGTAGAGTCTGTAATGATTTCACCTTTTTCATTTCTTATTGCATTAATTTGAGCTTTTTCTTCCCTTTTTTAAATAAGGTTGGCTAGGGGCTTATCAATTTTATTTATTCTTTCTTTTTTTCTTTTTTCTTTTTTTTTTTTTTTTTTGTCTTTTTCCTTTTTATCGGTACCGGGGATCGAACTCACGACTGCCTGCTTGCAAGGCAGGAGCTTATGCCGCTGAGCTAAATCCCCAGCCCCTATGTATTCTTTCAAAGAACCAACTCTTTGATTCATTGATTCTTTGGATTGTTTTCTTAGTCTCTATTGCGTTGATTTCTGCTCTAATTTTTATAATTTCCTCCCTTCTTTTGGCTTTGGGCTTGACTTGCTCTTCTTTTTCTAGCTGTTTGAGGTGTAACATCAGGTTATTTATTTGTATTCGTTCTGTTTTCCTGATGTGGGAACTCAGTGCAATAAATTTTCCTCTGAGGATGGCTTTCATTGCATCCCAGAGATTCCAGTAAGTTGTATCTGTATTTTCATTTTCTTGTAGGTATTATTTAATTTCTTCTTTAATTTCCTCTGTGACCCACTGATTACTCAATAGTGTGTTATTCAGTTTCCATGTGTTTGTGGGATTTTTGCAGTATCTTTTATCATTAATTTCTAATTTCAAAGTGCTATGATCTGATAACATGCAAGGGATGATTTCAACTCCTTTGCATGTGTTTAAATATGTTCTGTGAGCTAATATATGGTCTATTTTAGAGAACGACCCATGTACTGCTGAGAAGAATGTGTATTCTGATGTTGTTGGGTGGAACATTCTGTATATGTCTATCAAGTCCATTTGTTTACAGGTGTGATTCAGTTCTGTTATTTCTTTGCTCATTTTCTGTCTGGTTGATCTGTCCCTTGGTGTCAATGGCATGTTAAGGTCTCCTGTTACAATTGTGTTACTGATAATTTGAGTTTTCATTTCTGTTAATAGTTGTTTTATATAACTGGGTGCTTTGGAATTTGGTGCATATATATTTAAAATAGTTATCTCTTCCTCTTGGAGTTTTCCCCTAATGAGTATGTAGTGACCTTCTTTGTCCTTTATGATCATTGTTGGTTTTAAAGTTCACGTTGTCTGCAAACAGAATGGCTACTCCTGCTTTTTTTTCGATTCGTGTTGCATGAAGTATTGTTTTCCATCCTTTGACTTTCAGTCTGTGAGTATACCTCTGGGTTAGATGGGTTTCCTGTAAACAGCATATGGTTGGATTTTGTTTCTTGATCCATTCCGCTAGTCTGTTTCTTTTGATTGGTGCATTGAGACCATTTACATTAATGATTATTACTGTTATGTGCTGGTTTATTGTTGACATGTTATCTCTCTGCTGTTGCATCTTTATCTTTCTGTTCTGTTTAATTATCTGCTTTGCTTAGTGGTTTTTTTCCTTTGTGTACCTAAACTGTCTCTCAATATTTTTTGCAGGGTTGGCTTGGTGTTCATGAATTTCTTCAGCTGTTCTTTGTCATGGAAGTATCATATTTCACCATCAATTTTGAATGATAGTTTTGCAGGGTACATCAGTCTAGGTTGGAAATCATTTTGCTTTAGGATCTGGAATACTTCACTCCATGCTCTTCTTGACTTTATTGTTTGTGCTGAGAAGTCTGCTGTGATTCTGATAGGTTTTCCTTTATAAGTGATCTGTCTTTTCTCTCTGACAGCTTTTAATAATCTATTCTTGTGTTAGATTTCTGGGATAGTGATTATTATATGTCTGGGTGTAGTTTTATTTTGGTTATGACTATTTGGAGTTCTATAGGCTTCACTGAACCTGATGTCAGTTTCTGAGCTCATGCTTGGGAAATTTTCAGCTATTATTTCTCTAAATATCCTCTTGACATCCTTTATGTTGTCCGCTTCTTTTTCATTAATCCCTATCAATCTTATGTTATTTTTCTTTGCATCGTTGGATTGCAGTTGTTGGATTGTTATTTCCTGATTCCTTGTTATTTTAAAAACATCTTTCCTTTCCTCTTCACTAGCTGCAATCCTGTCTGCAAGGTCTGAAATTCTATCTTCACTTTCATTGAGGCAGTTTTTACAGCTTTCAGTGGAGTTTTTTATTTCCTGTATATCTCTGTGCATCTGCTTTATGTATTCTGATTGTTTCTTATATTGCTCATCCAGGCATTCTATCTTTTTGTTTATTTCCTCCAATTTTTAAACTGTGTTTTCTTTAGATTCAGTCAGAGTCTCTTTCATTTCTTTTATCATTTCTTCTTTTACCTGGGAGATTATTTCAAGTTTGAATTCCTGTAAAGCTTCCTGGAGTTGCTTGTTTATTTCAGTAGCTATTACATCTGATATTTGAGGTATATAGCATACATTTTCTTCTATATGCATTGTTCCTAGGGCTTCTTGAGATGAGCTGGAGTTTTGAGGTTGTAATTTGGTCTTTCGTTTTGTCATTTTCCTATATTTCTGTGTTTGAAGTGTTATTTGAAAACTTCCTCAGGGTCTGTTGGAAATCCACTTCTATGTTCACAGCTCCTGGGACTCTGGCACACAGTTCCCCCAGGCTGCTGGGCCTCTAGAACCTGTGGCCCTCTTCTGCCTGTTTAGAACTCTGTAGTTCCAGATAAGCTGGGCTCCAAGGACACTGTGTGCTGGCCTGCTTGCTCGAAACTCCACAGTTCTCCGAGCGCAGCCGGAATGGGGAGGCTGATGTTGGCGCCTGTGGCTCACTTAGCCACTTCACTGTGCCCGGAAGGCTCAAGGATCCCGAACAGTCTGGGCTTGGGGCAGAGTGCACTGGGCACTTACCGCAGGCCACAGGGCCTCTGAAACTGGTGATGCTCGCCTGCTTGCTGAGAAATCCACAGTCCTCCAGACACACGGGGAGGCGGATGCAGGTGCCCCAGACCTGCCCAGCCCTTACTCTGCACCCAGATGGTGCAAGAGTCCCAAATAGGCTGCGCTCTGCGGATAGTGTGCACCTGCCTGCTTGCTGGAAACTCCACAGTTTGAGTGCAGCCAGAATGGGGAGGTGGATGTCGGTGCCTCAGACCCACTTATCTACTTCACTGCACCCGGAAGCCTGGAGGGTCCCGAAAAGTCTGGGCTGCGGGCAGAGTGCACTGGGCACTTTCCACAGGCCACAGGACCTCTGGAAGTGGTAATGCTCGCCTGCTTGCTGAGAAATCCACAGTCCTCCAGACACACGGGGAGGTGGAGGCAGGTGCCCCAGACCCACCCAGCCCTTACTCTGCACCCAGATGGTGCAAGAGTCCCAAATAGGCTGGGCTCCGGGGATAGTGCGCACCTGCCTGCTTCGTAGCCAGATCTTGGAAACAACCAAAATACCAATTAACTGAGGAATGGACCGATCGGTGTGCGGAGGAGGAGCTGCGCGGATCCGGAGCCGCCTGCAGAGGCCCCTTCCTTTGTCTGGAGGAGGAGGGGTCCCGGGTTCCTGGGGCACCTCGGCCCGTACCCAGCCGCGCCTGGCCATCGGTGTGCGGAGGAGGAGCTGCGCGGATCCGGAGCCGCCTGCAGAGGCCCCTTCCTTTGTCTGGAGGAGGAGGGGTCCCGGGTTCCTGGGGCACCTCGGCCCGTACCCAGCCGCGCCTGGCCATCGGTGTGCGGAGGAGGAGCTGCGCGGATCCGGAGCCGCCTGCAGAGGCCCCTTCCTTTGTCTGGAGGAGGAGGGGTCCCGGGTTCCTGGGGCACCTCGGCCTGTACCCAGCCGCGCCTGGCCATCGGTGTGCGGAGGAGGAGCTGCGCGGATCCGGAGCCGCCTGCAGAGGCCCCTTCCTTTGTCTGGAGGAGGAGGGGTCCCGGGTTCCTGGGGCACCTCGGCCCGTACCCAGCCGCGCCTGGCCATCGGTGTGCGGAGGAGGAGCTGCGCGGATCCGGAGCCGCCTGCAGAGGCCCCTTCCTTTGTCTGGAGGAGGAGGGGTCCCGGGTTCCTGGGGCACCTCGGCCCGTACCCAGCCGCGCCTGGCCATCGGTGTGCGGAGGAGGAGCTGCGCGGATCCGGCCTGCAGAGGCCCCTTCCTTTGTCTGGAGGAGGAGGGGTCCCGGGTTCCTGAGGCACCTTGGCCTGTGCCCAGCCGCGCCTGGCCATCGGTGTGCGGAGGAGGAGCTGCGCGGATCCGGAGCCGCCTGCAGAGGCCCCTTCCTTTGTCTGGAGGAGGAGGGGTCCCGGGTTCCTGAGGCACCTCGGCCTGTGCCCAGCCGCGCATAGCCATCTGCGTGCAGAGGAGGAGCGGGGTAGATCCGGAGTGCCCGCAGGAGGCCCTTCCTTTGTCTGGAGGTTTGTGGATATCTCTGCAAGCAGGGAGGGATCACAGGCTCCTGAGGCACTGCGGTCTGTGGTGAGTACCCTAACCCGGCTGCGATCCAAGAGCTGTGGATCTACCAAGGGGCAGGTGGGCGCACAGTGTCCCTGAGGCCCAGCTTGTCTGGAACCGCGGAGTTCTGAACAAGCAGAGAAGGGCCATTGGTTCTGCAGGCCCAATGGCCTGGGGTAGAGTGGTGCCAGAGTCTCAGTAGCTGCAAACATAGAAGGGGATTTTCAACAGATCCTGAGGAGGCTTTCAAATAACACTTGAAACACAGAAATATAGGAAAATGACAAAACGAAAGACCAAATTACAACCTCAAACCTCCAGCCCATCTCAGGAAACCCTAGGAGAAGTGTATTTAGAAGAAAATATATCCCATCCTCCTCATATATTAGACACAATAGCTACTGAAGTTGACAAGCAACTCCAGGAAGCTTTAAAGAAATTCAAACTCGAAATAATTTCCCAGATAAAAGAAGAAATGATAAAAGAAATGAAAGAGATTCTAAATACATCTAAAGAAAACACAGATAAAAAATTGGAGGAATTAAACAAAAAGATAGAATCCCTAGACGAGCAATATAAGAAACAAACAGAATACATAATGCAGATGCACAGAGATATACAGGAAATAAAAAACTCCACTGAAAGTTGTAAAAACCGCCTTAATGAAAGTGAAGATAGAATTTCAGACCTTGAAGACAGGATTGCAGCAAGTGAACAGGAAAGGAAAGATCTTTTAAAAATAACAAGGAATCAGGAAACAACAATTCAACAACTGCAAGATGATGCAAAGAAGAATAACATAAGAATGATAGGGATTAATGAAAAAGAAGGAGACAACATAAAGGATATCAAGAGGATATTTAGAGAAGCAATAGCTGAAAACTTCCCAAGCATGAGATCAGAAACTGACATCAGGATCAGTGAAGCATATAGAACTCCAAATAGTCATAACCAAAATAAAACTACACCCAGACATATAATAATCACCATCCCAGAAATCCAACACAAGAATAGATTATTAAAAGCTGTCAGAGAGAAAAGACAGATCACTTATAAAGGAAAACCTATCAGAATCACAGCAGACTTCTCATCACAAACAATAAAGTCAAGAAGAGCATGGAGTGAAGTATTCCAGATCCTAAAGCAAAATGATTTCCAACCTAGACTGATATATCCTGCAAAACTATCATTTAAAATAGATGGTGAAATACGATACTTCCATGACAAAGAACAGCTGAAGAACTTCATGAACACCTAACCAACCCTGCAAAAAATATTGAAAGACAGTTTAGATACACAAAGGAAAAAACCACTAAGCAAAGCAAGTAATTAAACAGAACAGAAAGATAAAGATGCAACAGCAGAGAGATAAGAATCCTACAATTAAACAACATTTAACAGTAATAACCATTAATGTAAATGGTCTCAATGCACCAATCAAAAGAAACAGACTATCAGAATGGATCAAGAAACAAAATCCAACCATATGCTGTTTACAGGAAACCCATCTAACCCAGAAGGATACTCACAGACTGAAAGTCAAAGGATGGAAAACAATTCTTCATGCAGCAGGAATCCAAAAAAAGGCAGGAGTAGCCATTCTGTTTGCAGACAACGTGAACTTTAAACCAACAATGACCATAAAGGACAAAGAAGGTCACTACATACTCGTAAGGGGAAAACTCCAAGAGGAAGAGATAACTATCTTAAATATATACGCACCAAACTCCAGAGCGCCCAGTTATATAAAACAAATATTAACAGAAATGAAAACTCAAATTATCAGTAACACAATTGTAACGGGAGACCTTAATACGCCATTGACACCAAGGGACAGATCGACCAGACAGAAAATGAGTAAAGAAATGACAGAACTGAATCATACCTGTGAACAAATGGGTTTGATAGACATATACAGAATGTTCCACCCAACAACATCAGAATACACATTCTTCTCAGCAGTACATGGATCATTTTCTAAAATAGACCATATATTAGCTCATAGAACATATTTAAACAAGTGCAAAAGAGCTGAAATCATCCCTTGCATGTTATCGGATCACAGCGCTCTGAAATTAGAAATTAATGATAAAAGATACTGCAAAAATCCCACAAACACATGGAAACTGAATAACACACTCTTGAGTAATCAGTGGGTCACAGAAGAAATTAAAGAAGAAATCAAACAATACCTAAAAGAAAATGAAAATGCAGATACAACTTACCGGAATCTGTGGGATACAATGAAAGCCGTTCTGAGAGGAAAATTTATTGCACTGAGTTCCCACATCAGGAAAACAGAACGAATACAAATAAATAACTTGATGCTACACCTCAAACAGCTAGAAAAGGAAGAGCAAGTCAAGCCCAAAGCCAAAAGAAGAGAGGAAATTATAAAAATCAGAGCAGAAATCAATGCAATAGAGACTAAGAAAACAATCCAAAGGATCAACAAATCAAAGAGTTGGTTCTTTGAAAGAATAAATAAAATCGATAAGCCCCTAGCCAACCTTATTAAAAAAAGGGAAGAAAAAGCTCAAATTCATGCAATAAGAAATGAAAAAGGAGACGTCACTACAGACCCAATAGAAATACAGAAGATCATCAACACCTATTTTGAAAACCTCTACTCTCAAAAGTTTGATAACACAGAAGAAATAGACAGTTTCTTAGAAGCATATGAAGTGCCAAAGCTAGATCAAGAGGATGTAAAACTGTTGAATAACCCAATCTCGGTTACTGAAATTGAAAATGTAATTAAGTCCTTACCCACCAAGAAGAGCCCAGGCCCAGATGGATTCACTGCAGAATTCTACAAGAAATACAAAGAAGACCTAATGCCGACACTCCTCAAACTATTCAATGAAATTGAAAGGGAAGCAATCCTGCCTAAGTCATTCCTGGAAGCAAATATCACTCTAGTACCAAAACCTGAGAAAGACCCAACTAAAAAAGAGAACTATAGACCGATCTCCCTAATGAACACAGATGCAAAAATCCTCAATAAAATATTGGCAAATAGGATCCAGCAAATCATCAAGAAGATTATACACCATGACCAAGTGGGATTCATCCCAGGAATGCAAGGATGGTTCAATATACGCAAATCAATAAATGTAATTCACCATATCAATAAAGCCAAAAATAAGAATCACATGATCATTTCTATAGATGCAGAAAAAGCCTTCGATAAGGTCCAACATTTATTCATGATAAAAACTCTACAGAAAATTGGAATAGATGGTCTTTACCTCAATATAATAAAGGCCATTTATGACAAACCAACAGCCAGCATCATACTAAATGGCCAAAAATTGAAAGCCTTTACTTTAAAATCAGGCACAAGACAAGGATGTCCTTTATCACCACTCCTATTTAATATAGTACTGGAAGTACTAGCCAGAGCAATTAGGCAAGAAAGAGAAATAAAAGGGGTAAAGATAGGAAAAGAAGAAGTTAAGTTGTCATTGTTTGCAGATGACATGATACTCTACATAGAAGACCCCCTAAGCTCCATTGAAAGACTCTTAGATACAATAAATAAATTCAGTAATGTGGCTGGATACAAAATCAATGCTCAGAAATCAATAGCATTCCTATACACAAACAACAAAACCACAGAGAGGGAAATAAGGGAAACTGGACTATTCACATTAGCAAGCAAAAAAATGAAATATTTAGGAATTACTCTTACGAAAGAAGTGAAAGACTTATACAGTGAAAACTATATTACACTGAAAAAGGAAATTGAAGATGATCTCAGAAAATGGAAAGACATCCCTTGCTCATGGATAGGAAGAACAAACATTGTGAAGATGGCCATTCTCCCAAAACTCTTATACAGATTCAATGCAATCCCAATAGAAATACCATCAACATACCTTATAGATCTAGAGAAATCACTCCTAAATTTCATCTGGAACCAGAAGAGACCTAGAATCGCAAAAGCAATTCTAAGCAGCAAAGACAAAGCAGGAGGCATCACAATCCCTGACTTGAAATTATACTACAAAGCAACAGTAGTAAAATCAACATGGTATTGGAATCAAAACAGAGCTGAAGATCAATGGAATAGATTAGAAGATGCAACCACAACTACAAACACACTCAACCACCTTATCTTCGATAAAGGAGCCAAGCAGGTTCACTGGAAGAACGACAGTCTCTTTAATAAATGGTGCTGGAAAAACTGGCTCTCCATTTGCCAAAAACTAAAGCTAGACCCATGTCTATCACCATGTACTAAATTAAAATCTAAATGGGTCAAAGATCTGAATATTAAAACAGAAACGCTAAATCTATTGGAAGACAAATTGGGTAGAAACCTTGGAGACATAGGAGTAGGTAGAGAATTCATGAATAGGACTCAAACTGCACGGGAAATACTTCCCAGAATCAATAACTGGGACTACTTCTTATTAAAAAGTTTTTGCATGTCAAAAGAAATCTCCAGCATAGTGAAAAGAAAACCCACAAACTGGGAAAAGATTTTAGTGAACTCTCTCTCAGACAAGGGACTCTTGTCTAAAACATATAAAGAATTAAAAAAACTCAGACCTTCAAAATTCAAAGATCCAATCCAAAAATGGGCATCTGAGATGAATACGCAATTCTCAGATGAAGAAATGCAAATGGCAAATAAATACATGAAAAAATGCTCATCATCATTGGTCATTAGAGAAATGCAAATTAAAACCACACTGAGATACCATCTCACTCCTGAAAGAATGGCCAGGATCAAGAAAACCAACAACAACAAATGCTGGAGAGGCTGTGGGGAAAAAGGAACTCTCCTGCACTGTTGGTGGGAGTGTAGACTGGTACAGCCTTTGTGGAGATCTGTCTGGAGGTTTCTCAAAAAGTTGGGATTGGAAATCCCATTTATTCCAGCTATTCCACTTCTAGGCATATTCCCAGAAGAACTGAAAGCATCATACCACAGGGATATATGTGCACCTATGTTTATAGCAGCACAATTTGTAATCGCCAGATCTTGGAAACAACCCAAGTGTCCATCAACTGAGGAATGGATAAAAAAGTTGTGGTATTTCTATACAATGGAGTATTATTCAGCTATAAAGAAGGATCGCATTGAGATATTTATCAATAAATGGGCGCAGCTTGAGACCATACTCATAAGTGAAATAAATCAATCTCGCATGTATGAATACCGAATAGTTTCCCTAATGTAAGTAATGATTCAAATATATAAAAATATGTGATAATCATGATTCCCCATTATGTGGCCTTGAAGCCTTATAAAATTTTCACTTATTAATTAGAAAGGCTTTACTCTGGGCTTTTTGATATGGAAATATTTGAAGCTATAGTATATGAAGTTTTATCCAAATATTTTAAGGAGAAAGACAGACACTATGGTAACTACTATTCTTTAAAAAAATTATTTAGCTATTTCTTATGTTTAGTTTAATTAAGGGAAAAACTTAAAAAATTAGGATATATAGTAGTAACTCTTTTTGATCTCCTATTAACTTGTTTTGAAGTCCTGTAATACTCCCAAGATCTTGTTTTGACTGATTAGACTCTGTTCCATTCTGTGCGATAGTAGCAAGTTTGAAGGTATAGGCAACTAATTTGAAGGCAATAAGATTCACAAAGATGCCCATTCTGGTTTGACTATTGTCTCCTTTGGAAGTCCTGTAATGTTCACAATGCCTAAGTTTTATTGGTCTTGTTCTCCACTGTTTTGTCCGGCTTTATAATATCTAATGAGATGGACAATTCCTTTTAAGGAAACAAGAGACAATGTTGATAACCATTGTTGATGACCTTGTACTCTGTTCTACATCATGTGCTATGTCTATCCTTGGTTTGGACTTACAGCTTTGTTTTGCCATATTTGACTTTATTCTCTCCCCCCCAAGAGAGTAATGAGAACTGAGGAGTAATAAAATCCAAAATGTGTAAATTTTGTTATAAAAAAGAGAGGGAGGGGAAAAAAAAAAAGAACTCTAACGGATATAACAACAAGTGTGTTTAGGGATGTTAAATAGCTGACTATATTAATGTTTTTGGATCATTGAACACAGCTGTTTGCAGTCTCTCCGTTTGAATGTCTACTTTATATTCTTTGATACTGTGATTTGAGCAACTATTTCCAAGATGATATTATGTAATCTATTAACAGGTGATTTCTTACTGTTCTGTTTTTTTTTTTTGTAGTTCTGTATTATGTGTAACCTTACACTGCTTTGTTTTGTTTTGTGTTTTTCTCTTTTTCCTCTTAAATTTAAAAAAAAAAAAAAAAAAAAAACTGAGGAATGGACCAAAAAGCTGTGGTATTTTTATATAATGGAGTACTACTCTGCTGTAAAGAATGATCACATTGAGATATTTATAAATAAATGGGTGCTGCTTGAGACCATACTCATAAATAAAATAAATCAAACTCAAATGTGTAAATACCATATAGTCTCCCTTGTGTAAGAAATGATAAGCATACATAAGAAACAAAAAGCTCAATAAGTACAGTGAAGGATAAGAATCTGCTTAAAGAGGAAAAATAATACCTCAGGGGAAATGAGGAAAAAGAAAAATATAGGGAAAAGAAAAAATGTCTAAAATTATATAAACACACAGGATACTTTAGATGATTGCACTACAAACTCTGTAAGTTCTTAGAACAAAATAATTAACATTCAAAAAAATAGTTAACATTAAGAGGATTGGAACAATTGTGCATATTACTGTATAGTGACTTGAGGAGCTCTTGAAGATCATTATGTAAAATAACAACCTTACTTATGCTTGTACCACCTTGTTTTGAAGGCCTGTATTGTCTGGGCTCTTTGCTGTTGTTGTTTATGTGTCTTTTTCATTTCATGTTTTTCTAGGAATTTGTTTTGTTTTGTTTTTCCCTCTAATACAGAAAGGATAGGCATATGTGTAGAGATTCATGCATGTGTAGAACTTCTAAAAAGTTTATGAGAATCAAGCCGGGTGTGATGGCTCACGCCTGTAATCCCAGCACTCGGGAGGCTGAGGCAGGAGGATCATTGCAAGTTCAAGACCAGCCTGGGCTATAAAGTGAGCTCAAGGCCAGCCTGAACTGCATAGTGAGACCCTGTCTCAAAAAGACAAAAAAAATTTATGAGAATCAATTATAGAATGCACAATGAAATGAACAGCTACTTTTAAGAAAAAGACACAAGAAGATACCCAGTGCTAATTCCATAGCATCATGATGTGAAATACAGCAATACTATTATTCTTTGTTCAGAGTTATTTTAGTCTGTTTTGTTTTGTTTAATTTCAACATACATAAATGTATGGACAGCTATTTTGAAGAGAATGAGAGACATCATGGCAGCCATTGTTAACTTCCCTAATGGCTGGTCTTGAAGACCTAAAATGCCTTCATCATCCTGTTCTGATCAGTTTTGCACTACTTTGTTTTGTAGGAATTCATTGTATGTGAAGATATGGCCAACTATTTGGAAGAAAACAAGAGACAATATGATAGTCACCACAGATTATCAATCTCTAAGCTTTGATTGATGATAGTTACTATTAATTGTATTACTTTAATAAAGAGACCATACTTGTGATAATCAATTGTTCACCCTTGCAGGATAACACTATAATAATCTGAGATCACAGTAATTCCCAGAGTGCAGAACCAAAACACGAGGTGCTGAGCCAAATAGCAACATGTCATCCCTAATAAAATAGGAAGCTAGGATCCTGGGTCAGACAGAGACCAACAGCCATATAGAAGACATCTCAGAGGAATAGAAATTTCTAGGGAAGTTTTGATACCAGTGATAAACCTACTGAACATAAGAAAAATACAGAAACACAGTAACACAGAAAACAAATTTAAATTTAAAAATAGAAAAGGATAAGACACAGAAACAAAATGCAAACCCAGACTTCCAGTTCACCAAGAACAACTCCAAAGGGCAATAAATAGAGGGAAACAAAAGCTATCTGCCTGAATTCACTGGCTTGACATTAAAAGAACAAGATATATGCATGGGGCTATAGAGGATATCAAAATGGAAATTATCTCACAGCTTAAAAAGAAGAGATGATGACTTGCTTGGCAAATCTAAAATAGATTTTAAAATCTAAAATAGATTTAAAAAATAGAGGTGCACACAAAAATAATGGAAACCATGAATGCCCAACACAGACAAAAATGGAATCAATGAAACAAATTCAAATAGATATTCAGGAAATTAAAAATTCCATTGAAACTTTGCAAAACTCTATGAAAGAAAATGAACACTCCTACAATATCAGACCTAGAAGACATAGTTGTGGTTAGTAATCACAAAAGGAAATATCTCCTGAAAGTAGCAAGGGACCAGAAAAAACAAAACAGTCCAACAACTGCAAGAGGATGCAAAGAGCAATGTAAGATTGATTGGAGTCAATGAAAATTCAAGAGTCAGCACAAATGACATTAAAACCTGTTCAGAGAAGTAATAGAAGAAAACTTCCAAAGCACGGGAACACAATATGATGTACAGATAAGTGAGGTATGCAGAACTCTAATTAGCCATGACCAAAATAAATCTATATCAAGACATATAATAATCAAGATTCCAGAAACTCAGTACAAGAACATAATATTAAAAACTGCTAGAGAAAAGAAACAAATCATCTACAAAAAAAAAAATCAATCAGAATCACAGTAGACCTCTCAATACAAATCATTAAGTCAAGAAGAGCTTTGAGTGAAGTATTTTAAATCTTGAAAGAAAACACCTTCCAATAGATTGATGTATCCTGCAAGAATTAATGGATAAATAAAATACTTCCATGAAAAACAACAACTGAAGAAATTAGTGAAAACCAAACCAGCCCTACAAAGGGTTCTGAAAGATATTCTAGAAAGAGAGAGAAAAAAGTCCACAATCTCAAGAGTACCAAAAAAGAAGTCATCAGACAGAGAAACAATCATCAACAGAAAAATTATGTGACAAAGACAAGCCAATACATATCAGTTATAAGCATCAATGTAAATGATCTAAATTCACCAATCAAATGAAATAGACTGGTAGGATGGAACAAGAGCAATATCCAACAATATTCTGCATTCGAGAAGCACATTTAACTAAAAAAGAAATTCATAGATTAAAAGTCAAAGGATTGAAAACATACTCCATACCACAGGAACCTAGAAAAAAGCAGGGCTAACTATCCTGTTTGCAAATAATGTGAACCTCAAGCCACTACTGATCAAAAGAGATAAAGGACACTATATACTTGTTAAAGGAAAACTCCAAGAAGAAATGCTAATAATCATAAATAAATATGTACCAAATACAGGGGAAACCACTTATATAAAACAAATATTAACAGACATTAAAAATCAAATAAGAGCAGTCTTGCCTGGCAATCACAAGACCTTGAGATAGACTCGTGGTACAAACAAAACAAAACAAAACAAAACAAAAACCACAAATGACCCAAAAACAACAACTAATATGCACTAAGACAGTTTTAATGGGAGAATTTTAATACTCCATTATCACAAATAGATCAACTAGGCAAAAAATATCAACAAAGAAATATTAGAACTGAATCAAACCTGCAAACAAATGGACTTAGAAGAGGTCTACAGAGTGTTCCAACTCATAACATCAGAATACACTCTTTTCAACTAAACATAGGATGCTCTCCAAAATAGACCACATACTAGGTCATAGAACATGTTTTAGTAAATGTAAAGGAATTGAAATTATCACATATATGTCATCTGATGACAGTATAATGAAATTGGAAATCAATGGCAAAAGAAACCACAAAAATTCCATAACCACATGGAAATTAAATAACACCCTTCTGAACAGAGGAAATTAAAGAAGAAATTAAACATATCTACAATTAAATGATAATGCTGATACAACATACTAGAACTTATGGAACACAATGAAAGCAGTATTACAAAGGTAATTTATAGTGGTGCACTCTCACATCAGGAAAACAGAGCAAGCTCAAATAAACAATGTAATGCTGACTCTCAATCTCCTAGCAAAAGAACAAATCAAGCCCAAAGCTCATCAAAGGAAGAAATTATAATGATCAGAGCAGAAATCAATGCAATCTAGACTACTAGAACAAAAACAACAAAAGAATCAATGAGTCCAAGAACTATTTGAAAGACTAAAAATGGATAAACACTTAGCCAACCTTATCAATAACAGAAAAGGCTCAATACATGTAATTAGAAATGAAAAGGGTGAAATCACAACAGATCCTGCAGAAATCCAGAAGATCATCAATACCTGCATTGAGAACATTTAATAAGATGAGAAACACAGAAGAAATGAAAAGATTTCTAAAAATATATGATTATCAAAGGTAAATCAAGAAGATATAGAAATTCTAAATAAACCGGTATCAGTGAAATTGAAGATGTAATTCAAAACCTATCAATAAAGATAAACCCAGGTCTTGATTAGATTCACTGCTGAATTCTACAAGAAATTTATAGAAGATTCAATGCCATTATTCTTCAACTCTTTAAAAAAATTTTATCTAAAGAGAAAAAAAAAAAAAAACCAAAACCGAAAAAGGGTACAAGTAATACAGAATTTCAAAAAAAATAAACAGTAAGAAATCACATTCTTCAACTTTTTAATGAAATATTTTTTTCAAATCCATTTTATTCAGGAATAAAACAAAAAAAGAAGAAAAAACTACAACAAAATTTCAAAACATGTTAATCAGGGAGCAACAATGGTACATACGTTATGCACTGTCAGCCCCAAATCATTCACCCAGAGCACAAGACATCTATGTTTAATTGACATGACCTCAACTTAACTTGAGGACATTTGCAAAGCCTATTTCTAAAGAAGGACAAATTCATAGATTCTAAGGATTAAGACTCCAGTATAACTTTCAGGGGACACAATTCAACCTGCAACACTTAGCTTCAAGGATTTCAAACCATCCTGAGTTTTGTTTTTATTATTGTTTTAGTAATTTAAAAATTGCTTTATAACTTATGTATAGTAAATAACTACTAAGTGTAGTAACTTCCTAATAGTTACTTCCTACACATGTACACACCCAGAAAAGTATCCCTCAGATTAGGATACAGAAAACTTCCAGCATCTTAGAAAGCTGAAATTGAAATCAATGGCTGTCATTAGCTGTGGTATTGGAGAATTCCCAATAGCACTCTTATTTTTGGCACAAAGTGTAAACTCATGGGTCCCCAAAACATCTATTACAGTAATTCACTAGAAGCTCTCCTAGAACTTGCTGAAAAGTGTTATAGTCATGATTCTGATCCATTACAGGGAAAGAATACAGATAAAGTTCATCCAAAGGAGGAGATACATGAGTCACTGTCTAGGAGAATCAGGTGAGCTTCTGGAGCTTTCAGGTGTCCTATCTCAGCAAAATTGTGGACAGTACTAGGTCCTCCAAGCAACAATGAGTGGTTACACAGACTAAGTGCGGAAGCTAGGGACACTTACCTGACTCTTGACATTCAGTGTTTTTATAGGGCCTTGATTGTGTAGATATGCTGACTCACTGCCTTCGAGGCTGCCCTGAGCTAGGATCGAGGTCCCAAAGACACTGTTTACTGGGTAGGAAATTCCAAAGGTGTACAGATCATCTTTCAGGAATTTCAGGGAAAGAAGAAAGGCTAAGGTTAATTCTTTATTGCATATTCTCTTCTAGTTGATAGCAGTCCTGATTTCTGTTCTTATGTATTAGTTTTGCCTGTTTTTTAAACATCTCACAAGTGGAGTCTTGTAGTAACCTCTTTCTCTTTCTTTTCTTTTTTTTTTGTATCTGGCTTTTGTTTCTGAACGTGATGTTGATGTCAACTGCTCTCAATATTGTCTGGCACTTTGCACACGAATACACCATAAATTCCTAATCCTGAAAAACACTCTTTTGCTGATATACATTCAAGTGGTTGCCAGTATGGAACAATTTTGAATAAAGGTTCTACAAACATTCTTGTCCATTCTGTGTGGTGGATATACACACTATTTCTGTTCATTAAATACCCAGGAGTATACATGAGGTCATAGATAAATATATATTAGATTTTAACAGATATCGCCAGTTTTCAAAGTAGGTGAGTTGTTTCTTATCTCACTGGTTTCTCCTCAGTTTCTTTTCCTCTTTGCTCCACATCTTTTCAACCTCTAACAACCAGATCCTTAAACCATACTCCTGGCCATCTCTTTCAGGCTTTAAATACTGCTATGGACGGAATTGTTTCCACATACCCTCTCCCCACAGCTATGTCGAAATCCTCTTCTCCTGTGACTGGCTGGGTGGTAAATAAGGTTAAATAAGGTCATAAGGTCAGGGTCCTACAGATGAGAAGGAAAAGAGAGATCTTTCTCCCTATCATAAACACCAGGAAACACAAGATAAAGACACAGTGAGAAAGCACCATCTGCAAGCCAGGAAGAGAGACTTTCCCAGAACCTGGCCATGCTGGCGCCCTGATCTCAGAATTCCAGCTTCCAGAGCTATGAGTAAGTTTCTGTTGTTTCAGCCACCTGATCACTGGTATTTTGTTATGACAAGCTGAACACACTAAGACAAATACCATTTGTGCATTATCTTCAAAATTTACTTCTCACATTCAGACTTCTCTTGAATTCAGACCCATACATTCAACTGCCCACTCACCTTCACTTGGGTAACTGCAGACTCAGCCTTCAATGCCAAGAGCGTGGTCTCTCACAGTATTACTGCCCCAGCCCTTATTTTCAGCTAGTACCAAACGTCTTCCAGAAGTTCTGGTACAGTTGTTGTCCTTGGCATTTTTCTTTCTCCCACAGTCCCCATCCAATTCATTAGATAACCCACTCTAACTTCAAAACATACTGAAGGAACCATCAGTTCTCACTCTGAACATTGACACAACAATCAACTCTCATCTGGATCCTAGCAACAAGCCAGGACCTGCTCATCCTACAGTCTATCCTCAAGGCAGAAGACAGAGTAGCTGGTTAAAATCAAAGTCAGGTCACAACACTTTCCAATTCAACATCCACCATGGCTTCTCATTTCATTCAGAGCAAAAGGACCTAATTAGAGCCCCAGGCAGTCTCACTCCACTTACCTCTGGGGCCCCATTTCTTACTGTTGTTTTGTCTGATTCACTCCACTCTATCCACCCTATCACTGAGATTGTTTCCTTTCTCATTCCTATCCCTGCACAGGTTTGCATCCACCCTTCTCTTTTTTTCCACTGAGATTTTTTTTTATGAAGTCAGTCTATTGTACTGGACTTTTCAAAGTGCTGCTTTGTGTTTTATCTTCCTCCTGTTTGTTTTCCACTTCATTAGTCATAGCTTTATTTTATTAATCCTCTCTTCCTATTTCTTTTGATTTACTGTGTTGTTCTTTTTCCAGTATGGTAATTACATTATTTTGTGTGCATGCTCTTTGTTTTCTTTTCAGCAATGAAGTGATTCCAGCTCATATTTTTTCCTTTGCTGTACCTTGGATGTAGCCTGCATCATTTGGTATGAGATCAGTCTTCCTTTTTGTTGCTTACAATCTAATTTGTAATTTCAAAGTTCTCTTTATAGAGAAGGGAGAAAGAAAACTTGTCCTCTGTCCTCTTAGATCTAGTAGCGGCCCTCAAGAATAACACTGATAAAAGAGAGGTTCATCTGAGAAAAAGATCTAATTATCTATGTAGGCTTGTGGGGTTCATACCAAAAAACATGAGTAGAGATTATTAAAATTGAGGGTTTTTATGTCATAATAATGAAGAGTGATCAGATGTGGAAAAGAAAGTAGACAAAAAGAAAAGAGGTTTGAGCTTGCAGAAGGTGGCAGTTCAATGCGTACCTAAGTGTAATTATCAGATTAGGATAATTGGTATATCTATCACCTCC